>NW_027136883.1:619912-1239824 GCF_040869045.1 Eurosta solidaginis | reverse complement strand
GTACCAGCAGAGCCACCAACCGTACCACCGTCCATCACCAAGTTGTGGGACGAGATAAAAGGGCATCTAACCAAAGCTTCAAAGCAACAGAAGAAACACTACGACTTACGCAGACGGCAATGGAAGCCACGTATAGGTGAGCAGGTGATGAAAAGGGACCACCCACTCTCATCCGCGGCAGACAAATTCGCCCAGAAGTTAGCACCAAAATTTTCCGGCCCGTACTTGGTGATGGAATACGTTTCGACGAACACGGTAAAATTAGGCCACCCGGAGCAACCAAAGCGGCAACACGCACACGCACACTTGCAAGACTTAAAGCCGTACGAATCATAAACAACCCGTTTATCTCTCCATTCCAGGAACCAGACCATCCAACATGAGTCAAAAACACAGGCAACCCATACCACCGGACTCACCAAAACCAATACGGCCGTGGCACCCACCGTTTGAGGCAACATTATGGCCGGCAAACAAACCAAGCATACAACGCATACAAATTTTTCATGGGCCGCCAATAAACCACCTAATGGCCATCCGGGAGAAGGAGTCGGCGACAGAGCCGCAAGAACGGCGCGCCCCCGAAACCAACGAAACAACAAAAACAGCGCAAAAAAAAATTACCGGATCCCGAGGAATTTTTTAGAGAACTAAGGCTAAAACGCCCGGCCAACCAATCCAAGAAAACCTGGACATTCCGGTGGAAAGCACAGCGGGTGAGGGTAGAAGTGATAAATGACAAACACGCAAAGGTGTCACTCATGGGAACGAAACGAATCGTACCAATCGAATAAGGCACTGAAGAAGGAAGACGAGACCAATCAAAATTTTTATATATATATGCACCCTCTGTTAATTTTAAGAGAAAATGAAATGTGAATTATTTTTCAAATTACAAAAAAAAAAAAAAAAAAAAAAAAAAAAAAAAAAATTTATTTTCATATATACATCTACATAACATCAAAAGGGAACGAGAGAAGTATGACAACGGATACAGTTCAGTACAACTCCACCCCCAAAAAAAAAAAAAAAATTTTTTTTTAATTAATTAGAATGATGTTTTTTGCAATTGAACCTGAAATAGTAACATTAACTCTGTTAGACTTAAGTAGAATGACTCTGTATATTTCCTTATTCACCTAAACCTGAACCTCCCTGTACTTATTTTGCTATAGCATAGCCAACAACCACTTCTTTTATAGCATATTCAACAACCAACTAAATTGCGAACCAATGAAAATCACAATAATGGTGCGTTGAATTCTCAACCAGTTTGCGTCACCACCCATATAAACACTGAATTTGCATTTTCGCAATTCAGTCCTCGCAGGTGAGCCAGCGGGAGTGGATGTCTTTTTAAAGACATATTTTTCCCTCCTGCTAGTTAGCTGAGTGGAAGGGGCGCCGTCATGGCGCGAGTCACCCTTCACTTAGGTAAGGACGACGGGGAGGATGCCTTGTGCTACTTTGCCCCACGCGCCCTCCTAGGTGTTGAGTGGCCCGACGCCCTCATGGCCATTTAACCCCTCCCCCTCAGTCCTAGCTTTGGCTGGCTGAGTGGTAGGGGCGCCGTCATGGCGCGGGTCACCCTTCACTTAGGTAAGGACGACGGGGAGGATGCCTTGTGCTACTTTGCCCCCGCGCCCTCCTAGGTGTTGAGCGGCCCGATGCCTTCATGACATTTCACCCCTTCCCCTCAGCTCTGGTTTCGGCCGTGAGCCGATGCGTGCGCACAGGGGCTACCGCTGTGCCGTTAAGGTGCACTTCCCCTCCGCCCACGGGTCGACCCACGGTGTATCGGCTGGTACAACCCCGCCCCCCTTACGCACCTTCTACTAGTGTACAAGTAGGGAGGCGGGGGTGTCCAGCGGTGAAACCAGCACTAACGAGTCCTCGCAGTCTCTTCCGCAGGTGACTGACCCCGCGACTACCACAGCTGCCGAAGAAGAGCGACTAGAGATCCCGTTGCAGCCGACCGACCAATACCAGCCCGTTGGTACGCCCATCCAACCCCGCCCGGAACACGCAGCCGCTGTCCAGGTAAACCCCGTCGCCGGCCTATTTTCTCTCTCTCTGCCCTGGTACGCGCTCCGTAGCCCACCGCCGCTGCCGTCGCACCGTCGCCCCTCTGGTGCCACCGCTGCTACGACGACCGTTGGCCGTTCGCCATCCTACCGCCGTTAAGCCGCTGTATCCGTCCCGCCGCTGCTACGACGACCGTTGGCCGTTCGCCATCCTACCGCCGTTGAGCCGCTGTATCCGTCCCGCCGCTGCTACGACGACCGTTGGCCGTTCGCCATCCTACCGCCGTTGAGCCGCTGCATCCGTCACGCCGCTGCTACGACGACCGTTGGCCGCACGCCATCCTACCGCCGTTAAGCCGCTGCACCCGTCACGTCGCTGCTACAACGACCGTTGGCCGCTCGCCATCCTACCGCCGTTAAGCCGCTGCATCCCCGTCCATCCAGTTCGCTGGTGCCGTCACTTCGTCTATACCGCTACACCCATCCGTCCGCTAATACTGTCCGCCGTCCAGCCACTGCGCTCATACTACTGTACCAATCCGTCCTCCGCTACTACTACGCCTATTAGCCACCGCCTCCATCTTTGCACGGAAAGCTGCTGTCCGCCTAATATCCCCAGCCGTGTGTGCGTGCGTTCGTAACACATAAATATCGTGTATTTATTCAGTAGGGGTTTGTGGGACCTTTACTCGACTCTGGATTGACTGAGTGTTACCCCAGCCTTAGACAAAACCCACCTCATACGCCCTATTTTATACACCCTTCTAATCTTCAAAAAGAGAGGACTCAACATGAGAATGTTTACTACACAAACGATGAGTAAATTTTTTTCTTTTTATACTCAACTGAACAGAGCTCACAGAGTATATTAATTTTGTTCGCATAACGGTACCCCGTAACGGCATAAACTAATCGAGCTAGATATAGACTTGTATATATCAAAATGATCTGGGCTAAAAAAGAAATTCATTTAGCCATGTCCGTCCGTCCTTCCGTCCGTCCGCCCGTAAATGACAACTTGAGTAAATTTTGAGGTATCTTAATGAAATTTGGTATGTAAGTTTCTGGACCCTATCTCAGATCGCTATTTAAAATGAACGAAATCGGACTATAACCACGCCCACTTTTTCGATATCGAAAATTTCGAAAAACCGAAAAAGTGCGATAATTCATTACCAAAGACGGATAGAGCAATGAAACTTGGTAGGTGGGTTGAATAGAAAATTGGTAAAATTAGCCCAGCGCATCTCCTGTAATCATCACCACCAAAGAGGCTGAAGAAGCCATCAAACTTGCTAAACTATTTAAAGCAGCGGACCCGGATGGGATTGCCATGACATTGCTAAAGACCCTTGCCTATGATGGATTAAAATATCTGGTGCTCCTCCCCAACTTATCTTTATCAACTTTCCTCATCCCATGGAAAATTGCGAGGGTGAAACCGCTACCTGGGAAACCTGCTAACTTAGGAGACTTATATTGTCCGATATATCTGTTAACGCCAGTCGCAAAGCAACTTGATGCCGTACTTCACAACAAACCTGCGACTTTAGAATTCATTAGAAGCAATTTGGACTTGCCAATCAACAGCACGGCTTCCAAAAATTACATGGACCGCTACCAGCAACACACAAATTAATTGCGGACTTAGTCAAGAACCCCAATCATAGAACAGTACGCCTAGCGCTAGACTTCCCAAAATATTTTGACAAAGTCAATCACAGCATGTTACTGCAAAACTTGTAAGGGTCAGCCCTTCCTCCCTGTCCAAAAAGGTAGACTGAAAATAATCTTTATGTGCAGCAGCTATCGGCGCAGTTCAGGAACGTAACATCCATACTCAGAGAAAATAACCAAGGGATAACATAGTTTGGCGTCGTACATCAACTTTTGTTAAATTTTTACATATCGAAGGTCACTTTCGTACCAGTAGGAGTTACCACTACGTCCTACGCCGATGATAGCACGATAATGGCAACAGTTCCCGCCTGGCACATCCATTAATGAGCTATGCTGTAAATACTGACGGCTATTTTTCTAGCGAAGTCTGGGACTGTTACCGACCAAATTCTCGGCGACCTCATTTACAACTTAAACAGAGAAAATATCGACTATATTGGACATCCACGTCGATGGCATTATGCCACCGACTACCTTACGTCCAAATATTGAGTGTGACGTTCCATCAGAACCTACATTATGGCGAGCATGTAGTCGCACTTGTACCCAAAGTCCAGAACCATAACAAAATACTAAAGTTTCTTGCTGGCAGCACTTGAGACAAAAATAAGGGAACGCTCATCCACCACCTGTAGAGCAATTGGCCGGTCGCTTGCGTGCTATGGGTACCCAATAAGTTCGCCGAACCTTAAAAAACACTCTGGAGAAAATGTCAAGCCTGTTAAAACACCACCCTCAAAACTGCCACGGGATGTCTTCTTATGTCCCCAGTACATCATCTAGACAGTGAGGCGAGAATAAAAAGTCATCTCCGTAAGCACTATGAAGAAATCCGACATTAAGAACTTAGCTGTATGAAAATGCGTGAAAAGGCCTTCAGAAACATCCATAAAAAGGCGTCGGGCCACAACGCCAGTGCTTACCCGGTGAACCGTATTCTTAAAGACAAATACCACAAACTCTCAGTTGAGGAAAGCAACCTTCCCATCTTTGATCTGGATTCTGTAAAATGTAATAAACTCTAACTTATCCATAATCAACCTCGACATTCCCAATGTCTCGCTTGTAATGTGTACTTAAGTGACATCAACCATCGTTTCAATTGCAATGTGGAACTCAGGCCTCTGACACCCTCTCACACATCTCTGTGGTTCAACCCCGTTGAGACTGCAATTTTCCTCGGACTCTCGTTAGAGGACATTGTTCACACTCATTGAGAGGTCACACCTATTGGATGGGTCGAAACACTGCTACAACAACAATAGTCTGTTGTCTTGGACCACTACACATTTGGCTGGTTGGGATGTAAGAATGACACAAATCACTATAAAAAATCTTTGTGCTATCGTTTTTTGTGCGCTTCATCTCATCTTTAATTTCTCTTTCGTAACACTGATGGCATCCCAATGAATGTTGACGTTTAATTAAATGAAATTTTATTAACACTTTACCATTTGACAGTTGATGTAGAATGCGCTTGCTTGAGCTCAAATCCGTATTGTATTTATGTGATTGGGCGTGAAATTAAAATTGATATTCCAAGAATGATTTAAAAATGAAGCATTTGAGAAAGGAATTTTATTGATTCAAAAATATATGAAACAAATAAGGAAGGCTAAGTTCGGGTGTAACCGAACATTACATACTCAGTTGAGAGCTATGGAGACAAAATAAGGAAAATCACCATGTAGGAAAATGAACCTAGGGTAACCCTGGAATGTGTTTGTATGACATGTGTATCAAATGAATGTATTAAAGAGTATTTTAAGAGGGAGTGGGCCATAGTTCTATGGATGGACGCCATTTAGGGATATCGCCATAAAGGTGGACCAGGGCTGACTCTAGAATTTGTTTGTACGATATGGGTATCAAATGAAATGTGTTACTGATCATTTTAAGAGGGGTGGGCCTTGGGTCTATCGGTGGACGCCTTTTCGAGAAATCGCCATAAAGGTGGACCAGGGGTGACTCTAGAATATGTTTGTACAATATGGGTATCAAATAAAAGCTGTTAATGAGTATTTTGAAAAGGAGTGATCCTTAGTACCATAGGTGGACGCCGTTTCGAGATATCGCCATAAAGGTGGACCAGGGGTGTCCCTAGAATGTGTTTGTACGATATGGGAATCAAATGAAAGGTGTTACTGAGCATTTTAAGAGGGAGTGGGCATTAGGTCTATAGGTGGACGCCTTTTCGAGATATCGCCATTAGGGTGGGCCAGGGGTGACTCTAGAATGTTTGTACGATATGGGTATCAAACGAAAAGTGTTATTGAGCATTTTAAGAGGAAGTGGGCATTAGGTCTATAGGTGGACGCCTTTTCGAAATTTCGCCATTAGGGTGGGCCAGGGGTGACTCTAGAATGTGTTTGTATGATATGGGTATCAAATGAAAGATGGTAATGAGTATTTTAAAAGGAAGTAATCCTTAGTTCTATAGGTGGACGCCTTTTCGAGATATCGCCATAAAGGTGGCCAATGGTGACTCTAGAATGTTTGTTCGATATGGGTATCAAACGAAAGGTGTTACTGAGCATTTTAAGAGGGAGTGGGCATGAGGTCTATAGGTGGACGCCTTTTTGAGATATCGTCATTAGGGTGGGCCAGGGGTGACTCTAGAATGTGTTTGTATGATATGGGTATCAAACGAAAGGTGTTACTGAGCATTTAAAGAGGGAGTGGGCATTAGGTCTATAGGTGGGCCAGGAGTGACTCTAGAAAGTTTGTACGATATGGGAATCAAATGAAAGGTGTTACTGAGCATTTTAAGAGGGAGTGGGCATTAGGTCTATAGGTGGACGCCTTTTCGAGATATCGCCATTAGGGTGGGCCAGGGGTGACTCTAGAATGTTTGTACGATATGGGTATCAAACGAAAAGTGTTATTGAGCATTTTAAGAGGAAGTGGGCATTAGGTCTATAGGTGGACGCCTTTTCGAAATGTCGCCATTAGGGTGGGCCAGGGGTGACTCTAGAATGTGTTTGTATGATATGGGTATCAAATGAAAGATGGTAATGAGTATTTTAAAAGGAAGTAATCCTTAGTTCTATAGGTAGACGCCTTTTCGAGATATCGCCATAAAGGTGGACCAATGGTGACTCTAGAATGTTTGTACGATATGGGTATCAAACGAAAGGTGTTACTGAGCATTTTAAGAGGGAGTGGGCATGAGGTCTATAGGTGGACGCCTTTTTGAGATATCGTCATTAGGGTGGGCCAGGGGTGACTCTAGAATGTGTTTGTATGATATGGGTATCAAACGAAAGGTGTTACTGAGCATTTAAAGAGGGAGTGGGCATTAGGTCTATAGGTGGGCCAGGAGTGACTCTAGAAAGTTTGTACGATATGGGAATCAAAAGAAAGGTGTTACTGAGCATTTTAAGAGGGAGTGAGCATTAGGTCTATAGGTGGACGCCTTTTCGAGATATCGCCATTAGGGTGGGCCAGGGGTGACTCTAGAATGTGTTTGTACGATATGGGTATCAAATGAAAGGCGGTAATGAGTATTTTAAAAGGGAGTGGGCATTAGGTCTATAGGTGGACGCCTTTTCGAGATATCGCCATTAGGGTGGGCCAGGGTGACTCTGGAATGTGTTTGTACGATATGGGTATCAACTGAAAGGTGGTAATGAGTACTTTAAAAGGGAGTAATCCTTAGTTCTATAGGTGGACGCCTTTTCGAGATATCGCCATAAAGGTGGACCAAGGGTGACTCTAGAATGTTTGTACGATATGGGTATCAAACGAAAGGTGTTACTGAGCATTTTAAGAGGGAGTGGGCATTAGGTCTATAGGTGGACGCCTTTTCGAGATATCGCCATTAGGGTGGGCCAGGGGTGACTCTAGAATGTTTGTACGATATGGGTATCAAACGAAAGGTGTTACTGAGCATTTTAGAGGGAGTGGGCAATAGGTCTATAGGTGGACGCCTTTTCGAGATATCGCCATTAGGGTGGGCTAGGGGTGACTCTAGAATGTTTGTACGATATGGGTATCAAACGAAAGGTGTTACTGAGCATTTTAAGAGGGAGTGGACAATAGGTCTATAGGTGGACGCCTTTTCGAGATATCGCCATTAGGGTGGGCCAGGGTTGACTCTAGAATGTTTGTACGATATGGGTATCAAACGAAAGGTGTTACTGAGCATTTTAAGAGGGAGTGGGCACTGGGTCTATAGGTGGACGCCTTTTCGAGATATCGCCATTAGGGTGGGCCAGGGGTGACTCTAGAATGTTTGTACGATATGGGTATCAAACGAAAAGTGTTATTGAGCATTTTAAGAGGGAGTGGGCATTAGGTCTATAGGTGGACGCCTTTTCGAAATGTCGCCATTAGGGTGGGCCAGGGGTGACTCTAGAATGTGTTTGTATGATATGGGTATCAAATGAAAGATGGTAATGAGTATTTTAAAAGGAAGTAATCCTTAGTTCTATAGGTGGACGCCTTTTCGAGATATCGCCATAAAGGTGGACCAAGGGTGGGTCTAGAATGTTTGTACGATATGGGTATCAAACGAAAGGTGTTACTGAGCATTTTAAGAGGGAGTGGGCATGAGGTCTATAGGTGGACGCCTTTTCGAGATATCGTCATTAGGGTGGGCCAGGGGTGACTCTAGAATGTGTTTGTACAATATGGGTATCAAACGAAAGGTGTTACTGAGCATTTAAAGAGGGAGTGGGCATTAGGTCTATAGGTGGGCCAGGGGTGACTCTAGAAAGTTTGTACGATATGGGTATCAAACGAAATGTGTTACTGAGCATTTTAAGAGGGAGTGAGCATTAGGTCTTTAGGTGGACGCCTTTTCGAGATATCGCCATTAGGGTGGGCCAGGGGTGACTCTAGAAAGTTTGTACGATATGGGTATCAAACGAAAGGTGTTACTGAGCATTTTAAGAGGGAGTGAGCATTAGGTCTATAGGTGGACGCCTTTTCGAGATATCGCCATTAGGGTGGGCCAGGGGTGACTCTAGAATGTTTGTACGATATGGGTATCAAACGAAAGGTGTTACTGAGCATTTTAAGAGGGAGTGGACATTAGGTCTATAGGTGGACACCTTTTCGAGATATCGCCATTAGGGTGGGCCAGGGGTGACTCTAGAATGTTTGTACGATATGGGTATCAAACGAAAGGTGTTACTAAGCATTTTAAGAGGGAGTGGGCATTGGGTCTATAGGTGGACGCCTTTTCGAGATATCGCCATTAGGGTGGGCCAGGGGTGACTCTAGAATGTTTGTACGATATGGGTATCAAACGAAAGGTGTTACTGAGCATTTTAAGAGGGAGTGGGCATTGGGTCTATAGGTGGACGCCTTTTCGAGATATCGCCATTAGGGTGGGCCAGGGGTGACTCTAGAATGTGTTTGTACGATATGGATATCAAATTAAAGGTATTAATGAGGGTTTTAAAAGCGAGTGACCCTTAGATGTATATGTGAAGGCGTTCTCGCGATATCGACCAAAATGTGGACCAGGTGATCCAGAAAATCATCTGTCGAGTACTTCTAATTTATTTATATATGCAATACCACTAACAGTATTCCTGCCAAGATTCCAAGGGCTGTTGATTTCGCCTTGTAGAACTTTTTCATTTTCTTCTACTTAATATGGTAGGTGTCACACCCATTTTACAAAGTTTTTTCCAAAGTTATATTTTGCGTCAATAAACCAATCCAGTTACCATGTTTCATCCCTTTTTTCGTATTTGGTGTAGAATTAAGGCTTTTTTTTCATTTTTCGTAATTTTCGATATCGATAAAGTGGGCGTGGTTATGGTCGGATTTCGGCCATTTTTTATAAGGTATATCGGTTTTTGCTCAAGTTATTGTGGCGGAGCCACGCCCATTTTGAAATTTTCTTTTATTTTTGTATTTTGTTGCATCATATCATTACTGGAGTTGAATTTTGACTTAATTTACTTATATACAGTAAAGATATAAAATTTTTTGTTAAAATTTGAATTTAAAAAAAAAAATTTTTAAAAAGTGGGCGTGTTTTTCATCCAATTTTGCTGATTTTTATTTAGCGCATATATAGTAATTGTAGTAACGTTCCTGCCAAATTTCATCATGATATCTTCAACGACTGCCAAATTACAACTTGCAAAACTTTTAAATTACCTTATTGTAAAAGTGGGCGGTGCCACGCCGATTGTCCAAAATCTTACTAATTTTCTATTCTGCGTCATAACGTCAACACATCTACCAAGTTTCATCGCTTTAACCGTCTTTGGCAATGAATTATCGCATTTTTTCGGTTTTTCGAAATTTTCGATATCGAAAAAGTGGGCGTGGTTATAGTCCGATATCGTTCATTTTATATAGCGATCTGAGATCAGTGCCCAGGAATCTACATACCAAATTTCATCAAGATACCTCAAAATTTACTCAAGTTATCGTGTTAACAGGCAGACGGACGGACGGACGGACATGGCTCAATCAAATTTTTTTTCGATACTGATGATTTTGATATATGGAAGTCTATATCTATCTCAATTCCTTTATACCTGTACAACCAACCGTTATCCAATCAAAGTTAATATACTCTGTGAGCTCTGCTCAACTGAGTATAAAAAGGGCAGCAAATAAAGTTCCACACCAAATGCATCTCAGTGTATGGCCATAAAAATTAGGAACTTCGTTAATATAGTGTGGCATCTGGACATATACGAGGACGTATGTAGTAGAGTAGAGGACGTATGTAGAAGTGAAATTTACCAACGGCTACATCTGCACAAAGAAAATAAAAGATAAAATTTCGGCTAGTTCACACTTTTGATTTCACTACTGAGCTGTTCATTGATAGACCTGAAATGATCTCGAAATAGTAATAAAAACAGTCCAGAAATTGTTCGTAGGTAGACCCCAAATAAACCCTTAACAATCCCAAAACAGCCTCGTAGCAATCACGCATCGGTCTGGAATGCAATACTGAATCAGTCTCGAAAGCATGCCAAAAATTGGCCCGAAACAATTTCGAAAGCTTTCCCGAGGTGATTCTGAAAATAACCCGAAATTGTTCAAAACTATCACGAAATTGTGCCAAAATTATTCCGAACAAAATCTTGAAATACTTCGGAAATGACTCCGATAGCAGTTCTAACATTTTTCCGAAGTAACCGCGAAGCAGTAAACAACTTAAAAATGATCCCGAAATGGTATCGAAATGGTCACAAATTGATCAGTATGATTGCGAAAACGGTTCAAGGTAGATATATTGATAACTTTTTTAAAATACCTTAAGCCTCGATCTATACCACCCACTTATGAAATATTCTGGACTGTTGACTGGGGAAGCGGGAATAGTGCTGCTCTTTCTATTGCAGCAGTGCTTTATCCCATGCAATAGGTGCGATCACTCAGTGCTTGTCATCTACAGGTTAAGATCATTAAGATGTGTTGGTTCAACAGTACAATTAAAACTATGGTTGGTCATAGTGTACAAGTACAAGTGTGTTGACTTCTTTCTGACAAGCACTCGCTTAAGTGAGCATAACGGGAAAATCTGGGTTGCCATTGTTGATTCGGTTGAAAACGGTCAATTAGGGTTCTATGCAGAGACGTAAAAGATTGAAACAGGGTTTATGTAGTCACAAAAGTGTTGCTCCTGTTCCACAGCGTTTTAATTTTATTACAAGGCGAAAAGTGTTCAGTTCAGAGTTATTGATTTTTATTAAAAGTTTAATTTATTACGGAGGGTTACCCCTTTAAGTGCAAAAAGCAAAGAAAACGTGGAGTTTTTCAAATTATTGTGAAAAACTTTTTAATTTGAATTTCTGTACCCAAGTTCACTATATTTGTGTAACACAAGAATCTGGAGGTCAATTCCTTAACTATGAAAACTGAAAAATCTACACTTATTGAAAACTCATTTGCACAGACAATTTACACGTTGAATTTGATTGTGTTTTTATGTACAAACTTTTGAAACTAAAAACAAAATTTTCTTTTGTCAGAAAAAATAAAGAAAAAACGACCTATTGTCAAAAAATCCTATCGAAATACAAACTGGCTTGTTTGTTTTTAATGAACTACTTTGTATTTTTCTTGTATTTCGTTAGTTTTTTTAAATATAGTTCACACACTTACACCGGTACTGAAACCTTATTGGCTCCCTCGACAGAAAATATAAGAGAAAATAAAGTAGTGTCATATAGGAGTTTGATTTGTTTGCACTTACAGTACCATTTTATTTGCAGGAGACTTTCACAGCTATAAAAATTAAGGCGGATTTACACAGACGCTTTGGTTGTGTTGCATTCATTTGGTTGCGTGCCTACGCTTTGACAACGCTATACGAAAAACAATGAAACGCCGTACGTTATCTTTGCTTTAAAGCGACAAAAGCGTTTATATAATTTTGCCCTTACATGCCAACCTAATAAAACCGCACTGCGTTTTTTAGCGCACGCTTACAACCGGCGTTTTTTCCCCTAACCCAAATAAGCATGCGTTGCGTCAATGTAAAGCATTTGTGCAAACGTCAAATCTAAATGTCACGCAGATCCAAAATTGGAAATCGAGTTAGGTTTTCACGCAGCAAATTCAATATGGGTTGCTGTTATACAAGTTGTATGTGCATGAGACATTTTTGACAGAAAATGACTTGCGTGCGTTTATATTAGGTTAGCATGTTATGCATTTGTGTAAACAGCCTTAGAAGTGAATTTTTTCCATGTTACACGTGTGACGCTTTATATTTTGACTCTAATTTAAATAAATTTTGCTTTCCGTGTGTTTCCGCATTATTGCAGGCTACAAATTTTCTAGTATTCTTATTTCCGCGGAAATATGTGCAACTATTTCATCTGTAAATACTACAAAGTTTTATTAATCTATCAAATGCAACTCAGCTTGAAGTACTCTTACGTACCAAAAATGCAACTCTAGACCTGAGATTTGCATCAGGTGAGCGAGGCTGTTTGTAGTTTTGACCTTTATCGCTTAGCTGACACACTTGTCTAGGTACACTATGTGGTTGGTATAATGTGTATAGGAATCTACCAACCGTGCATGGAAAAGGCTGATGAGCTTCTTGAAATGAAACGATTGTACCTTGCCCATCTCACGATGCAATGCGCTCACTTTTCTGTAGGCCAATGAGATTGTAGTTATTAATAAGAACTTTCCACCGCACTATAGATCCATACGTTAGCACTAGTCACACCAATGCCTCATACAGCCAAAACACCATTTGGCTTATGGCCACATTCCTTTGCCCACCGTCTTAGTTTTGCCAAAGTTCTTTTCATGACTTCACTCATCACTGAAGGAATGGACGCAAAATCAAGATCACCACATGGTCATCGAACGCCACAATCTTTACGCAATTTGTGTCGAGTTTTTCTAGCTACAGCGAGAGAGAAACGATGCATATTATTCAACTGGAGTTCAAGAAAACTTACTGTTTCCCCAGGGTTAAACAGCGATATTGGGGCATTATGTGGGGATATGTTACAAGCAGGATATACATTGAGTATATCGGGGCTGATTTTGGATAAGTTGAAGTTGGGCTAGAATGACGCACGTCTCCCTGGGGAGGTCGCTTTCCTTAACCGCGAGTTTCGGCATTTGTCCTTAAGAACGGAGTTCACCGGGCAAAGTCTATTATACCCGTAGTAGTCGAACGACTGTGTGTGGATGTCTCTGCTCCTTTTCTTGATAATTTTTACGGAGATCACTTCCTAAGCTCCTTGCATCCCGGCCTCTTAATTTATCCTTAAGAACGAAATTCACCGGGCAGAGTCTATTATAGTAGTCCAACGACTGTGTGTGGATGTCCCTGAAGGCCTTTTATGATCCTTTTCTTGATAAGTCTTACGGAGATCACTTCTTAAGCTCCTTGTATCCCTGTCTATTCATTTAGATGTCCGCGGGCATGCCCAGATTTCAAAGTGGATTGAGTGGATGTTAAGTAGATCAGAGCTCCATCTTTCAGCCGTTATATTATAAGCCTGTTGTGTTCTTCATTGATTATTTCAGTTTCATGAGCCATTGCTCTTACCTGCTCCAAACTTTTATTGATATTTGCTAGCTAGACATCTTAATCTTTTAATTTCTTTTGAAACTCTTCAAAGAACTTCACATATAAACATCTCGCTGTAAAGGATAGAAAAGAACCTCAAGTACTTTAAACCTACTTTTGCTGCTTGTCAATTGCCAAAATCTCACTTGCCTGCAAATATCTACTAAGCCCATCAAAAGAAATCGTAACCCAACCAATTGCTGAAGATTTCCAAACGTCTTGTTACCTTATTGTAATTGATACTCATATCCCAGCACATAAATCCACCTACGTCTTCAATATCGGTCAAATCTTCTTCGCACACTCTTTTCCCCTTTTTATTCTGTACTTTCTTTGTGTGTAAGATGTTTTGCGACTCATTTCACTGGGCTCTTAAGCGTGTTAGCCTTTGCTAAATATCTTTTTGCAACACTTTCATTCTTTACGGATTTCATCGTTTTCCATAACTCGGCT
This sequence comes from Eurosta solidaginis, assembly GCF_040869045.1. Classification (NCBI taxonomy): domain Eukaryota; kingdom Metazoa; phylum Arthropoda; class Insecta; order Diptera; family Tephritidae; genus Eurosta; species Eurosta solidaginis. The sequence continues at coordinate 1,225,646 of NW_027136883.1, read as the reverse complement.
GTCACTTCATTTAGTGTGTGTGTAACCGCTAATCCTTTGACAAAAGCCTGTGTGCAAATATTTCAGCATCCCTTGGGCGTTATTTGTTCCTAGCAAATTTCTTGTCTGCAAAAAAACGAAACTGAGCCCAAAAAAGTCCAAACAGAGCTCAAGGTAAAAGGAAAATGTTTGTTTGTTGTTGTTGGTAGAAAAAAAGTAAATTCCCTGCAGATTGCATTAAGTGACAGTCATTCAGTCAGTCCATGATTCATTCTTTGACAGTAGGGTGATTCGCTTTGTTTTACAAACGGTGCACGGATTGCAAAGTTGACATGATTGTAAAGTCAATACAATAAAATACAAGCAAAAAATTTATGAAAAGTGCAAAATGACAAGGCCCTCAGAAAAATCTTATATATTGTCTCTAATTGCTGTTTTTATGTGCAGGTCCCTTTTTCGCTCTTATTTGAAATCCAAATCTGTAAATAAAATTCTGGTTGTAAAGATGGAGATTCGTGCTATTGGCGAGATTTGAGCATTATTGGTCGTAGTGCTTTTGTTTAGCTATATTTTATTAAAATAATTTGTTAAAAATAAACGATTGTGAGCACACAAAGAAATCTATTTGTACTATGCCACTATTGTGAATATTTGATTAGAACTAACACTGCATTACCGACAGTTGCTAACATTTGCCAGATGGCAACGCAAGCGAATGTAAATTTATAGATGCTTGATTAACAGAACAACTGATTTCTGTTAATATTTGATATGAGACTTTTATATTTGTTGCGCAAAATGCGCACGGGTCCGGTTAGTTTATTAAAATGCGTTTGACAACTATGCCAGTTGCCAGATTGCCCGGTGCACCCCGTACTTAAAGACAAAAAAACGTAACTGGCAATTGAGGGAAGCACCCCTCATCAGGTATACGCGAGTCACTCTAGCTCGACATGGAATCAACGCCTTTAACATCCTTATCTCAATGCTCCAACCCTATTGAAACTGCAAGTTTTCTCGGTCTTCCGTTACAGGATATTGATGACAATTAGTGAGTGGTCGCACCTACTGGATAGGGCGAAGCACTGCTACAATAACAACAAAAATGACACACACAAAATTATATACAATCCGTGCAATTCGAAGAATGCTCAAACCTATGTACGTATATATGTTGTGCAACGAATGATGGAAACTGAAAATACAACCCTGTTGAAAAAGCATCTCAACTGAATCCTCCCACGAAAAGATTTTTTTTGTATATTTTTTCGTCGCATTTTGCTTCTTTATGTACCAATTTTTGGCGCTTCTTACTGATGCATGCTTTGCAACTTCGCAATGGGGTGCTCTCGTATTCTTGCATATTTTGTCGTAGAATATATACAATCCGTGCAATAGTAGTGCGTTGCAAGACAAAGCGAATCCCCCTAATATGTTTTATCAATTCGTGCGTATGCGATTGGTTTATTTTGCTCGACTAACTCGCTTTGATATTGTCGTCAGGTTTGTGTGAATGAAGTGAATTCATGAAGCCAATTTCTATATCTTTGTTACTTTTTTGTTACATTTTTATACTCAGTTGAGCAGAGCTCACAGAGTATATTAAGTTTGATTGGATAACGGTTGGTTGTACATATATAAAGGAATCGAGATAGATATAGACTTCCATATATCAAAATAATCAGGATCGAAAAAAAATTTGATTGAGCCATGTCCGTCCGTCCGTCCGTCCGTCCGTTAACACGATAACTTGAGTAAATTTTGAGGTAACTTGATGAAATTTGGTACGTAGGTTCCTGAGCACTCATCTCAGATCGCTATTTAAAATGAACGATATCGGACTATAACCACGCCCACTTTTTCGATATCGAAAATTTCGTAAAACCGAAAAAGTGCGATAATTCATTACCAAAGACAGATAAAGCGACGAAACTTGGTAGAGGAGTTGAATTTATGACGCAGAATAGAAAATTAGTAAAATTTTGGACAATGGGCGTGGCACCGCCCACTTTTAAAAGAAGGTAATTTATAACTTTTGCAAGCTGTAATTTGTCAGTCGTTGAAGATATCATGATGAAATTTGGCAGGGACGTTACCACTATTACTATATGTACGCCTAATAAAAATTAGCAAAATCGGAGAAGGACCACGCCCACTTTTAAAAAAAAAATTTTTTTTAAGTAAAATTTTAACAAAAAATTTAATATCTTTACAGTATATAAGTAAATTATGTCAACATTCAACCCCAGTAATGACATGGTGCAACAAAATACAAAAATAAAAGAAAATTTCAAAATGGGCGTGGCTCCGCCCTTTTTCATTTAATTTGTCTAGGATACTTTTAACGCCATAAGTCGAACAAAAATTAACCAATCCTTTTGAAATTTGGTAGGGGCATAGATTTTATGATGGTAACTGTTTTCTGTGAAAACGGGCGAAATCGGTTGATGCCACGCCCAGTTTTTATACACAGTCGTCCGTCTGTCCTTCCGCATGGCCGTTAACACGATAACTTGAGTAAATTTTGAGGTAACTTGATGAAATTTGGTACGTAGGTTCCTGAGCACTCATCTCAGATCGCTGTTTAAAATGAACGATATCGGACTATAACCACGCCCACTTTTTCGATATCGAAAATTTCGTAAAACCGAAAAAGTGCGATAATTCATTACCAAAGACAGATAAAGCGACGAAACTTGGTAGATGGGTTGAGTTTATGACGCAGAATAGAAAATTAGTAAAATTTTGGACAACGGGCGTGGCACCGCCCACTTTTAAAAGAAGGTAATTTAAAATTTTTGCAAGCTGTAATTTGTCTGTCGTTGAAGATATCATGATGAAATTTGGCAGGGACGTTACTCCTATTACTATATGTACGCCTAATAAAAATTAGCAAAATCGGAGAAGGACCACGCCCACTTTTAAAAAAAAAATTTTTTTTAAGTAAAATTTTAACAAAAAATTTAATATCTTTACAGTATATAAGTAAATTATGTCAACATTCAACCCCAGTAATGACATGGTGCAACAAAATACAAAAATAAAAGAAAATTTCAAAATGGGCGTGGCTCCGCCCTTTTTCATTTAATTTGTCTAGGATACTTTTAACGCCCTAAGTCGAACAAAAATTAACCAATCCTTTTGAAATTTGTTAGGGGCATAGATTTTATGATGTTAACTGTTTTCTGTGAAAACGGGCGAAATCGGTTTATGCCACGTCCAGTTTTTATACACAGTCATTCGTCTGTCCTTCCGCATGGCCGTTAACACGATAACTTGAACAAAAATCGGCATATCTTTAATGAACTTAGTTCACGAACTTACTTGAACTCACTTTATTTTGGTATGAAAAATGAACGAAATCCGACAATGACCACGCCCACTTTTTCGATAACGAAAATTACGAAAAATGAAAAAAATGCCATAATTCTATACCAAATACGAAAAAAGGGATGAAACATGGTGAGGTAATTGGATTGGTTTATTGACACGAAATAAACTTTAGAAAAAACTTTATAAAATGGTTGTGACACCTACCATATTAAGTAGAAGGAAATGAAAAATTTCCGCAGGGCGAAATAAAAAACCCTTAAATTCTTGGCAGGTATTACATATATAAATAAATTAGCGGTATCCAACAGATGATGTCCTGTGTCACCCTGGTCCACATTTTGGTCGCGATCTTGAAAACGCCTTCACATATACAACTACCACCACTCCCTTTTAAAACTCTCATTAATACCTTTAATTTGATACCCATATCGTACAAACACATTCTAGAGTCACCCTGGTCCACCTTTATGGCGATATTTCGAAACGGCGTCCACCTATAGAACTAAGACCCACTCCCTTTTAAAATACTCATTAACACCTTTCTTTTGATACCCATATTGTACAAACAAATTCTAGGGTCACCCCTGGTCCACCTTAATGGCGGTATCTCGAAACGGCGTCCACCTATGGAACTAAGGATTACTCCCTTTTAAAATACTCATTAACACCTTTCATTTGATACCCATATCGTACAAACGCATTCTAGAGTCAACCCTGATCCACCTTTATGGCTATATCCCTAAATGGCGTCCACCTATAGAACTATGGCCCACTCCCTCATAAAATACTCTTTAACACCTTTCATTTGATACCCATATCGTACAAACGCATTCTAGAGTCACCCCTGGTCCACCTTTATGGCGATATCTCGAAAAGGCGACCACCTATACAACAACCACCACTCCCTTTTAAAACCCTCATTAATACCTTTAATTTGATACCCATATCGTACAAACACATTCTAGAGTCACCCCTGGTCTACCTTTATGGCGATATTTCGAAACGGCGTCCACCTATAGAACTAAGGTCCACTCCCTTTTAAAATACTCATTAACACCATTCGTTTGATGCCCATATTGTACAAACAAATTCTAGGGTCACCCCTGGTCCACCTTTGTGGCGATATCTCGAAACGGCGTCCACCTATGGAACTAAGGATTACTCCCTTTTAAAATACTCATTAGCACCTTTCTTTTGATACCCATATTGTACAAACAAATTCTAGGGTCACCCCTGGTCCACCTTTATGGCGATATCTCGAAACTGCGTCCACCTATGGAACTAAGGGTAACTCCCTTTTAAAATACTCGTTAGCACCTTTCATTTGATACCCATATCGTACAAACGCATTCTAGAGTCACCCCTGGTCCACCTTTATGGCCATATCTCGAAAAGGCGGCCACCTATACAACTACCACCTCTCCCTTTTAAAACCCTCATTAATACCTTTAATTTGATACCCATATCGTACAAACAAATTCTAGGGTCACACCTGGTCCACCTTTATGGCGATATCTCGAAACGGTGTCCACCTCTGGAACTAAGCATCACTCCCTTTTAAAATACTCATTAACACCTTTCTTTTGATACCCATATTGTACAAACAAATTCTAGGGTCACCCCTGGTCCACCTTTATGGCGATATCTCGAAACGGCGTTCACCTATGGAACTAAGGATTACTCCCTTTTAAAAAACTCGTTAACACCTTTCTTTTGATACCCATATTGTACAAACAAATTCTAGGGTCACCCCTGGTCCACCTTTATGGCGGTATCTCGAAACGGCGTCCATCTATGGAACTAAGGATTACTCCCTTTTAAAATACTCATTAACACCTTTCTTTTGAGACCCATATTGTACAAACAAATTCTAGGGTCACCCCTGGTCCACCTTTATGGCGGTATCTCGAAACGGCGTCCATCTATGGAACTAAGGATTACTCCCTTTTAAAATACTCATTAATGCCTTTCATTTGATACACATGTCATACAAACACATTCCAGGGTTTCCCCCGGTTCATTTTCCTACATGGTTATTTTCCCTTATGTTGTCACCATAGCTCTCAACTGAGTATGTAATGTTCGGTTACACCCGAACTTAACCTTCCTTACTTGTTTTGTTTACCTTTTCTTGTGCGATTTAAGGGCTTATATCAAAATATTGAAAAGCACTTAGGCTGGTGTTTGTAGCGCTTCGCTCATTGTTCCGCTGGTATTTAAATATTTTTTGAGTCCAAATCTGGTAATGAAGCATAACAAGTAGATAATACTCATAAATTGCATAAGTGCAATATGTGTGAAGATTAGAGGGTTATTTGTAATAGATATGGTATTTATGACATACTGAAGAATATTATTTGATCGATTTAGTATTAGCACGCAAAGAATGCTATTCAAGCCTGCCTTTTCCTTCTTATAAACCACTTGCCGAATTGGGATGGCTTTAGAAACAAAGTTAAAGACAAATAAAGGTAGCATACAGCCCCAATCCCTTGCCGGCAGCACTTGGGCAAAGCCAAAGAAACGATCTTAACCTCCTATAAAGCAGTTGGCCTGTCGCTTGAATGCTACGCGTTCCATATATGGTTGAGGAGCCTATAAGAAACCCACTATAGGATACTGTTAGTCTATAAAATACCGCGTTCAGGGCTGCCACGGGATGTGTACTTTTGCCCCCGAACATCCCTACACAGTGAGGCGAGAATAAAGCAGAGAAATAAAAATCTGAACGAATAGGCTCTGTTGAATATCCAGAAACATGCGTATCTGAACAGACATCTGATTGCAGAGGCCGGCCTACAAGGAACTTAAAAACTCATCGCCATAAGCACTATGAAGAAATCTGGTACTTAAAGACGCAACGGTTTGAAAAAGGGGAGCATGGCAAGGCCTCCAGGAACACCTATTAAAAGGCATAGGACTACTATGCCAGGGATTGTCCTGTGAAACCCGTTCTTAAAGACAAATATCCTAAACTCGCAGTTGAGGAAAGCAACCTCTCCAGGGAAACGTGCATCACTCTAGCTCAACTTCGATCTAGACACTGTAGTAGGTTAAACTCTTACTTTTCCAGAATCAACCCGGACATACCCAATGTATGTATCGCTTGTAATGTGTCCCCACACAATATGGAACTAACGCCTCTAACACGCTTATTTCACTGGTCCAACCTTCTTGAAGCTGCAAGTTGGCTCATACTCTCGTTAGAAGATATTTATGAAAATTAGTGAGTGGTAGCACCGATTGAAGCATTGGAATTAGCCGACCAACAAAAGATGCCGAAAACCGCAAAGTCACGAAAAATAGTTAGGTGGCAAGAATCGAGGAAAGGGCGCTGGACCTTTCAGTTCGTGCGGAATATAGCAGAATGGTATGAGCGGAAGCACGGCGAACTAAACTACCGCCTCACGCAGATATTGAGTGAGTACGGCGGTTTCAAGGAGTATAGAGGAGGATCCTTTCTAGTGGGAGCGCAGAGAAATGCGCATGTGAAGCAGTGGCGACTAAATCGCGTTTCTCGCTCATTATGTTATGCTTAACAGCGGAACCGCTAGGTGTGGCTACATCAACGGGATTAGCCTGGTTTCATTGGACCATTTGATGGCAGTGTGCTACCCCAACGTCCAAAAACAAAAAGAAAAAAGCACATCTATACAGGAGCAGACCACGATTGGCCAGCGGAAGCCCAAATCCTTCACAGCTTCGTACGTCCTTCCCATTAAAGAGAGACTGAAAATGCCGAACAGGCAGTTTCTATTAAACAGAACATCACTGTAGCGCTACGTAGAGATCCGGAACATTCAAACGCTTGAGCCAGAAAAGTATAATAAGGCCCTTCCCCTAATTCACAAAGAGTCGACAAAGCGTTATGTCGATAAATGCCCACCAAACCTCGTTACCTGAGTTCAATATCTGAAACGAGCATTCGAGAAAAGCAGACTTTCCACGAGATGGGCGTCGCCTTGGAAAAATTTCAATACTTTAACAGGGTAAACTCTTACTTAACTTGAGACCTGACTATATGAGGCCTTAATTGATCGGCCAGTTCAACCTAAGACTTGACTGCAAGTGCTTAGATCCAACATCGCAGACTATGGCCAATTGACTTAGGAATTTCGTTGCAAGGCTACTCTTTGGCCAAAATCGTGCAGGTCGGTAGCAAAAGTTTTTATTAACGACATAGTTCCTTGTTGCCAAAATGCCAAAATACATCTCTACGCGGACGACACACAAATATACTTGTCACGCCCTATTGGGCTTACCGAAGACTTGTTCGTCAGGCTAAATGAAGACTTATCACGCATAGGAAATTGGGCTCACAGAAATAAGTTATATATGAATACAACGAAATCTAAGGCGTTAGCAATATCAAGCGCAACATGTGACTTGAACAACCTTCCTGAAGTTATACTTAATGAAGACAAAATATTATTCCATGACGTGGTCACCAATTTAGGCTTCAGAATTAATTCTAAATTAACTTGTGTGGACCATGTTAACCTTATGGTCGGTAAAATATATTATACCCTTCGAAATTTGTACAGAACCGCCTATTTACTACCACGTGAAACAAAAATGAAGCTGGTCAAATCTCTTATAATTCCTCAAATTTCTTATGGGGAACTTATATACGGTAATCTTGATTCGTCTTCAAATAATAAATTGCAGCTTGCTTTAAACAATGCTGCCCGTTTCGTTTTTTCTAAAAAGAAATTTGATCATATCTCTTTATATGCCGTACAAATTCTCGGAAGTAATGTTAATAACTTCTTAAAACTTAGAAATCTATGCTTCTTGCATAAGCTACTTCATTCCAAAAATCCCTCTTACTTATTTGAAAAACTAAATTTGTGTCAGTCCACTCGGACCCTAAATCTATTGGTCCCTAAGTTTAAATACACAACATCCTCAAAACTGTTCTTTGTCAGTACAATCTGTCTATGGAACTCACTTCCCTCCAAAACAAAAACTATTAAAAAAGCAGGATGTTTCAAACTAGCAGCATTTTCTTTTCTTAATTCTTAAGTTACTCTAAATCTTTAATGTTTTAAGTGAATGTTTGATAATATATACTAGTGAAAATTTGTATGTATTTAACTTTTCTGTTTTTATATATGCTTTGTTATATCTTTAGATGAACAAGTAAATTTCTTTTTGTAACATTTAGGTATGTATAATTACTTAATCGGATTGATGTACTGCCTAAAAGACGTAAGTCTTCCTGGTACAAACACTTAATAAATAAATAAATAAATAAATAAAAAAAAAAAAAAAAAAAAAAAGTTCTGCTCAAGTAAACAGCCAATGGTAGTATTATCTTCCCTATTTAGATTGTGATTGGGTGGCGGTGGACTGATTGGCGGCGTTATTGTCTCAGTAAGACTCGATATATAAACTTTAGTTTTGAGCAAATCTCAGAAATCATACAATCGAGTAATCATCATTAGTATTAAGTAAGAACTACAATATGGTTCGGTCGCCCTGTTTCATGTTTCTTCACTTTGCTTATACGTTGCTGAACTCTACTAAATTCTATAAATTAGGTGAGGATGCTTTATATCTCTAAGGAGGCAGATAGCATTTAATATATCTAGGGTCACGGAGACAGTTGTTTTGTTGATGGGCAGCTGATCAATTGTATGTCCATTATCTTGCTGAAGCCCGTACTAATGTGGGGCAGGCTACAAATTCACTATATCGTCCGGCGGCTTAGCGACGATATGACTCTTAATTATTCCATTGTGAGTCACTTTTGCAAAGAGATCTCTTACTTATGCTGAACTCTAAAATTCCATCCCAACAGAACTGTCTGTAGTTGGCTTAGGTACAGCGATTTGCCAAACAATTATGTCCGTCTCCGTATCGAAATGGTCTCCGCGTGTAGTCCGACTGTTTTTAGAATTACTCCTTCCTCGTGTTGTTGAAGTTGTAGCGATAAAGGCACTCCTCCATCAATAGTTCACTAGGAATATACCTTCAAATTCCCTTTTTCAAGTTTTGACTAATTAACTTAATGCACCGAAATCAAATGTAACCGAATATACAAACACAACAACAAATTAACTTTCAAGTGTAAAAACTTACATAGTACAAATATAAATTTAGCTGTTCACATTTATAAGATCACTCTTAGCTGAACGAGTAATCTGCCACAAGCGCGCCAAACGTGCAACATACGTGGGGAATGACAAACGTTCGTTTAGTTGACTAGAAAATAATTATTAAAATAAAAATTTGTTTACTCACATTTAATTTAAAATTTTGTCAATTGTATGACTCTAACCACAAGAAGTGAACTCTGAGTTAAACAGCTTACTTGCCGTTCTGCACGTAGGCCTTATAGTCTTGGATCCATTAGAAACCACATCTACCCTCATCTGTTAGTCGAATATGGGTAACTTTCATAAGGTCTTCAGAATTAACGTCATTAAAGCTCTACGGGTCAACGGGGGGCTAAATTTGAGACCCGTGCTAATGTGGGGCGGGTTACATATTCACTATATCTTCCGGAAGTATAGGGAGGCTTAGCGACGATATGACTCTTAATTATTCCATTGTGAGTCAGTTTTGCTATAAGTTCTTTTACTTATGCTGAGCTCAACCGGGGGCTAAATTTAACCCCTATGTCAAATTTGATTTCCACTGATCGATTTGTGTGGCTGACTGAGGCAGGTAAAAGTCAGTAATTCTAGTCATTTGATCTTCTTCCTCAGTTTGTTGCTGTGGTGCGTTTATTGTTTTGTGTTTATTTGTTGTTGTGTGTTTGAATGTTGTACCTGTAAACAAGTTGTAAAGGCTCAAATATAGCGTGTGTGGGAAAATTATAGTCGAGTAATCGGTTTATAATCGCCTTGTTATGGCCGAGACATCGGTTTTTTATTGGTTTCTTATAGGCTAGTTAGCGACGGTTTACAGATGTGTAATCGATTTTGTATTGCAGTTTTATCGCTATATGGTTTTTTCAAAAAATCGATGAGTCATCGTTAACAAATCGATAACACGCCGATAATTATTAGGTAAAACTTCGATAACAAATCGATAACTTTTCTATGAGAAATCGATAATTTTAGATACAAAACCTATAGCTTTTCTATAACAACTTGATTAGTTTTTGGTAACAAATCGATAACAAACTGCTAACTCGTTGCTTAATAATGCTTAACTCAACGATAACCGATCAATATTATCATCTCTCTTTTTCTTAATATATTCACCACTTCCTCTCCTTCGTTTTGTTTGATTTTAATTTTCGTCTTAATGATCCCCCTTAAGTTTTATTAAAATTTGTTGTCTTACTTCTTACTCTTGCTTTTTTCTTTCCTCTTCTATTCTCCATACAAATTGCAAAAACCCGAATCGCAAGAGACGCAAACTTTTGTTGGTGCCCCCAAAATGCATGCTGCATTACATTGCCTAAAACGATCAGCCGTAGAAGCAGCATGATCGCCAGCAACAGCTAATGCAGCGCTTAAAAATTGCAGGTCGTATCGTCTGGTTGCACATTTGTTGCATGATCCATGCACCTACCCACTCGATTGAGTGTATTCAGCGGTGGCAAAAGTTCGTTTTAATGCAAATTTAGTGTCAACACAATATAGACTTTGACAGCAGTGACGATGACGATGGAGGAAGATTTCCATTTAAAATGTGTTGGTGGTGTTGTTGACTTCAGTGAAGCTTTTTGTTGTTGTTGCTGCTGAGGCATATGCATGTGTGTCTGTTGATTGCAGAAGCAACAAGATTCTTTGCGCCACAATTGGTAGTTTGGTGCATTATATACACTTTTATTGCGTAGGTGTCCAGACAGGCGTCGGACATGCATCAGTGCCATCAACGTACACAACAACAATTATATATGACAACAACGTGCTAAAATCGTAATAGTCTACAACACATCTGCGACACGATCGAAAAACTTTAAGAAAAGTTCGCAGTATCTATTTTTGGAGGATAAGTATTTAGAAGCTCTTCTTTCCACTGGCTCTTTTGAAACATCTTCCGGTGGGAAAGGTGTGTCGGAAACCGTCTCAAGGGACTTTTCACTTTTACCTGACTCTCCTCAACTGAGCTGAAACACTCGATGTCCGCACATAAACTTTTCCACGAGATCTCTATACTCGTCCGGCACGCTTCGCTTGCATGACATTTTCTCGCTCAAAATTTTCATTTACTTGACTTCTAAGAAGATTCAGAGGAAAAGCAAAGCTGACATGGTAAAAGACTCAGCTCATTGCTCTACTATGGCGGCTTTGCTTTTCCTCTGCATCTTCTAATATACGCAGTCACAAGCGTCTTTGTTAGGAAGATATTGGACTACTCCAGTTCCTCACATTGGCAACCTCTTTCAGTTATCCCAGTTTTGATTCTACGTGTTATTGGAATTTCATCCAGTTCGTTGTTATAACGTTTTTAAAGGTTCTTTCTCCACCCTCTTACGGGGAGCCCTGAAGCTGATATACTCATGGTCGCATAAGATAGGAAGGGCCATCCAACCATAACTTGATATATCACTTTCAGAGCTCAATATGATATCAAAAACATTGCTGATGTTGGGTCAAAATATGCAAGCCTTCATAACTATAAATAGAGACTTCTTAGCATATTTGGTGAATATTACACTTGCGAGACTTTTGTGGGGCATATGATTGCAAGCTACATACATCATGTGTTGGCTAAGAGGCCTTGATTGGCTGCACCGCGGTAGCAAAGGCTGATCTACGAACGGGAGGCAAAGCAATAACTCATACAGGTTGTAATAGATATAAAGATAGATAGATTGTTCGGTAAAGCGCCGCGACCTATTGGTTTATTCGGCACTCGTCCAAACCGAGTTCCTAGAGGAAATACAGAAAATTACGGTGTACTATATAAGAAAATGAGCCTGGTAAAGCACGTGTCCCACGTACCTTTGTTCCCCAGCGCTATTTTGAATGCTTTTCAAACTAAATCAATTTCCCCGTGTCATCCCTGAGAAGTTGAATGTGTGGAGTCTGCTCTTTCAGTCTCCAAATTTCACGTCTGTATTAGTTTTCCTCTGCCGAATCCCTCCTTAGCAATGATCACCAAAGTGCTGTGGCTACGTGTTGTTGTTGTTGTATTTGTAGCTGCGTTAGCTGAGGCAGGATCCGATTGCCGCCGTCGGGCATGTTCGCATGGCTCTCGTAATGCAGACACACGCCAAGCGTTGGCATTTGGCGAGTGATTTCTGTACAATCACCATAGTTGCTCTTGGTGCTCACGCAACTGCTCCATACACCATGGCGGGGTCTCACTATCATAGTGTGCATCTATCTTAGGTTCTTGGGGCTGCATGCTCCGTATTTCCTGCAAAGTTTCTGCACACGCCTCAACTTCCCTTGTAGCCTTTTATATGGTGGTATTGACATGCTTGCTCCACTTTAGCTTAGAGTCGATCGTAACTCTCAAGTACTGTGCCTCAGTCAAATGCTCCAACCGTACGCCATACATTACGGTTTGCCTCATCCCTTCCGTAATTCTTCACCTTTACTAAAGTATACAATGGCTATCTTGTTAGGGTTGATGCTTAACCCTACCTCTGTACACCAGTCCTTTGTCCACCTCACATGTCACAAAGGGTGCTCTCAAACCAGCCACTTACAATTACGACAACGATATCGTCCGCATACCCCTGACAGCGGATTCCTTTCTCTGAAAGTCTCAGTAGTGGTTCATCTAATACGAGGTTCGACACCCGGCTGAGAAAGTACTGTAACATCACCCCAACGGATGTGTAGGGCCTACTTTCCGACGGAATACGTGACGGTAGTACTGGCGGGAAATGGTACTTATGTAAACTGTAGGACTTTTAGTGCTGGTGAAGGTCCCACATTGACTTTTCGGCTTTCGTTGCTCTCTCCTCTGAAAAAAAAGAAGTAACTAGGCATTTATTTTTGGCAATGTTGCCCAGCTCTGTACCAAATCTAATATAACCTCTTGAAAACTCTGTATTACATTTATGTATATTTCGGTATGTAAATATGTTGCTATATAAATTTGCTGAATCACTACCACCTACTGCGCGAACACAGACGACAAACTGTCAAATTGAGATTTGTGAGCTGCTAAAAACAATCGAAGTGTGGATGGCAAATATTTTACAAGCGAAATGCAGAAAGCAAAATAACAAAAACAAATATTTATTTATTGATATGCACTCCAGGCAAGGAGCATTCAGTATACACAAACCATAAAATACATGCATAAGCTAAAAATTAAAATTAAAAAATTAACAACAAGAAAAACAATAACAACATAGTGCAGCAGTAACAGATTGCAATACCAGCAAACGCGCCAGCAACAGCGGCACCAACATGCAAAAAGTTAATCAGCGCCAAGCGATCGATATATCAATATGGGCAATAAAGTCACACTGATAGCAAGAGTTGTAGCAACAGCAGCAACAACAACAACATAAAAAACAAGCAAAACTACCAATATAAGCGTTGCTACGCGCTAAACCCACCCGAAATATGCACGTGTCCACAGCAAGGCGCTTGTTTGTTGTTGTAGCAACGGCAAGTTGCAGCAGCAGCATGATTGCGCTTCTTTCATTGTTGTTTTAATACTTTTTTTGTTTATTGCTAACAACAGCCTGATTTCGCGTTAACAAATTGAAATTTAAGAAGTTATGCTGTTGCTATGGGTTTGAGTTGTTGATTTGTTGTTGTTTTTTTGTTTTTTTTGTTTTATTAACTTTTGTTGTAACCACTGTGTTTTGGCTAATTTATATTGGGTTGCTGGTTGTGTTGCAATATGTTGTTGTATCCACCAAGCACACTCTTCAATTGTGCCTTAAGCATGCATGAATATTTGTTTGTTGTTGTTAAAAAATTGTTGTTTTTATTTTTTTGCTGCAGTGCTTTATGTGATCTGTTTTTGTTTATTTGCGCTTTCTGTCTTATCGAACGCTTGCCTTCGCAAATTTTTACAACAACATTGAAAAATAAATATGTTAAAAATGAAAAAAAAAAAATTCAAAGTTGACAAAGTGACTAACAGAATTGACTTACTACAGCAGTGTTGCACTCAAGAGCTTCGTAGAACTTCGGAAAACTATTCGGCGTCCATCCACATGTCGTGCCAGAGCGCAGCGACAGAGATTCAGTAAAGCAAGCTGTCAATAAGTTTTGGCTTGTAATAACGCAGTGGTGCACAATGCCGGCCGTATGTGTTTACACGGAAAGCATTTGAGCACAGAAATCACGCGTGAAATATTAACTGCTTGAACTGAACAAGCTTAAACTGATTGACTTACCGATTGCTTTACCCAATATCTGTCGCTGCGCTCACACGATATGTTGGTAGTTTTACGAAGTTCTCGAGTGCACCACTGCGTTAGAGGAATGATGCAGACAATATACATATTTCCGCAAGAAGTTTCAAACTGGTACTGGCTTTTAAAGGATACACTGAAAAAAAAGTTTAATAAAAATACATCATGAAAGTGTTCTCAATAGAAGGAAATTTCTAATAATTTGCGTGTGATTCACTTGGTCCAACATGACATATTACTCCAACAAAAACCATTCTAAAACTGCCGAAGTTGTACAGCGCAACGATAAATTTCTGGCATTATATCCCACAGAGACTAAACACTACGGAGTCATTCAGTATATGTGAGGTCTTCATGGACCGGCCAGTTCAACCTAACCCACAAAAACTATCAACTTCCCTTGTAGTGCAAAGACAATTACTACAACTACACGACCGGCTCAAAAATCGGAAAATATCTTTATTGATCGTTTAGATGCCCTAAGTAAGGCTTGCTTAACTGTCTGCTCGGTGAGAACTTCACATAGACTGAATAAGTTCGTGGTATTACCAGAAGTCTTCTCAACGAACAAACTGAAAAAAACCTATCAGAAATTAGGACCTATGTTATAAAATGACTCCGTCCTCTTGAAAAATACTAGAAGCTTTGTAGTACCTATGCCACTTGCTGCTCCTAGATATGATAGCTGTGCCCCTTCTAATAGCTGGGGTCTAAGCCGTGCTGGAACGTTTCCTCCTTCAACTTGCACCTTTTATATCTGCTATCAAAGGCAAGGCCTAATTTAAATCATGTGACACCCTAGAGCAATATCTAGTAAAAATACCCATCATGCCATTACTATCCTCTATTTTCAATGATAAAGATTAGCTTTATTTAGTCGAAGGTTATAAAACTTCCCTAAAGGCATTCGAATTAAAAGTGATCACATTTCAACAGTGCGCAAGTTCCACTCCTCATAGGCCTCTATAGCGTATATATTAAATATAGCAATTTTCAAGGACAACGTACGGGTACATTATCTTTCCATGCAGAAGGAAGAGAGAGAACTTCTTAGCAGTTTATAAAACGTGTGGCAGAATGGCGTGATTGCAAGGATCATCAGATGGTGGCTAACAGGAATGATGCACGGGTTAGGCGGTTAGAATAAACCGGCGGTAGGTATTCCTGTCGTAAGAGGCGACTAAAATACCAAATAGATTCAAGGGGTTGTATAGTGCAACCATTTTAAGGTGTTGCCAGCGCAAAATATAACTTCTGCAACCCAGACATTAGAGTCAGAAAGAATTACTGTTACGTCATTGAAAAAATAAAACAAATTTGCGCGATTTACCTCGGAGCAGATTCAGGCCAAGCTTCTTTTCTATATGGCGGCGTACTTCTTTTTAATTTTTACTACCAACTGGTCGAGTGGAACCGACTCCAACCGGCTGCTGAATTTTAATGGAGAAGTTTCTCATGACAGTAATACACTCGGAGTATTTGCCAAACCAATGCCTAGGGGCGAAACAGCTTAGAAAAATTTTGTTTCCATTTAAAACACTTTTTCTAAAGATATTGATGTTGCTTTGGCCGGGACTTGATTGCATGATATTCGTCGCAATGTTTTACAGTTGTATTTTTCAAAGTAGTCCCCTAGTTGCATCGTCGTTCTCCTCTATTTGCGAGAAGGATTCGCTTAGAAGCGCAAAGCGCTGGTTCATAGGCGTGAGCCACCTTCACAAATCCAACATGACGATTTGGATATTAAATGGTAGTCATCATCATTGCAACAAATATACAACATCCCGTTCAAATAAAGGTAAAAATTTACTCATTCATTAATATCTGAGCTTCTCCAAATCACATGATGTGAATAAACGTCGTTTTCTGCCTTGCTTCGATCGCAATCTTGCAAGCGATTACGGGCGACAGCTGTGTAGTATTGTCGTGGGCCAGCTACAACTTCCTATTGACATTCTCAGGCAAACTTTTCTCTGTGGGCTGCTCTTAATAATGACTTCTATAACATGCTCGCGTAAAAGGCTTACATTTTGCAAATGTGTTTCACCGTAGATATTTTTTTTCTCGTCAAGAGAGTTTATCGCTACTAACCAGAGGGAACTATCTTTATATTTAACAAATGTATCAAAATTTTGCACTGTGTACCAGCAATGTTGCTGAGTACAGCTTCCCTGCAACTTTATTGTTAAAAAGGGATATCCTCCCGACTTCTTCGTCATCAACTACGTCTGATTAGAGGCATTAAGTACAGTTCCTTTGTTATTGTTGTTGTCTTTTTATGCGCTCTTCACTGAAATTTTAGCCTACAAATTGCAGATCACGCTTTTCATGTTGTACATGCAAATTCATGGCTACTGTTGTGTGGCATGCCACACCACTGGCCAAAACAACAACAGCATCATCGTTCATGTTTTGGTCGCATTTCGTTGTGGCTATAAGCACAGCAACTTCTGCTGATCAGTAGCTTATGTAACTCGATTACGATTTCTACCCAAAATGTATCGAATTTTCGAATGTGCGATTTGACATCGCATGCTGTTTAAGCGTTGTTCAGACCAGGCAACTCGGCATTACTTGCATTATTCCTACATGGCAACTCCTAGTTGTATCTTTGCAGTGCGTTAAGAAAACGGTAAAAACAGAGCGTGTAGCCTTATGTTGAGTGCATTGGTACCTTATCGCATCGATCAGTCGCTTATCATGTGACTACGCGCATCGATTTACCAAGCTACTAGTTTTTTTATCTAAACACCGCCATTTGAGTTTTGGTAGTTTTTGTCGCTTGTTGTTGTAACATACCATGTATGCGCTAAATGTTGTTTAACGATTTTATTTATTTACAGTCACTAAATTAGCAATTAATTATTTTAAAGAATTTCACATGCTAGACATTGGTGATGTCACAGTTGTTGTTTTTGCCAAGTTTACCTCCTGATGCTTGTTGTTGCCAACGACAAGTAACTAGTGACAATAGCAGTGACTTTGACATGTTGGGTATGTGTTTGGGATTTAGGTGTTTCACTTCTTTATATTTATCTCTCATTACTTAACGCCGCTGCTCGTACCATAGGTTTCCATCAAGTCCACAGAAATAACTGGTGCGATGAGGAATATCGCGCTACCTCGGAAAAGAAGGACGCTGTCTAGCGTGGCAAAGCGCGGTATATTGGAACGTTATCGGGAGACGGAGAAGGAAGAGAGATGCATATTTAGAAGGAAATAAAATAATTAAAAAAAAAATGTTAAGTTAAACGGTTTTATTGAAAACAATACTTACATGAAATAATAATAATACTAAAAGCTAGAAAATAATTAGGTAGGTCCTGGGTACTAGTCATCACACTCCTCATCAATCTAGGGCGTTGATCAGACAATTAAATAAAATAGTTGGACGCGTGGTAGAGGCTTAGCTCCTAGGACGATAACTGTTTTCTGTGAAAAAGGGCGAAATCGGTTGAAGCCACGCCCAGTTTTTATACACAGCCGATCGTCTGTCCTTCCGCTCGGCCGTTAACACTATAACTTGAGCAAAAATCGATATATCTTTACTAAACTCAGTTCACGTACTTATCTGAACTCACTTTGTATTGGTGTAAAAAATGGCCGAAATCCGACTATGACCACGCCCACTTTTTCGATATCGTAAATTACGAAAAATGAAAAAAATGCCATAATTATATACCAAATACAAAAAAGGAATGAAACATGGTGAGGTAATTGGATTGGTTTATTGACGCAAAATATAACTTTAGAAAAAAACTTGGTAAAATGGGTGTGACATCTACCATATAAGGAGAAGAAAATGAAAAATTTTGTAGGGCGAAATCAAAAGCCCTTGGAATCTTGGAAGGAATACTGTACGTGGTATTACATATATAAATAAATTAGCGGTACCCGACAGATGATGTTCTGGATCACCCTGGTCCACATTTAGGTAGATATCTCGAAAACGCCTTCACATATACAACTAAGGGCCACTCCCTTTTAAAACCTTCATTAATACCTTTAATTTGATACCCATATCGTACAAACACATTCTAGAGTCACCCCTGGTCCACGTTTATGGCGATATCTCGAAAAGGCGTCCACCTATAGAACTAAGGCCCACGCCTTTTTAAAATACTCATTAACAGCTTTCATTTGATACCCATATCGCACAAACACATTCTAGAGTCACCCCTGGCCCACCTTTATGGCGATATCTCGAAAAGGCATCCACCTATAGAACTAAGGCCCACTCCCTTTTAAAATACTCATTAACACCTTTCATTTGATACCCATATCGTACAAACAAATTCTAGAGTCACCCCTGGTCCACCTTCATGTCGATATCTCGAAAAGGCGTCCACCTATAGAACTAAGGCCCACGCCTTTTTAAAATACTCATTAACACCTTTCATTTGATACCCATATCGCACAAACACATTCTAGAGTCACCCCTGGCCCACCTTTATGGCGATATCTCGAAAAGGCATCCACCTATAGAACTAAGGCCCACTCCCTTTTAAAATACTCATTAACACCTTTCATTTGATACCCATATCGTATAAACAAATTCTAGAGTCACCCCTGGTCCACCTTTATGTCGATTTCTCGAAAAGGCGTCCACCTATAGAACTAAGGCCCACGCCCTTTTAAAATACTCATTAACACCTTTCATTTGATACCCATATCGTACAAACAAATTCTAGAGTCACCCCTGGTCCACCTTTATGGCGATATATCGAAAAGGCGTCCACCTATAGAACTAAGGCCCACACCCTTTTAAAATACTCATTAACACCTTTCATTTGATACCCATATCGTACACAAAAATTCTAGAGTCACCCCTGGCCCACCTTTATAGCGATATCTCGAAAGGGCATCCACTTATAGAACTAAGTCCCACGCCCTTTTAAAATACTCATTAACACCTTTCATTTGATACCCATATAGTACAAACAAATTCTAGAGTCACCCCTGGTCCACCTTCATGTCGATATCTCGAAAAGGCGTCCACCCATAGAACTAAGGCCCACGCCTTTTTAAAATACTCATTAACACCTTTCATTTGATACCCATATCGTACAAACAAATTCTATAGTCACCCCTGGTCCATCTTTATGGCGATATCTCGAAAAGGCGTACATCTATAGAACTTAGACCCACGCTCTTTTAAAATACTCATTAATAACTTTCATTTGATACCCATATCGTACAAAATAAATTCTAGAGTCACCCCTGGTCCACCTTTATGGCGATATCTCGAAAAGGCGTACATCTATAGAACTTAGACCCACGCTCTCTTAAAATACTCATTAATACCTTTCATTTGATACCCATATCGTACAAAATAAATTCTAGAGTCACCCCTGGTCCACCTTTATGGCGATATCCCTAAATGGCGTCCATCTATAGATCTATGGCCCACTTCCTCTTAAAATACTCTTTAATACCTTCCATTTGATACACATGTCATACAAACACATTCCAGGGTTACCCTAGGTTCCTTTTACAATATGGTGATTTCCCTTACTTTGTCTCCACAGCTCTCAACTGAGTATGTAATGTTCGGTTACACCCGAACTTAGCCTTCCTTACTTGTTTTCATTATACTCAGTTGAGCAGAGCTCACAGAGTATATTAACTTTGATTGGATAACGGTTGGTTGTACAGGTATAAAGGAATCGAGATAGATATAGACTTCCATATATCAAAATCATCAGTATCGAAAAAAAGTCGATTGAGCAATGTCCGTCCGTCCGTCGGTCCGTTAACACGATAACTTGAGTAAGTTTTGAGGTATCTTGATGAAATTTGGTATGTGCGTTCCTGGGCACTCATCTCAGATCGCTATTTAAAATGAACGATATCGGACAATAACCACGCCCACTTTTTCGATATCGAAAATTTCGAAAAATCGAAAAAGTGTGATAATTCATTACCAAATACGGATTAAGCGTTGAAACTTGGTAGGTGAGTTGAACTTATGACGCAGAATAGAAAACTAGTAAAATTTTGGACAATGGGAGAGGCACCGCCCACTTTTAAAAGAAGGTAATTTAGAAGTTTTGCAAGCTGTAATTAGGCAGTCGTTGAAGATATCATGATGTAATTTGGCAGAAACGTTACTCTTATTACTATATCTCTGCTTAATAAAAATTAGCAAAATCGGAGAACGACCACGCCCACTTTTTAAAATTTTTTTTTTTAAATTCAAATTTTAAAAGAAAAGTTAATACCTTTACAGTATATAAGTAAATTATGTCAACATTCAACTCCAGTAATGATATGTTGCAACAAAATACAAAATTAAAAGAAAATTTCAAAATGGGCGTGGCTCCGCCCTTTTTCATTTAATTTGTCTAGGATACTTTTAACGCCATAAGTCGAACCAAAATTTTCCAATCCTTGTGAAATTTGGTAGAGGCTTAGATTCTAGGACGATAACTGTTTTCTGTGAAAAAGGGCGAAATCGGTTGAAGCCGCACCCAGTTTTTATACACAGTCGACCGTCTGTCCTTCCGCTCGGCCGTTAACACAATAACTTGAGCAAAAATCGATATATCTTTACTAAACTCAGTTCACATACTTATCTGAACTCACTTTGAATTGGTGTAAAAAATGGCCGAAATCCGACTATGACCCCGCCCAATTTTCGATATCGAAATTACGAAAAATGAAAAAAATGCCATAATTCTATACCAAATACGAAAAAAGTGCTGAAACATGGTAGTTGTATTGGTCTATTGACGCAAAATATAACTTTAGAAAAAACTTTGTAAAATGGTTGTGACACCTACCATATTAAGTAGAAGAAAATGAAAAAGTTCGGCAGGGCGAAATAAAGAACCCTTGAAATCTTGGCAGGTATTACATATATAAATAAATTAGCGGTATCCAACAGATGATGTTCTGGGTCACCCTGGTCCACATTTTGGTCGATATCGGGAAAACGCTTTCACATATACAACTACCACCACTCCCTTTTAAAGCTCTCATTAACACCTTTCATTTGATACCCATATTGTACAATCGCATTCTAGAGTCACCCCTGGTCCACGTTTATGGCGATATCTCGGAAAAGCGTCCACCTATAGAACTAAGGCCCACTCTTTTTTAAAATACACATTAACACATTTCATTTGATACCCATATCGCACAAACAAATTCTAGTGTCAGGCCTGGTCCACCTTTATGGCGATATCCCTAAATGGCGTCCATCTATAGAACTATGGCCCACTTCCTCTTAAAATACTCTTTAATACCTTCCATTTGATACACATGTCATACAAACACATTCCAGGGTTACCCTAGGTTCTTTTTGCAACATGGTGATTTTCCCTTACTTTGTCTCCACAGCTCTCAACTGAGTATGTAATGTTCGGTTACACCCGAACTTAGCCTTCCTTACTTGTTGTCATTATGTTTAGTTCATTTAGTGACTCATTATTACAAGAACTTTTTCCTGACAATTTGTTACAATCTAAATCCTCAATACATAATCCTTCCAAAGACTTTACTCAACTCTGCGCCACGTACGCTTGTCCCCCCTCCAACTCCAAAATATTTTGATGTCACTTTTACCGGACTGTATGTAATATTTGTTCGAAATATGAGCCAAATCGGACATCATAGGTCCCTTTCTATTCTTGTATGTATTATATGTTCCAAATATGAGCCAAATCGGACCACAAATACGATTTTTTCCTATTATTGCATTGTCATCGGGTTCTGAACTATATTCCAAGTTTCAAGCTTGTAACTTATCGGGAAGTTGCTTAAATTTCAATTACAAAATTCGCTCACAACGGCCGTGCATGCGGCAGTGCGGCCTGCCTGTCAAGTCAAGCTAAATAAAACCGTTTAAAAACGCGAGGCCGAACGCTTTGAGTGCGACGGGCTACAGAAGCTCTCTGATAGGAAAAGTTGTGTAGGGAACACGAAAATTTATTGCAAGCTAGCAAGGGAGAAGACAAACACTACACCAAAATCACCGACCCGGCACCCGACACGAAAATCACAAGGCGCAGTAATGACTAGCAATAAGAGAATCTTCACTCGCCATCTTTTTATCGAATTCAAAGCGGCCTTTGAAGCGCAAACAGAAGCTGCTTATATGCTGCTTTGTCTTAGCTTAGGCTCCCTGCAAAGTGAATAGGGCTTTGCCAAATGACGCTGTGCAACATTACCAGCTACGTAAGGGATGTGAAGGACCTCTCCGAGTCATTCAAAACGAAGTTTTAAACAAGGGACTTCCTTTCGTAAAATTTTTTAACATAATGCTGGCGAAGATAATTTTAGCAGCAGCACTTAACCATAATGGTATAATCTTGGACTGAGTGCGCAATTTAAAATTAAAGTACGCTCAATTTGGAAGCAGAGAAAGCGGAGACCTCCAATGAGTTGGGAGAGATAGCTGCCAAATGCTCGCGTTCGCACTCGGTTCAGTCGACCACTACATCCAGGGGCTTCATAGTTCTTAATGCTACCCGGTATTGTGAGAGGCTTTTCCTAAGCTTATGGTTTCGTTTCAGTCCCAACTTTAGTTCTTTATCCGGGTTGGCAGAGCGCTTTTCAACCGAGCGCACTAACTACTG
Source organism: Eurosta solidaginis (assembly GCF_040869045.1). NCBI lineage: Eukaryota > Metazoa > Arthropoda > Insecta > Diptera > Tephritidae > Eurosta > Eurosta solidaginis. The sequence goes on along the minus strand of NW_027136883.1, from coordinate 1,202,462 downwards.
CCCACTATCATCGTTATCAGCGTTCGAATCATCCCTGATCGGTTTCCTCTTCTCCTGCATGCAAAGCAATCGCCTTTTATTTTCAAATATTGACGGAGATATACTTTCCGGGATGGCCAAATTCGACGAACACAAACATACCGAGAAACCGCGCTTATTCTTGAGAAACCGATATCACAAAAATCGCAGACAGGATAAGATATTATGGGCTATCACGTAATTCGAACCATGCGGATTGGTGGAAGCAGATGGAGTGATACCGGTCATGTTGCAAGCCGCTTGCGAAAAATTTATGCACCATCTACATGGCAGGAGTGTTGTTCATTCCAAAAGTAGCCAAACTAAACTTTCCGGGTGCCCTCCTACTTTATCCTGGAAATACTGGAGAGACTTATCGACCTGCATGTAAGAGACAACGCAACTTTCTGCAAGCTGGACGCAGCTCAGCACTCATACGGGTAAGGCAAATTAGTTCAAAAAGCCCTTCACGAGGTAGTTAACGTCAACGAGAAATCAGCGAACTACAAAGAATGCATCTCGTCAGCCTGTTATGTCCTCTTCTGTGGTAGTAGTAACAATAAAAATACTTCCCTTGGATCACCCTAAAATTCATTCATGTAACGTAATTTAGTACTCTTTGCGCAAAACCACCCATCAGCTAAATCTATCACTCCATCTCTACTACCGATAGGCATCACATAAATTTGCTTTGAAAATAATTAAAATCCAAAACCAAAAAGTTCTTACTTCAAACCAATTGCTTCGAATAGGAAATGCCTCCATTGTATCCCCATCTTAAGATTATCTTAATTTACGCTCAAATGCTTGCAATGTACTTGCAGCCCACCCTCTTTGTCTTTTTATACTCAGTTGAGCAGAGCTCACAGAGTATATTAACTTTGATTGGATAACGGTTGGTTGTACAGGTATAAAGGAATCGATATAGATATAGACTTCCATATATCAAAATCATCAGTATCGAAAAAAATTTCGATTGAGCCATGTCCGTCCGTCCGTCTGTCCGTTAACACGATAACTTGAGTAAATTTTGAGTTATCTTGATGAAATTTGGTATGTAGGTTCCTGGGCACTCATCTCAGATCGCTATTTAAAATGAACGATATCGGACAATAACCACGCCCACTTTTTCGATATCGAAAATTTCGAAAAATCGAAAAAGTGCGATAATTCATTACCAAATACGGATTAAGCGATGAAACTTGGTTGAACTTATGACGCAGAATAGAAAACTAGTAAAATTTTGGACAATGGGTGTAGCACCGCCCACTTTTAAAAGAAGGTAATTTAGAAGTTTTGCAAGCTGTAATTTCGCAGTCGTTGGAGATATCATAATGAAATTTGGCAGGAACGTTACTCTTGTTACTATATGTCTGCTTAGTAAAAATTTGCAAAATCGGAGAACGACCACGCACACTTTTAAAAAAATTTTTTTTTTAATTCAAATTTTAAAAGAAAAGTTATTATCTCTACAGCATATAAGTAAATTATGTCAACATTCAACTCCAGTAATGATATGTAGCAACAAAATACAAAAATAAAAAAAAATTTCAAAATGGGCGTGGTTCCGCCCTTTTTCATTTAATTTGTCTAGGATACTTATAATGTCATAAGTCGAACAAAAATTTACCAATCCTTGTGAAATTTAGTAGAGGCTTAGATTCTAGGACGATAACTGTTTTCTGTGAAAAAGGTCGAAATCGGTTGAAGCCACGCCCAGTTTTTATACACAGTCGACCGTCTGTCCTTCCGCTCGGCCGTTAACACGATAACTTGAGCAAAAATCGAAATATCTTTACTAAACTCAGTTCACGTACTTATCTGAACTCCCTTTGTATTGGTGTAAAAAATGGCCGAAATCCGACTATGACCACTCCCACTTTTTCGATATCGAAAATTACGAAAAATGAAAAAAATGCCATAATTATATACCAAATACGAAAAAATGGATGAAACATGGTGAGGTAATTGGATCGGTTTATTGAAGCGAAATATAACTTTAGAAAAAACTTTATAAAATGGGTGTGACACCTACCATATTAAGTAGAAGAAAATGAAAAAGTTCTGCAGGGCGAAATAAAAAACCCTTAAAATCTTGACAGGTATTACGTATATAAATAAATTAGCAGTATCCAACACATGATGTTCTGGGTCACCCTGGTCCACATTTTCGTCGATATCTGGAAAACGCCTTCACATATACAACTACCACCACTCCCTTTTAAAACTCTCATTAATACCTTTAATTTGATACCCATATCATACAAACACATTCTAGAGTCACCCCTGGTCCACCTTTATGGCGATATTTCGAAACAGCGTCCACCTATAGAACTAAGGCCCACTCCCTTTTAAAATACTCATTAACACATTTCTTTTGATACCGATATTGTACAAACAAATTCTAGGGTCACCCCTGGTCCACCTTTATGGCGATATCTCGAAAATGCGTCCACCTATGGAACTAAGGATTACTCCCTTTTAAAATACTCATTAACACCTTTGTTTTGATACCCATATTGTACAAACAAATTCTAGGGCCACCCCTGGTCCGCCTTTATGGAGATATCTCCAAACGGCGTCCACCTATGGAACTAAGGATTACTCCCTTTTAAAATACTCATTAACACCTTTCTTTTGATACCCATATCATACAAACGCATTCTAGAGTCACCCCTGGTACACCTTTATGGCGATATCTCGAAAAGGCGACCACCTATACAACAACCACCACTCCCTTTTAAAATACTCATTAACACCATTCGTTTGATGCCCATATTGTACAAACAAATTCTAGGGTCACCCCTGGTCCACCCTTATGGCGATAACTCGAAACGGCGTCCACCTATGGAACTAAGGATTACTCCATTTTAAAACACTCATTAACACCTTTCTTTTGATACCCATATTGTACAAACAAATTCTAGGGTCACCCCTGGTCCACCTTTATGGCGATAACTCGAAACGGCGTCCACCTATGGAACTAAGGATTACTCCCTTTTAAAACACTCATTAACACATTTCATTTGATACCCATATCGTACAAACGCATTCTAGTGTCAACCCTGATCCACCTTTATGGCTATATCCCTAAATGGCATCCACCTATAGAACTATGGCCCACTCCCTCATAAAATACTCTTTAACGCCTTTCATTTGATACACATTCCAGGGTTTCCCTCGGTTCATTTTCCTACATGGTTATTTTCCCTTATGTTGTCACCATAGCTCTCAACTGAGCATGTAATATTCGGTTACACCCGAACTGAACCTTCCTTACTTGTTAAACATTGCCTTTAGTTCCTCGTTACGCTGGCGTTTCAACAATTGCGTTTTATGTTTGTTAGTTTTTCTAACAATTTTATGACATCATAAAAATCACCCAAAGGATTCAATTATCCCATTGTGTATTGATTTCACTTAATGGGTTTTGTTTTTGTTTTTCTTGTCTCTTTACCGCTACCGACTACTGTCTCGCTCAGCTATCGATGCCGTGCGAGTGCCTATTGAAATTCCAGTCATTGAGATCTCATCTTCTTTGCAACGTCTTTTATTTTGGCCATTTCTAATGACAATTTCTCTAATTTTATAGCTCTTACGCGCAGACTTTCTTTTTGGTGGGCGCTCACGCAAGTGAACTAAGTAGAATATATTAGCTTCTTGTCGTGCGATCTCTATCTCTGCTAGCGCCTGTCGCATCATAAGAACACAGCATGCATTTGATGGCTATATTGTGGCCCTTTTTTGGTAATAAATGATCGCATGTCTTTATATCAGTCCATAACTTAGGGTGAGCCGTATCTGTAGGGAGATAAAAATTTGTTTCGGTACAAAGGCAGAATCCTCCTAAAAATGTGCATTTGGTTCTGAATCCTTTCAGAGTCTTCACTGTGATATATCAGGACTGACATACATTCAGGATGGTAGTATAAAGAGTCGGGGCGACATGCATACCATGAATAGGGTAAAGCGGGCAACTTTCGGAGATGCACTAAGGTCGTGTTCAACTGACGCTCTACATACGCTCCTAAGCCGCCTACATCTGAACCTTCACATACGTGAGACTGCAACTTGTTCGGCAGTAATAGTTCGTGAGTCTGGTAGGTAGTATTGCCACAGTAGTATCCTCAAAAGGATTTGCGGTGTAGCTCCGTCATCCGACTATTACACGCGCTCACTTAGTTTTGACAGGTGACAATTTCACTCAGCACCGACGGTTCGGGTGTCTTCTGTGAACATCTTAAAATATCGCTGTCAATCCGTCTACCCAATTTTGCTAGAAAACATGGAGAATCGTGTACGCCCGTGTAGGAGGACTCAGTGAAGGGGTGCGAGGTTTGAATTTTCCAGATGACCAAGCAGCTCCCTTGGCGCGTAACCCCACCATTACTTTGTTCCAGGCCGTCTGGGATTGCAAGAAATCGCTTACAGCAGCAGCTAACTTCGTAAACATAATTCTTATATTAATACCAAAACACAGGAACGTTAAGGAAAACAAAAAGGCTGACGAACTTACAAAGGCCTGAGCCGAACTGCATGCTACGGAGGTGGTTGAGATATATCGTACACTTACATCAATCAAAAGAAATATACCTGACAGATTAAAGCAGTTAGCGGTCTCTACCGGCACTTCTGGGATAACCATGCAATAATCACAAGAAACTGGCCGCTTGGCCTGCATGCGTAGAAAATGTGGATCTCTTTACACAGCATTTATAGCAACTGCGAAGATGGCAGCAAAGAAACATTCGCACAATAACTGCGTGAATACCCAGCCCCAGAACACACACGCTTTCTAACTACGAGCACTTATATGTCGCGGGATGTCAGCAGGTTCATTGCCTACACCAAGCGGTTTAAACGGACCACCGAAAAATCATATTTAAACAGCAACAATTAGTACTAGGAGAATGTGAATCAAAATAGCGCAACTTGCGCTACTTGAGCTCTGATCTCTAATATTCCAGCGGAACAGCAACCAAACAACCAACATTCCTAGCATCCCTGAAATCTAAATGGAAATCATGTTTTACCAGTTCACATGAAACTGACGGTGTCGTATGAAAAAAGTAAGAATGGTGGGTGGAATATTTCTATGCGCCTAACCATATCGGCTCGGCATCTGAAGGCACTGAAAGACTAAAATCCTTAATCAGTGTGAGTAGCATGTGCGTTTTAGTGACAGCGAAGAATTTTTTGAAACAGACCAAAATTGCTATGAACGCTATCATCCTGCGAAGCTGCCTTGGGAACTTTCAGGGATGCATGCTATTAGCGGAGTTTCGAGCCTGTTGCCTGAAATTATATGCGACAACAAAGTAAGTTAATACCCAATTTCTCCCAGTCTAATTTTAGCTAGCTCACATTGCACACCTGATATACCCCCAAATCCGAAAATGTTAACACAAACCAGTTAACCAGTCAAGGCAGTTTGGCGGTAGCTGTTGTTGAGTAGACAAAGCTCTAGGCTTGAATGTGATTTAATTAATAATATTAATAAAGTTCAGCTTAAGTATATAACTTTGGAGAAGTTGGCCCGTCAAATAAATTTTTTTTAAAATTTCAGTTTTTAAGTGGCGCCCGAGCAGGGCCCCAAAGAGAAGCCAAAAAAAATATACCATTATTCATAGCTGCAAAGGCAGTGAAGTACTTAGAGGATCAACTACTTAATTAAGTAATAAAAAGGAAGTAGTTAAGATAGGAATACAATATGATCAATGGATAAGGGATCCACTTTTATTGTCTTGCAGCCCGACCATAAACTAGCAGAGCTGCAATCAAGTTTTTAACTGCCCGCCTAGGAGGCGGGATGATCATACATAGTCTGTTCTAAGTTTTTTCTGGAGTTTCGCCTTTTCGAGTCACCCTAATACACATAAAATCGTACTTCATATACATGCATTTGTCTGCCTTAAGACTACTGTTGGGCTGCTGCCGTCACTGCCTAAATGTTCACACGCAATAATACCAATTTAAAACAACTTTTCTTAAATATAATAAAGTATGAATAAAAAATTAATTACTATTTTACTTGTACAAATCTTAAAAAAAAGAAAGGTAAATACATATTTTATTATATTTTACTAAAAAATAGTAATAAAAATGCATTTTTACGATTAGGGTGGAAAATAGAAAATATATGCAAAAAAATAAAAAAAAATAAGCCAACAGGGATTGAAAAGAATTTTTTTTTTTAATATTTTTTTTAATTTCATCATAATTACATAAACAACTTTGATATTTTACAAACGAATCTTTATAGCACCTTTTTTTATAAGTGGCTGTTTGACAAAATTTTTTGTTTTTTTTTTTTACTGTCCAGACTGAAAAGAAAATTTTTAAAATTTTTGTACTAAATTTTCCGGAAGTATGGATTGCGCCCTTCTTTTATCAATCGAAATTCTTTCTTCAGGCATTTTTGATAAAAATTTTAACTCTTTATGATGACATTAAATCTTTTATAATTTTTTTTTTTTTTTGTATTTGAAACCATTTTGGTCCCTGTTTAAATTTCTTTTGCTAGATTAAAATATTTGATAATTAAAAAGTTTTATGTTTTTATTACTTTAATATTAAAAAAACACTCACAAAAAATGGTTCTTTAAATTGAGGAAAATTTCAATTTCATGAGTAAAGGCCCAAACACATTCGACTTTTGCGTCGTTTTGGCGTTTACGTTGCGTCAACAGCTGACTGAACATGCCAATCTTTGTTGCTGTGTTTCCAATCTTCAGGCAATGCAACGAGAACGCCAAAGCAACAGCAAAAGGTTTCAAAAACTTACCTTTTTTCCATGTGTTGTCAATCCCTTATTCCAAACTCGTAAATTGTATACGAAATCCATTGATTCTTATTTTTATATTGTTTATATTGAAAAATATTTCCACATTCATGTTAAAAGATTTGTCGTTTTTAAAATTTATTCAATGAAAACAAATCAAAATTTGAGTTTTCTTGCGTTCAATGTGGCAAACAAACTTCCATCGTGCGTTATTTCTAAGTGACACCTGCGCCAAAATGACGCAAAGGTCGAATGTGTTCGAGCCTTAAGAATTTTTGTATAAAAATTCCATTAATTTGAGTAAAAAGTTTTCTTAAATTTTATCAATAAAAAATACTTGCTTAAATATTTCTAATAATATTCGCATATACGTAGACTGGGGCAACGTAAAGAGTTTACCACAGCAGAAGAGTTGGAGGCGAGCCACAAAAACTTCTTATCAAAGGAGCTGACAACTGCGTACAACAAAGATTGTTCTCTGAGAAACTTTAAGGGGGGGAAAGCCGCCATAGTGAAATAACAGGGTTGTGTCTTTTTAGAAGGCAAGAAAAGAGAGAGAGAGGCGAGGAGTGCTGAAATCAGCAGTTCAAAGAGGGTTTCATGGAAAATTTTCTGCGTGGACGTAGAAACTCCTATCTAAGGGAGATACAGTCCAGAGACTGATAAATAAGTATGATGGGAATGGACACACAGCAGTGAAGAGTGCCTTGAGGCGCTACTAAGCATACACTTCCCATCAGGAAAAGATGTGGATGAATTGTGTAACAATGTCTATATTCCTTGCTACATATGTTATAGGTTGCAGGTGGAATAATTGTAGAATGGCTTATAAAAATATTTGAGGTTTACATAAAGCTGAACCACGTCCCCCATCTTGGAAAACGGCTCGAGTAGTATTCATACCGAAAGCGGAAAGAGCCAGTCATCTGTATACGAAAGATGTTTATATTAAAATTTAATAATTAAATCAAATATAAATGCAACGTAACTCTCTTGGAGAACAACATGCTTACACCTAAGGCAAGTCAGTACCCTGTAAGGAAAATCTCTAGTTCAAAACTGGTGCGCTTCTAGTGCACTCGGAACACTTACTAGTACGCCCCATATATCTTTTTCATGCTTTTGATTGGCGAATTTAACATGACGATATCCTAGACCAAATCATCCCCGCTGCATTAACTATTCTATATCTATGCACTAGCTAAAAGTTTCCAATTTAGAACTACTAGCTTTGTTGGTACTTTTTCACTAGTTCCCAACTAGTGTATAAATTAAAATTTTAGATCACATTCTTTGTTGCGTAGCAAACCGAAATTCTACATGTTGCTTCTAATACGATTTTATCCCTTTTCTAGATAGTTCCAAACCACTCTATAAATATCTGCACTGTATCAACTCCCTTTTTAAGATAGTTCTAATCCAGGCGAAAATTCGAAATGTTTTAGTTTGTTTCCGCCTTCTGCCGCTCATTAAAAGAATAACCCTGGGTCAGTCAAACACGGGTTACGCAATACAAAGTACGAGAAACGCTTTCATAAGTGTGTGTGTTTACAGGCAATAATTATTTCAGATTCCCCGAAGTTGCCTTCTAAAAGGCTTAGGCATATTTAATACGGTTGAGCGATTTCAGAGTTCGTTGCCTGCGTTCGCGGGGTCAGGGCTCCAGCTGTTAGAGGCGGCAGAGTTGACAGGTTTTCAGGCAGCAATTAAACTAGGTCTTAGAATACTTCTATTATTTTTTATTCTATAACATAACACATATTGTGGTAGCAGTTTGAACACGTTAAGTCTACGTGAGGTCTTTATTGACCGGCCAGCTCAATCCAACCTAAGAAAATTGCGAGTCCAGATTTTTGGAAGCAGTTATATGGCGAAGTATAATTACCATGTTTTCTTTATTTTAATAGCTAATTTCCTAGTTTTTTGTAATTTTTTATGTATATCTGTTTGTGCATCAAACTCATGGTTGTCATATTCGTTAATATTTTTTCGGCTATTTTATCCTTTTGTCTAGATAAATATATAAAGATAAATATTTTTATTACATTCTTGGTTGGGACTGTGTGAATAAGTAGATAGCACAGCAGATAGGCGATATTAATGCTTAACGAAACTATTGCTACTCAAGTATTTTTATTGAAAACTCTTTTCATGAAGGTATTATTAAAGGCTTAGGAACCACACACAAGTATCTTCATCATCATTACTAATTGGCGGTTAACCTTAAGCTATTCCTGTTTCACGATAACTGACCCCAATTGGGAGCACCATTGGAGCTCAAATCTACCTCCACCTGCTACTCGCAACTTTGTCGAGGTCTCCCCCTTCCTTTGCTTTCAAACTGCGTTGTCGCCTGAAATACTTTATTGGCCGGAGCGTCTTCATCTTTTCAGCTCATCATTAAACCGCCAACGATACTTGTTTTCGGCATTACGGGCGGCAACATAAATACCAAGGACCATGCTTCTTCTTTCCGACGCCGTCCTCGGTTCCCAGCCATACACACTACAGTTAAAATAAGCGATTTGTAAAGCGTAAATTTTGTTCGTAGAGAGAGATCTTTACTTTTCAATTGCCTACTCAGTCCAAAGTAGCACCTGTTAGCAATAGTTTGATGTCTAAATAGATAGACGAAGTCCTTCACAGTCCGGAATTTATATCCGTCAATAGTGACGTGCTTCCAAGGTGCAAGTGCGCTGATTCTTTCTTGGATGACAGCAAGTATGTCGCCTTATCCTCAATAACCCCAAGACCCACGTTTTTAATTCTTTATCTAATCCAGAGACGGTAGAACTCACAGCGCGTTTGTCAAGGCAAATAATATCAATATTATCAGCTTACGCCAGTAACGCCCTTAAAGGAAAAAAAGAACAATTTTTGCAGGGCTGCAATGCAAGGGATGTTAATAGTATAACGAATTCAGGGGATATCTGATAATTATGCACCTTCTGCTAACCTTCGAATCGCTGAACTGTCCAAAAAATAACTCAAATATTCAGTATTCACAATTATACTTCACTTCACAACTAATAGTGTATTTCAATCAAACTGATTACTGATTCCTCAGCTTGCGTTGGTTTTGTACTCTCTGTTGCTTCGTTCGCATATTTCTCCTAAAATATAGGTAGACTTATCACGAAGATGGAACAGTTGAATCGCATACTTGGTTATTTAGCTATATACGTGTGTATGTGTGAGTAAGAACTTCGTCTCTTAGCTGATAACTACATATGTCTATGTGAGATAATTTCTTTGCTTTAAGCTGGTTATGTGTGTGGAATTTTCTTCGTTTCCTTGTACATAATCGTAGCTGCTTGCCGATTTTTGTTGTTGTGATTATTTACTAACAGCATAGTGATGTCAACATTCGCCACAATAGACTAGAAAGTGATCTAGAATCTCTTGTTTTTGATGAGAAATACTCTAAATTACCTTTGTCAATGTGGCCCCCCATTTTAATAAAAGAAATCTGAACTTCGATAACATTTCCTGCATTGTACAACTCTCCAACTTTTTAGATGCTCCATAAGTCCAGCTCGTTTTAAAAAAAAATTACAAGCTCACTGCAGCTGCTAATTTGCTAGTGGTTTGAAAAGCAGAAAATCACATCACACATTATGTAAAACTTTGTAACTGAGCCATAATTCATTTGAACTTGAATTTGTAGGCACCCCAATTCTACCGAAAATTTAATCGACAACAATTAAACCATGATCATCAACAAAGTTATCACGTACGGGTTAACTCCAAATACTTATTCATGTTCATATGTACGTGCATATGTACATTTACGGGTTAGTCTCGAACTCACTCCAGAGTCATTGTAGCGCGTGCGTTTGCACACAATTTAGTGTAATCACTTCATCAACATTTGACATTAACTTTATTCCTGATTGCTTTCCATTTCATTGGAATATGTTATTATGATGGCAATGTGGCGCCACAATTTGTATCTATACGATACAGATACACTGTACAACAACAATTTCACCAACATTTTTAAGCACATTATTTTAAATAAGGAATTGATCAGCATGTCTAACGCTTCTTCTTCATAATGGACCCGAAAGATGTGCTGCTGTGCCTTTAAACTGTAATAACTAAAGGCAGTGACCGGCCCACTGGCCTTAGGCGGCCAACTTAACAGGCAAGATTACATATATGTCTCAGTTGCCTCTAACTCACGCAAACTGGACCACACCACAACCATCAATATTTTCGGGAACTTCCCGTAATCTATTAATCACAGCCTGCCTTAAAAAAACTCGGAGGGCAACTCTTTCTCTCTGGCCCCGACCTCATAAGTGTATGGTAGCCGAATACTACGAAAAGAACAGGAATAAAAAAACTAAGCAAATTGCATCGACAAGATTGTACTGGCATAGTGGGGATGCGATTAGAACAGCCACTGCTGTTGCAGTGCCTTAGTGGGAATATCTCCCTTTCCTATTCTAGTAGAGAAAGAGATAACACTTACTGCACTAAGACTTCAAAATAACTCTGAACTAAAGATCGGAAACATAACAGGGCATATGAAAATAATAAGAAAACTTATAGAAAATACCATAATAAAACTACGGGATGCAATGCGCCCTGGCTTAGAATCTCACGGAACTTTGTGAGGTCAATTGTTGACATAACCCTTTGGGAAACGAAGAATTCTGACCCTGAGTCAGAGGTCGGGTTCACGGATGAATCGGATATTGCTGGTAGGAAGCTGAAGAAATCGAACTTCAAGAACTGGCCGAACTTCAAGAAATCGATATCAATTGAGTACTAATCAACTATTTACCTGGCAGAAACCTATGCAATTGAAGCATGCAGTAGAAAATATCTACAAATAAGCTTATCCTGGTGGAATACCTTAATTACATGAGACAGCCGGGTAGCCTTACGTACCTTAGAGTCTTACATAATTATTTCTAAGCTAATACATGAATGCATTGTAGTCATAAAGGATTTGTGAGCCAAAAACAACGTTTTCCTAGAATACATGTCCAGGCATCAGGAACATGAAGGTAATGAACAGGCAGACTACCTAGCCAAGCAGGCTGCTCCAGCAGCATTGTATGGTCCAGAGCCGTTCTGTGAACTCACAAAGGCACACATTAGAAGAACCAAAAGTAACTGGAAAAAACAGCAGTTCAGACAACATTGGACAAATACATGCAAAATTATTTATACTCGCAGCAATGGGAGTATCAGCAAAACTTATTTATCTTAGCAGGGAGGACCTACGAACTCTCATTGGTTACTATACGAGACACTGTAGTCTGCGGTATCACCTTTTGTAAGCTGGAAGATGAAACGTCGACTCACAGATACTCTCTCATTCGTTGCTATACGAGACACTTTAGTCTGCGGTATCACCTTTTGTAAGCTGGAGAATGAAACGTTAGCTCACAGATACTCCTCCCATCTAGGTAGCGTGACTCTTCATCACTTCGCTCCACTTCACTCCACATATAGTAATAGGCTGAAAGGTGAAGCATAGTAGCTGTAAAGAAAGGTCGCAGTACATCGTGGCCTTATAATAATGATAATGAAAAATTATGTTCGACTTAGTCTAGGTTATGATAACAGCCTATCAGCACAGTAGTGAGCAGTCATAGTGACGGGTAGGCTTATTGTGGTGTTACTAGTGTGAGCTGAAGTCACCCATCCCTTGGATGTATAATGAACTCAATCCTTTTATACATTGCACATGTACCGTAAACTGTGCTCGATTTTAACTTAGCATATCTTTGCTAAACACTGGAAGAAGTCCTTTTGCCAGATATTTAAAACGAATCTCGGCCAAAGCAAGATATCTGCATAGTTAGTGCTCAAAACTTACTTTATTTGCATCGTTGCTGCGTAGTCACCATGTGCTTGCGGCAGAGGCGCCAGAGCGAACCATCTGCAAAGTAAGTGCTCAGAGAATTCTATCTTTCCTTGTTCCCTCTCAGTTTCCATGCACTATCGGCAGAGGCACCTTTTTCCTGCTCGCTCACCAAATACACGAGTTCTAGCCAAAGCAAGGCATCTACAAATTAGGTGCTCAAAACTTTCTCTTTCTTCCTCGTTCCTGCTCGGACACCATGTACTTCCAGCAAATATCCTAAAACACTTCACTCCGGGGTTCCTGTAGTGCCTACCTGCAATTAACTATTTGGTGCGCCGGTCAGTGTGATTAAGGACCACATATCTAAGAAAAACGCTGTCTGCTACGAAAGCGTTTCTATTAAAAATCAACTAAAGGGCTATGTGCTGACTGAGTCTCTTGCCTCTCTTTGACAAAATAGCCTATCACGGTCTCACTATTGTACCTTAATTTTGAACGTTTTAACATAAAGCTCATCACTACCTTTGATAAAGATATTAAACAAAGTATTCATATGGTATTTATATATGCAAAGCACGATTACGACAGACGAACACGATGTAAGGGTACGTCGTACAATAACAACAATCAAACCGATTTGTGTATAAAGAAAAGAAGGAATCATTTGACCATTTGAATCTTTTTCACTCGTGGCAAGCGCAACGCGCACCAAATTAACAACGCAAAGCGTCAGCATCATAAAAATGTCGTAGTTTCGCGCATGCGCTAATGCATCAAAAACCAAAAAGCCGTCAAACACGTCGCCGACACGGCTTACAAACACCGTGCCATATCTGCTGACAGTTTGGATATGGCATCACAGTTAAAAGTATTACCTCGTCGCTTACGCCTGAATTTTATGTTGTGACCACACTGCCAATCCTACCAGACTGTGTGACTTTTTTAGAAGGAATTCTGCTTTTTATTCTCGGTTGGGCAGAGCTCACAGAGTATATTAACTTTGATCGGATAACGGTTGGTTGTACAGGTATAAAGGAATGGAGATAGATATAGACTTCCATATATCAAAATCATCAGTATCGGAAAAAAATTTAATTGAGCCATGTCCGTCCGTCCGTCTGTCCGTTAACACGATAACTTGAGTAAATTTTGAGGTATCATTATGAAATTTGGTATGTAGGTTCCTGGGCACTCATCTCAGATCGCTATTTAAAATGAACGACATCGGACTATAACCACGGACAATTTCGAAAAACCGAAAAAGTGCGATAATTCATTACCAAAGACGGACAAAGCGATGAAACTTATTAAGCGAGTTGAAATTATGACGCAGAAATGAAAATTAGTAAAATTTAGACAATGCGCGTGGCACCGCCCACTTTTAAAGAAGGTAATTTAAAAGTTTTGCAAGCTGTAATTTGGCAGTCGTTGAAGATATCATGACTAAATTTGGCAGGAAGGTTACTCCTATTACTATATGTATGCTTAATAAAAATTAGCAAAATCGGAGAATGACCACGCCCACTTTAAAAAAAAAAATTTAAGTCAAATTTTAACAAAAAATTTTATATCTTTACAGTATATAAGTAAATTATGTCAACATTCAACTTCAGTAATGATATGGTGCAACAAAAATACAAAAATAAAAGAAATTTTCAAAATGGGCGTGGCTCCGCCCTTTTTCATTTAATTTGTCCAGGATACTTTTAATGCCATAAGTCGATCAAAAATTTACCAATCCTTGTGAAATTGGTTGTGGCTCAGACTCTAGGACGACAACTGTTTTCTGTGAAAAAGGGCGAAATCGGCTGAAGCTACGCTCAGTTTTTATACACAGTCGACCGTCTGTCTTTCCGGACGGCCGTTAACAAGATAACTTGAGCAAAAATCGATATATCTTTACTCAGTTCACGTACTTATCTGAACTCACTTTGTATTGGTATAAAAAATGGCCGTAATCCGACTGTGATCACGTCCACTTTTTCGATATCGAAAATTTAAAAAAATGCCATGATTCTATACCAAATACGAGGATGAAACATGGTAATTGGATTGGTATGTTGACGCAAAATATAACTTTAGAAAAAAACTTCGTAAAATGGGTGTGACACCTACTATATTAAGTAGAAGAAAATGAAAAAGTTCTGCGGGGCGAAATCAAAAGCCCTTGGAATCTTGGCAGGAGTACTGTTCGTGGTATTACATATATAAATAAATTAGCGGTACCCGACAGATGATGTTCTGTTTCACCCTAGTCCCCATTTTGGTCGATATCTCGAAAACGCCTTCACATATACAACTACAACCACTCCCTTTTAAACCCCTCATTAATACCTTTAATTTGATACATATATCGTACAAACACATAATCGAGTCACCCCTGGTCCACCTTTATGGCGATATCTCGAAAAGGCGTCTACCTATAGAACTAAGGCCCACTCCCTTTTAAAATACTCATTATCACCTTTCATTTGATAACCATATCGTACAAACACATTCCAGGGTTACCCTAGGTTCATTTTCCTACATGGTGATTTTCTCTTATTTTGTCTCCATAGCTCTCAGCTGAGTATGTAATGTTCAGTTACACCCGAACTTAGCCTTCCTTACTTGTTTTGTTTTGTTTTCGCAAGCCTTTGCGGAGCTACAAAAGGCAAGCATTTACCGAGAGTGTCAGCAAAAAAATGAACGATTTGTGCATTTTAGATTGAAATCATTCGGAGCCTCTCAGAAATCAAAAACTTAAAAAAAAAACAGTAATAAAAATCGCGAAAATTATGAAGGTCTCTGAAGGCGTACAGTGTCTACAGCAGTGGTGCACAACGCCGGAAGAGCTTCGAATATAAATGCAACTTTTTTGTAATAGTATCTGTTTACGTTTGAGCATAGAACTCACACATAACATGTTTACTGCTTGAAGTACAAGCTAAAGCCCCCATTACTGATACTTAGCATAGGCTTGACTTGACTTGGCGTAAACTTGGCAACTTAGCCACGATTATACTCCACTTGGCGCATACAATCTGGCATCATAATCAATAAATGTCAATTTGTATGACAAAAGGTCAAAATGAATTGGAAACAAACAAATGGCATCTGAAAATGTTAACGTCACTTAGAACTTACATAGAAAATCGAAATTCAACAGACTTCTAAGTCAAGTTAAGTGTTGCCAAGTTTTGAGTAATCAGTAACATGCAATGTTCATTTAACAGAACTTTAAGTGACAGTTTTCAAGTCAAGTCAAGTCTATGCTAGGTATAAGTAATGGGCCCTTAAAACTGATTGACGGCTTGCTTTATTAAATCGCTCTCGCTGCGTTCGACGCCGAATAGTTTTCCTAAGCTTTCGAGTGCACCACTGGCGTAGTATATTCAGCTTTGGCTGATATGGCTCACACGCTCCTATTTGTTCTTTTCCTCTAGTCCATTATTTTATGTGCGCTTTGACTTTTTGCGACTTCTCCTCGTTGCTAGCTTATTGTCTGTGGGGATCGTGTTGGCGTTTGTGATTTGTCAAAATCGTTAACCGATCACAAGCGTCAGATATTGTCACAACATATGCGTTTTGAAATTGTTTTTGTTGTTGTTGTTGTTTTGGTTCATCCTCATATGTTGCAATATCATAAAATATCATAAAATTATAGAACATCTTAATGGAAATTGAATACGTTGATTGCAGTAAGTTCATAAACAAATTGAAAGTTTCGCGGAATTCGATAGAGCTTAGTTGGTTCGTTGGAAAAACGTATACAAAGTCTCCGACTTCTGTGTAAAGAACAGGAAGAGTTAAACTGTGGAAAGGTGGTAACCCTCATGAAGATGAATATGAGTTACAAGTGGAACAGATAAAATAAAATGCGGGTCGACTTCTAGCAGAAGAGATAGTATGGGATGATCGCAATCTGCGAAGTATACACTATTTGAGCATCTTACACCGACTCAGCTAAAATCGTGTGACCAATTTCGCGAAGAAAAACACCCTGTTGTTCCCGAGATTGTCGGGCTAGTACCTTAATGGTTTTTTGTTACCGGAACGTACCGGATCTATATCCGGCAAAGGACCATCAACATCGATAACATTCCCCAAAACCTTCGGGGAGTGTCTTTGTCGTTAATACAACAACAACAAAATCAAACACCCTGTTTTGGAGGCAGGACATATTCGAAGACGAAGTCTATACTGTACTATAGCCTAGCGAAGTGCAGCTGCATTGAGTAGACGACATAGGTATCTAATTGCTTGAGTAATGTTGGATCTGTAAGCAAAGCACTAAGGCGCGGTTTGAGTGCATGGCGGAGGGAGAGGTAACTCAACAAAGCTGTATGTTGAACATAGTTCCATGTGTGGATGAACTCGCAACCGAAACACATACATATAGCTGGATCGACCACGTTCTGATAGACGGACGGCATGCTTCCAGTGTTTTTAGATGTACAGACGTACGATTTTAGGACGTAACATCAACTCGGATCAGTATTACAATGAAAAATTGCAGAATCACCCTTCTTAGTATCGCATATAAGGTCCCGTCTAGCGTTTTTTTTTTTTTTTTTTTTGAATCGGCTGATTGGACCTTATCAGTGCGGCTTCAGATCTGAGAAATCAACCAGATTCATAATATTCCCAAAATTGGGAAAAACCGCGAAAAATTAATAACCTCACCTCTTCATTGATTTTAAAGCCACCCTTAAGAACACGAGAGCTGCGTACATGCTGCTACGTCTAAATTTTGTTTCCTGGCAAAACTTATACGACTGTGCAAAATGACGTTGAGCAACACCATCAGCTCCATCATCAGAACAGAAGGCTCCGGGAGTCTTCGAGTGGAAAGTTCTTCGAAAGATTTATGGGCCTCTACGCTTCGGCGACGGCGAGTACCGAAAAGTATTTGATGATGCGCTGTAAGAGCTTGGCGCAAACATCAACATAGTGCAGCGAATTAAAACTCATCGGCTACACTAGCTAGGCCATGCGAATGACAGATTATGCTCCGGCCATGAAGGTATTCTTATCTATACTCACCTATGGAAGTAGAGGAAGAAGGCAGCTCCTACTCCGCCGCAAGGGCAAGGTGGAAAATGATAATTGACGTAAATTGGAATGACTCTCAGTCATCCCTTGTCAAATTTGGTTTGCAGTAAACCCGATTTCGGCATTGTGCCATCTTTAGAGTCATTTTTCGTTTTTTGGTGTTACTCTTTGGCGCCATTAGCCCAAAGAAGAAGCAACTGGCGCGCCTTGTTGGACGGCAGTAACCGATAAAATCTTTCCCACCCTTACAACATCCACCTAATTTCATTTCATCTCCAATGGTCAATGAATATTAATTACAAACTAAACCATAACGAATGGGCAACATATACGTATCAATTTTATATATGTGTAAGTTGTTACCCAAGTACATATGCACTTAATGATTTTCGACTTTTGTCTTACCAAAATCACTTTAATGCTCGTCATATTCATGTTCAAATAAGCTTTCGAACCAAATACATACTCGAGTAAGTAAATACACTGTAAAAGTGCGACCAGCTTAGAATGAGTCCGGGACGAGTCGCAAAGGCATATGTGACAAGATATAATCAGTTTTGATCTCTTTATGTGGGTTGGAATGATCCCTTTTGTTTGAGCATGTCTTAGGGAAAGACTAATTATACCTGTTTATGCCTGAACGGATAGTTTCGGATGAGTTCTCTTTATACCACTTCAGGCACTGTCGGACAGATCCTTTTCCTACTCTCCGTAAAACCCCTACGTTTACTGTTCGAAAAGTCCGCTTTGTACCCCTACGGGTACCGTTCGACACGTCCTCGTTTTTACCACTACGGGTACTGTCGGTCAGATCCACTTCGTACCATTAATGACACCGTCAGAGAGATCGTCTTTGTTCGATTGTATCGATACGGTCGTACTAGTCTTTCTGTCGGGTATGTGCTTATAACGTATGTAATGCAATATCTATCGAAAGCACACCCATTAGGCATCCATATCTTCAATATCCAACTGAGTAATATTTAATATACTTAACCATCGAACTAAATTTTTTTTTTCGTCACGTTGCAAATTGTCATCATCTGCTGTCGAATGTCCCTTTGACAATGGCTTGAAGAAAATTGTTGTAATATATGTTTGTATGTGTATGTATATATATTGCACGCTTTTATTAATTATTGTCTCATAATCATTGATTTTTGCTTGACCACAATATGACATGTTTTCTAATCAAACCCACACACATGACCTCAGCCTCCTACCCTCTAAACAACACACACACATAAGACTTTCGGCTTTATCACATTAAAGTCCTCGTCGCAACTTATGTATGTATGTAGTCCTTGCTTAATCCTGTTTAGCTCATCCCCGTTCCTTATAAGTATCATTCGGCCAACTCATTCCTTGACTAATAATAAAATTTCATTAGCGCTGCTGGCTCATTATTTTGTCTGCTTCCTTTTGGGTTGTTGTATAATGTAATGGCGCGTGAGATTTGAAACATTTGCGTTTGTTCCTTAAAATACTTGGACAGGCAGCGAAGCACGGGTGAACGGTGTCCTACGGTTGCTGGTGGAATCAGTGAACGGTGACCAGGTTTGCAGCGGACTAGTTTCCTATCGACCAGTATATCGGTTATGATGATTGAACAAGCGATTGATGGCGTTGATGGCCGCACCCGAAAAACAGTGACTCCAAGCAACGGTAAAATCGATACCCGGCGAGTTGTAGATGGTGAATTGGTGGATTGGTCGATTTAGGAGCAATTCAAGGTTGGTGAAATCAATATCTGAAATACTCCAGGCGACGAACTGGTGAATCGATTTCCAAGCAACTGATGGTTGATGGAATCGGTGGCCGAGGAGTACAGCAAACAGATTTTTGGAAATATACACAGGCGAATGATTAAAAATAAACGAGCCTATTGTTTCTATTTAAGTATAAGTCGTTATAAACAGTTTAAGAAGTTTGCGCAATCGGTTAGGTTACTGTTGCGCGAATGAAATGCTTGCAAGTGATTGCTTGTATTCAGTCTGTGTATTGTCGTCCGCTTGCTGATTGCTGTTACAGTGAGGCCATGTCTAATTATGGTAAATATATGAATGTGAGGTGGTGGTGCGTTGCTGCATTACATACCCTATCTCAGTTTTTATGAAGCGGAGTGAATACGTGAGAAAGTAATAAAATATATTTTTCAGACAGAGCTAATGATATTCACTACAAGGGAAGAATTTCACAGCTTAAGCTGATAGTTTCTTTAATGGGAAGTCTAAATACAGAGAATATATTCAAAAAATCCTAAGAGGCTTTGTATTACTTTAAAATAATATTGAACCAAAAGTAAGGAACAGCTTCGACTTCTTGGTGAATACTTTCTAGGACCAATCCTACTATTTTAGTATGGAGAGCATAAGGCTCGAACACAAAACGTGTTCCCTCGTTTCTTTTTTAAGTGTTCTGAAGTGATTCACAGCATATAACTACCTTTGAGGCTATCGTGTCCAAAACGATCGTCGCACTTCTTCTAGTAGCACGATTAGTAATAAGCTCGGCAGATTGCCATATACAGACAATTTCGCCAACCCAGGCATCGTTCATTAAGCGTCTAGTTCGCCAAACAGCTATTTGGCTCGCATATTCAACGCGGGAGATGCAACCCGAAGTTTTGCACTATGCAGGCGGCATGTGCGGCATTATTATGGCTAGTAACGGTAAAAGAGAAGCAATATTACCATATAGCGGATCGACTCTTACACCTCTCAAGTTAGCATTGATACAAGATATCGAATCAGTTGGAGCATTGTTGAGAGTGAACTGTAAGTGTGGTGTGTGTCGTTAGCATTTCTTTGGTAAAGGAGATGTTCGATGAGCTAGCACGATGTGAATTAGTTCCTGCTGTAACAGAAGCGAAGGAGGTTGTTGCATTTTAGCTAGGCAGATTATTACTATGACTCTGGGATGTAATTACAACGTCAGTCGTGAGATAAATTTTAAGGTACATATTGAGACTAGTTGCAGTATTCACTGGGTATATACCGCGTCTGCCGAATTGAAATACAATTGCTTGGTATGCAGCTGTAATCTTTTGGTGGTAGGGAAAACAACGGCGATCATTTAGCGGACTACTAAAAAATATTGAAGACTGTAATTATACACAAAAGCTTAAGGGGATACATAAAGTTTGAAAGGACACCCTCCCTGACTTTAAAACTTTCGTTATTCCTTCCCCAATTCGAAACAATGAAGACGATAGCTTGAATGTTACAATCTTTTCTGGGGATCATTAATGATATTTCATTGAGATTAAATAGGCTTCGTCAGTAACAGCAGATCTAGGAAGTACAGGCTTTAGGAAGAAATAGTTGAGCACGTTCTGTTTTCGTGTTCTGTGCTCGAGAGATAAGGGCTTCAGCTAATCGGGGTGGCAGAGTTGCCAGATCTCAAGGCAGCAATTAAGCTAGGTCCTATAAAACTTCCACTATTTGCCAAGAGGATGGAGTTATTTTGTCACATAAGTCCTGGAACCTAATTGGGATTTTCCGCTTGGTCGTCAAACAAACTATGGTAACACTATGGGCACATTCAGTATAGGTGAGGTCTTTATTGACTCGTCACTTTAACCTTACTTTACGTAATAGATGGTGGTTCAAAAAGGTTCTGTTGATTGACCCATACCATTAAAGGATCTCTTAGGTTGCATAGCTCCTATTTTTTCATTAATCTCCTAAATGATTATGCAAACGTCGAAAACATGCACTGAGGGAATTCACAATAGGCAGATGTGTGGAATCAGTCTAACTCAACCCACGCAATGACTAAGTACTTCTTACAGTTCTGCAATAAACAGGTGTAGTGTTTACTCAAAAAATTACAAGTAACACACAACTCAACGTAAGGTGGTGAGGTGTTTTATTATATTTAAAAATAATTTCCAAGCAAATATTGACCTATTCACATCTTAAACGTATACGATTTCTGTTGTAAAATTTTTGGAATATTTCTTTTTATTTCAAATTCGCCTATTTTTTACATTAACATTTATTGCATTTTGCTGTTCGACAAGTTATAGATGCTGCGCGTACATTTATATTGTGTAAAGTTGGCAGATAATTTTATGTACACATTATGTTAGCGATTTGTTTCAGCAACATGTTGATATAATGAAGCTTCCACATAGAGCGTTAAATGTATGACTGTTGCATTTCTCGTAGGTACTGATGTTGTATTCGGAATTGCGGCTGATATGTTTTGCTGTTTGTAGATGGGTGGCTATAGTTAGGTGCGGAAGCAGTAAGAAAATATTTCAAAAGAAATAAAAAACAACTAGCCGAAGAATTAAGATGCATATGAAGAAGAGTTCAACGCTCAGCATAGTGAGAGTTTACGTAAGAAGTCCATTGAATACAGTTTTACATACCCTTAACCAAGATAAATTGCTTTACAATATTTGATTGCATTCTTATTAATACAGGAGAAGTAGATGTATTTTTCCATCTGCTGCTGAATCCTAAAAGTCAGCATTTTCGAATTCGCAATATTATCACGCCTCATTTAATCTTGTGGAAAATTGGTTACATGGTGGCAGCAGCCTTTAAGTAAATGACCCAAGAAAGACCTCTAAACTATCTTTTGAATAAAGATTATTGTTCCGTCTTTTCTAGTTAGCAATTAGCTAGCAAAACTCTTTCGCATTTTCAGTTTTTAGCAAAGCATGCAGAAACCACGGCAGAGCTGGAGCCTTTGAAATCCCTCATTCCATTTTTTTGGAAGCGCAAACTTTTCAAGGGTTTGCCAGCTCAATCTATAGCTTCCCCAATTTTCAGTCTAACCTACCCGTGGCGAATTCTATTTATTATGCAGGCTATGCTCTGGCAACGCCAAGCTTATAAGGGAAGGACCTATATTTTTTCAACGTAGGGTATCAATATTAGAGAAGGGACCATGAACATCGGCAAAACTCGCCACAACTTTCAGGTAGTCCACTTATCGCCACAAGAAGAAAAATAATCTATAATATGGGGCCAAAGTGAGCGCAACACATGTGAAAATAAGTTTTACTAGAAAGCGCGCGGATAAATATATTTCGGAAATTTTTACAGAGGGTCATTCGCCAATAGCGAAGGCGTTGGTCGACAAGCATCGATTCCGTTTAGAAACGAGACCTCAAACCCTAGAAGAATTAAGCAGGGAGTGTCAGAGTGTGATGCCCTATCCCCACTTCTGTTGAGTTTCTACATATCAAAGCTGCCTTCAACACCAGAAGGAGTTACTAACATTTATTTTGTCGACGACTGCACAGTAACGGAGACAGGACCCTTCAAAAGACGAATTAGTTTCCAATCTTTGTGGTTTCTTTACCTCCTGTTTACGACGTGGAAGGAAGGAACAGATGACACACATTTTGGACATCTGCGGTAATGGCGTTACGCTACGGACTGTAAGTCACCCAAAGATTTTACGGCTCACGTTCGACAATACTCTCACCTTCAAGCATTCAAAACTGTATCTAAAGTACAAAGCCGCAGAAAACCTCTCAATTCGTTTGCCGGCAGCATTTGATGAATGGTTTAAGAAACGCTGCTTACAACTTACAAATTAATTGACTGGCAGCTCATGTGCTACGCGTTGCCAGTTTGGTCGCCTGACACTTGAAAAGCCTGCAGGCCTGCCAAAATACTGCATCCAGAACTGCCACGATATGGCTTCTTATGAAGCTGAACATCATATACGTAGTGAGCCAAAAGATGCTGAACAGACAGTTTTTGGTAAATTGTCGTCACAAACCTATATATTCCAGCAAATAACTGCTTGATGCAGTTCCGCCTCCAAAAGGGATAGGGAAACATCTCCGCAAGCATTATGATGATATGCGCCACCTGCCTATGCAGCCCTTTGATCTAGATAAGCATAAGGGGGCCCTAAGCCTTATTCACACTGAGTCTGTAAACACCCTCACTGGGTCGCACCCGATGAACCCCCTTATCAATGTACACTATACAACACTTGCAAAAAAGAAAGCACAGTTTAGTAGAATAAGAAAGCAGATTACCAAGTGAGATACTCACACAGTACTTCATCAAGAAGTGTGCTGGAATGCAAAGAAGCATTGGAAAATCTTCGCTCAGGCCGGCCCATACATCTTTACTGAGTTCCCGGTTATAATAGATAGAAGGTAATGAAAAGGCCGATGAGTTGGCAAAGGAGGGTGCAGCACTCGCTGAGTCGACGCTAGACGTCCCAATCCATTTCGTAGAAATCAAAAGGAGGCAAAGTGGCTCATATCTCTGAAGAGAGAAGACTTCAGGCTCACGATGGGCATACTGACTGGACACTGCCGTCTGGCGTCACATGCTTCTAAGTTAGGCCTCGTCAGGAACAGCAAGTGTAGGAAGTGTGAGCTGCTGGAAAGAACGGTTGAGCACGTTCTGTTTTCATGTCCTGCGCTCTCCAAATCAAGGCTCCAGCTATTAGGGGCGGCAAAGTTGCCAGATCTTGAGGCAGCAATTAAGCTGGGTCCTAGAAAACTACTAGTATTTGCCAACAGGACGCGGTTATTCTCTAACATATGTGCTGGCGCCTGATTGCGGTTTGTCCGTTTGGTCGTCAAACAACTGGTAACACTGTGGACGCATTCAGTCTATGTGAGGTCTTTGTTGACCGGCCAGTTCAACCTAATCTGTCCTAGCGAAGTGAGACACGAGTAGCTCTGGCCCAACTTCGTTCTGGATACTATAAGAGTTTAGCAGAAGAGGAAAGCACACTACCGTGCAAGACAAGAGTTACTGTGTTCCAACTTTGCTCTGAACATTGTAACAGCTTAGCAGACTACCAAGAATTAGTTCTGGATACTGTAGCTGTTTAGCAGAGGAAGAAAGAAGACTACTAAAGGAGACACGAGTCACTCTGCGCCAACTTTATTCTACACACTGCAATATTTTAGCTCCTACTTTTTCAGAATCAATCCTAACATACGTAGTGTATGCTTATGAGACCAAACGCCTTTTCAATTGTAATGTGGAACCTAAGCTTCTGGCCGCAGCATCCCTATGGCCCAACCCAGTTGAAACTGTTAGTTTCCTTGGACTACCGATAGAGGACTTTCATGACATGGGATTCAAGGTGTTGATAAGCACAATACAAAGCTTTATAGCTTCATAGCTTCCGCAACCCAATTGTCAATCTCACCTATGTGTGGGGAATCCTGTTACAAATACGAATATATCATGCACATATTTAGCAGGCAGAGGTCTGGCGACCCCAAGCTACTCATGGAACTAAAGGTGGGGGTGGTATGGCCTTCAAGGTTTTATTTAGTCATATTAATCGTTCCCGAGATGGTCGGGCTAGTAACTCAATGGTGCTTGTTACCGAAACGTAAGGGATCTGTATCCAGCAAATGACCATCAACACTGATAACACACCCCAAGGCCTTCGGGGAGTGTTCTTATTGTTAATACAACGACAACAACAACAATAACAATCATTTTCTAACATTTTACTTACACATCTTCTAACAAGTTCTCAGCTACAGATTATCTTCCTATCAAACAGAAGCTGAAGCTGCATAGCAATTAAGTAGAAAATGCGAGACAGATCTTAAGCTGCTGATTTAGTATTAAATTAAAAATCTTTAAATGTTTAAAATTCAACAAAATTTTCATAATCTATTAAATATCAACTTCTGCTTAAAATACAAAAACAAAAACAGAAAAAAAAGTGTTCTAGCTGCTTTTTGTTGGTGTAATTGTTAGTCCCTTAATTTTCGTGCGCGAATAAATCAAATGTTGATGTATTACGGACCACCTAACTAAAAACGTAATAATAACAACAAAAATAATCGCAACAACAACATAAGCAATAACAAATAAGTAAAATACGAGCTCATATGATAAACAATGAGTAACAAAACCACAAACACTGTGTGTATGGAAACGAAGAATGAACGAAGAAAAAAGGCAACAACAAATAATAGTATACAACTTCTGCAGGAAAGGCAGCAGCATCATCATCGCCAACATCATTGCAGCCGCGCATCCAAATCACAAATTACCCAAACAAAAAAGCCTTCGCTCATCTTCAGGTGTGAAGCATCATCGCCGTTCGAGTCACAGGTCACGCTGCATTGTGGTGTGTTAAATGTGCATGAACAACATTTTACTATAATCACACGCTATGTAGATATGTATATATATATGTAGCATCAACCAAACGTCTAGTAAATCAAAAGTTGGCAGTTAGTAGTCTTTTTTTGGTTTATTTTTTGTGGAAATTGGGCATAACTCATTGGTGAACTCGTAATTTGAGCATCGATTTGTAATTCAGTTTTTTTTGTTGTTGTTTAAAGTTTTTTTTTTAACTTCTACTAAATATATTATTACAAAAAATGTTACATGCAAACACGTGAGTATGTGTTGTTTTTGTTAATTTCTTCTAATTTACTGAATCAGTTACTTTAAATCAACCTTCCTCAGTTGTTTTAGAATTCTGATAAATAGATATTGCTTTTGTTTTTGTTTTTGTCATGCATTTGGCCATCGTATTTGACGTGAACTACACTCTCAGTACCAACCCAATAAACCAAAATATATTCTTCAACTTTGCGGAAGTTGTTAGTTCTCAAGTTGATATGCAGAATCCCTCACTATAGCAGGGATTAGACGAACCCTATGGTGCCGTCGATGAGGCTGCGCGAAATTCATTTTTCAGATGACGACCACGCCAAACGTCGAACCATCAACATCGATAACACTCCACAAGATCTTCGGGGAGTGCCCTTCGCTACAACAACAACAACAAGGTCTACTTCAGTAGCCATATGAACAAACTCAAAATTCAGAGCCAAGGTGCTGGATTTGTGGTGGGAGAAAAAACTACGCCACAAAGTACCTACTGATGTTCACGGCTGTGAACAAGCATCTATCCGCGATCCGAATTAAGGCGAAGTTTTTCAATATTCCGTTTATATGCGCTTACGCACCTATAGACGATGCGGACGAAAAGGTTAAGGACATCTTCTTTGAAAAACTAGAAAATACATGCGATGACTGCCTCCTGCATGATATTTAAATCATGCTGGACGACTTTGTTGTTGTTGTAGCAGTGCTTCGCCCCATCCAATAGGTGCGACCAATCACAAATTGTCATCAATGTCCTCTAACGGGAGTCCAAGTAAACTTGCGGTTTGAACAGGGGTGGACCATAATGAGAGGGGTTTTAGAGGAGTTGGTTCCACATTACAATTTAAGAGATGGTTGGTGTCATGTGCAGACACATTGCAAGCATGAAATACATTTTCTATGTCGGGGTTGATTTTGGATAGGTAAGTGTTTAACCTGTTACAATAGCCAGATCGAAGTTGAGCTAGAGTGACGCGCGTTTCCTAGGGAAAGTAAACGACTTTAACGCCTTCGCGGCACATTTAGCCTCCACGATGTAAAAACGGTGCCTTTGCCGCGGCTAAAAACATGGTCATCTGCAGTACCAGATTCCAGCATAAAAGGATACACCAAGCTACTTGGCTGTCTCCTGATCGAAGAACAAAAAACTAAATCGATCACATTCGATCGACAGCAGACATTTTTCCAATGTCCGGAAGGTGCACGCTCTTCGAGTTCAAAATATCGACACGGACCACTATATTGCGGCAGCCATGATACTTATAGGCCCCTGTACAGCAAAAAAAGTGTGCGCAGTGACACTAAAAAAGTTTTCTGTCAAAACACACAGCTAATAATTACTCTACTTGGCTCTCACACCTGCTCAATAGGAGAAATATTCGACCTGCTGATACGGCCGAACACTGAAAGCATATTTCCTCTCATTACGTACCATCGTTGCTGACATCATAGGTTTACAGCGAACCCGCGAAAAGAATTGGTACGATGAAGAACGTCGCTTTGCCATCGGAAAAGAAGAACGCTACCCATAGGGACACGCTGCGAAATTGTGTTAACGTGAGGCGAAGAAGGAAGAGAGGCATCTATTTACAATCAGCATACATCAACTCCCATAAAAAATATATATCAAGACTTAAATTTAAGTGTGCTCTGCCCAAACCACATATAAGGCAATCTCGCAAATCGCGCCAATTAACGCGGAATCAGCTTGCTTAACACCGCGTATAAAATTCTATATAGCGTAGTGTGTGAAAGAAATAAACCGATAGTCAAGGAGCTGATTGAACCTCATCAGAGAAAAGCTGGGATGACCCTTGTAGTGTTCGAGATAAAAGTCAATTGCAAGCATCGAAGGAGATAAAATGATGAGCTGTACGACCTTTACGCAGATCTGAAGATAGCGCAGCAAATACAAACCCAAAGGCTTCGCTGACTAGGTCATGCTATGCGAATGCACGAGGACACCCCGGACAAGCAACAATTTCGATCGACACTGCAGTTTGAAAGCAGAAGACGCGGGGACATCCACTGAGTTGGAAGAGGAAGACTTACTTTTCCTTGGTAATCCAAATTGCCGTCAATTTTGGCGAAGCAGCGATGTGACTTGTTACGAAATGACCAAAATCGGCTAGGCTATTAAGCACCAATTTATGATGATGATGATTGAAAAGAACTACCAAATATTTACCCTGCGTTGGGAGAGAAATTCACTACCAAATATGTATGGTAAGAAGAAGGAGAATTTCTTGAAGAGAGCACACTGTAATTCAGGCTTTCTTGTGGCATGCTTCTCAAATAATGTCTGTATTTATTAAGCTCATTGATCCCTCACTAGGGTAGGCCCCTTGTCATTTGTGTGAGGGCTTAGCCGAACTCATAGCGCCCGACTATGAGGCGGAGCGGCTTAGGACTGGCATCTACGCCGTTTCGCCTCATAGAGGACTGCAGACTCTTGACGGGTATTCTGACTGGTATTCTGATACTGCTTTCTGGCGTCACATGCCTTTAAATTAGGCTTAGTCAGCGATAGCAGATGTAGGAAGTGCGGGTTGGAGGGGAAAACGATCGAGCACGTTTTGTGCTCGTGCCCTGCGCTTGCCAGGCTAAGACTCCAGCTATTAATAATGATACAGCTTGAGAAAGCTTCTAGTATTTGCCAAGAAGACGGTGTTATTTTATAGGTCCTGGTTTTTGTTAGGGTTTTTCAGTTTGGTCGGACTCATTCAGTTTATGTGACGTCCTCATGGACCGGCTAGCTCAACCCAACCTAAGCTCATTGATCTGCATAAACATGGCACGAGCTCGGGAATTCATAGGAATATCGCGTTTCTTTGTAAACCGAGAGCAAACATGCTCAATCTTCATCGTATTCAATATTATGCTTGTGTGCGTATTTTACCATAAATGAAAAATTGTCATACGAACATTTTAATGCCCTCCTAAATCTTATTAGTACTGACAATCCATTAATTTCATATGCAAGACACGTATACTCGCTTACGAAGGAGATAGAGACAAAAAAAAAGAAAACAAAGAATAAAAAATAACACGGAATTAAAAACAACAGCCATCAGTAAAAAATAAGAACCAGCACTGTAAGTTGATAAGCCTCAATTGACAGCAGCGAACTTATCTGCGCATAGATAATACTTAAACGTAAAACCAAGATGTCAATCTGCTAATAATTGTTCTTACCATACACTGTAACTTAGTGTATTACGAATGCAACCTCCTCAATCCCAACAATGTATGACAACTTCTATAACTACATTCTTTCCTTCCATTTAAAAAACAACTAAAAATCAGCGCCGCTGATCGAAGCGCATCGATCGACGTGAGATCAACTTTACTGTCGGAGCTGACCAAATGAGCCACAAGCAACTCACACATACACATTTGCCACGGGATAAACTCATTAGAATGCGTATTACTATGGTGTGGCTGTTGTTGCTATTATTTGTTTTGTTCATTGTTTTGCCAAATTGAACACGATCTTCACTGATCTTTAACGATCGGTTACAATTACTTTCTCATAGCATTTAAGTTGAGCCATTGAATTTAGATTTATTAGCGACGGCAGTCGATGCATGTCCATTCAAATTAGTCATCCATCGAAAAAAAAAAAAGTATCGACTGCCTGTTTGTATGCCTAAAATGTTCTTTGTTGTTGTTGTTACTTGACAGCATAGCCAATGTTGACAAATAACCGATAATAAGTAAAAATGTCCAATTGAACAAGGCATTAAGTAGTTGTTTGTGTAGATTGTGCATAAAAGAAGTTCGAAACAGAAATCCTGTATGCAATAAATTCCCTAAAACAATAACAGCAATACTGTACTGATACCCTAAACAAAACTAAAAGGAAGTTATTATGTATTTCCGACCAGTTCTTATTGAATCTGAAGGTATATTATTAGGCTTTTCCGGTCTAAGTTTTTGTTTTTAAGTGCGAAATAAAATTAAATTATTCCACTTTTCTAACCCAACGTTTCGCTAATAACTTTTTAGCATCATCAGGGGTATGTGTTTATTTGTTAAATCTGTTACAAACAACAAAATACAAAAATGTTAAATTACATACAAAATCTATGGAGTTTGATAAATCCCTATGAAAAATCAACTAAAAACAGATAATAATACATGAAAAACCAACATACAATATTGCACTTTGCCGAGGGGTTTTCCTCTTTTGAAATTATTTAAAACTATTGTCTTTGAACATACAACACTTTTTGAAAAACATAAAAATATTGAACATTTATGGACAGTAAATCAATACCAACTTAACGCTATGGTAATCTCGTCAATACTAAAAATTATTTTCCTAAACACGTAATGTAAGCAGATGCTATATTGTCTGTATCTTCTTTCTTGTTAATCGTCTTTTCTCTTCCTTCCATGATTCTCAGGCTTTCTAAAGTGTATCTTGTTGTTTCTTTTCGTTCCCTGTCAATAATCTTCGCATTAGTAAAGTCAGCTGAGTGTCCACTTGATATTATGTGTTTTGATAAAGCTGTACTGTTCTTTTGTCTTATATCCGCTTCATGTTCGCCCAGTCTAACACCTAAGGGTCGCTTTGTTGTGCCAATATATATTTTGCCGCATTCTTCGTTTGGTTTTCCTTTGCAAGTAATTTCGTAAATGACGTTGTTTTGTTGATGGAGATCTACAGGACACTTTGTTCTTGTAAATATCGTTGAAAAAGTGCGGTTTGACTTATAGGCAAGCGTTGTGTTAGTTGTTTTTATTATGCTGTGATCAATATTTTCTGTAAGTTTGGGTATGTATGTGACGCTGTAAAACTTTTTCGCTGCTTTCGTTTCTAAATTTGTTCTTTTGTTAGGTTGGTTGCTGGATTTCATGATTTCTTGGTTTATTAGCTCTCATATTAAATTATTAGGAAATTGTTGCTGCGTAAAATGTTATAAATTTTTTGTATATTGGCATTATGAAAAGTTTTGTGGCTTAAGGTCAAAATTTTATGTATGAAATTGTTTGCTGTATTAATATTATATTTGGTCGGCTGCGAGAAAAGGTAGTTTATTAGGCGTTCTGAAGAGGTAGGTTTTGAATACCAGTCAAGAAAAAGGTTGTGTTTCTCCCTATGGATGCAGACATCAAGAAAAGGTATTTTGGAGTTGGCTTCTATTTCCATTGTAAATTGCAGTTTTTTGTGATATTTATTCAGAATATCTAGAATAATGTTCGTCGTTACGTTTAATTATCGCCAAGAGATCGTCTACATATTTACATATAAATTTTATGTCTATATAAAATCGTTTCTTAAGTTCCAAAATAGCATTGTCAAGTAAGTCATCCATAACAATGTCAGCGATTGTAGGTGAAATTGGATTGCCCATAGGCATTCCAAACGTTTGCGTATAAAGCTTATTATCAAACATAAAATAATTATTATCTTTAAGGCAGAAATTTAATATCTCCTGGAATTTCGGCTTTGGAATATTGGTTTTTTCTTTTATTTGGTTCCATTTTCCTAGAATTATTTTCGAGGCTAACATTGTTGGTATGTTAGTGAACAATGAAACGATATCAAAGGACACTAGAACTTCATCATCACATAACCTTATAATGGCTAATCAATCTTTTAGGTTGAACGAATTCTTAACATTGTATTTTTCCGATATTAAAGCTTGTAGAATATCTCCAACGTAATTTGACAATTTGCAGCAGGGGACCATAACTGAAGAAACAATAGGACGTAATGGCATTTCAGGTTTATGTATTTTTGGCAATCCATATATTCTAGGTGCCGAAGCTGCAGAGCAAGTGAGTTGTTGTTTCTTTCTATAATTGATATGTTTGTTTTTGTAAAGCTCGTCCACTATTCTGTTGTTTTTCTTTTGTAAAGTATTTGTAGGGTCAGTTCTTGTTGCTTTATAAGTGCTTTTGTCTTCGATTAGCTTACTCATTTTCTCTATATACTCAGTTTTATATATTGCTACTGTTTTCTTTCCCTTGTCAGCCTCTGTTAAAACAATTTCGTTCTTGTATTTGCCGACGAACGCTTTCGCCTTATAAAATGCCGCTAATATATATTTTTGGGCTTCGTTATGCTTAATGTTACGCTTAAATTGAAGAATTCTATGCTTGCCAAGGCTCTGGCGACCCCAAGTTCCTCATGGAACCAGGGGATGGGGAGGGCGTGATGGCCTAGAAGGTTTAATGTGGTCATATAAATCGTTCCCGAGATGGTCGGGCTAGTACCTTAATTGTGCTTTGTTACCGAAACGTAAAGGATCTATATCCGGCAAAGGACCATAAGCATCGATAACACTCCCCAAAGCCTTCAGGGACAGGGGTTTCCAGAGCTTCGCCTGCTAAATAAATATCAGGGTTGAAGAATCTGTAAGTTGCTCAGGCAAGCCCTCGAAATTGATGCCCTACACGACCCCTTGAGACGCTTCCTGTAATGGTCTTCTGTTATTTTGACCAAAGCGTCACATAAAAATCACCACCGCTATTTAGGCTTATAAATTCTTCCAAAGTAAGACTGCTGTGCTCACCAAATATAAAAATACAATTTCACCTTTCTTTGCGAAAACCACGCTTGGTGGTCTGCGATCAATTGTTAAAACCACAAATATCGGAACGTGATCGATTTAGATATGAATTTACATGACTACAAAAAAAATTGATATAAATTAAAGGTAAATAAATTGCAACTGAAAATTTGCTTAATCCGCACTTATCAGTTGGATCAAGCACATCACAAATGGATCAGCATAAGTCAAGAGACCACCCTGAGAGCGGAACATTGATGTCAGCCGTCAAGCAATTGCAGAAGCAAACAAAGAGCAGGGAATTCGCAGAGTAAACAGAATTACAGAAATGAAGTAATCAATTTCAGCAAAAATTACTAAAGCGCCAAATACACGACACGAACATTTCCGCGAACATTCCGCAATCTTGTTCGCAGCTTTGGCCATACACCATACGAACTTTTGGCCGAACATTAGTTCTCTTTCAGATAGCGATGAATACGGACAACAATTGTGCTGCGGCAATATTGCTCGCTGTGGCAATAAAGCGTAAAAAAATTTATACATTTCAATAAATTCACTCAGAAATTTTTTATTGTCCATTTTACTTTTCCGCGCACGTCTGTTCCGTTCAGAAATTACTACGATTATGAGCTATTTCGCCATACACGCACGAACAGTTCGCGCAAATGTTCGCCAAAAATTAAAATATTTTGATTTTTGGCGAACATTTGCGCGAACTGGCAAAAACCACCATACACGACAGAAAAGGTCGCAGAAACATGACATAACGGGAATGTTCGCGGAAATGTTCGTGTCGTGTATTTGGCGCTTATCGTGCAATGCTGACGAGCCTGACGAACAACAATAACACGACAAAGCAGAGCACACAAAGTTGGCTTATGGCAGTGATGCACTCGAGCTCTTCGGGAAGCTATTCGACGTTTACGCAACTGTCGTGTGTGCGCAGCGACAGTGACTCAGTAAAGCAGACGTCGACAAACAGTGAAACAATTGTTCGCACTCAATTCACACATATTCTTATTCTCTTTGGTCTAGTAGTTGCTGGACATTTGGCGCTGTAACATCGATTGTGTGCGTCGCTTGCAATGTTAACGAATGTTGCCCATATAATGCATCAAGTGATGTACGCGATCATCGCGCTCTAATTCATTTGTCGACGTCTGCAGCAAAGCAAGCTGGCAATCAGTTTTTGCTTCTACTCTTTTCATGAGAGAATTCTATGCTTAAACATTCGCCATGTAAACACATACTAATACAAAAAAAAGTTGTGTTTGTATTCATGGCGGAACTAAGTACAGGTGACCACCGGAAATCAGCTGATTGGTACCTTTTTAATATGATTTGACACTTCAACTGCCGGCGCAGTACGACTTTGACATTAGTCCATCGATTTACAAAAACAAACACCTTGTATGGTTCCGTCATGTTTGTTTTGAAGGCTCTGCCGACATTGTGCATCACTGGCATATGATGTGTTATGAAACGAAGATGGTAACAACTAATCTGCTGGTATGGTAATAACTAATTTAGTGAATAAATTGAATTGAATTGAAATACAAACAAAATTACAAAATTGAATTGGAAACAAGAAGAAGAAGAAAATGTGCAGATAAATGAAAATGGTTATCGAGTTCATTAAAAACAAAGATGGAGAGGCAGGGCAACAAATTTCGAAAACGGAGCAGACGCGGTCGCAAATATTATGGGTGGTCTAATGGCCCAGTTTGAAATAAAAGAAAATAAAAATAAAAAATATATGTGATTATGTGGCAACCAAGTAAGAAACGTTTTATAATACCAGTACAAAAAAAAAAAAAAAACAATATAAAAAAAGATTTGTTTATGTAAACTTGCCACAAATAAAGAAGCTCAATTCCGCTAATAACAAAACGTCAATCATTGCACTGGTAATTCGTCGTATTAAATCGGCTGCTATGTAATTGTGACACGTTCTGGTAATTTTTACATAAACGTTCATAGCATTTCTTAGAGAAAGTGATGAATCGACTGATCTTCCTCCTGACAGCTTCTGCAAAGGGAGCTTGTTGATATGTGTCAACGTCAGAGCATTAGTGTAATAGCGTAATGACCAATACTTCCACTGCAGATTTGTTAAGTTTGAGAGGGAAGCTAGTTCCTCTCCTATTGCCATAAGGACCTTGAGACCTCACCTTTATTCAGGTTGGTTCACAGCAAGTGCGTTGCCCAAATTTCATATTCCTAGAATTTCCTAAGGAGAAAACCCAGCGTGGATAGCACAGAGCTGTCCGCGTCGCTTATGTTCATTTGTAATCTTTCCTAGTCATCTCATTTGCAAATCCATTCCCTTCAATACCGCTGTGCGCTGGAACCCAGCAACTCTGGAGAGATTTTGATGCATTATGGACACCAGCGGGGCTCGACACCTGCGCACGATGTCCGGCTTTATCACACTGGATACTAGCGCCTTTAAGGCGGCCTGGCTGATGACAAAGTTGTTGACTTGGATGCCTGGGACCGCACTCTTGGGCAGTCTGGCTAATCTCTCTATGGGAGACACTGCATAAGTAAGGGAGGTACGATTGATATACCTACAGAAGCTTTGAGATTATGCCAACTCCCATTTTCTTTTCTATTTTTGAGCCATCTGTGTACATTGTAATGTCCGTATTATTAAAATCTACTTTTCAACACCAAACCAGGACACCGCAATCCAAACTGACCAACCCTCCACAGCAACCAGACCACCACAGCCAGCAACTCCCATGCAGCAGAAACAACAGCAACAACCAAGACTTCTTTTCTAGCAACCAATTTTCTTTTCAATAATCCAATTAAACAAACACTTTGTACACTATCGTACAGAGACAACAAAACGTCAGTACATTAGTTATTTAATTAAACTTATTGATTTTATTTCAACTTCTTTTAGCTTTTCTTATTTTATTCATTTTCAGCAATCTTGTCACACCGGCGTTAAAAAATACCTAAAACAAACGTTCAATGTTGAGTTTTTACATAGCATATAAACTTAACATTGCTATAATGAATATTGCAATTTGCTTTGGTCATGCAATGTAGAACATTCTAGAATATTATCTATGTTAACTAACATAGCTTCACATGTATGCTTGCCATGTCTCTTCAAATGTCAATATCAAATACATGAGTTGCCAACACCTACCTCTGTCTAGGCCTTCCTCCCATTCCCCTCTTGAAGAATATCTTATGTTCTGCATGCCTCCGTCGGTGGCGGACGTTAGGACGGTAGTGATTCCGTTGAATCGTTCTGCTAGTGTAATTTCGAAATTCTAACCAAAAATATACGTTGACGTACCCATAATCATCGCAGTTCCAAGCAAGGTTAGGATTGTAACGAGCAATACGAAATGACACCCTTCATCTCATAATATCAGTAGCCTGCTTTCTTTTACTTCAAGTGATTATATTTACTCCAAACATCTATTAGGGACATATAAGCCAGCTGAGTCGAGCCGTGGGCTGCCGTGTTAGCAATCGACCATTTCGGTAACCATTTATTATGACCACATTGAAATTTGAAAGGGTTGCGCTGCACAACCCCTTGCATCAATTGGGTATTTTAGTCAACCCTTTGGGCGTAGAAAATTTGTATTAAACCTTTAAAGTGATTCGGCCGCAAATATCTCTAAAATGTGTCAATCCAAATTATTGTTGTTATTGTGTAGGATACTATGAGAACAGAACGACTTTTCCGTGTCCGATCTTTGATTTACCAAAATAATTGTAAAATAATTTCAATAATAAATTTTCATAGATCACTCATTGTCTTCTCTCTTGTTCACTTCCATGAAATAGTCCATAATAATTAGTTTCCTTTGTCCCAAATTAAGATCAAATTTTAATAAAAGTAAAATTTGTTCGAATGGTGGGTCCGCCGTAGTCCACCGGAAAACAAATGGTCCCATCGAATGTCCAAGATAATAAAGTGACTGCGGAAAGTTGGACGATTGGATTCGAAATAGATGTGGTAGACCACTGTTATTCGAGAACTTTTTTCGTTCTCAACTTTAGATTTTGTAAATCTTCTCAAACTCTCCTTCCCTTCCTGACATTTTCACTCCCCGTCTTACCTTCCGTCTTCTAAACCATTCTCCTCGTTCACCTACCTCGCACTCCTGCGAGAAAGAGAAGAACTAGAACCAAACATTGTGTGTGTATGAACATTAATAATATCCAATTTCCCAAACCCTCTTCCTCCGATGGCTGAAGATGAATATTCCGTTAACATAACGGTTTCTTAATGATTGACACACATTTTTTGCCTCTACAAATAAGATGACTTATATTAAACAATAACAGGCTTCTCTTTAGATGCACACAAGAGCCTAAGTACTTTAAAGTTTGCATATAGAAAGTTTGGGGCTTAATGTGACAAGTCTTAATAATTTACCTCCGTTTAGTTTACAGATACGCTTAGGAACACATTCATTTTAGATGTAATTAAAATATCTAGAACTGAAGTCTTCGCCCCTATTTTTTAATTTTCTTTCGTTTAGTAGTCACTAAACAAACAGAGGAGCAACATCGGAAAGGCTTGAGTTTACTTGGAAACAAACGCTCATGCGCGAACATGCGTACTTACATCTTGCCTCGTTGCTCGGTAATCAACGACTAAACGACTAACCCTACAATGATTTTACTCTTAACAACACAACCACAGTCTCAATTTTGAACACCGATCTACAATGAAGCGTCATATGAACTAATGTTTGTGGCATTAAACGATCTACATTTCAGTCACGCCTTATACAACAACACCCTGTATATACATGCAAAATCAAGTTAACCAAACTCTTACTAAAAACAATTTCAAAAATTCGTTTAAAATCCAACAAACAATTTAACAACTTAATCTACGTTGACCACAGCACAGTAGCAACAATTTAGCCACGCAACTTTCCACATTTCATGCACTTGCGCCCGCACCAGCACCTTTGCACCATCCAACGTTCCACTTCGTTGTTGTTGCTTTTCCACATATATGGTAAATTCTTTTTTGCTTAGCACTCACAGCAAAGCTGAAATGCAAATCGGTCATATATCACATGCGCTAATAATCTGTGCTTAGTTGGCCTACAGTTTGCGGCCGTCCGTACGACGGCTTTTAGCCTTAGAGCCTTGGTCATTGCCCGCTGAACGGCGTGACAAGTAGCTGGCGTTAATTTATTATTTTCTTTTACCGCAATTACATGCTGCGAAAATTGCAACAATTTCATGTGGTTCTGTCAGGTCGGTGCGCATACGCTCGTCGTCGGTATATGAAAGGATTTTCGGGAAATGGGATTAATGGTTTTGTTAAAATAATTAACTTTTGCTTAAAGCACCTTGTAAATTGTGTTAATTAGTAGTTTCTTATGCCAGCAAATAGCTAATTTTGTAAGTGTTGTTATTTAGCTTTTAATGGCTAATCTATCCTTAATGGTCTGTAGAGGTATGAATTATTACTCGACGCCGTTCTTAGAGAGTTTGAGTCAGACCGAGCTTTTTTGTTAAACCTTTTGCATTGAGCTACATTTTATTTCTATACATGGAGTTAACAGTCGATAAGTCGAGGAGATATCTGAGTATTTAAACCACCAACCATATACGCCGAGGAATATTTTATGTGTTGAATTGTTGTAATTTTAGGAGATCCCCGGGTTACATAAGCAACGCAGGCAAAAACAAAAGGTTTCTTTTTCCACCTACGTTTTTCGATACTATTCGTACCTTTTCCGTTCATCTTCTGTATTAAACAAAACATAAAACAACTACAGAAGACTCCCTGAAGAAGAAAGGAAAAGAGTCGAAACGCGTAGCAGGAAAAAGAAAACTTTGTTATTTGGACTAACTACCCCTAGGTAAGGTTTAGTGGCAGCTCTCTTATATACATAATATTTCCTTATAAAAACGGTCTTTGCAACGATAAAAGCGCAAGCCATATTGACTCCGAAAATGCAAGCAGTACACAGCAAAAGCAAATGGGACGACTGTACCAGCAAATCTGATGGAATAATCAATCTTAGCGCCTTCCTTACTCATGCAATGCCTTCCAAACTGAGGCCTATGCGATTGAGAGGACAGCCAATTGCTCCAGAATAGTACGATCGCAGAGACCAATAAAACAATCTTTGTCGACGGCCATGCCTGAAAAGAATTCAGCATGATAAATTCGGACAACGTGCGGAGGTGTCAAGCTTCGCTGGCGTTCATAAGACATTTCAATGTCTATCTTTGCTGATTTGCTGGGCACAGCGATAATGGAGGGAATGAATTTGCAGTTGAGGTTGACAGGAAAGGTTCCGAAATGGACATAAGAGAGACGGACAGCACCGTACGCCCACCGCTGGGTTATCTCATCAGGAAAATCTAGGATAATGGTATTATGGTAATGGACTTGCTGTGAATCAACTGCGTTGATTGCGAAGTCTCAAGGTTCCTATGACCATTTTTGGATAGGAAACGAACTAGCTTCCTTCTCAAGCAAAACAAGTCTGCAGTGGGAGTTCTGACACGGGTCATCACAGGTCATTGCGCTATTGTAGCAATGCTTCAAGGTTGGCGCATACCAACCAACTCCGTATGCAGCAGCTGTCAGGATGATCAGGAAGAGAAGTCGATACATTACTTCTTTCTGCCGATGTTCAGGATTGCAAACAAAACGACTCATATTTCTGGGTGTACGTTTTTTCGGCAGTGTGGCAGAGTTTTGAAAGATGGATCTTTCTGAAGTTCATCAAAGAAAGCAAGTGGTTCGTTGAGGATCACTAGGAATTAATCTGATTGGATGATCACTCACAACAAGAAAGCTATGTAGCCAAAAAACCAGACCTGTCTCCTCCATCTACTTTCATAGATGCGAGGCTGGGTTTGATTTGAAAGTGCAAAGATTACATACAATGCTGTGCCACGGCCAAACATCAGCGACTCTTTCGACTGGTTACTGCCTTTTGGTAAGTTTGGGTCATTACGTTTGGTCGTCAAACAAATTCTGGTAACACTATGGACACAGTTAGTCTATGTGAGGCCTTTATTCGCCGGCCAGTTCAACATAACAAAATAAAATAAAAGTAAGTTCTCATAACTCAAGTCGTTCTAGGCCCAATAATTAATTCTTTATGTCTGATCCATGCGTGATTGAATGTCAACTCTTGACCACTGCAGCAGTTGTATGAAGCGCTTGACTATCGGAAGAGTTCAACCGCGCGCTCAACAAACTTTCAACAACCAATACGCTAACAAACCGTCAAAGAATGTGAACAACAAAAACAAAAACATTTTCATCATTAACTTGTTTAATGTCATCATCGTCGTCATCTTCAAAAATCATTGTCGTTTTACAAGCGGCGCATGTGCGAAAAAATCGCCGCTGAATAACCATAACGAATTGAAAGGTAAGCAAATATTTTTGCGTCTTTTTATTTTTACATTCAATGCATGCAAAAACAAAAAATTTTAAACCAAAAAACTCGTAAACTCAATGTGTTTTAAGGTGAATTCTCAGATACCAATTTGTAACGCCGGCGATTTTAGTCTTTATTGTACGCTGCGCGCGTTGCGCGTCGCTCTCAACATACAACTGTGCGCGACACATTTACGCTGCGCCAGTTCGATGCAGTCACACAAATTTTTTTATTGTTTGCGGTTTGTATAGTAAATTGCATTTCGATTCGATTGGATTTTGTCTTTTAAGTTGAATAATAAAATATATATATAAGAGCGTTAAAACAAAAAAAAAAAAAAACAAAAAAACAATTTAATACATGCAACGCGTGTCCGCCAACACTTGTTCGTGATTTTCTTGAAATTCGTAAATTTTTCAAGCCAAACAAAAAAATAAAAACATGAAAAAAGAAAGTTTGTCGTATAATTCGTTCTAGCATCGCCATGCGCTCTAGCCACTCGCTGGCTTTAGCGCCATCAAACAATGTACGTGCGCGCGCAGCATGTTCGTACGCGCGTCAAGCAACGTGGTCAATACACGCCAGCTCCAGTTCTCGTCTGATCGCTTGCTCTGCAAAACGCTCTTGCCATTTATTGATTTGACTATGCAAAAATCAATTCGTGATCTTATCTATTTGAATTTTGCATTGGCATTGTGACAAATCAATTGTCTTTGGGTGTGCGCCAAAAGCGCACATTTCGTACGCGATCGCGTTCGTGACAAATCATTGATCTCCTTTCATTCGCGCAACCTGTGCGCCGCGGCATTTGCAACTTTGTATGTGTTCACTGAACGCGTTCGTCAATTCGTCTCGCGTTTAGTTAGTGTAAATGTAGATAAAGTTCTAGTATGTTTAAATATATTCACGGATCAGTAAGTATGTATACAGTTCGTTGCGCCTTGATTTTTGATTGGCGCCTACGATGTGACCAATCTTCCGACGTTTTTCGTAGCATGACGAATGCATTTGCACTTTGCATTAATATTTTGTTAACATTTCGTTTTGATTGATTGCTGTGCGCTCAGGAGCATGCGATTTGTATTAAGGTGTAGATCAGATATGCACTCAAGAGCTTCGTACAGCTTCGGCAAACTGTTCAGCAAATTGTTCGGCGTACACCTATATGTCGTGTTAGCGCAGCGATAGAGATTCAGTAAAGCAAGTAGTCAATCAGTTTTAGCTTGTCTTGTAGAGCTGGATTCGAGTCGCTTTTTTTAAGAATCGATTTTTTCGATTCGATTATAGAAAAAAATCGATTTTATCTATTAAATCGAAACGAACAAAATTTATTTAAATTTTTCTTATTCTTTGTAACAATGTACTTACTTACGTACTTAACCATTTACTCGATTTTTCCCGACAAATAAAGCAGGCAGGGCCGTACCGAGACTGGTGCAAGCGGTGCGGTGCACCAGGGCCCCAGCTCCGAGGGGTCCCCAAACCACCGAGTCGCAAAAGTCTCACCCAAAAATGTATACACTAAATTATGGGAAAAATTTTATTTTTTATTTATTTTATTCAAATTCTAATCCAAAAGCAGATATCGGGATGGACGTCTAGGATAGAAATTGAGTAAAATACCGTATTTTACACATACTAAACGTCGATTTAGACCATCCACTTAAAATTATCGGCTTCGCCTTGGATTTTGAACTGTGGATGAGCGAAAATCGATGTTTCGAATGTGTGTCTGAAAATTATCTAATTATTGAAAGATTTTAAGCCCTTTAATATATAGTCGTGTAAATGGACACAATGAAATTCCACTTATATACAAACGACTCGAGACTCGAGAGCCCGGGTGGATTATATTAAAACTTAGTAGGAAGTAGAGGGGCCCACAACTCGTAACACGCGTTGAAGTTATAATGTTTCTGAGATTTTACAATGAGTATTAGTCATTAATTTACTAGTCAAATCTAGCGATATAAGAATATTTATTTTTTTGTAACGCTGATCACTTGTGATTAGCGACACAAGTAGTACGACAATTTGGCTTTAAAAAAGTATGCAACTTAATATAAAAATATCCTACAAGCAAAACCTTTTGTGTCGTATAAACTTTTTTTAGAAAAACGGCCTGCTGTGGATTTTGCACAACGGCCCCACGACCGCCGGTACGGCCCTGAAAGCAGGACAGTTTCTCTCTAGCTTTGTTGATTGCCGACAAAATTGGAAGCATCAAGGAATGCCACATGGGTCTTCACTTGATCCTTTCATGGCAGTGAGATAATTAATATAGTATATACATATATAGTATATACTGAAATATCAATCTTTTTGCTCTTTTTTGAATATTTTATTTCAAAACACAGTATCATATCCACATAGCACTAAATGTGTATTACATACATATGTATATGATCATACCAAAACATAGATAAACACATCTTCAATATATTGCTTACCAGAAGTACACAGAAATTTCTTCATCTTTCTCTCGAAGCCAACAACACAATAAAGCTTAATTTATAAAAATAATAAAAATTACAGAATATGTATTTCCTCAAGCGTCCGTAAAGCAGATAGTGATGACAGCTTCGATGCCTAAAGAATCGAACGATTTTTTTTTTAAATCGATTCTACATTTCTAAAAAAAAATCGATTAAATCGATTAAGCAGTGAATATCTCACGCGTGGGTTTTATGCTCAAACATTCACCATGTAAACACATACTACTACAAAAAAATG
Organism: Eurosta solidaginis; assembly: GCF_040869045.1. Classification (NCBI taxonomy): domain Eukaryota; kingdom Metazoa; phylum Arthropoda; class Insecta; order Diptera; family Tephritidae; genus Eurosta; species Eurosta solidaginis. Next base: position 1,159,788 of record NW_027136883.1, on the reverse strand, counting down.
TTGCGTTTGTATTCGAAGCTCTGTTGGCGTTATGACAAACTGAAGTGCAATGCTAAGTAACATTTATGGTGATATTTCGACGACTTTTAATTATATGTAGATCTGTGGAAGCGCGTTTTAGCATACAGTTTGGGAGTTGACCTTTACTGGGAGCCGATGCGGACATCAGCAATATCTGCAAAGTACTCAACACTTTCTCTCTCCTTATGCTGTTGTTGTAGGCGTAAATCTTTAGGGGCGTGTTTCGGTTGTGGGCAGTTCTTTGCCGCATAAGAAATGGGCACGCTCAGGTACTAGCACCTTTTGTCTGACACGCTCAGGTACTAGCATTTTCTGTTCGACTGCCTCGGAAATGATTTTTTGTTTTTAACAAGCGAACCTTTTATTCTGTGTGTTTTAGTCGCCTCTGACGACAGATGTGACTACCTCGGGAATATTCTAAGCTCATTGAACTCATAGCCCTATTCTAACTCGGAGTCAACTTTAGAGCTGCGAATTTCATTGAAATTCACACGTCCCCCGATGTTCTCCCATTAGACAGTTTCGAAAGTCCAAAAAAAGGGGTCAAGAGGGATTTGATTGAAATACCACATACCATAAATGCTGGGAGATCACTGCATTTATCATTAGTACACCGATCAGCTTTACAACGACCCGAAGCCCACTAGTATTGCTTGGAGAGGTTTCCTTTGCAACAGCTTCTATAAGAAAATTTCATTTTGTTTCAACATTCATAACCGAGATTTTACAGCTGCTCCCACAAAGTAGCTGCATTTCCATATAGTATATTTTGACTGCCGCGAAATAACTTCATTCTTCTAGCTTTTACTATTTCAAATCTTCTTTGCTTCTTCTCCAGTTGGTATGGTTGAAGAGGCCTTGTCTCCAAACCACACCTCCGCATTTACCATTTTATCTCTTCTTTGCATCTTTCGCGGTCGGAATGGCCATGTTTCAATCCGCATCTTGGAACCCTTTACGTTGCATGGAAGCTGCTACAGCGGCGCGAACTTTCCAGGGCCGGGACGAGGAAAGAGAAAAGGATAGGTAAAGGAGGTAGGAAAAGAAGAAAAAGGAACGGGGCGGTGGACAGAGAGGCGTATAGGTAAAAATAAAGAATGCCGTACAGTGTGAGGAAGGAGCCATGGCATGGGACGAGTAGAGAGTAGGGGAAAGCAAGAGAGGAATTGGGAGAGAGAGATAGATGTATAGTGAGAGGAAGATGAAAGGGAGGAAAGTGGCCTGAAGGGAGGTAGAGGAGAGGGCCTAGGGTGATAGGAAGGTGGTGAGTGGTGGAAGTGGGTGAAAGATTTCTGAAATAAGATTCCCTGCAACCACAACGCCGCCGAATAATGGCTACCCTAAGTTTACATATATACAGACGTATACACTCTTCAAAATATTTCTTCTGCATTGATGCAACACTGACATGTGAAACAATTTGGGTGGTCTGATGCGCTAAAACAGTTCCCATTATGCCGTTTGAATGCTTGATATCGTTGTTCGAAGCGTTGTTGGCATTTATGGCCACAATGGCAGCCTCTGTTGTTTTACGAAACGCTCAATTAATGTTTACGCCTATTTAATCAATTTTTAATGATTCTTTGTTTTGTTTGTTATATTTACTTGCCTTTTTTGTTTGCTTAAGGAAGAGCTCATAACAATCATGCCGTGTGTGTGGTACATCATTAATTCATTAAACTTCCGATTTGCCAGTAGCGATAAAGTGTCAAGGCGAATGTGTGGTGATTATTGACAACCACATACATGCATACATACATACACACACACACACACATTTGGTACTAACACACGATCGGCATGCCTAGCGAGCGCTAAAGGCTTGTTGCAGCAACTGATCTTCCACGTGGAACAGCTCGGCGCTCATTTGTACTCATTTTAATGACAGATCGTAAAAGATTAGTTTTATGGTTTTTTTTTTGTAGTTTTTAAATGCCGAAACAGCATGTTTTAAATAAAAAGAGTTAGTGCAGATAGATTTCTTATAGTATTGTATTGCATTCCCAAAATTTAACTAACCATGAATGAATTTTTTGAGGGTAGATCAAAGGCTAAAACTATAGGTGCGTACGCGCTATGCTGCGTGATAAGGCGAACTCTGTACAAGTGGGTATGATCCCAACAACTGATAGCATCTTCTTGATAATTTCCAGGCTATGCCTTGGTACAACAAGATCAGCAAGATGTCATTTAATCGAAATCAATACAAATTTTCTTTTGACTTTGACACTCCTCTTCACGGTGAATTGGGTAGAACTCGCTTACCCACCACCTTGCATAGATTCACCTTGGCTGCGCCGATGGATGTCGCGACATAATATTAATCTTAATATATAAAAATCACGTGTCACAATCTTTGGCCGCGATGGACTCCTAAACTACCGAACCGATTTTGAATTTGTTTTGCACCCCGTGTATAGGTTGATCTAACTTGAAATACAAGATAGGTTATATCTCTGTTTATAGTCGCAATATTATTTTATTACAAATTATTTTATTTGTTTATACATAATAATAAAATGTTACGTATACGCACCGGCACTAACATTTTCAGATGGTGCGGATATATTTCCGTGGAATAAAAAATACTATAGCGAATGATATCAAGTATAGCATATCACCAGGCCCGCCGAGAAAGTCGGTGCGGTTTCTGAGGGGGCCCGCGATTTAGAGGTGCTATGACATTATTTTTAATTCAGGAGAGTCTTTAGTTGTTCCATGTGCAATTTTTAAGCCGAAATTCAAAAGCAACGAAAATCTGCATTTCGTTTTAATATTATAGTGAAGTGTGAAAAATAAAAACCTATATATATAAAAAGAAAGGCTAAAGTGTGTGTTAGTTGGTCCCCGGTGTTTGAAGATATGCGTCGGTCGATTTTGTTCAAACTTCCACACAAGTTGCGTAAACCTCACGCGTTGGTTACTACATAGGTTTGGTTTCGATCGACGTACAGGGTCTCGAAATATAGGCCAAAACGTGGGCCAGTGAATGCCTAGACAGTGTTTATACAATATGGACATCAAATGAAAGCTGTTGATGTGTGCTTTTGTACAGAGTAATATATTATCCAGAGACGGACTGGGACTGGAATTAGGACTAGGACTGGAACTGAGACTCGGAGTGGGACTGGGACTGGGACTGGAAAAAAATATATACCACCCTCTGGGACAGGCAATAAGGGATGCAGAAGAATGAGAAGGAATTGAGAGAAGAGAAAAGAGAGAAGGAGATTGAGAAAGAGATAGAATAAGACGAATATGGAGATAGATGAAGCGAAAAAGACGGAGGGAGGAGTGAATAAGAGGATTAAGAAAAAGTGAAGAGGGGGGAGGACAGAGTCAGACGGAAAAAGCTTATTAAAATGTATGCAGATAGGCCAAATTTAGGGCAGGGCAACGTCTGCCGGATCTTCTAGTGCTAAATTATAATGTGATACGTCGCGTGATGCTAAATACTTCACCAATGCGAAGCTATGGAGATTCAGCAAGCTTGTACCTCTATCGCTGCAAAAATCGTGCGACACATCCCTTGGGCAACGTACTGCCAGCAAGTGGCCCAATAAATCCATGCCGAACCTCTTCATATATCCACACTCCGTAGTACCGCCGTTGGGCGTAACGTCAGGGGGGTGAGGCAATCGCCGCTGCTTCACATCCCGTTGTTGTTGTTGTTGGTGTTGTTGTATTAACGTCCCGTCATAACTAGAAACACCATTTTGGTCACAGCAGTCGAATACTCTATGTGTCTGCACGTTAGGGGAACTAAATTCGTCACGGAAGGCTTCTCCCCAAAAACTCTTGTACTGACGTACATTGATTCCTTTGAGAAAACCCTTAGTCTTCTCATATTTTTTATTAATTTGAACGGGTATCACATTAACCCAACGGTCTAGTATCTAAAATTCGTCAGTTTAAGACTTTTCAGTATCGTTCAGCTTAATAAATAGTTATAAACTGCGGCCTCAAAATAGGTCACCGCGACTAAGCCAGCGTCTACATATTTCTTTTGTGTCAAACAACCCTAGAAGTATTTGTCCTCAAATATTCATTAGCACCAAGAACATAATTTATAGAACCGGTTAATTGTACATGATCACATATCATATCTACCGATCAAAAGTGATCTAAATAATAAGGCATCAAAACCATCAACACTGTATTTGAACATACCTTTTCTTTTTGTTGTTACTCAACACTGACTGCATGACATAAACAGCTGAGAATGGGAGAATTGAAGTGTAACGCGGAAAAAAAGTTCGTTTTGTCTCGTCCATTTTTAGCTCGGATCACAAAGGAAACGCACGGTAGAAAACAATAAAAATATGTATAAGTCTTTTCTTCGATATCAAGAACCCTGATAGTTAAATCACAGGTTATAATCGCCATCATATCCAATTATTAAACAATAGCCACACGCTCACTGTAAGTAAGGCTACCTGAGCCAGCGAACTCCTATATTTTGCGACTTCAAGCCAGTCCAAGGCAGAAAGTGCTGAACGGGAAAAGCACCCTCATTTTGGGACACGCGTTCCTACCCTGATACGCGCGGCCCAGTTCCATATGCATGTGTTCTCGAGTCTTGGTAAGAAGGGTTCACTGGTACAACCACTAGTGAAAGCATGCCACGTCTAACACACTTGGACGAACCCATGCAAATGGAGTAACTACGACAATATAATATAACTCGCGGTAATACCGGAAAGCAGTCGGTGTGACTATGACAAACCAAAAATAAAATGAGCTAAATCATGATCTTCACATTTACGATCTGGTAATCTAAATACCACGGAGCATAGCAGTAAGTTAGTTATAACAGGAATACCACATATTCGGCAACGCCAACCAACTACAACAACCATCAGTAGCCGTCAGCAACTATACAACTACTAGAAGGAAACCACGATCAGGTTTAGGTCGAGATTGTAAGGAATGCGCATAAGCAAATAAGTTTCAATTTAATACTAATTATGACTACTCGCTCGACAGCGGGTTGTGTTTTTTTCCTTTTTATATTTAGCTTTGATGTAGAAATGAATTGCCAATTTTACAATTCGACGTAACAGTCCAAGAGACGTACATCATTTAAGTTTAGGAGAGTATATGATTGTACCTACTTATGAATATCTTTAATCAAGCAGCCTAGTAGAGCAACTATATCACTACGTTGGAACCCTGCCGCTGTTTGCGCAAACAACGAGGGAGCACCCAAATTGACGTAAATTCCAATCAAATGTAATATTACATCTATATATATACGTATAAATAGATACAATAGTATACTTTCCGGAAAACCAAAACACTAGTTTTTGCTACTGGACGCGCTTAATATTCTTTATCTTTCATTCAAAGTTTGCATAGACACCATTCAAAGTCTGAATGAATCTCGCCTTAACATAGGCAAACCACGCGTACATAAAGATCTATATGTGAAAAGAAAAATAAAAATATATATGAATCCTCAATGGACTGTTCTTCGGGAATCAGTACCGAGTTAAGAAAGTTTGTGGTAGGTGTTTACATCACTTATAAGGAAAGCGCTCCTACCGCGATTATTAAATCGTAGAATTGCCTTTTGGGTATGTAACCCCCCCAACAAGGCAAACGGATATAAATTCTTTTTGTAAAGTTTTTCTTTATTAGTGTCGAACACTAAGCCTATCAAAAGTTGTTGGTTTTTATTTTTCTTGTTAAATATGCGTGAAATTAACGAGATGTCTTGGTGCCACTACGCTTAAAAAAAAATGTAATTCCTAAGATGCTCTGTAATTAGTCTATTGATGCATAATTTCCATTCATAAGGCTAAATTCAATATTATTAACTACAAACAACAGAAAAGAGGATAAAAAGAACAACGTATATATGTATAACCCCACGTAATAATTTGTACATATCCCCTATGAATGGAAGTTTTTTTTGTTGTTTTTTTAATCAATTGCACTTTATGTTGGTTTGAAAGAGAAGGGCCAGCGTATTTAAATATGCCTAACTCGGCCTTCGATGCAAGTTATGCATACAAACCTACGCGCCTATAAATAAACGTATGCTCTCGATTCCTAGTCTTTGTCTTTTTTTATTACGCTCTAAGCTCTCTACTTAGCAAGCGCGCTCAATCTCTCTATTATATATAGGCACTGAAGAGTTTTATTGTAAATGATGGTCAATGACCTCGAAAATGAAAAAGTAGGTCAGTAGGTTAGTAATCGCTGTTAGCATACCCCCAAAAGAATTTCGTTAACATACGCAATTACAATGTATTAGCATTTAAGATATTTTCTTTTTCCAATTCGTTACCACTAATGTTAACTTACTACTGTATCTTTAGTCTTTAATTAGTATAATAAGGATATATTTTTTATACATATATATATATATATGTAGATATGAGCTGAATTTTTATAAATATAAATTGTTAATATGTAGTAAATCGAAGATTAAAGTGGTCTGATTCTTGCAGGTTGGTGTGTGGAAAAGGGGATTTATTACCATCTAATAAGCCACGGTAGGGTGGGTATAGAGCAGTCGCATCAATATACATTAGCGCTGCATGGTTGGGATGTTTCACGTGCGAGTATGGGTGGTTGCTTGTAGTTATTTGGTGGTAGTTACCCTTTGTGTGCAAATTAAAGTATTTTGTTATGGCTTTAGGTTGATGGATGTTGGCTTGGTTAGCAGGCGCGTACCTGAACCCTCCCAAGGCTGAAGCTCCGGCAATCGCCAGTGCACACACCGTGCCTGCTGACAGGCTTTGCAAGCCCATCCTGAGAGCTCGGCCAAGAGTCACATAACAATCTGTGTACCGAGAAACTGTGGGTAATGAAACATTAACACGTAATGCGTTTTCTAATTCGGTGGGACTGTGTGAACAAAAAGGAACTTCCTAGGATAGAGGTATGTTCATACTCCTTAAAACCGTCGTGCCCAATCTACATCTGTGTAAGGTGGTAGTTTAATTACCGAATCAACGCGAAGATCCAGTGCCCTTTCCTTGATTCTTCCCCCCCCCCCCCTCTCTCGATTCTTCACGCCGTTATTGCCACCTAACTATTGTTCGTGATGTTGCACTTTTTTTTGGCATCTGCAGACGGTCGCCTGATTGCCCTATAATGTTGAACGGCCATTTCGTTTGACAGCAAATCTACAGAGATTCTCCGAAATAAAATAAGGATCGCATCGTTGGACACCGTCGGGCAAGCACTTGCCATTCTTATGGCAGTAATGTGGTAGGCTGCTAATACATTTTTTTGGTGGACTCCTTAAAAGTGAGTTTTGAATCAATCTTTAGTCCTAAATATTTCAAGTAATGCTTTGATTTACTGAATAATCTCCTATGGTTAGGACTTACTCATCCACAGTCCACTTTGACCTCACCAAAAACACTTATGTTTTATTGCTAGCCATTTTCAGCCTCATGTTCGTCACCCATTCCTTCATTATTCCTATTGCATCATTACATATTTCTTGGAGCAAATGCAGTTTCTTGGCCATTGCTACTTTGACTATATAATCTGCAAAGCCGACAATTCGCGTGCGTTCGGGAAGATAGACAGAAAGTCTGGTTATGGAGCTCTACCTTAAGGATGCTCTGCAGTAGGGCATAACTCCACTAAGTGTGATATTTCTTTTAAATGGGAAAAGTATACGATTGAATATGCTCTTCTTCTTCTTTTGTAGCGATAAACGCACCACCTCCCACCTCCGTGCAGGTTTTTGGAAGTATTTTTAATGGTTTTGTATAATGACTATCGTCATTAATGCACTAGCCCCACCATATCTGAAATTATTCAATAAGATCACGTCGAACCTTCTAGGTCTATGGATTTTAGTCGCCTATTAAAACGGCCATGCCTACCGCGGGAACGTTGTTAGCCTCTTAACCCGCTGGGATATGCTTACCTACCATTCCGGTTAGGTAAAAGGTATTGTTGTCATCTTTTTTATGACTTTGAGAACAAATTGATTTAATCGTTTGGTATACTCTGGCATTTTACCGTATCTTTTAGTCAAAGCTGGGGACAAGTTGAGATGACCAAATACCACGCCAAGGCGGTACCAAACACTCTATGTTAAAGTATTCTACATAGTCTTCATACTCTGCACCAAAGCATCATTTATTGTTCAGCTCTTAAGACAAGTGAGGATTGTCTTGATAGAAATACGGTTCGACCTATTACCACTAAATGCTGACAAGCCAGAGGCGGCCCCGTTCTGTACTCGAAGTGTTTACCAAACAATTTCCGAGGGGCGACCCCACTTAGAAATGCTGACAAGCCAGAGGCGGCCCCGTTCTCTACTCGAAGTGTTTACCAAACAATTTACGAGGGGCGACCCCACTTAGAAAAGTTTTTATCTAAATTTTTGCATTGCCTGCCCAGGCTTAAACCCAGGTACTTATATGCGGTGGGCGAAGAACGCTACCACAACAAGTAAAATTCAGTTATTCTCATATTAGTCCAAGTGACCTTCCGGCAGAAACAAAAAATTGCCCCCGCCTCGGAAATAGTCGTCTCATTGACCATAAATAATTTTCCAATTACAAAAATCATTTAAAACATTAATTATTTACCTAAGAAACCGGAAAGCAGAGAGCTCATCAGCCAGTCACACGGAACCAACTGTCAATCAGTTACATACAACAACTTATTCAGTACATGCACGCTTCATCGAATGACCAGCTACCCCTAGCAAATCTCCACTGAAGAAAATTTATTTATTTTTTCCAAAGCTAATTGAATGTGAGATTATTTTGACAGCAGCCACAAAAGCAACAGCAAAGCATGAACTGATGATCTTCAGCTTCCCTATCAATATGTGAGTATGATGTGAATCATTAAGAACTGCCAATATGTTGTTGTCAAATATTGCATTGCATCCATGCGTTCACACGCCAAATTAAACAGCGTGGAACCATAACGTTTAGCTGCGTTTTGGTGTACGTCATCAGTAGCGGCAACCACAGCATAGTGGTCATTCAGCAGGTTGCGTATATGGTCTACATGCATACGCCTACTTAACTAATCGCATGATTAATGATTGTCAAAAACTGACACTTCCCCAATTCCCAAGCAATGCACTGAATCTGTGTGCGTTCATCTATGCTCTTAAACTTGTTGCGCTAGCTCTCTATGTATATCTCTTTCTCCTTCTAGCGTGCAAGTTTTGCGTTCTGTCAAAAGTGATTTGCTGTGACCGCTGTACTGTGGGTCATTCTAATTGGTTTGGTAATGAAAAGTATTTTTGTAAATCTTAAAATGTGATTTAAATTGGTATGGATGAGACTTTAGTCAGGAGTGCAAATACCTTTTTTGAGATCACTATATAGTTGAAATCCTTGATTAAGAGCGCCGTTTTGGTGTCGGTCATGCCTTTTGCGTTTCGGAATGTCGGAAGGAATCCCAATGCTCTTAGAACGTGACGGTTACCATGTTTACTACGAATGGACGTCTTCATAAAAAATTTACTCAGCCGTGGGAACGGATTGGGTTGACTGAGCATAAATGCATGACGCCAGTGTAGAAATTGAAAAAGACTTCATTCTCTTGTCACATTATTAAATCGATTTTCACATCAAACCCGATGCCAATCGATTTCATTTCTCTGGGCTTTTGGTAGGGTAATCGGAAATTTTCGGTTTGCAATATTTTTCTCGGAAAGCGATCGAATATTTCAGTACCGACAGACACTTCTAGCTCATAATTTTGGCAGCGTCTCTATGTTGGCTTGAGTTGTTATTTCTTGCATCTTATGCTTGCCAAACAACCACTGCGAGCGCGACACTAAACGCTTCGGTGTCTACGTCGAGTTTTTATTAAGCTCCACGCTGCGCTTCCCCCTACTTAGGCTTTATCATGTACGCAATCAAGCAAGCATCATGATTCATCAAGTAAGGGGTGGATCGCTCTAAATTGAAACCTTAAGCTCTCGCCACTTTAAGCATAGAAGTCTATATCTATCTCGATTTCTTTATACCTGTACAACCAACCGTTATACAATCAAAGTTAATATACTATGTGTGCAAAGCACGACGTCGTCATTCTGGAAGTAAGTGTCGGTCGAATACGCCTGGGTTGTGAACGGCTAGGGCGCAACTAAGGGGGCTGAGGCGTAGACTACGGGACGCCCTTGGGCGTGAACAGCAAGGAGCCACAAAAGATTTATAAACGTTACGTAGACGTCGGGTTTTGGGACCAAGCCCAGAACAACCTGTCCGATGCAACCATCCCTTGCACGAGACACTGACAAGAATATGGCCGCCCTAAAAAGATTCTTAGACGCAGAAAAACTATTTCTCAGGACCGGGGTCAGGGGACGGACCCGGATTGGGTACCATATCTTCCCGGAGCAAGAGAATATGGAGCAGTCCCTCTGCAAGGAGCTGCGGTACATAGAACTGGGAAGTTGAAATAGTCGAGCTAGTATCTGAATGTACTATTTCCGTAGCGTACCGAGTGCTGCAAAAAACTGTCATCGTCGATAGCCTACACAAAATATTTGGGGAGTGTTATCTGCCACAAAAACAACATGATTGCGGTAAATAGGTCAGAGTACATGGCTCTTATATTAGTATTACTTTGAGTGGCAGCGCTTTATCTGCGCAATTATTTGGAGCAGGTATCCAGCATTTGGTATAGATGTTCCACATAGTATATATAGTTGGGAGAGGTAGAGGGAGTTGCAGTGGGAGTTGGTGAGATGAGTAGCAGTGGGAAAGAGTAGAATAAGGGATCGACAATAATAGAAGGGATAAAGGAGAAGAGAAGGGGCTGCTAATACAGACGCGAAAAAAATTCACTTTTTAAGTGTAGCCACACCAATTTACGTGCAACACAAATTCTGTCGGGTATTGTACTCTTGCAATCTTTGTGCTTCATTGACGGCATTTAGTATCAAAACGGCGCATTGGGTGCAGTTTGCGTCGGTGGAGACTCGCTACAATGACCAAGTAAAATGCCTCAATTTACATTCTCATCAGTGGCTACCCCTCGACAGGAGAAGCTCAGTTGGGCACTGAGAGGTCCAAAAGAATGTAAACGGCATATCAAATTAATGAGACTACGAGTAGAAAATAACTTGTTAAATCACCGCACCTCTATGTACATCTAACCAAGAGCAGACAGCAGGTCCCCCAGCGGCAGGTATACCTGTCGTAAGAGGTGACTACCAAATACCAAATTGATTCAAGGGGTTGTGTAAAGCAAAGCAAATTTTGAACCAATTTGGGACTACTTTGGGATTGTTTCATAAAAATTGCGGCATGACTTCAAGGAAACCTTGTGGTGATTTTAGGAATTATACTATTTCCATGCAATTTTGTTGCAGTTTTAGAATAACTTTTTATTTCTAGACTATATCGGGAGCAATTTAGGAACAATTTCAGGACCACTTAAAAATTCTTTTAGCTTTCAATTGGAACACCTTCTGAATTCCAGACTATTTCGAACTCATTTCGAGTCAGCTACAGGATGTTTTGAGAATCACTTCGGGATTATTTTTGGATTTTTTTTGGCAGCAATTTTGAACAATCTGAAGATTGTTTCAGAACTATTTGAGCTATCTAATGGAGTCTACTTCTGAGTCATTTCGTGACTATTACACAATTTTAAGACTGTTACGGAATCACTTTTTTTAAAGATCACTTCGGGACTAATTTCGAAATTATTTAGAGATTATTTCGGCACCAACTTCCAACAATTTCAGCATTGCTTCAGTACTGTTTGAGCTATCCTTACGGTATAACTTTTGGATTATTTCGTAACTATTTAAGAATTGTTGCAGGATAACTTCCGGATTATTTTGTGTATTATAATTTTTTTTTTTAAGACATCATGCTTTTGCGCAGAAAAGTAAACATTTTGACTCATCGTACTGCGCTCTCTTGCTACTCTTGCTTCTTAATGCTGTCAGTAGTCCTCCTTACTTATGTCTTGTTCAATCATTTTTAACACGCTTTTATTAGCTTGGCCTGTATGTAACGGAATCTTTGAGCTTAATTTTCACCGGTTTCTAGAAGTGTGATTAATTTGAAACTTCGCATACGTATCAAGGACCAATGACAATGCATTAATGTGATGGTGTGGTGACATAAGGTCAATTGGCCTTATTACCACTTTGAATGGCCATAAGTTTGATTGAAACTTTGCACACGTATCAAGGCTTGAGGACAATGCATTCATGTGATGGTGTGGTGACATAAGGTCAACGGCCATAAGGTCAATTGGCCTTATTACCACTTTGAATGGCCATAAGTTTGATTTAAACTTTGCAAACGTATCAAGGCTCGATGACAATGCATTAACGTGATGTTGTGGTGACATAAGGTCAACGGTCATAAGGTCAATTGGCTTTATTACCACTTTGAATGGCCATAAGTTTGATTGAAACTTTGCACACGTATCAGGGCTCGATGATAATGCATTAATGTGATGGTGTGGTGATATAAGGTCAACGGCCATAAGACCAATTGGCCTTATTACCACTTTTAAGGGCCATACGTTTGATTGAAACTTTGCACACGTATCAAGGCTCGATAACAATGCAATAATGTGATGGTGGGGTGACATAAGGTTAACGGACATAAGGTCAATTGAACTTATGGCCACCCCAAATGGCCACAGATTTCAAACCTAGCACATAATGCGAAAAACACATTCCTTTATTAATGATAGAAGTTGATGCAACATCTACGAAAGAGCATACTGGAGCCCTTTTTAATACGCTTTTATTAGCTTAGCCTGTATCTATCGATGTATCCATGTATGTATGTAACGGAATCTGGAGTGGAGCCGAGAGCCCCGGTAATGCAGAGCTCCGAACTCCGTTGCACCTTTTGAAGGATCTTAAGGTAGGTACTTTTAGCTAGTGCAGGACACCAGACCAAGGCACCATAAAGAAGAATCGGGGGCACAGTGGCTGTGTAAATCCAGTAGGCCACCTTACGGGAGAATCCCCAGGATGTGCCAATTGATATCTTGCAGGTAAACAGCTCCGCTGCTGCCTTCTTGTATCGCTCCACTATATGGTCACTCCATAATAGCTTCCTATCCAGAATGCCTCCCAAATACTTGACTTGATCGCTAAACGCTAAGAACGTACCCCCAATTCTTGGCGGTGTAAGATTTGGTACTTTTTACCTCCTCGTGAAGAGGACAAGCTCGGTTTTATCCGGGTTGACTTCCAAACCTGTGGCTGTGGCCCAGTGCGAAATTTTGGATAGTGCCCATTTCATTAGGTTGCAAAGAGTTTGCGGAAATTTCCCCCGCATGGTTGTGCAGATGTCATCTGCATACGCGATCACTTGATGACCTTCTACCTCCATGAGGCGTAGTAGTTGGTTAATGGTAACCACCCAAAGTAGCGGAGAGATAACGCCGCCCTGCGAAGTGCCTCTGGCGACCGGTCTGCGGATCACGCATCCACCTAGCTCAGTTTTAATCTGCCTACGCTTAAGCAGATTGTATATAGACTCCACCAGGTATGTGTCAACCCCCAGATCGGCCAGCGCCGAGGTGATGGCCTCAGGAAAAACGTTGTTGAAGGCACCCGCTATATCTAGAGGTCAAGTGACCTTTCGATAACGGATAACGGCCAGTTGACCTACCCTTAGTATAGGCATGTTGAGCTTGCGAAAGAAGCGATGGCTCAATCCTCTAGGAGTCTTTCGAGTGCTTTTAGCAGAAAAGAAGATAAGCTTATAGGCCTATAATCATTTGGTTTAGAGTGGGAGGTTTTCCCTGCCTTGGGGATAAAGACCACGTTAACTTCTCTCCACGATGCTGGTACGTACCTGAAAAATTCCATCCGGCCCGGCGATTTATAAGGCTTGAAGGTCTGTAAAGCCAATCAATCATTTTATCATCTGTGATTTCGCTTATTAGCTGCTCATTAGGTGACCCTCCGCTAACAATATTTGAAGACACGCCCGCACTTGCTGGGAAGTGTGTATCCATAAGCAAGTTTATGGTTTCAGCGCTGGAGTCCGTCCAGTGCCCATCCGGCTTTTGCACGTAATCCTGGAGCAGCTCCAGGATGTCAGCTTGGTCCGTTTGCGTCACTGGAACCCAGGCTCTAGCCCTTGGTCGTGAGGGGATATCATGCGCCTCCACTACCTTGAGGCGCGCTCCCGGATATACTACACCTATCAGCGTGACGGCGGCCCTATAGAGGTTTACCGACCTGGCGTCGTCACAAGAAATTAGCTTGGCATTGCCCTGGAAGCACCCTACATCAGTGTAAGATGGCGGTGGACCAGGGTTGTCTTTCTTAACCTTAACGGCCACCGTAGCGAGCGAGACCTCGATCCACTTCCACTGTTGTTTTGGGATCCTACCATGTTCGTTGCTCTCGTCTATAATGCCAATGATCTCCCGACCATTGGCAATTTCGGCGAAAGATCGCGTCCAGCCTCCCTGCGGCTTGGCCCTTTTCGGTGCTGTGGGGTTGGATTCATCCATGGGTGCCCGTCATTTCGAGGTTTCATCACTCTCGACTAAAACTTTTAAAATTACTTGAACTAAAAAATTTAAAATAAATAATAGTTTAAAAAAACTAAAAAAACACGCTTTTATAGCTAACCGAACTAAAAAATAGAAAATAATTTTCAATAAAAAGAGTTTATATAACAGTAGTAGAAGGTCAAACAATCGTTTATAGTTAATCACCTCAAAATAAAATTATAATAAAATTTAAGTTATTAACAGAATAATTTAATTCACAGTAAAAAGCGTGGGGTGCTTGTTATTAAATATTACAATCATTCTATTGGCAACTATCTGAGAGGAAAGATATAAAATGTAGTCAAATGCACTCCACGCTTTTTACTCTGAATTAAATTATTCTGTTAATAACTTAAATTTTATTATAATTTTATTTTGAGGTGATTAACTATAAATGATTATTTGACCTTCTACTACTGTTATATAAACTCTTTTTTATTGAAAATTATTTTCTTTTTTTTAGTTCGGTTAGCTATAAAAGCGTGTTTTTTTAGTTTTTTAAACTATTCTTTATTTTTAACGAAATATAAATGCATTTTCTGTGCATTATTGAATGATTTTTTCCCTAGAAATTTATTAATTTTTCTTTTACATTTGTTCTGTCGTGTCGAACGCAACGTGCCACAACATTAATTGGTACATGGCATAGATGGCCACCTGCTGCTACTCTCCTTGGCCGTAACTGACATGTGCTGTCAATCGCTTGAGCGCTGAGTGTGTGCGTGTGTGTTTGGCGCATGAATGACAGCTGAAAGATTATGTCGTGTAAACGCTTCAGTAGAAAATTTTGGATGGCTTTGATTTCTGGACGGCCTAAAATTTGGAACGAAAAATAATAATGAAGTAAAATAAATTAAATTATTTGTTGAGCAATAGATTTCTTACTTTTTTTGTTTGGTGTTCTTTTCTCCTCTGTGATGGCTTCATTGCATGATTGACCTCATCATACTTTCTTGCTTGAATGTCTTGTGGAAATATTTTCCTTCGACCATTTTTTGATTTTCTTTCATTTATCTTCTTTTTCAAAAATTCTCTTGTCATCTCTTTGCTGTAGGCTAAGAAAAATTCAATTATTGCCTCATCAAATCAGTTGATCCCTTTGTAGCTTTCAATAAAATAATTAATCAAAGGATTGACCGCAATCGTTTGGTAATTTGTTTACAAATAGCTCACAACAACAAATGACATATCACTAATTTTTTAAATTCTAGGAATATGTTTCTTCTAGCACTAAGCTCTTCATTGATTAATGATTTACAGATGTTGGCATATTTTGTTGGTATAAAAGTCGCGTTGAGCTGTAGGCAACCAAGATTCGAACTTGATAGGAAGTGGCAGTGTTATGAGTAAGATAGACCGAAAAGAAGCGTTTGATTTTGTCCTTCCTCCAAGAGGGGTAAAGAAAAATCTCCGTAAGCACAATGACGAGATGCAGCACCTGCTTACGCAGTAGTTTTATCCAGATAAGCATAAGAGCCACCTTAAAAGCCTAATCCACACAGAATCGGTTAACAACTTTACTAGGTCGCGCCCGGTGTGCCACGTTATCAATTTACACTATCAAAACTTTGCAGAAAACGGAGCCTATACTAGCAAGGGAAATAAGTGTCACTGCTGGACACTGTAACAAGTTAAACTCTTACTTGTCCAGAATCAACCCCAAAATACCACCAGCCTCCACATGACATCAACCATCTTTTCAATGCAGTCATGTAGAATCTACGCCTCTAACAGCAGCATCCTATGGTCCAACCCTGTTGAAACTACGAGTTTCCTTGGACTACCGTCATAGGACTTTACTGTAACAGGTTAAACTCTTACTTGTCCAGAATCAACCCCAAAATCCCACCAGCTTCCGCATGACATCAACCATCTTGTCAATGCAGTCATGTAGAATCTTCGCCTCTAACAGCAGTATCCCTATGGTCCAACCCTGTTGAAACTGCTAGTTTCCTTGGACTACTCTCAGAGGACTTTGCTGACAATTTGTGATTGATTGCACCTATTAAATGAGTAAAGCCACTGTTTATATATGAAGATTTGTGAGGGCCACTTACCTACATTCGGTATTTGTATTCAGCAGCACCGTGATAAGATTAAAGAACGACGCACTAGAAAACAATAGAGAATAATCTGGAGAAAGTCCACAGAAATAACAATATCGGCCCGCCTGAGCAGCGGTATTTCAGTGATAGTGGATAGAACAAATTGAGGCGAGAATTCATTATTTGTATGGGCAAGATATCACAAAAATGTTTAATAAATCGACTGAGAATTACAGCTACTTGCTCGATAAACGAAGCTTTGTCACATTTGTTTGCACCCAATACTCATCATATCATTGCACAGTTTATTCAAAACACATTACAAACTTATTTTTGTTTTTTTTAGGGATTTACTCAACATACGTTGAGGGTAATTAGCTTCGACTAAACCGATCAAAATGTATATGAATTGATATTGGTTATTAAATTGGCATCTCGCCAGTTTTTTAATCTCATTTCGAGAATTTTCTTTTATCTAATTATGTGTTGTATCAATATGTAGCTTGTCGCCACGTTTTTTCACTATTAAATTATATTCCGTTATGTATATAACCAAAAAACAGTATGGTTTTTAATTGGTACAACGCCAGTTCTAACAAACTTATTTAGTGCAAATAAATGTAATTTATTTTCGCAAAGCTTCCGCAAAACAAACAAAGCAGACGGCAGCGCGATTGCTCCAGAAGGCAAAATGCAATCCATATTTCATAATCGCCTTTGGGGACATTGGAACGCCGACACCTTAAAAAATCTGCCGCAAGTGATTTGCAAGTGACCAGCGAAAAAAACGAAAAATCAACAAAACATGAAAAAAAGTGAAGAAATGCAATGCGCATTGAGCGCGCGAGTGCGCGCACACATATGTAGATACATAACTTTATAGACGCGCATGAACGCATTTCTGCAAGATCAATTGCAGGTGATTTGTTTAGCTGTCGAAATCATCGTCTTATCGTAGCTCATTACAAGATTTATTTTGTTCAACAAATGTAGAAGGTGTGGTTTGTCATTGCATGAAGCATTTGCATGTTGAGCGCACAGCAAATACAAACAAACAGATATATGCACAAGTGAAGAGATGCACAAAACGTAAAGCAGCTGCGTGGCGTGGTGCGCACTGCCTGGGCGTATACACAGCCACCCGCGCATCAACGATGATTCATTTTCAACCAGCAACTGCTGGAGAGCACTCAAGTTTGCTGCAGTTCAATAAATTCTAGCGTCTGATCCTGCAAGCAGCCCTTGCGCGCCTGTATATGCACACACACATTTATATATAACTTGCGCGCGCTTGCTGTAGGCGCTATATTTTGCGATTTTACCGCTAGCCGTCTGGAGTAGCGCGTTGCGAATGTACCTTTTGCATAGTGTTAAATTCACAGCGCGCTGACCACTGATCCGCTTTTTGCGCGCTTTTTTATTGTTTTGTTTTTGCAAGCGCACCCTACATCGATGTGCGCATAACATTGTGTTCGACGCGCGTTAACCACTGATCTTCACTCCGCCAAGTACTTTAATCAGTTTCTTGTTATTTTTGTGTTTTATTGTGTAGGGAAGCGATAATGTGATTTATGCTGTCCATTAATCTGGTAATTCATTTATTTGTACGTTTACGCGGTTGAGTGCGGCATTGGCCGCATAGTCACCAGTCATTGTGCTTCACTTGCTCATCGGCTTCTAGTTTTTCATTTAAATGTATATGTTTCGTTCAGAGTTTCACCATTTCCACTCACTCTCTACCTGTTATGTATCGGTTTTAGCGCGAGTGTTGTTCAATTTTATCCTCATGTACAAAGGCATATCTTCACCATCCCAGCAAAGATCACTACACGATCACTTGCTCAGCTGTTTCTGAGTACAACTTCAATATCGTTCATTTATAAGCCGCTTCTCCATCTCAAAGTAATCGTTTCGCTCTCCATGGCTTCTCAGTCCACCTCGCCCACCAATCTCCGCAGTCATACACTTAATTTGAATTTTGCCAAAGCTTAATAGTCTGCTATGTGTAGATCGTCGATCGCCATCTATTTGTATATCTCTGCTGTAGGTTCGAGAGCGATCGTTGTCGCATGTTATTAATAAAGCATCCATTACACCTCGCTTGATAGTAAATTTCATTCTTTAATACTTTTCTAGTTGTAGCATATTCGTATCATGTCTCGTATGTCGCATCTTGGTTGGTGGTCACTATATTATTATGTGCGTTCGCTAGTGATCTTAAAGTACAATTTACTGTAGTCCTACACCCGCTCGCGCTCTTTCTATCTTACAGACAGCACCATTTCATAACGAATGGCACCTATTATTTTAATAAATTGCTTGTATTTGATACTAACAAGATTTTGCGGATTTGCTGTATCGATTAATTGTGCGTTTGTGTGTGTGTGCACGTATTTGTATGAGGTGAGCACAGAAGGGTGGAACAACAAATTACATTTTGTGTAGTTGTAAGATTTGTTAAGGCTATTGGAACTAAGTATGCAGCTAATCGGAGCACACAGCCTTTATTTTGTTTTTAGTTTGATAGGCGCTTAAGGTGCAAACCGAGCTCGGATGACCTTCATGCGAAAACTTCACATTCCTTTGACGAATTAGCTGTGGAGTCTGAAGTCGGACACTAGTCGAAGAGTTGATATGACCTTGTTCACTGTGGAAATAGTTAGTATAGTCCAGACGTTGTTTGAAGAGAGGGATTTTGTTTTGGTCCAAGATGTTTTATGAAATGCTGATGCTACACCCCCGTAACTATGTGTTGCAAAGTAATAAGAGCACCTTTCGACTGCGCTTGACTCTATGACCAAACATGGAGGCTATCTCTGAAAATGGTATACTGGACATTTAATACCATTGTGAAGCTAATAGGCATCAATACTTCCTTAGTGGCCGAAGACCACTGAAAGAATAACAATAACAAATCTAAGCAAACTGTATCGACTAATTTGTGTTGGCATAACGAGTGCAGCGAGTGCATGTTTTACGCGAGTACCTGCCGACGTCGGCCTAACCTCACGGATGCACCATAGTACACGAGTCAAAGCAGCAGTGACCATCCCCCAAGGCTCGCTTACCTTGGTCCCAATCGATAATGTGAGTGGACACACCATCACCCTGGTGGGGTTGGAGGCCTATCTAATACCTCTTTCATTCTAAGGGTCATGGCACCCGGTTGATATGCAACTCCACATTCGAGCTAACCAACTCTTACTGCATTCGGATATCAACCACAGCCACCACGATGCTCCCAAAAGGGACCTACCTCAAATTAGCAGAAACGGGGCAAGCTCCGCGGGCTATCTGCTCCTCTTGGTACCACTTTAGAGTCTTGGTCTTATTTTCGCAGCCGAAGCTACTACAGGTTGAATATCCACCTACTCTGGATCGGCCGCCTAGGCATAACGAGTGCAATGAGAACCTACCCATATGATGCACTTAGCGCCTTAGCAAGAATACCTTCCTTTCCTATTCTTTCCTTGGCAGTAATTTGGCAAGCACTTCGCGTATATTTCTGCCATTCTTCTCAGTGAAAACTCATCTGCTCTGCAGATACCGTTTGGAATCAGCATAAAACGTGTAGCTCCCGTTCAGCCAATTTGTCGGAAAAATGAAAGGGAGCACGACGCAAGTTGGAAAAGAAGCTCGGCCTAAAATCTCTTCGGAGGTTATCGCGCCTTACATTTATTTATTTAAATATAGGAAACATGAGAGGGAATATGAAAGTCATATAAAAATACATAGAAAATCCCACACCAAAATTACGTGATGCAAAGGCCCTTACGCTCAGAATCTCACCGAATTTTAAGGAGTCCATTGTTGACATAACTGTATGAAAAACAAGGAATCTATATACTGATCTTGAATCAGAGATACAGTTCACGGATGGATTAAAAAAACTTGACGACAGAAAAAAGGGAGCTGGTATTTACGATACCAATGGGATGCCACCCCACTATTTTTCAGGCAGATATCCATGCAATAAAAGTTTGCAGTAGAGAATACATGCTGATAGTGTTGTTGTTGTTATAGCGAGTCTTAGTCGCGAGGAGTATCCTCGTAGACAAACAGTTAGCCTTGCGTGCTTTGCAGTCTTGCGCAACTACTTCTAAGCAAGTGAGTGAATGCATTGGAATCCTAAATGATCCGAAAGCCAAAAACGAGGTTTAGTTGGTGCTTGTTGCCCCCAGCGGGTTAGGGGTCAGAATATGCCTGTCGTTAGAGGCGCCTAAAATACCAGGTTGCCACCGCAATATATAGCTCCTCCAAACCCATTTATCAACCTCACCTGTCTGCCGCGAATCCTGTTTCAATAACAGACGAGGCTCTGACGACCCCAATCTCCTCATGGAACTTGGGGGTGGGTAGGGAGGGATGGCCTGAAGGTTTAATGTGGCCATATAAATCGTTCCCGAATGGCCGGCCTAGCACCTTAATGGTGCTCTGTTACCGGAGCGTACCGGATCTGTATCCGGCAAATGACCGTCACATCGATAACACTCCCCAAAACCTTCGGGGAGCAACCTTATTGCTACAACAATAACAACAACAGGTTTTTTTAAGATGACTTCCTGGGCATCAGGGACATGAGGGCAATAAACAGACAGACCGCCTAGCCAAGCATAGATAGTTATATCAGCATTCTATGGTCCAGAGGCCTTCTGTGGACTTCTGTGGTATACACTAGGGAAACCATAAGTAACTGGGAAACCATGTTCATAGATAAAACAGATGGAAAGACATTTCGTTGCGGCAGAAACATGAAATAAAGGAAAGTCACAAAGTTACTAATCAATCGGCAAGCAGCGGCGGTGAGTAATCGGAAAGAAAGGAAGGGTCACAAATGTAGCTAGAAATAGTAAGTGGCCACAGCGGGTTAAAGGGCTTCCATGGCATGCCGCCTTTGATGCTTTAACCCACAGTTGATCCCTTTTAAGATCCCATGTAAGTCAAAAAAGTTGTAGGTATACACCGCTTATTTCCAATTCGGCGCATCAGCTGGCCATCTCCCTCCCAAACCCGTTGCATTAGTCTCAACATATATATGTATGTACGATTTTAATTTATTTCTTGCACCCGCAACGTAATAAATCCACAGTCAATAAATAGTTTCAATTTGGTGTTGCAACAAGATCACAACACCGCAGGACAATGGCTGCGAGTACCTGTTCAACAAGGGCATAATTCACTCATTACAACGCTACATTTGACAGATAACAGCAATGTGAGACTCAATATTATATGACTATGTAGGTATGTATGTAAATAGTGGCAGATGTAAGTGTGTGTATGTTGGCAGGACCAACCGCAGTGAATTAGCGGCCACTTACTGGCAGGAGGCAAGCATTTCTGTCGAAAATGTGCGACAGTAAAAGATCGACAAAGGCGCATTGAGGTAGAAGAATAGCTAATATTACAGATATGAGTATATGCGTTGTAGTATGTTTGTAATCATCCTTATGGCTGTAATCTTTTGCAGTTGGGATATAAAGAGGAACGACCAGCTGTGTTAAAAGTCTCAGTTGCGCAAATATGCTCAATCTGAAGTCTTCTGTCTAAGTTTCTTCAATTTCAGCAACTTGGAACACGACAGTAAGAAATGGGCTTTCAGTGGGCCTCCCACAGTATACTAGGCTTGGAACATAAGATATTCTTCAAGGGAGGAATGGGAAGAAGGCCTATACAGTGGCAGGGGCATTACAATATACACGGCTCGAAAATTAAAAAAGGAACTGAATCTGGAATGTATTCAAAGCATCTGCAGGTAAATTAAAAGTACTAAATTCCTGATACATGCAACATCTTCTCGGCGTAGGTCTATGCGATAGAGAGAGAACGGTCACAGAAATCAAGTAACAATCTTTGTCAGCAGGCGGATAGCTCCGTATGACCACTGCTGGGTGATCTCCTGAAGAAAATAGAGGAATATGAGATTAGGCCAACGAACTTGGTGTATCCGGCCACGCTGGCTCCCATTAAGCACCTAACTGCCGACCTTTGCTGGGTTCAAGGCCCAGCAATATTGAAGCGAAAGAATTTGCCGATGAGATAGCCAGGGACAGGTTCCGTATTGGACATATGCGGGGCAGAGAGCTTCGTTTGCATATTTGGATAGTATCGAAAATTTATCAATTTGTTTTTAAAAGTTTATAAATTTCTGAATCAAGAGTTATCGATTTGTTTTATAAAATGTTTCGAAAGTGATCGATTCATTATGGAAAAGTTACTGACTATTTATCGAAAATCTAAATCTTATATAAAAATTATCGATTTGCTATCGGTTGGCATGTTATCGAGTATTTATCGAAAACTTATCGATTTTGTATCGAAAAGTTATCGATTTATTATGGAAAAGTTTTCGATTATTTATTGAAAAATCATCTTCTGTCAATAAAATTCCGATAAGAGGCCGAAAAGAAGCCGATAACTCCGGATATAACAAAACGATAACTCGACAATAATTTCGCTTTCGATAATAAGTTGATAATATGTAAAACAGTAGCTTCTCGCTACCGCTTGTGAACAATAAGAAGCCGACGAGATTCTTCGTAAATTATCCGAAATTATTTGTTTCTGGTAAAGTTACTTCTGTTGTGCTTTAGCTACAAGCCCTGAGCTATCGGTTATTGTGTTACGGAGAAGTTATCGAAAAGTGATCGATTTCGTATCGAAAAGTTATCGATTTATTATGGAAAAGTTTTCGATTATTTATTGAAAAATTATCTTCTGTCAATAAAATTCCCATAAGAAGTCGAAAAGAAGCCGAGAACTTGGCGATAACAAGACGATAATTCGACAGTAATTTCGCTTTCGATAATAAGCTCATAGTATGTAAAGCAGGAACTCGTCGCTACCGTTTGTGAACGATAAGAAGCCGACGAGTTTCTTCGTAAATTATCCGAAATTATTTGTTTCTGGTAAAGTTACCTCTGTTGTGCTTTAACTTCAAACCCTGAGTTATCGCTTAGCGTGTTATCGAGTAGTTATTGAAAAGTTATCGATTTATTATGGAAAAGTTTTCGATTATTTATTATCTGTCAATAATATTCCGATAAGAAGCCGATAACTAGGCGATAACAAAACGATAACTCGAAAATAATTTCGCTTTCGATAATAAGCTCATATTAAGTAAAACAATAACTTCTCGCTATCGTTTGTTAACGATAAGAAGCCGACGAGTTTCTTCGTAAATTATCCGAAATTATTTGTTTGTGGTAAAGTTACATCTGTTGTGCTTTAACTTCCAAAGCTGGGCTATTGGTTGCCGTGTTATCAAGGAGCTATCGAAAAGTGATCGATTACATATCGAAAAGTTACCGATTTATTATGGAAAAGTTTCCGATTATTTAATGAAAAATCATCTTCAGTCAATAAAATGCCGATAAGAAGTCGATAACTCGGCGATAACAAAACGATAATTTGGCTTTCAATAATAAGCTGATAATATGTAAAATAGTAACTTCTCGCTATCGATTGTGAATGATAAGAAGCCGGCGAGGTGCTTCGTAAATTATCCGAAATTATTTGTTTCCGGTAAAGATACCTCTGTTGTGCTTTAACTTCAAGCCCTGAGCCGAGTATCAAAAGTAGTTGGTACGCACGATGTATTGTTTTTTTTTTTTTTGCAACTCAGTGACAACCGATTTGTAGCATATATACATATGTACATGTATACGTACTTACTACCATATATGCGCTAAATTACATTTAAAAAAATTTCTTATGGTAAAATATTGTGATAATGATCATGACAGCAGCATTCCATACATCCCAGCAAGAAGAAAGGTATACAAAGTGCCATTGGTGGCCCTGTAGAAGATATATTTTCGCTATTTGCTGCCGTTTTGCAAAAGCGCTCCGGCTTGTGATTTCGCTGTTGTTGTTTGCGCGACTGCGCACTATGAAAAATCAAAATCAGTGGCTAAATTGCAAATAATAAGCCACTTTTGTAAACACTTATTTGTTGGCAGCATTTTTCATAGACTTTACTTTACTTTATATAACAAAAGTAGCAGTAGCAACAACAACAACAAAAACGAAGGTCGTACGTAGTAGAGTAATAGTTGGCGGCATAAATAACCAGTCGAACATAGTCTTCGATTGCAGTGAACAGTTTTTGGCGTCGCAGCTGGTGGGCGTTTGAACGACATACAGAACGCGACCGCCGTGGTGTGATGGTATCGTGCTCCGCCTACCACACCGTATGCCCTGGGTTCACACCCCGGGCAAAGCTACATCAAAATTTTAGAAATAAGGTTTTTCAATTAGAAGAAAATTTTTCTAACGGGGTCGCCCCTCGGCAGTGTTTGGCAAGCGCTCCGGGTGTATTTCTGCCATGAAAAGCTCTCAGTGAAAACTCATCTGCCTTGCAGATGCTGTTCGGAGTCGGCATAAAACATGTAGGTCCCATCCGGCCAATTTGTAGGGAAAATCAAGAGGAGCACGACGCAAATTGGAAGAGAAGCTCGGCCTTAGATCTCTTCGGAGGTTATCGCGCCTTACATTTATTTTTTTTTTTTATTTTTAGAACGCGACCACCAGCCGCTGGTGCCCGCATATTTACTACCGTTTTTTATATTGCTCATCGTTTTTTTGTTTTCTTACAAAATTTTGGCATAATCGCTGCGCATTATGTGACCCGCTGTTATGATGTGTGTGAGTTTGTGTATGTGTATAAATCGCGAGTATGCTTTATTATGCGGAATCGCGAGGTGCTTGTATATGAAACACGAGCCTTTGCCATTTAATAAAGAATTAACTAGAGATGCATCATAAAATAAACAATAAAAGTTGAGATTTTGCTTAGTTAAAACACCAGTAAAGGGTTTCCGAGTGAATATAGACCCAAATTTGAAGTGGTCCATTCGAGCGTAGTCATAAGTCTTGATGAGCCCTAGGGATAAATCAACCGCCTATTTTGCTATTGCTTTATGATTGACCAGGTGAGGTTGATGTTGAAAATTTAATCCGACACAGCGAAATTTTGCTAGAGCACACTGGTATATCGCGCGAAGCTGCATGCTTTTGAAACTCTGCATGTCTTTGTGCTCTGCTATGTCTCTGGTATGCACCATCTTTGATTCCAGTTTTGGCGAGGTTGAGCAAGGTCTATCTAGCCAGGCACTAAAAGGGTTAAAGAAAATGTTGTCAATTTGCTCTAGATCACAGTCATAATCTATTCATAAGAGAGAATAATCTTAATATCAAGGTCGTGAGCGCGGGCCCAACGTTGGGCACCATTGCAATGATGACTGTTGAGGAAAGCCTTAGGTGACAGCTTACCTCAAAACTAGACTACACATCGTAGCAACACTTTTAAAAGCTTATTCACAACTACTTTGGCAACTCTGTCACCAACTCAATCATAGACCAACCTTCCACCGACAGCGTGGACGTGTAGCACGTTCTACGGCAGCTAATAGCAATCAGAAGCCAACAGCAGGATATAATAAATATTAGCTAACCTGGTGGTGTAGCACGATTAGCACAACGCATCGTTCGGTTCAATCGAATTTTTCATATCGGCGTAGCAAAGGTACACGACGAAGTTTAAGTGGGACTCGAAGCAACTCGTACTAGCTGTTCTTATGCAAATCTTAGTGATCGCTATATATTATTGTATTATTGATGACCGCCTGAGTTACAAACGTGAACTCTGTATGTAGGAAAAATAAGTAAGAGAAAAATAAATAAAAGGATGTACTCATTCTAGGAAACTAGGGATTTAGGCATGCAAGATATTCACGTTACAAAAGTGAACCATTGTTCGTTTTTGCGTAAAAAATATTGAATTGTACATCGTTTAAATAAGTAGTTGGCAAGCACAGTGAAGAAAATAGTAATAAGGATTGATTCGTTTTGTTGTGTTGATTTTAATAAGCGTTGCTGAAAGTCAATGATTTTTTTTTTCCACCTCCATTCAGTGGCAGTCTCTTATGAATTTGATGGGCTTGACGTTCGTATAACTTTAAAAACAAATTTTCCTTGCTTCTATTCCCCTCTTTCTCTGTCCCCATGCTTGGTTGTACATCTTAAAATAGGTCCTGCAAATAAATAAACAGCTTAGAATTATCAAATTTTAAACCTAAAGTTAAATTAGGTAACAAAGTGCATTGACAACACATGACATATTATCTATTGACAACACATGACATATTATCTAAAAGTACCAAATATGTATACAAAATACTACTAAATAAAGTACAATCGCTTTGAACTAAAACGCATCAATAAAAGTTAAATAAAATATGTGAGTTTTGTTAAGCTTTCAAGCATACAAAGCGTTAATAAAAGTTGCGTTAAAACAATAGCCACCTTTTCATAGACCGGGTCATATATATAAAACTCATCACAATGCATCGCCTGCAGCGAAAATTGGAACAGTCAGGAAAAGCATCAGTTTCACACTAGTGGTTTAATGACCACCTCCGAACGTCAAACGAAATCAAATCACATCACACAAAAACATAATAAATCAAGTAATATCATATTATATCAAATGTAATCAATTCATATCATATCACACCAAGACCTATCCAATCATATCATATAATGTAGATCTATATTAAATTATTTGAAGTAACATCAAATCAAGTAATAATAAGCGTGTTAAAAAGAGAATTAAATCAAGTCACATGATATGAATGAGGTGATACTAAATTAAAACATATCAAATCATACGAAGTCATATGAAATGAAATAACATCACATCATGTTAAATGGGGTAAAATGAAATCATTTTCAGCCAAGTGGAAACTATGAAATCATATCAGCCCGTCTGCCCAAATTGAATCATAACAAATAGGCTCAAATTGACACAATAAATCAATTTAACCACTTTGAATTAGTAAAGACAAATCAAACAGTACCACATCACATTATATAAAATTAAATCATATTTAGCAGATACGTTGCTATCGAAATGAAGTGAATATAAATTATGCGAAGTTACGTCATATTACATTCTTTCAAATCAAGTGGCCATAATAACAAAATATGAAAAATTGAAAAACAGCAATCATGTGACATCAAATCATATGTAGTCATATCAAATTACATTTGTGGTGTTATGTATAAAACTTCTACGACATTTTTGGTTAAGCTATGAACACAAATACGCAAAATTCGGATTTGTGATTATACGAAATTTTCAAAAATAGAGTAGTACCACATCAGGTGAAATAAAATCACCTCACATCATGTCTTAATATAATCAACTCATATCACATCACATGAAATCAAAACCTATTAAATCATATATGTAATTATGTAAATCTACATCACTTCGCTTGATCAGATGATCAGATCAAAACATATCGAATCATACGAAGTCACATCAAATCATATAACATCATAAATCAAGTAAGATCATATTATATGAAATTCACATCACATCAAACCAAGACCTATCAAAACATATCATATAATGTAAATTTAAGGCAACATCAAATCAAGTAATAAAAAAATACAATAAAATCATATGATATTAAAATCTAGATCGATCATATGAAAGCAAATTATTTCAAATTATGACACACTCCATCATCAAATCAGGTGACATCAAATCAAAGCATATCAAATCATACGAATTTATATCAAATCAGGTGACATCAAATAAAAATATATCAAATCACTTAACCAAATATTAGCTGACATCGAATCAAAACATATCAAATCATACGATAACTTCAAATCAAATAACCGAACTTACAATCGTTTACGTTAAGAGACGAATTTTGAGATATCTCATTTGACTCATGACCCTTCCATTGATGAAAATTTTAGTGCTACCAAAAAACTGTCAAAAAATTCACATACCATCTTTGGAGTTGAGCTATTCACAACTAGTTCAAACTTACATTTGCATAACCTGTAACCATGAAGCTGATTGCTAAAGTACCGTTGCAGACAAGGCAAGGTTGTGCAACTCTGCATTCGACCCGTGAAGAATCCGCCTTTGCCTGAAGGTAATCAAGACATATCACTACAACTCCTTTATCACCGACGCTCCTTTTTCTGACTATGGCACTCTGACGCGCTCCGTCGCCTTCCGATCGCTGTTCGTCACCATACCGCCGCCCTGCTGTTACCGCCGTCACACCATCCGTTGCTATAACAGCGCCGTTCGGCTGTTGCTGCGCCAACTTTCTGCATCCTTCGTCCATCGCATACTGGTGCGTTAGGCCATCTCTCTCTATAACTACTCTCTTGGTACGGAAAGCTGCTGCCCTTCTCACCCCTCAAGCCATGTGTGTGTGTCATTAACAAAAAAAATATTGTTTTTTTATTGATTGGGGGTTTTTGCGACCTCTGCTCAATTCTGGACTGACTGAGTGTTACGTCAGTCTTCGACAAAACTCACTTCAAAACAGCTTTTTTGAAGGTATGCACCGCGCTCTCCCTATTACTCTATCCACCACTGTATTGTAATTTTTGTGCTCCCTGTGCACATTGGCAATACTTCAATAGAGCCTTTTATGAGTAATGACACTTCATTAATATGCAGTAAATGTAATAAACGCGCTATTGTCAGAAGTAAAAACAAAACAAAAACCACAACACATAAGGCACAATATTGCTTGACGGTATCACTGCTGCAAGGGAAAAAGTAAGATCAAGAAATGAAGCGTTTAAATTGTCACTGATCAACTGATCAGGCATAAGGCAAGAGATAAGTAAAAAAAATTATCCCTTTTGCTGCCTTCGAATGTTTAGTAGTTAACGAGGTCGCAGTGGGTTGTGGAATATAAAAAGTGCACGTGTTTTTTTTTTTTTTTTTTTTTTTGTGCTTCTGTTTTTTTCTTCTTTGCCTATCTAATGAGTAGCGCAGCGTCATTGCTGACTGTGAGCTGGACATGTGCGTCACTTATAAATAATTCTTATAGCTTGGCGTGCTGGCATGCTCGATGGCGGCAAATTATTAATTTTTTAACGGCACGTTGCAACAATTGCAACTGCAAGTGAGTACTTCTTTAGGTGTGTGTGTGTTTTTTTTTTATGTTGAAGCGACCACAGTGGCCTTTAAGAGGGGCGCAAAGGACTAAAAAAGTACGACTAGTCATGCATGTATATTTACAGTTCAATTAACTGCGGATAGAGTCGGTGACATTTGTGACTCCTCTTCTTCGGGTTTTCTTTCGCTCCGAGCAGCAATAACAATATGCCACGCCGTTGATGTTGATCAATTAACGACAGTCAATTGTTTATATAGACAGCAATGAAAGGCAGCTATCCGCTTAAAACACTTGTAAATTTGTACATATGAATACATGTATAAATAGACATAAGGGTTGCTCTTATTTCTGAAATATCTGCACTCTTTCACTGCTTCCGTCTATGTCTTAGCTTAGTTTAGGCTAAGAGAGTGTGAGTGGGAATTTCTCATACTTCCACTCGGAGTCATTTGTCCATGGTGTGAGGACACGCACTGCCTGCCGGTTGGCGAGAAATTTGTTTAACCAGATTCCTCTCCCAACAAACCAATTGCTTCCTTTGATGAACTAAACCAGGCGTGAAATATCCACCTACCCAAGCGCTGCCAGAATGTCGAAAAACCGTGAGCTCAGAAATCTGTGTAGTCTTCTTTGCAGTCCTGAACATCAGCAGAGATAGTGATGAATTGACACCTCTTCCTCCTCCTCCTCCCGACAGCTTATACATAGCGAATTTTTTTGGTATGTGCCGCAGTGGAAGCATTGCTACAATAGCGCAATTAGCTGTGTTGAAACCCTTAAGTACTCGCACTGCAGATTTGTTTAGCTTGAGAAGGAAGTTAGTTCCTTTTTCATCCCAATATGGACATAAGGACCTTGAGACCACGCAATCAACCCGGTTGGCCACAGCCTTAAACTTATTTTCCTCAATTCTTCTCAAAACATAACCCAGCGTTGGTCGTACGTAGCTGTTCGCCTCCTCGATTATATTGCTTTGCCCAGGGCCCAGCAAGAAACACATTGAGATGCCTTAGGGACGCCAGCGAGGATCGACGACTCTGCACGATATTCCAATGTATCACGTTTAATTCGACAAAGAATTAAAGCAGAAATTAAAGTAGAAGTGGACACCCTAATGTGTGTATTCCATTTGTAACTGTTCATGTTATACTAGAAAAACCCGCTATTTAAACAGCAACTTCAGTAGCTCTTATGCCATCGACAATTTGGGATAAAAATATAAAAATCTCAAAGACTTGCATTTTCATTGTCTTCGTTGCTGCATAAATTATGTGGCATGCCTCACCACATTCATGCACACATGCATGCAAATATACAACTTGGTGGTGTTAAATGTTAATTGAAAATGACATTTTATATTATCTTGTTCTTCCTTTAACTGACAAATCATTGACTAGTCAAGTATCAGTATTCACTGTCTATTTGTCCGATTGCTTGTCGTCTGCTAGCGATCGTATCATAGGGCGTGTGAAGTTGCCACACGCACATAAATTGACCGTTAATGAGCACAGGAAATGAGTGAAGTGCAGTTTTAATATATTCCAAATGGATATTAATGTTTACAGCTTCAGTGTTATAGGATAGGAAGATATGAGCACATATCTTGTTAAATTTAAATGTTACTAAGAGATGGGATTGACCAGCGGTGGATTAACCGAGCATCTCTGGATGGAGGATGTATTACCCGCGCGAATTAGTAAAGTTTTCGCAAACTCGTGGCTGAGGTAGTGCCATATATGGGTAGTGGTAAGGCTGATGACAGGCCATACACTTGGAAAACATCTCACGAAGGCTATCCTTAGCGTGTGGGGGGATCATACCAAATTTAAAACTAAATAACTTTTCCCAACTAGTTTCTGCATTTATTATGGAAGTCATGAAAAGTGGAACACTAATATGCAAGGCAATCCAGAAAACCACTTTGTGCTACTTTACTTTATTCTCACTTTTGAATTCAGTAGCCAAGGAACGACGGGTCAAGAAAATATGAAATTATTAAAATGTTTTTCAATTATTTTTCAGTCGAATTTTATTGTACAAAGAAAACGGAATAAATTAGTTTTTTTTCAATTGCGTTCAATTAATGTGAAGAACATTTTTCTTTTCTTAACGGTCATCCTTGCAAATTCAGAAGTTAGATAAATCCATACGGGCGAATTAAAACGTATCTTACGAAAATAATTTGATTTAGTTGTTAAACGTAAATATATGACTAAGTAATCAAAATGCCTCTTGCTAAGATAAATACGTTAAAATTAACGGATTTAAAAGAAGTTTTGAACGAAAAAGGTTTGTCCACTGAAGGTCTGAAAAATGAGCTAATTTTGCGTTTGAGCGAAGCTGTTTGGTCGGATAGTATCGTGGTCGCTAGTGCGAATATACAGGACCAAATTAATAAATTACAGGACATGTTTAGTTCGTTGATGCATCAATTGCAATCCAATCAATATGTAACTGCAACAACTACGCGTAGTGATCAAGAGCGGGCAACTTCTTCTGCTGGTAGTTCAATGGCAACGTCTGGGCGTAGTGGCTACTCAGTGAAGGAAATCGCCGAAACTATTCCGGAATTTGATCCAACAAACGAATCGTCCGTATCTGTTGAACAGTTCGTAGAACGCGTAAATAGTGCGATCTATGCTTATCAGTGGGAGGAAAAATGTTTTTTATTAGCGATGTATAGTCGACTCAAAGGTGCAGCAAAACTCTGGCTTGACTCCACTGAAAAATTGTATTCAAGTTGGAGTGGAAATGTTTATGTGAAGAGTTTAGTTGTGTGCCAGATGAAGCTGATATATATTTTAAAATGTCTCAAACAACGCGTAAACCAAACGAAAGTCTCCTTGACTACTGTTTCCGTATCGGTGCGTTAGGTAAGAGGTTCAGGCTAAGTGAATCCTCTATTGTTAAAATACGCAAGAGACGGTATTAAACAACGTGAGTTTCAAATTGCTATTGCAGCAAATTGGTTTAGTTCAATGCGCGAATTTCGACAAACAGTAATAGATTACTCTAAAAACTTACCCGTGCGTATGTTTAAACCTGAAAAGACAAATTTTGAAACAAAATCTGGTGAAACACGAGACGGTGAAAAACGTGAAAGTGATAAGCACTTAATATGTTTCAATTGTAGACAAAACGGGCACATTTCATCGAAATGTCCTCAACCACATCTTAGACGTAGGTGCAACCATTGTCAAAAAGTGCATCCTAAAATCGAGCCTGAAAATTGTGGCAAGAAGAGTGCTTCGACGCGTACGACCAAAACGGAATATGAAACGGTGGCTACAATAAACGACAAAACGTTCACAGCCCTAATCGATACAGGTAGTGAGTGTAGTATGATCAGTCAAACAGGGGCAGGTCAAATAAAAGGTGTCGAAGAAAAGTGTGCTTTAAAGATAAGCGGGTTTTGTGGCGGTGTGATATATGCCCATTCAAGAGTACGTGTCAATTTGAAGGTTGACGGTATTGAGCAAGATGTGTGTCTTTACATAGTTGGTGATACATTTTTGACGGTAGATGTGTTGTTGGGACAAGATGTGTTTAAAAATATGCAAATGGTGATTTCAGACGGCAAAATTAGTGTTATAAATGTATGCAATAAAAACGTTAACTTAAATAATAGCAAAATAATTAATGACGATGAGATAAAGTGCGGTGTCGACGAAAATGATAAAATAAATAAGTTGGTTATTTTGATAAATAAATATCGTAATGTATTTGCAACGGATATGAGTGAAATTGGAAGTACAGATCTCGTAAAAATGAAAATCGATTTGGATACTAACAAACCTATTGTTCAAACACCATTTCGTGTTCCTGAGCCTAAAAAAGAGTTAATCGCGGATATGTTAAAGGAACTTACTGATAATGATATAGTTTGTAAGTCTGAATCCGAATATGCTAGTCCTATGCTTTTAGTAAAAAGGAATCGCGGTACAAAGGTCCATTCCAAATATCACGAATTCTTGGTAATGATCGGTATGTCGTACAAGACATATGTGGGACTCAACGAACTAGAAAGCATTACTAAAGTTTACTCAAGTGACAAAATTAAACCATGGTGTGCGCTTCCCGATATTTTTAATGATAATTTAGATAATATCGACGACGAGGATACTGATAATTCACTGGTCACGAATCGAGGTCGATCCGAAGCTGCAGGTATGGCCGAGTTGTAAGGCAATCCAGAAAACCACTTTGTGCTACTTTACTTTACTCTCAGTTTTGAATTCACGACAAAGTAGCCAATGAACGACGGGTCAAGAAAATATGAAATTATTAAAATGCTTTTCAAATATTTTTCAGTCGAATTTTATTGTACAAAGAAAACGGAATAAATTAGTTTTTTTTCGATTGCGTTCAAATTAACGCGAAGAACATTTTTCTTTTCTTAACGGTCATCCTTACAAATAACATACGCGGCAGCTGATGGATTGCCTGCGGAGCTATTCAAATATGACGCCGTGCAGCTGGTAAGGTGCATGCATCAGCTTGTGTGCAAAATATGGTCGGACGGATCCATGCATGACGATTGGAATCTTAAGTGTTCTTTGCTCAACTTATAAGCAATACTAAGAAGGCTCTTTCCGCGATAGTTAACGCAGTTTGCAGGATCCCCCTCTATTGGATTGGGCAAAGGACACCAAAACTCCAAACATCAGACACAAGTATTGTAAAAAGATGAAGCCCACCGTGAATGCGCTAACTAGACCTGATCATGGTGGCTACAGACCTGGTAAGTCTACTATCAACCAGATTTTCACTATGTCCCAAATCTTGAAGAAAAAAACACCGAAAAAAGAATTGACACACATCCCCTCTGCGTTGATTTTAAAGACGCCTTCGGCAGCTCAAAAAGGAGACATGCTAAACCAACTCGACAGTCATCCTGATCATTTCGGTATACTTATTGGTGGTTCCATCTCCTTAAGTACTTACAATTTTCGAGATTCGGACCAAAACGGCTCATTTAAAATCGAAATGCACAATTACTTAACGATTTCTAAGACCTGTGGTCGTGTTTCAGTGGTCAAATCTTCATTTAATGACTTTTGATTGACTGAAAGTGTCAATAGTGTTACCAGAATTTGTTTGACAACCAAACGGAAAAAGCCGCAATACATTGCCAAGACTTTGTTGATAGAATAATTCGGTCCTCTTAGCAAATGTTAGAATTTTTCTAGAACCTAGTTTAATTGTTGCCTCGAGATCTGGTAACTCTTCCGCCCTTGGTAGATGTAGCCTTGACCTTGCGAGCGCAGGACACGAACTAATTATGTGCTCAACCTACTTACTCCAGCTTGCATTTCCTACACATACTGATACTGACGAGGCCTAACTTGCAATCGTTCCACCCGACATCTGGAACATAATGTGGAATATAATATCTTGGCCTGACGATTTGAACTCGATAAAAGTTTTTAGTGCACATTCAATTTTGGTAGACACCAATCCTGGTACTGCTCGCTTCTAATTTGGATTGTAGAAGTTGTTACACAACTCTTCGGCATCATCTTCTGATGAAAGTGCTTCAAGAGACTATTCACTACTGTATTCCCCATCGTCGTTTTTTATAAGTCCCCTCACTGTATCTCCCTTAGTGAGGGCGTTCCTCAGTCTTGCCGATGCGCATTCTATATTTGAAATTCTATATATAGAAATTTGTCCACCAAACCCTATTGGACCTGCTGGATTCAAGTTTATGAATCTTCAAAAGATCTCAATATTCATCCCAGCACACCTCCGCTCCTCTCCACAGCGCCACATCAAACGAACCCTTCTCAAGAGTCAGGTGATGCTCGCTCGACGCCCGTTTACTATGTTTGAGGTTTAATTGTAAGACTCGCAGTGCCATTGCGGTGTCTATCACTCTCTCAATTCTCCGCCACTGCATTCACGCAATGGAGTTTTGCCGCCGATTTGAAATTCTCCAGGTCATTTCTAGCTCCCCTGATCGTAGTGTCTTATGGTTATTTATCTAATCCGCAGCATCACTGAGCTGTTTGCCAACTAACAACATCCGCTATTACGACATATGACGCTACTTCCTGTCTTACGGGGTCCTTTTCCACCTGCTGTCAGCAAATTGTGGTTATTGTTAAGACTCAATACGCTATTTGGCCACTCCCATAACCTCCGCCATTACGGCATATGATGCTACCTCCTGACTTACGGAGTCCTTTTTTACCTGCAGTTAGCATAGACTCGCGTTAAGACTCGCAGCGCTATAGAGCTGTTTGTCTGCTTCGACTACGTCTATGCTCCCTTAATTTGCATCTATTTCCAGTTTCTCAAATGATCTTTTCTACCTTGGGCGCATATTAACACTGCCAGCGTCACAGGACATTCTTCTCAGCTGTAAGTGCAATACATCTTCCGATTCCTTATTAGTTTGAAGGTTGTAGTACTGGCCCCCCTTCGTGGGTCGAGATGAGTTAAGTACCTTCCAATACTGGGTTGGTAAAGACCTCAATATGGTAACGATCCGTAAAATTATAAAAAAATGGATTCAGCTATAGCTCATAGTTAATACTCTCCTTCTCATCTTTTCCCAATTTGATATCTTACCCTCTTTTATTTAATATATCACTATACACTTCTCTGTCTCTCTCTCTAACTCTGCTTCTCTTTTCATGGCCCCTTATATTCCCTTCCCTTCTTATTTCTCTCTTCATCTGTCTCTGAATATCTCGCCTTCATTCCGTATACTTTCCCGCCTCTCTTGTTCTTCCGTATCTATCTCTATGCCCGCCCCAACACCTGTTCATCTCCTGCACCTATATATTCTCTTTTCACTTAACATCTCCATCGCTCTGACCTTCCGCAAACCCCTTTATCTCTCTGGCCCTTTGGAATAGGACGGTCTTTACTCCACTTCCCGAAAAAAGGTTGCCCCTTAAAGATATCTAAGGAATAAGGAACGTTACTTTTTAACTTTCAATCAAATCGGATCATATGAATTGCAAGCATAGCAAATTAATACATTGAAAGCAGTGGTGCATTCAGGAGCTTTGGGAAACTAATCTACTGGCATTTAGAGTTCGTATGTGCGAAGCTACTGAGCTTCTGCAAAGCAAGTGCTTCCATAAGGAACAGCATATTTTATTCTCCCCAAATGCTGATCAAATTAAAATTGATTAAGGCGCATAACAACGCTGAACGAAGGACACTTTAAACTATACAAGGACTATCGAGGACTTCGTAGCAAAAAAGAAGAGGCGGGGAAGAAAAAGTCAAAAATCACAAAGTGGACGTACAAACATATGCATAAACATATAACAACCTGGACATATTACAAAGCAAACAAACAAAAAGGACACAAATAACAAGCATTTGAGAAAAGAAAGAAAATAATCTACAAGAACAACAACACACTTAAGGATATTCGACAGCACAATCAAATGGCAAATCAAAAAGCTATAAAATTCTAAAATACCGCAACCAACACGCACACAGACACACACAAACAAAAATGATACAAATGTCCTTTATGCGAAAAGAAAACTCTATGGCTCTGTGTGTTTGTAAATTCAAGGATAAAGGGCAGTTATTGAGATTTTATGCGTATGGAATTAAGGGCAGAAAAGAACAATCATTTCTGGTGGCGCTAAATTTATTGAAGTTTCCCTTGGTTTACTCGCAAAGAAAAAGTAAATCGTCACAAATCCTGTGGCTTGTGCTAACAAAATTTATGTGGCATAAAATTTTTAATGAATTTTTACAGTTTTAAATTGTGGTTGTTGAACCTACAATTCTGCTTCTTGTAAAAAAGCCCATGACTACTATATATTGACTTTAAAAAAGAAAACCCAATTTGCTATAGGGAGATGACGAGTTCCAAAAGACTAAAGCTTACGTGGTAAACTTGATGAGATAAACCGTTTGATAAGTTATTGGTTTGTTATCGACGGTTGCGGTAAATGCGGGCAAGACGAAGTACTTGCTGTCAGACAAGAAAGAATCGGCGCACTCGCGCTTTAGCAGCTACTTTACTGAAGATGGCTATAAATTCGAGACTGTGAAGGATTTCGTCTTTTTGGGAACCAACATTAAGATGAAAAATAATGTCAGCTTGGAAAGCGAACGGAGAATAGCTCTTGTCAATTTAAAAGCAAAAATCTCTCTATACGTACAAAAATCACGCTCTAAAAGTCGGTCATCATACCTGTGCTGATGGCTCGGAATCATGTATGGTGTCGAGAGAAGATGAGATGACTATTGGAGTGCTCAAGAGAAAAGCTCTGCAGAAGATTTAAGGTCCTGTCCGTGATTCTAATTACATGTTTCGAAGAAGGTTTAATGATGAGCTGTATGAGCTTTATGCTGATCTGAAAATAGTGCAAAAGTTTCGCTAGGTTATGCGGGTGAACGAAGACGCTTCGGCCTTCATTTGACACTGCAGTTTGGAAGCAGAGGAAGAGGGGACTGCCACTGAGTTGGGAGTGACAAGTGGAACAAGCGTGACCTCTCTTGGTGCTCCAAGTAGGCGTCAGTAATCGCGAAACAGGACTGACTAACTGGCTTCACTTGTCACGAAACGGTCAAAATCGCTTAGGCGGTTAAACGCCAATTAATGATGTTGATCGAAAAGTTATTGATTATTTATCGACGAGTTATCGATTTGTAAACGAAATGTTTTCATTTTTTTATCAAATAGTTATGGCTATGTTATCGAAAAGTAATCGATTTCTTATCGATCTTTTAAACCAGTTATCGAAAATTTATCATTTTTTTATCGAAAAGCTATCAATATGACATCAAAAATATTGTCGATTTACTGTCTAAAAGTTATCGCTTCGTTATGGAAAAATTATAGATTTGTTATCGAAAAATTACAGATTTTATATCGAAAAGCTAACAATCAATTCCCTGTCGGCGTCTTCACATCCGTGAGA
This sequence comes from Eurosta solidaginis, assembly GCF_040869045.1. Lineage (NCBI taxonomy): Eukaryota > Metazoa > Arthropoda > Insecta > Diptera > Tephritidae > Eurosta > Eurosta solidaginis. The sequence goes on along the minus strand of NW_027136883.1, from coordinate 1,121,388 downwards.
TATCCCTCTCTGTAACGTTGGATTCTAATGCTTTCAAGTTCGTTCGTTACATTGATGCCTGGTACCGTAATATCCTTGGGAAGTCTTACTGATCTCTAAGGGACGTACGAAGGATTTACCTGCAAATGTTTTGAGTATATTCCAGCTCCAGTTCCCTTTTGCAGTTTTGAGCCGTCTGTGTAGGCTGCAATTCCGCTGCGAATTTCTAGGCTTTCCTCCCACTTCTTCCTTGAAGGATATATTATATTCTGGACCTGGAAGTAAACAACCTTTCCGATATACATACGTGCCGAGCTGCGTCCATCTTGCAGGACGTGCATTGTTCCCTATATGCAGGACTATCAGTCTCCCCAATGTTTTAAGAATAAAGAAGGAGAAACTTAGTGGCCGGTAGTTCTTGACTTTCCAGTGATTTGGTTCTCCTGCTTTAGGAATCAACACCACACGTACCCATCTTGAAAAGATAGCATGTAGAAGGGACGTCATATTGTTGCAAAAGGCTAACAACATGACCGGTATTACTCTATCCGGTCCCGCCGATTTGGACAGTCCGTATGATTTTATAGTTCATAGTACCTTTTTCTGGTCTACGATGTTTGTGATATCGGGTATTCGGAGCATAAGCGCGGTTTCTAACAAAGTTCTGTTCTTAAACCGCATTCTACTTTTCGAAAATATTCTAAGATCTTACTTTTGCGAAGCGGCAGCCGAGTAAAAACGAAATCCGTGTAGAGCGAATTAAAATAATAATATCCCATCGACACTCAATACCACTCGTCGCAACCTAATGCGATACGACGTTATTTGGCGAACTGGGATATACAAACTGTGATGCTTCTTTTGTTGTGGCCATTGGCCGTAACGTTTGTAATCATTATCCTTATGCTCATAACCCTGCGAGTTTTGTGCCACTTTAAAGGAAATAAGTTAAAGCACTTGCGGCAAGCACACGCACACATGCACATACACTCGCATACAATAAAGGCGCATGTGACATATGGAGCGTGAAAAAAAGAAGTCACCATCGGCAACCAAGATGCAAGCCAACAACAACAATACAAAATATAACCGTACGTATGGCAATTGATGACTGCGCTGCTAAAAGGTCGAGTATGCTAGCTAAAAGGCCCGGAGTGTGGGGGGAGGGTGGTGTGCAATTCATTTGCTGGTTGATTTAAAATTTTCAATTTAATGCAAAATAAATATAATTTACTAGTGTTTTTTATTATGTATTTTTTTATTTATGTTACACATTTCATTCAGCGCAAACGAGAAAGGCACGTGCACCACAAAGACTTGGTAAGCCTGTCGATACGCTTCTCTTTAGAATTTAGGTTTGTGAGCATAATAGAAACATATGTAATTTGGTATTGATTGTTGATAAATAAGGTTTATAATAACAGCTTTATAATCACCTAGACTTAAACTCAGGGGGATTGCCTTATACGCCTGCGGAAGGTTTGGGGAAAATATGTCTGTGTTTTATTGGCCACCGAGTCGCAGTTATTGAATTGAATGCCAGTGCAGCAATAATAACATGAGAGCCGCCTCACATTTGTTAGGTTCAAATATTTCTAAGGAAACACGAGTAAATGAAAGCGAATGCTGTTAGTTTGGCTACTTTCCTTTAGCGAGAAGGAGACGAAGATTGCAGACCAAATAGCCAAGAGTCTATCATAAACAACTGCAACAAGGCTTGGCTTAAAGCCTCGCGGCAGCTCGAGTGCAGACTGTATGGCCATAGAAGAATAGCGCCATTTAGTATAAGGTGAACAGACCGAACTTCGAAAGAGATCTTGGAGTCACAGATGTGATGTAGGGTTTGAGTAAGTGAGCGTAAATGACAGAAAAAACTATTCAAGCAGATACTGATGGTTCCAAAATAAAGGGGGTCGGATCTGCTATTTACTGTGTCGATCCAGAAATAAGTAAAAGTAATATTGGAGGTTGTAGTTCCTTTCAGGTGGAAATTATAGCCGTAGAGTAAGCAGCGAAAAGTCTGAAAATATAAATATAAATTGATAGCCAGGCGGTCATTAAGTGAAACAAGTATAAGGTAGACTTCTACATCGATGCTGTACGCCCAGTAATAAAGGAATCGAAGGTAAGAAAAGACTGATGAGTGGACAAAGGAGGGTTAGGTTAGGTGGTAGCTGCCCTGATAGGGGAAGTTCACTTGGACAACATGAAGTTTCGTTGTGTTACCACATACAGTAAAATAATCGTGACGTTGATATAGCTACTTAGAGAATCGTTGGGGAGCAACGACAAAGTTCCGAATGAAACCGATCCCAACCTTTGATAAATCATCGGGAGATCCAAGTGAGTCGCGACCGAAGTACTTTCGCCTAGTTCTGGCAACAGCTGAGAAATCAAGCAGAAAGTTATTTAATGATTCCACCTCATCATCCTCCATACAGCTGCAGCAGAATGGAGTTTCCAGTATATTGAGACGTACCGCATGGCTACACATGGCACGGTGCCCTGTCAAACCCCCAAATGACCATTGATAGATGAGCCTTAGAGAACTCAGTTATTTCGGTAGACCTCCTTCCATCTAGTTTCGGACAGAAAGATCTTGCTACCCTGCAAGAGGTGGTGGCCGCCCTACGTTTGCTGAGCTGACTCGAGGCTCAGCTATGGAGGTGGCCAGCGGAATCCGAAAATCCCTACCGGCATCTTCATCCGGTTCAGGAGGGCGCAGTACTTGATGGACCTACGGAAAACGGTAGAAATGAAAAAAGACAGGAATTGCATATAATTAATTAAAGAGGAAAGACATGGATAGAAGCGCGGGGCTGCAAATTTTTTTAAGAATACTTAAGGCTCATAATGAGCTTACTAACTGAACAAAACTCTACTGGCTTCTCATGTTCATAAACTGGGTCTCGTCAGCAGCGGCAGCAGATGTAGGAAGTGCGTGATGCAGCAAGAACCGTTTCAGCTCGTTCTGTATTCGTGTTCTACGCACGCGTGGTTGAAGGCTCCAGGTACTATGAGTGGCACATCCCATCTTCTTTTTTGTTTGGATACGCCTTCGTTTTCCAAGTGTAACTTATAATTTTTAACGCTGTCATCTGACACAATATGAGATTTTGTTTTCAATCTCTCTGTCTCTAGGCTAAAATGTTTAGGTTCAGACGAAATATGCCATTCATGCTAATCGATCATTGGATATCTTAACGACCTTTGATGTGTACATACTTTAGAACTATGAGCCATACTCTCGAAAAATGGTTTTGTTCGTCTACCTACCAAAGCGGGGCATTATCAGACAATTTTACCCCCAAAGATTATTTAATTCGATAGACGAAAGGCTGCTTCCATCGGCACAGCATTCGGGCGATGATGGATGCTTTTCATTCCATAAAGTTTTTGATGTGTAAACATCTTCGCTCACGATATTGGGGAATCCAGTATGTACGCATAAGGTAAGTCTAAGCGTAAGCGTAGTCTTTGGAAGTGGTATGCTATGTGGGGGAATATAGAATGTAAGCGCAAGTGTAGTTACTACAATGTAGGCAGACAGGCAGAAAGAAAGATTAGAAGTCGAAACCGAAGCCGGAACCGAAACACCCGACGGCGTGGTCTTAATTTGTTATCGAAAGACTAACGATTTGTTATCGATGAGTTAACAGTTTGTTTTAATTTGTTATCGAAAGGCTAACGATTTGTTATCAATGAGTTATCGGTTTGTTTTAATTTGTTATCGAAAGGCTAACGATTTGTTATTTATGAGTTATCGGTTTGATTTCGAAGAGTTATCCTTTTTTTGCACGAGAAAGACAATTTATTAATTTGTTATATAGGTGTTACAAATTCCCAATCGATTACGAAATGTTATCAATCTCCTACCGGTTTTTTATTGAGAAGTTATCGTTTTTGTATCGAAACGATATATTAATTATCGCAAAGTTATTTACGTGTTATCAGATATTATAGACTCACTTTTGAAAAGTTACGAAAAAGTTATAGACCTGTTACCAAAAGTTATCGAAAATTATCAACAAAGTTATAGATTTATTATAAAAAAAAGTTAAGGAAAAGTGATAGATTTGTTACAAAAATATTATCGAGTTATTATCGATAACAAATGTTATCAATCATCTATCGACTTGCTATGGAAAAGTTAGCGATAAATTATCGAAATGTTATTAAAAAGTTATCAATTTGTTATCATTCAGTCATCCAGAGCCGGCATAAGGGTAAAAATAACTTATTATATCCATCTTAGAGTTAAAAGTTTTCTTTGAGGCGAACACCCCACACAGGTGAGGCCATGCAAGTAGAGAGAGCTTCTGACTGCCGCTCACCAGGAAATGACTAAAAAAATTCTTTTGCATGCGATTCAAGCAGCTCACAACTGCCGGTCGCTTGCGGCCAAATATTATCTGGGTAGCCACTGAATATCCGTTTAGTGATGAGCTAATTTAAGAGGGCGATAACTTGACTAAACCACTTCCTTTCAAGCTTGAGAATTGTCTTATTATGTACTTCAGTCCACAGTAGTAGGAAGAGAACACCACCCTTCTATGTATTCCACTTTCCATTTTTCGGGTCATTGTCCATGTCCCCGTCCATAGTTTTGTTCTCAAACATCGACTATGTCCACCCGCATGCATGGCTGTCTACTCCGGCGCTTTGGAGGGTTTTGACAAAAGCGCTGGTTTCTATATTAGTGAATGCATCCTCTATCTCTAGGAAGGTAACTGGGGTGTAATATTTGTAGTGGTGTTAGTGTTCTACAGTATAAATGAGCCCATTAAAAGCAGTTTCTATTGACCTGTCCTTCATGTAAGCATGTTCTGCCTTTGAAAGGCATGACACTGTTATTGGTAACCTAGTGTAGGTATCCAAAAGCCTTTCAAGAACTTTAAACATAAAATATGTGAGGCTTATTGGTCTGTAGTCCTTGGCATATTCGTGCGTTTGTTTTGTTATTAATCCTGCAGTGCGAGTCAATCCCTTTGCGTGGCTGTCTTCCATATTCGCTGCAGGGTACCTACTTAACTCAAGATTGAACTACAAGCTATTTGCCATTTCATATGTAACTCTTTGCTATTATGCTTTTTTATATTTAACGAAATATTTTAATTGCATTTTCTTATATATAACGGAGATGAGTTGACACACAGTGTATTTGTGTGATCTCTGTCAGCATCATTGTAATATTATTGCTTGTGTCTTCGTTCTACGCGTATCCTTTAGTACCACTTGACATTAACTTCCTCCCCAGCATTGTCATCAGCGCCATTTGCTATACGATTTTCTTTTTTTAATTTTTTATTACTGCCATCTAAGGAAGTAAGTATTGGCACTGATGGCCGTCAAAAATGTCTGTGCAACGAATTTGTTACGCCTTTATTTTAACATATGAGGTACTTAAATAGTACATATTCAGTTCCAACACACACACACATATATACCTGTAACATCCTTTCGTGCTACCACTTCATCAACTTTTATAAAATTTTATCGTTTGGAAATTTTTCAATTTCTCGATGTGTGCTTTTAGCATTGCCGTGCACCGTAACCAGACGCAGAAGCCTTTGAAAGAAGGCTAAGTCGCGGTGCCTTGCTAAGAAATATTCGTTTCCTTTTTGATTCTTGATGATGCGTAAAAAAACGCTTAAAATTGTCAGCAGCGTCTGAATGGCATTGCATTTGCGCGTAACGCACATTTATGAACTCGGTACCCTTTACACTGCTCCCAAGTGTGGTATATCACGTGATTTGCTTTCATGCATAATGTGACATAAAAATCGTTTGCTTTGTGCTGCGTATTGCCTTTACTCCCACCTACCCTATTGTGAGCTGTATTATTCTTTGTTGTTTTAATTTTATACACTCACTTACAGTTACATGGTTCTCACGCCCATAATTTTCTGTTGATGGTGAGTGCACAGTAGAGATGAGCGCGTGATATCGCGAAGTTATTGGAATTGTCTTTATCGCAACGGTTTTCGAAAACGTGACAAACCGGAACAATTTTCTGCAGACGTCCAAAAAGGTCTTTGTCGATTTGAACGGCGTTGCCGCTATGCGTTTTATTACATTCTCATCTACTTGGCTACTGGCGCGCTTACTGTAGACGGCACCTTTTCGTTAGTGTAAGGGCTTAGCCGAACTCCATTGCGCTTCCATGTCGTTTCGCTTCATAGGAAGGCGGTGGGATGTCGGAGACAAAGAACTGCCAATTCCCTAATCCAGTGTGTTATGCGGACCGCTAATATTGGACGATTTGTAGCCAGTGGTATTTACGGCTGTATTTCAACGGAGCCTTCGCGGTACAGGCCCGTGAGCACTGCTGATGCAAACCGTTTTCTATCCCCACATTTTACATTAGGACGCTGAGACCGCCTTGTGGGGCAGGTGGTCGTACATAGGTCTTGGTTTTCATTCAATCTATGTCTCACGGACCGGCCAGTTGTTGTTGTTGTTGTATCAGTGCTTTGCCACATCCAATAGGTGCGACCAATCACAAATTGTCATCAAGGCAATACATTTTGTGTATCGGGGTTGATTCTGTATAGGTAAGAGTTTAAGCTGTTACAGTACCCAGTTCGAAGTTGAGCTAGAGTGACGCGCATTTCCTAGGGAGAGTACGTTCCTCCCCTGCTAGTTTTGGGTATTGTTCTTTAAGTACGGGATTCACCGGGCAATTCCTGGCGTAGAGGTCCGACGCCTGTTTGTGGATATCACTGAGAGCCTGCTTGTGTTTTTAGCTTCATACGGCTATGTTCTCAGGTGCCGTATTTCCTCATAATGTTTACGGAGATGACCCCTTAAGCCCCTGGGCGGTGTAGACTCATCAATCAAGTTCAAGACAGCCAGTAACAACACAAAAACCTCCATTGGTCTGGAAAAAGGCCACAGGTATTTCGACTGGGAATAAGTTCTGCTGATCGTCATACATATAGAACACTACACTATTTCGTTCAATTCAAAAATTTCCGTGGTAAAAAGAAAATATTTTGGAAAAAGAAACTAAATAAAATAAATTAATCTTTATGTATTTAATTAGCGAGCTTTGCTCATATTGCTTTATACAATGGTTTTTGTAATTGATATTAGAGAAAAATTGTAAGTTTACAAACGGCGATGGTTACAAGGACATGTTTCTGATGTGCCTACATGGTGATCAAACGGAATATAAACAAAGAGGCAACTCTTAGAGACTAATTGTACAGCGAACAACGGGACATTCATATGGCTTAGCAGCTAAAGGCTTGCACTGATATGAATGTTGGAGATTCGAGTTCAACGCTCAGCTCCCGAAAAGCTAGCTGATGAAGAAGTGAAATTCAGAAACATGTCCTAGTAACTATCGCCGTTTGTAAACTTACAATTTTTCTCTAATATCAATTAAAATAAATTAATTTAAACAACAACAATGCAACACTTAATTTATCTAGCGACAAAGGTAACAACGCCTAGCTATTATAGCAAACACATTAGCAACGCCCAACAGATCTATAAAGAAGTGCTAGACAAAGAATACGAACACATGATACGAATAAGTTAACAAAATAGAACAATGTAAAAGTCAAACAGCAAGTAGAACAACAAAAAAATCAGCATAAAATGGCCATTGTTAATAGCGAAATACAATAAAACAATTACAACAAATACAATTTGCATTATCAACGGCAACAATAACAACAGTTATAAGCTACCGCTGAAAAATTCAAAAAAAAAACAACAAACTAAATACCAAAACCATCTATTAATAGCTTCTGTTTTTGCTTCTTCTTCTTCTTGCTATTATTGCATGTGTGAACCATTGTTGTTGCTTTTATTTGATTACACGCTTTGGCAACAATGTTGGCGTTGACTTTAATGGAAATCAAAAGAAAACAAGTAAGGAAGGCTAAGTTCGGGTGTAACCGAACATTACATACTCAGCTGAGAGCTTTGGAGACAAAATAAGGGAAAATCACCATTTAGCAAAATGAACCTAGGGTAACCCTGCAATGTGTTTGGGTGACATGTGTATCAAATGAAAGGTGTTAATGATTATCTAAAACGTAGTGGGCCTTAGTTCTATAGGTGGACGCCTTTTCGAGATATCGCAATAAGGGTGCACCAGGGGTGACTCTAGAATGTCTTTGTACAATATGGGTATCCAATTAAAAGTATTAATGAGGATTTTAAAAGGGAGTAGGCCTTAGTTGTATATGTGAAAGCGTTTTCGAGATATCGACCAAAATGCGGACCAGGGTGACCCAGATCATCATCTGTCGGGTACCGCTAATTTATTTATATATGTAATACCGCGAACAGTATTCCTGCCAAGATTCCAAGGCCATTTGATTTCGCCCTGCAGAACTTTTTCATTTTCTTCTACTTAATATGGTAGGTGTCAGAGTTACGCCCATTTTGAAATTTCCTTCTAACTTTGTATTTTGTTGCACCATATCATTACTGGAGTTGAATGTTGACATAATTTACTTATATACTGTAAAGATATAAAAAATTTTGTTTAAATTTGACTTAAAAAAAAATTTTTTTTAAAGTGGGCGTGTTCGTCATCTGATTTCGATAATTTTTTTTCGCACACATATAGTAATAGGAGTAACGTGCCTACCAAATTTCATCATGATATCTTCAACGAATGCCAAATTACAGCTTGCAAAACTTTTTAATTACCTTATTTTAAAAGTGGGCGGTGCCACCCCCATTGTCCAAAATTTTTCTAATTTTCTATTTTGCGTCATAAGGTCAACGCACCTACCAAGTTTTATCGCTTTATCCCTCTTTGGTAATGAATTATCGCACTTTTTCCGTTTTTCGAAATTTTCGATATCGAAAAAAGTGGGCGTGGTTGTAGTCCGATTTCGTTCATTTTAAATAGCGATCTGAGATGATGGTCCAGGAACCTACATACCAAATTTCATCAAGATACCTCAAAATTTACTCAAGTTATCGTGTTTAAAGACGGACGGACAGACGGACGGACGGACATGGCTAAATGAATTTCTTTTTTCACCCAGATCATTTTGATATATAGAAGTCTATATCTATCTCGATTAGTTTATGCCGTTACGGATTACCGTTATGCGAACAAAGTTAATATACTCTGTGAGCTCTGCTCAGCTGAGTATAATTAATGGAATTGAAGAGAAAAACAAACAAACAAAAAAAATAGCACAAAAACTCCAAAGACTTATTAATGAAATGAGGAAAATACAAAAACAAAAGAAAACTTGGCAAACTTAACCAACATTAACATTTAATCGAACTTCATGTACAGTAGAGCATATCTCCGGCTGAATGTCTATAAAATTGTAATATTATCGTATATGCATTGTTGTTGTAAATGTTCATTGTATATGTTTATGGGCAGTGCACACAGGTGGACAGGAGGACTTAAAATCAAAGACTTAAACATCATTGAATGAATAAAGCTGATCGCTGACAGTCCGCATGTGGTTTTCTCCGTTCAAAGCGGCTTTTGATGTAAATAAAAAAATTGTTTTGTTAAACTGTGCTCTAAAGGGCTAAAGTGGCACTATGGAGACTGGGATATGGCGTCTGCTTGAGCACGCCCAATGCAATAAAAAAAAAAACCTGTGGTGTTCCTGCACCCAAATCGTTCGCCTTCGTTTCCCATAGTTAAAAAACTGACCTTATTGAAGAAGGGCATGTGCTCATGCTGAACGGATCCCTTTGTCGATCGATCGACAACACTCCAGACACTGATATCGTGCTGTATAAATAAATGTATGGGCCTTTGCAAGTACAATAACGTTTTTGCATATTCAGCTTATGCTTACTCATTTCCAACTGACTAATGACGCTTTCACATTTTCATTTGACGCTCTCTCTTTTACAAATGGCTTCTCATATCAAAATTACGCTTTCACATTTACAATTGCCTAATCTCACTTCAAACTGATGCTTTCCCATTTAAAAGTAATTATTGTAACGAATTTTGGGGATTTCTGTAAATTATGCACCTTCTGCTGATGTTCGATTCGCTGATCCATCGAATAAATAACTCCAATATTCAGTATTTCAAAATAGTCTTTATTTAGACTACTTTGGGAGTAGTACTTCACAATTTGACGTCACAAATATAGCGTGTTTAAATCAAACTGATTACTGATTCCTCAGCTTGCGCTACTTTTATACTCTCTGTTATCTCATTCGCCAATTCTCCTAAGGTCTAGTCGTTTCACGATCATGTGTTCTAGAATAGCTGCACCTCATGCTTGGTTACCCATTAGTTATATTAGGCCGGGTCGATTTGTGGGGAGGCAAAAAAATCGCCCATTGCTCTATGAAAATCATATTCTAGGGATCAAAATAAGAAACTTTGCCGAAGGAACTATACCTCTAAAACGAATTCTGATGTCCCCCCATTGGGTCGTAGGGGCAAATTTTGAAAAATCCCACTTTGAAATGCCTATGTTTTTTTCTTTTTGGAGTTTATTTTTCTCTTTAGAAATTTATTTAGTCAGAACATATGTAAATCAAAAAATGAATTTAACTTAGTAATGGAAAATAAATTAAAAAAAATTATTAGCAATTAGCGTTTTTACAACCCCCCTTTATAACCAAGGCATCACTGTGATGCATTTGCATGTCGTAAATATAGTTGTGTGGGTTTTTTATTCAACCGTTTTAAAAAATGAAGGTATCACTGTGACACAATTGCAGATCGTAAAATTGCTTGTGTTGTTTTTTTAAGCCACCACAAGACAAAGCAGGTAGAATTGAAATTGCCCCTACCCAAAAGTTCGCTCCAAAGGGGGGGAAATCAGAATTCGGTTTAGAGGTATGGTTCCTTCCGCAAAGTTTCTTATTTTGATCCCTAGAATACGATTTTCACAGAGCAAAAAGCGATTTTTAAATCGACCCGCCCTAATGTATATTTGAAGTTTATACTTTTTTTCTAGCCATATCCGTATGTATGGGTGAGTAACTACTTCTTCTCTTAGCTGAGGACTATATATGTGTATGTCAGATATTCTTCGTCACCTTCTATCTACGTAAGTGTTGCTTGCCTTAATGTATACATGTACATAAGAGGGGCTGCGTGCTGTTGTTGTGATTATTTACTAACAGCATAGTGATGCTAATATTCGCGACACTCTTCTATTTATAACGGTTTCTCATTAAGAATGGCCTGTTTTTATTTTTAAGTGACGTTTACTCATTTACAACTGGAAATGTGATATTCAGGCAACAACGCTACGGGAGAAAAAAGAAGAAGGCTTTGTTGGAATATGTACACAAAGATCATAGAGTTCATGTATCAGAGCCCCTTTCGAAGCTCGCCAAAGTATATCTAAAGGAGACCAGCAACTGCCAAACAACTGCCCAGTACAAAAGCAGACTAACGAGTTTACCATCAAACAAAATCTCGTATAACCTCCTTACCTTCATAGACAGCACTTTTCCGAATATGAGACTTTACCGTTAATAACCAAAATTGAAACTGTGACTGTATTGGTAAAAGTACTAGTGTCGTAGTGCTGGTGGTATAGTTGTTCATTAACGTGCAACGAGGCAAGTCATATTAACGCAAATAACCAACAGCCTCCTCCAGCGCGAATAATTATTTCACTAACTGCCGACATATGGTCTATACTTTCCTTTACTAGCTTTTTTCGAACTAAACCCACTACCGCGGGAACGAGCGTTCTAGTCGAATTAACGCTCTTCTCTTTTCTCCGAAATATGTTTCAGGTTAATACTAACCTAAGATGAGAATATTAGCTTAAGTCACAAGAGATAGGCCAGCCTCATGCTATAGTAAGTCTATAATACTTAGGTGGTGGGACTCCTATTTCGAAACTCAAATTTATACAAAGCGCCCACATTCAGTAGTAGGATGAGAGGTCAAGCATGATTGCATTTGCAATTATATCTAAAGTTCAGAGCCGTAACAAAATCCTCAAGTCTCGCGCTCCCAACACTTGGGGAAAGACAAAGAAGCGCTTTTAGTTAATTATTAACAAATTGGGCAATCGTTTGCGTGCCACGGGTCTCCGATATGGTCGCCCAGCTTAGAAGGAAGACACTGGAGCAAACTGCAGGTGTGTCAAAACGCCGTACTCAGAACTGCCACATTATGTCTCGAAAACATCATCTACATAGTGATCAAAAATACTCTCCATAAAGTAGAGAAATGAAGTGCTGAACAACCAGTTTCTGTTGAATACTAAAAACCTGTGCAACCCAATATATGTATATCTGATTCAAGCTGCCCTCCTCCGAGGAACTTAAGAAGTCATCTCGGTAAGCACTGTGAAGAAATCTGGCGCATAAGAAGTAAGCCGTGGGATATTATGATGTGCATAAAGAGGACTTCGCTAACATCCGTAAAGAGTCGCCACAAGCTCATATCGATAATTGCCCTGTGAACCCTGTTCTCAATGAGCAATACCTGAAACTCACAGTTGAAGGGAGCGGAATTGCCAGCGCAGCGCTCGTCGTTCTGACACAACTTCGACCGCAATATCGTAATATGTTAAGCTCTTAAATATCTAGATTCAACCTCGAAATGTGCAATATATGTCCTGTATATAATGTGTCCCCACATGACACCAACCATCTTTTCAATTGCAATGTGAAACCAGAAGCGTCATGTATACTCAACCCTCTTTAACTGCAAGTTTTTTAGGACTTCCGCTAGAGGACATTGATCACAATTTGTGAGTGATCGCACTTATTGGATGAGGCGAAGCACTGCTACAACAACCGGACTTCCGCTAGAGGACATTGATCACAATTTGTGAGTGATTGCACTTATTGGATGAGGCGAAGCACTGCTGCAACAACAACAACATGTTAGCAATATATTGAAGAGGGTTTTTCGCAGTCGCAGAGATCTATGACATACATAAAACGTTGGTCTGAAGTTTCTGACTGTAAAAGGTGACCCTTACTTACTAACTTAGGTCACATAGTATTGCAGCCAACTACCCATACCGACAAAAACAAGATAATTAGTCAAGTCTAACACCGCTAGCTAATCGCATAGTAGGTGTGTTTCCTTTATCAACAGACTGTTGCCCTTAACGCTTTCTCGACGCCCACGCGCTGTAACACCCATCCAACTGATGCATCACAATACCGCAGATCATGGATTTTACCGAAACCTAACGAGTCATTGTTTTGTTGGCTTTTTGCACTTCACTTCATTTTATAGTGCTTCGACGAGCACAAGTCCCTAACGGCAACCATATTTAATCAAGAAGAATAAACAAAGATTAAAACAAGAGAGGACGGGACTGCCTTCGGCTGTGCCGGAAACTTCATTCCTTTCATGAATGGGGCTGAACTATAATCTTATTCTATTCGTAATATCCAAATAATCGGCTGTATAAGATATGAAATATACAGGGAACAGATGTACATACCTAAGCGATTACTAAGATAAATATAAAATAAATAAAACAATTAAAAAAAAAATATAGTTAAACGGTTTTATTGAAAACAATACTAAAACAAGTAAGGAAGGCTAAGTTCGGGTGTAACCGAACATTACATACTCAATTGAGAGCTATGGAGACAATTTAAGGGAAAATAACCATGTAGGAAAATGAACCTAGGGTAACCCTGGAATGTGTATGTATGACATGTGTGTCAAATGGAAGGTATTAAAGAGTATTCTAAGAGGGAGTGGGCCATATTTCTATAGGTGGACGTAATTTAGGGATACCGCCATAAAGGTGGATCAGGGTTGAATCTAGAATTTGTTTGTACGATTTGGGTATCAAATGAAAGGTGGCAGTGAGTATTTTAAAAAGGAGTGGGCCTTAGTTCTATAGGTGGATGCCTTTTCGAGATATCGCCATAAAGGTGGACCAGGGGTGACTGTAGAATTTGTTTGCACGATATGGGTATCAAATGAAAGGTGGCAGTGAGTATTTTAAAAAGGAGTGGGCCTTAGTTCTATAGGTGGATGCCTTTTCGAGATATCGCCATAAAGGTGGAGGGGTGACTCTAAAATGCGTTTGTACAATATGGGTATCAAACGAAACGTGTTAATGAGTACTTTAAAATGGAGTGGGCCTTAATTCTATGGGTAGACGCCTTTTCGAGATATCGCCATAAAGGTGGACCAGGGGTGACTCTAGAATTTGTTTGTACGATATGGGTATCAAATGAAAGGTGATAATGAGTGTTTTAAAAAGGAGTGGGCCTTAGTTCTATAGGTGGACGCCTTTTCGAGATATCCCCATAAAGGTGGACCAGGGGTGACTCCATAATGTGTTTGTACGATATGGGTATCAAATTAAAGGTATTAATGAGGGTTTTAAAAGGCAGGTGGTAGTTGTATATGTGAAAGCGTTTTCGAGATATCGACCAAAATGCGGACCAGTGTGACCCAGATCATCATCTGTCGAGTACCGCTAATTTATTTATATATGTAATACTGCGAACAGTATTCCTGCCAAGATTCCAAGGGTTTTTGATTTCGGCCTACAGAACTTTTTCATTTTCTTCTACTTAATATGGTAGGTGTCACACCCATTTTACAAAGTTTTTTTCTAAAGTTATATTTTGCGTGAATAAACCAATCCAATTACCATGTTTCATCCCTTTTTTCGTATTTGCTATAGAATTATGGCAATTTTTCAGCGGAAGGACAGACGGACGACTGTGTATAAAAACTGGGAGTGGCTTTAACCGATTTCGCCCATTTTCACAGAAAACGTCATAATATCTATGCCCCTACCAAATTTCAAAAGGATTGGTAAATTTTTGTTCGACTTATAGCATTAAAAGTATCCTAGGCAAATTAAATGAAAAAGGGCGGAGCTACGCCCATTTTGAAATTTCCTTTTATTTTTGTATTTTGTTGCACCATATCATTACTGGACTTAACTGTTGACATAATTTACTTATATACTGTAAAGATATTAACTTTTGTTTTTAATTTGACTTTAAAAAAAAAAATTTTTTCAGTGGGCGTGGTTGTTCTCCGATTTTGCAAATTTTTATTAAACATACATATAGTAATAGAATTAACGTTCCTGCCAAATTTCTCTAAATTACCTTCTTTTAAAAGTGGGCGGTGCCACACCCATTGTCCAAAATTTTACTAATTTTCTATTCTGCGTCATAAGTTCAACTCATCTACCAAGTTCCATCGCTTTATCCGTCTTTGGTAATGAATTATCGCACTTTTTCGATTTTTCGAAATTTTCGATATCGAAAAAGTGGGCGTGGTTAGAGTCCGATATCGTTCATTTTAAACAGCGATCTGAGATGAATGCCCAGGAACCTACGTACCAAATTTCATCAAGATACCTCAAAATTTACGAAAGTTATCGTGTTAACGTACGGAAATTCTGGAAACCCTGATCAGCACTCACTTTCCAGGGCTGCAGATCTCAACCATACATCTAAAACACGCAATCTAACCTAGGGCCATTTCAACCCCTGGACCACATTGTAAGCGAAAAAGGAGTTATCTGGGCAATCAAGTCCTTTAAACCCTTCAAATCTCCGGGAACGGATGGAATATTTCCCTCTGAATTGCAAGCTGCAAGCGATCTTATAAGGCCGCTGCTAGCTGAAATCTACAAGGCTTGCCTCAACCTGGTCTATATCCCTACGGAATGGACCAAGGCAAAGGTAGTCTTCATACCCAAAGGAGGCAGGATATCGGGCAACAGTCCAAAGGATTTTAGACCAATAAGTCTGACTTCCTTCCTCCTAAAAGTTCTAGAACGATTGCTGGACGCCTACATTAGACGATCGGCAAAAAAGCACTAATCTCCAACAACCAACACGCCTACTCTAAGGGCAAATGCGTACAGACAGCTCTACATGCTATCACTACTAAGATAGAGAAGGGTCTTGCCTTTAAAGAATTTATGCTGGGTATCTTTCTCGACATAGAAGGAGCCTTCAACAACGTTCTCCCTGCAGCGGTCATAAAATCTCTACGTTCACTAGGGGTGGAAGAGCCTCTTGTGAAATTCGTCGAGCTCCCTCTAAGCAAGAGAATCATTATCTCTGAGCTGGGCAGTTCATCGTTAATAAGGTAAACCAACAGAGGAACCCCCCAGGGGGCGTTCTTTCTCCTCTACTATGGAACCTGACGGTGAACGCTCTGTTATCTATACTACAGCCCACCGGATGCCAAGTCATTGCATATGCCGACGACATAGCCTTGACAGTTACCGGCAAACACCACCAGCCACAATAGCTCTCTACGCTTGTAAGTCGGCAATCGGAAAAAGGTGGGGTCTCCAGCCACGCATAGTCCATTGGATCTATACGGCAGTGGTGAGACCCAAACTCTTCTACGCCTTCACCGTACGGTGGACGGCACTCGATATCGAATCTAACAAGAGTAAAGTAACGAGAGTTAAGAGGATGGCGGCAATGCTCACCAGCGGTGCCCTTCCCTCCACTCCCACCAAAGCTCTTGAAACCATATTATTCCTTCTCCCAACTGATCTATATGGTAGATACTGTGCCTCCTGCAACGCGGCAAGGCTCAACACTATCGAACCACCCGAAACCTTCTTGAAATTGGACCATACAACGTCCCCTTGCTGGGACAACAAATTTTCCACAAGAATCCCAGAGAGGAACGAGTGGGCAAACGGCGTGGAGCCGGGATCACACGAAATCTCCGCTTTTACAGATGGCTCTAAACTAAACAACAGAGTCGGCAGCGGAATATTCTCGGAGAAGCTCAATTTAAGCGAGAGCTTTCGCCTAAACGATCACTGCAGTGTTTTCCAGGCTGAACTCATAGCTATCTGGGAAACAGCCCGCTATCGTGCTAATCTGCAGGTGACCAATTCTATTTCAATTTTCTCTGACAGCCAAGCTGCTATAAAATCCCTGCAATGCAGTAACACCTCGTCACTAGTGGCATTGAAGTGCAGAGAAACCCTCAACAAACTAGCTGAAAATTGCAACCTAAGCATAATATGGGTTCCTGGCCACTGTGACTTCTCAGGAAACTGCGCCGCGGATGAGCTAGCTAGGGAAGGCACCCACTTGCAAACAATAACCTCCGCTTGTTGTGCCAGCCCTCTTCTAAACACTTGCAAATACCACCTGCGATCTCTTTTCACAGATCAGGCAAACGCCAGATGGGCGAGGGAACCTACATGTAGTATATCCAAGCAAATCTGGCCTAAGCTGGATGAAAAGAGATCGCGATCTTTGATATTGTTAAACCGTATCTCTATAAGCCCACTAGTGGGCCTTCTTATAGGTTACTGTCTCATGGGCACTCACGGTGCCTATATGGGCCTGCAGACAAATGACTTCTGCCGCAGCTGTAGGGACGAGGAGGAGATAGAAAGCGTTGAGCACTATCTGTGCCACTGTCCCGCACTGTCAAAAACCAGGTACCAATGCCTCCACAGACACTCTTTTGGGTGCCTTGCGGAGCTTGAATCTATAAACCCAAACGACATCTTGCGTTTCATTAGGCAAACGCGCTGGTTTTGCCTCACTGGGGTCTAAACTTTCTTCTTCTTCGAAAGTAGGGGCCCCCCGCGTGGTAGCACAACGGGCCACAACGGCCTATGTGAGTCTCCGCTCGGACAGCGGAGGCAGCTGCTCTAACCTAACGTAACCTATCGTGTTAACGGTCAGACGGACGGACGGAAATGGCTCAATCAATTTTTTTTCGATACTGATGATTTTGATATATGGAAGTCTATATCTATCTCGATTCCTTTATACCTGTAAAACCAACCATTACCCAATCAAAGTTAATATACTCTGTGAGCTCTGCTCAACTGAGTATAATGAAGTAATAATAATACTAAAAGCTAGAAAATAATTAGGTAGGTCCTAGGTAATAGTCATCACACTCCTCATCAATCTATGGCGTTGATCAGACAATTAAATAAAATCGTTGGACGCGTCAAATTTCTATTGATAGTCATATATAAGACCAACTGAACCGTAATAAGGTTATGCTATGCCTCACATTTTTAGAAATTTGACGCGTCCAACGCTTTTATTTAATTGTCTGATCAACGCCATAGATTGGTGAGGAGTGTGATGACTAGTACCTAGGACCTACCTAATTATTTTCTAGCTTTTAGTATTATTATTACTTCATGTTAGTATTGTTTTCAATAAAACCGTTTAACTTAAAACAATTTTTTTAATTGTTTTATTTTCAAGTTTTTAGCCTTTATTTAATTGCCTATTATTTCTCATTCTTTTAGTTCATTTAATAACTCATTATTACAAGGACTCTTTCCTGACACTTTTTTACAATCTAAGTCCGCAATACATAAGCGGCGCATTGCATTGTCATCGGGTTCTGAACTATATTCCAAGTTTCAAGCTTGTAGCTTATCGGGAAGTTACTTAAATTTCAATAAAAAAATTCGTGTCAGCCAGCCAACAAACCAGACTGTCAAGTCAAGCGAAATAAAACCGTTTAAAAATAGGTAGGTACTTTGTGTGAGGATGCAAAATTTCACGTTTTTGTGGTCCGCATGAAATAGCTATGACAATGAATCACTTATCACTAACAATATGTAACGTAAACGCAGGCATTTGCTAAAATTTGAAGGCTTTAGCTGTTAAAATGGGGCACTAATTACGAAAAGCTTCTGATCTGAACAATCGGTTGTAGGGGATATATGCTATATATACGACCGATCTCATCCATTTTTTCAGACAAAAATATGTGCAATATAAAAAGATCATGGTGAAGTTTTAAGCTTCAATCTTATAAATTGAGGAAGATATGACAAAAATTCTTTTTTTCTGAAAAATCGGTTGTATGAGGGATATATGCTATAGTGGTCCGATCCGGCCGGTTCCGACAAATGTTTTATCGGACACCTAAATATACCCGCTCACCAAATTTTATCAAGGTATCATAAACATTGAGGGACTAGTTTGCGTACAAACAGACAGACGGACATGGCTATATCAACTCAGCTCTTCATCCTGATCATTTCGGTATACTTGTTGGTGGGTCTATCCAGGACTTACAATTTTGAGATTCGTGACGAAGTTAATATACCATTTCATTTTCATGAAAGGCATAAAAACAACAGCAATTGAAAATGAAGCTGGCAACGCAATAAAATCTCCGCTCATCACTCACTGAAGCTCAACTGATGGTTTCACAGCGAAATTGATGTTGTTACAGCGACGGCAAATGGCGAAGTTGGCATGAATTTGAACGAAGCGCGCGTTAAGTGAGCCAAAAAGACGTTGCGCATGCGCATTAAAGTGCAATTTGTTTTGTTGAATTTTTTTGTTTAATCTATTTTTAATTGTATGTAATCTTTTATTGCTGTGAATTTCAAAATATTCAAATTAAATAGTAAAATGCGAATTATGTAGGGTGGCAATGTTGTAAGTATGTAAGTTGGTATGTGTGAGGGAGTAGGCGCATAACAAGTGCCATCACAAACAAGGCTCCCTTTTGAGTCTCACCAAAACAGTTGGGTTTAGATTTATACGTGTGTGTGTGTGTGAAAATTAATTGTTTTATTATGCAAAAATCGTTATTATTCAAACCAAAAAATGAAGAAACAAAACACCGCGAATTGTGGAAAAATCAAAGTAAAATCGTTGAAACTCAAACGCAGCGCGTCAAAAGGCGCGTTGAGCTGATTAACTGTGCGCTGCTTTTTCGATTTATATCTTTGGTAATACCTGTTTATTTTTTTTTTCCCAACTGATTGCAATTATCGCGGTTGAAGTTTGAAGAAATTATTGCCATTGCCATTGCGGTTGTTTACAGCAAGAGCGCGCGAACACACACACATACATACTTCAATTATGGCTTTAAGTAAATTAATACAACACCTGTGGATTAATTACCCCAGGGCTGCACATCTGCATATATGTATATTAAGCTGGGTCGATTTATTAACCTATATCGCGCCATCGATTTTTCGATAGGTTTTGGGCTCAGGAAGAAAAGTTCCACTAAGCATACCCAAAAAAATAATTTTCGAGCCTGCAAAATTTGAGTTTTTTGACTTTTTTTTTGATTTTTAAGGTTTTTTTTAATGACCTACTTAAAAAATTTTCATTTGATTTTAAAATTTTCATGTATACCCTGTCCGACTCAAAATTTTCCACTAAAAACTATGGCGATAACAGTTTTTTGAAAAAAAAAAATATTTTTTTTGGTTTTGAGGAGTGTTTTGGTGAAAAAATTTATTTTATATACATAAGTTTATAGTTTTATTCGCACATCAAATATAGATTGGAAAGCCTACTTACATATATATTTAATAGAAAAAATTTATTTTTTCGCCATTTTTTTTAAGGGTTTCTTCAGAAACATGCAAAAGTGTTGCCGATGAAAACGAATTTGTCTCATAGTTCCTATCCCACTTAGAATTATGAGATAAACTCGTTGGCACTAACAGTTTAAAAAAAAAATTTTTTTGTTTGGCTTTTGGGACTTGTTTTGGTCGAAATCGATTTTTTCATTTTCAAGGCTCCAAATCATTTTTTATATATATGTTTCCGTTAGACCCTCCAATAAGTATACCAAAATGATCAGGGGATGACCTAAGTTGATTTAGCCCTGTCCCTCTGTTCGTCCGTCCGTCTGTCCGTTTGTTTGAACGCAAACTAGTTCCTCAATTTTTGAGATATCTTGATGAAATTTGGTAAGCAGGCATATTTTGATGGGGGTTTGGCAGTTGTCGGAATCGACCAGATCGGACCACTATAGCATATACCTCCCATACAACCGATTGTTTAATAAGATGGTTTTCGCCATTTCTGCCCCATTTCTGCCTCATTTTAACAGCTAGAAACATCAAATTTTACCACAAGCTTACGTATTGGGCATAGATTGTTGTCTGAAAAAATCCATTGTGTTACGATTAGACTTCAGCTTACTCTGTGATACTAAAGGGAGCTAACGCTGTGACTTCTGTTGTCACAGAGAAGAAAATGAACGAAGTAGCGAAGTAGTCGCTGACTGTGCAACTAATAGATTTGAGAAGTCCTAATGGGCAGATATCTACCGAAAGGTGGAGCACCTTAGAAGAGGAGCTGATTAGTATCAAGATCAAAATTATTGATAATGAACCAACTAAAGCGCTATCAGGCTTCGAAATCGCTGGATGGTGAAATGAGCTCAGCGAATGACCTGCCCCAATTACGCAACTTAAGAATGGCTGCAGTGAAGTTTCTCCAGACCTTAAAAGGCAAGAGAGCGCAAGAATACTTGATTGAATATTGGTCACAGAAGCCTCACAGTCAGTCTGGGGCTTTAACTGGTTAAGACACCTACCATCTAAGTACAATTCCCCCTTTAATTCCGTCAAGTATTTCGTCGTGAGGTGGATTGTGCACTAGGCTCTTCGTCTCTTCCAGTCACAGTGCAATTGTTTGAAAGATTGAAAGGCCTTGTTTCCAATCCGCGATTTGCTTCTGGTTCGGTTGCTTAGATACTACTGCAGCGCATCCTTTCTAGGTTTCTTAGCCACCACAATATATTTGGAAGCACATTACACAAATTAAGTTACTGTAATTTGTCAATATAAAACAAGGAAATGAAGTTTTAGGAAAAATTTTAACATCAACCTTCACAATAGTCTCCCTCTAACTCTACACAACGATTCCAACGTTTCTTCCATAATTGAAAGCACCCTTAGTCCACCGAAGTAAGCCCGTTTAGCATCACAGTTACAGCTTCTTGGACCTCTATTGCATCGCCATGTTAAATGCCCTTCTGATGCAACTTCATCTTGGGGAATAGAAAAAAAGGCACAGGGTGCAATACCGGGGCTATAGCTAGGTGAAGCAACGTTGGGATGCCCTTTTTTGCCAAAAACTCTTGCACAACGAACGAGGCATGAGTCACTGCATTGTCGTGATGCAATATCCAGCCATCCTTGGGGAGTTCGATTCGCACACAAAAAATACGGGCCCGCAGAATCTCCAACCGCCAACAAAGAGTTTTCAATTCACGATGCCGTAGATAACGAAAAAAAAAAAAAAACAATCAACATTGCTTTAAGATGTGACTTTGACATCGGTAACAAGCACCATTAAGGTGCAAGCCCGACCATCTCGGGAAAGATTTGATATGATCACATTGAACGTTTTAGGCCATCCTGCCTCCCACCCCTTTGTTACACTAGGAGTTTGGGGTCGCCAGAGTTTCGGCTGCTAAATAAACAGGAGTCGCCACCGGTAGGTGAGGTTGTAAATTGAGTTGGAGAAGCTATAAATTACTCTTTATAGGTGTTCCGCTACACAACCCCTTTAATCGTTTGAGCATTTTAGTGCCCTCTTGGGACATGTATTCTGACTATGTATTCTGACGGAGCACTGCCTTCTAGCGTCACATGCCTTTAAATTACGCTTATTCAGTGATATCAGATGTAGGAAGAGCGAGTTGGACGAAGAAACGATCGATCAGGTTTTGTGCTTATGCCCTGCGCTTGCCAGGCTAAGACTACAGCTATTAGGAATGATACAGCTGTCAGATTTAAAAGCAGCAAGTGGCGTAGGTCTTAGAAGGCTTCTAGTTTTTGTTAAGTTGGAGTTATTTTATAACATAGGTCCTGGTTTTTGATAGGGGTTTACAGTTTAGTCGTTAGATAAACTTCTAGTGACACTACGGACTCACGGAGTCTATGTGAGGTCCTCATGGACCGGCCAGTTCAATCTAAACTAACCCTCCCACCACGACTTCACCACCACGACTCCTCTCTATGGCTAATATAATGGTCGTCCCTTTTTTAATAGTCGGCAAGCAATCTTTGACTGTTTGAAATCAGAGAGGTTCATCGACAAGCCTTATATCCAAAGAACGGTGTATCTTCTGCTTGTTTTCGCCCTCATGTCATATCTAATCCATTTATCACCTAAGCAGTGATATCTGCTAACTCGTGAAGGCTCAAAATCTTTACTGCAGCATTTGATATGTTTTTTTCTGTTGATGCTGTTGTAAAATGCATCAAAAGTCATTGCGCCTTAAAAAAACTTCGGCTAGTCGAACATTCAGTCTTCTATCTAATCTGTAAGTAAACATACGTACATCATTGTTTTCAGTCATGCACTGCACGGTAAAAAAAAAACCATAAAAATTAAGGTTGTTCAAAGTGTTGTTGTTGCTTTTGTTGATGGCGTTGTGAGATTTGTGTGTACGCGACAATTTTCCACAAAGTTTGGGGCGAATCACATGGCATTTGTGCCTCCCAGTTGCTAAGCGTGCGCGCATAGTGCGCCTACTTTTTGAGGCGCGCATTGCTTTGGCAGCGCATCGTTGCTATTTGACAATCAAATGTGAATGCGCGCGATGTCGGAGTTGCGTCAAGTTGACGTAGGCGCGAGGAATAGCCTAACAAACTAAAGTCGAGCGTTAGTCAAGTGTTAAATGGTTAGTGATTTTCTTGTTGTTTTTCAATTCCATTTATTTGCTATATTTGGTCGCTTTTTCATATTTCTCTCTTTGTGTCTTCTATGTAAATCATAACATTATTAATTGTACTTTTGTAGAAATCATTGACGTGTATGCAAAAAGCTAGAGCTCGTTATAATAGAAACTAGCAAAGCAAAATAAAGAAATGAGAAAATTATGACAGATAGTGACAAAAAATGTTTATTTAATTCCCACATTGAACCAACCAAAAGCCACCGATGATACGTAAATCAGTAGGCTCATATGAAAGGGACGGCTTAAGTATGAGTGAGAGAAACAGCAGTAAGTAGATGTGGCAAGCGAAATGAGCGACGGCGTATAACGCATTGTGAATGATAACAAAGTGTGATATCTTATCTGTCAAATGCCTGACAGGATGTTCAATATGGCTACTTTTTAGGGTTTTGACAGGGTGTTCAATATGGCGGCGCCTATCTTCAGCGGGTGATAGAAAGAGATACAGAATGAGACAGCGATAGTCAAATGCAAATCAGGTGATCCAATCACTTTGGAATTTTGACGTCTATGCGGAAGATATCACTCTTAGTTATCATTCACAATGGTATGACGCTTTCATAATTGATTGGTGGCTGTATTATAAAATTAGCGTTGCCACCTTTCTAATTTTTCAATGAATATTGTGCTTAAGACTGAATGCTGTAGACATGGCGTTCCAAAAAGGGATCGTTGTTACATAAGTTTACTTAAGCCGCCATATAAAAAGGTTGATTAATCTCGCGCGTAAACCCTCTATATCCTTGACATACCTAAGAGGCATCAATGCACAACCCCCAGCGCGTTGAGGGGCTTAAAACATACACGCGGCAAGCACGCCTGTCCGTAGAGGGGTTGTATAGCGCAACCCTTTCAAGGGAATGCCAGCGCAATTTATAACTTCTCCAACCCAATTGTTAACCTCACCTACCCATCACGAAACCTTTTTATTTGGCAGCTGAAGCTCTGGCGACCCTAAGTTCCTCAAGGAGCTAGGGGATGACTTAGAAGATTGAATTTGTTCATACAAAATCGTTTCCGAGTTGGTCGGGCACATACCTATCTACTTGTTACCGGAACGTACCGGCAAAAGACCATGAACATCGATAACACTTCACAAAACCTTCTGGGAGTGTCTTTCTCGCTACAACAACAACAAGTATGGAAAATTATTCTGGAGTTGAAAAAATTTGTTGATAACACCAGAGTTCACAATATAAAGATAAAGACGAGGTGCGGCTGCAAATGGGCGTCTGTCTCTGATCAAGCGACAACAAGGATAAGAAGACAACCCTTTATTCATGACAACCATGGTAAACGCTTAAAGGACAATGACTGAGGCTGATTGACTTTGCGGGTGCTCGAAACATGATCATATCCAGCACGAGGTTTATGCATAAAGTATTGTTCTGGGGCTGCTGTAAGTAGATTAAAGGCGTGTTTTGTGGTTGCAGAGATGATTTGGAGAGATAAGGGTAGTGCTTTAGGCGCCTGCTTGTCGGCTGTATTCAGGTCGTAGAACGATCTATTTCCCTGAGCTTTCTCTATCATAATAGGTTCCAAAGGTAAATTCGATGTACCGGCAGCTCATCATCAGTACTCCTCAATAACTTGAAAGCATGAAACGTAAATGATAAGCCACGCATAACGCTTGACTTCAAAAGCTCGAATTCTTTTCCAGTCAACGGTTATTTCTTGCTAAGTTTAATTATAACCAAAGTTCTTCGGAAATCAAAAGCTTAACTGTACAGTGCACCACGCTGCTCATGGTCCTCAAGAGATCTTGTTATTGTACGGCTTTTCATCGATGCGGCTACAGATGTGGTGTGCATACTTCATGACAATAACTATGTTTTATTACTCGTGTAGGTTCGAAGGCGAATGATTGTTGCCGTTCTTTCATTTGATCTATATTGATCGGCCATCCAACGAAACGAAGCTAAGCCGCAAAAGTTTTCAGACAGGTTCAAGAATATGTCTGTACAAATCAACCACAACTTCCCGTTCTTACCATTACAACAAAAAAAAATAAATGAGAAACTCCCCACTGCGCGATTAGACTGCGCTGCTACAGATCATTGCGCTCGCACCGCTAAATTAATAGGGTGAGCTAGAGCAGGATCAGGTGCAGCAGCGATAAGCTGCTGGAAAATAATTTCTTTTTAACATTGAGTGTATAGGAATGTCAATGTGTGAGTGATAGCACGTGATAAACAAAAATATTCCAACTGTTTTAAGAAAGGCCATAATTAAAGAAATTGTGGAACATTTTGATGCGGGTGTTGCCTTGGGGAGTACAGCTGCGAGGAAGGAAATTTCCAAACAAAAAACTCGGAAATATGAAAAGGACAATGAGTAATGAGAAGCGAGTGAGTGAAACTTGCTAATGATGGATACTCATAACGGAAGCAAAATTAAACAAGTGGATAGGCAGGAAGTTAAGAAAATAAGCAAGCAAGAATGGGAAGTAAGGTTAGATTGAAATGGGCGAATAATAAAGATTTTCACAAAAACTAAACTTGCCTATAGTGTTACCAGAATTTGTTTGAGACCAAACGGAAAAGGACTTATGTACCAGGACTTATGTTTGAAGATAACTCCGTCCTCTTGGAAAATACCAAAAGCTCTCTAGGGCCCAGCGTAATAGCTGCCACGATATCTCGTACGAATACAAAAGTGAAAAAGGATCCACACTTCCTCCCAGTCTCAAAAGGTGGATTGAAAGTCATCTGTGTGGTCGGCAGGCATCAGTGCAGTTCAGGAATGTAAAACCCAAGCCAATAAGAATTAAATAAAGGGGTGCCTCATGGGTGTTGTCCTATCCCCACTTTTGTTTAACTTTTACATATAGAATCTCCTTTCCCCACCAATGTCTTACTGCACGATATAAGCAACAGGTCCCGGCCAATCCAACGTTGATCTATGCTATGAAATAAACGGCTTCCTCGGCGACCTTATTTACAGCATACACAAAGTAAATGTCGACCAGATTGGACATCCACGGCCCCGCCTCCCAGGCACTTAGGAAGTCATTTGCGTATGCAATATGAAGAAATTCCTCACTAAAGAATTCAGCCATTTGAAAAAGGGAAGCATGACGAGGCCCTCATAAAAACAGACAAAAACGCGTCAGACCACTATGCCAGGGATTGTCTGGTGAACCTCGTACTTAAAGACCAATATCCCAAACTCGCGGTTGAGGAAAGCAACCTCCCTAGAGAGATGCGCGTCACTCTTGCTAAATTTCAAACTGGATAAAGTAATAGGTTATATTCTTACTTATCCAGAATCATCCCCGAATTACCCAATGCATATTCTGCTTGTAATGCGTCCCCACATAACACCAACTATTTTTTCAAGAGCAATGTGGAACCAACGCCCTAAACACGCTAAACTCTGTGGTCCAACCCTATTGAAACTGCAAGTTTCCTCGAACTCCCGTAGATGACAATTAGTAAGTGGTCGCACTGCTACAACAACAAGCAATAGCAATCAATTCATCCCCAAAAACTCTGCGCACAGAGAGTCTTTCGCCGAGAAAGCAAGGGCTATGAAACATTGCGTGTTCTGCGTTTTCAAATTTGGTAGGATAGAAGGAATATTCCTCTTTCCTACCTATTATGTAGATACTCCTTGAAACTGCGTTGCCCACTCAGTATCTGCGCGAGGTGGTAGTTTAGTTTGCCGTGCTTCCGCTGATACCATTCCTCTTTATTCCATTCCTCTATATTTTTAAGGACAGCGCCCTTTTCTTGAGTGTTCCCACCGTTCTTGCCACCTAACTATTGTTCTTGGCATTTTCAGATGGTCGACCGATTCTAATATCACAGCAGATCAACTAGGATTTTCCTAAATCAAACAAGGGCAGCGTTTTCGGACACCGTCCGTTGTTATTTCTTGATTCGGTGGTGTCAAATAGGAGTATACTGTCGCTAAAATAACTATTAATTAATCTGCGCAGGTAAGCGGGTGTGCCAAAGTTTCGCAGCGCTGTCATTATCTGCAACCAGTTCGGTTGGATGAAAAGCATATCCAAAGAAATCAATGCACAGAGCTTCCTCTTACTTTGACCTCCTATTTTGGCTTCACGAGCTATATTGAAAATTGTTTGTATTGCATCCACCGTGGATCTTGATTTTCGAATTCCAAACTGATTATTTGACAAGCCACCTGTTTTTACGTGCAGGTCCCTTTTTCGCTCTTATTTGGAATCCAAATCTATAAATAAAGTTTTGGTTGTATAGATGGAGATTCATGCTATTAGAAAGCTTTGGGCATTATTGGTCGTAGTGATTTTGTTTAGCTATATTTTATTAAAATAATTTGTTAAAATAAACGATTATGAGCACACAAAGGAATATATTTGTAGTATGACACTATTGTGAATATTTCATTAGAACTAACACTGCATTACCGGCATTTTCCAACATTCGCAGGTGGCAGCGCAAGCGAATGTAAGCTTATAGATGATTGATTGATAGAACAGCTGATTTCTGTTGATATTTGATATGAGGCTTGTATTTTGTTGCGCAAGATACGCACGGGTCCGGCTAGCTTAAGAAAAAACCATTTGTCTTCAACTGTAATAAAAAGTGTTTGCAATTTTCAACACTAGAGTATTATACAAATATTTATCGCCCCTATTACGGGCTAACTGAGCTATGACCTGCAGTACAATGTAAATCAGCTTTTACTTAGCAAAACGAAATATGGTTGGGTTATAAAAATGTATGCGGAATCTATAAATTGTGTGCCTGAATAATTTGCCTTATTTCTTCGTCGTCTCTAATAATATGTAGTAAATATACAAACATGCGAAAAACACATAACCGCAATTATGGTTTTCAATATTATCAATCATAGTCCAAACTCAATAAATGCAAACTAAATGAATGTGAACACCACACCGAATGATGCATTGAGGGACGCAAAAAAACGGCATGAATTTACAATGTTTAAAGGGGTTAGCCAAATTGACCACAGACAACACGAGCACGCGACTTGATGTCTGCAAATGCTAAGGATGGGACGACCATGTAAAGTATTCACGAATTGGACGCCTATATTTGGCTGACTGACCCGGCTGATGTGGCATGCAACAAGCTTAACTAAAACTAGGAATAGCGAGTAGCAAACGTGGCGATTGACTGAGAGGTCTTTTATTGAAAGAGTTGCTTTACAGCATATCAAAAAGTATAGGATGCGCCGAAAGGGTTTGGAATTAAAGGGTACTTCAGATGCAGAAACAGATGCGGCGTGTTGCTTGTAACTTCAATATTAGAAATGTATTAAAATAGGAAAAGGGAAGGATAAATGAAAGAAAAAGGAAAGCGATAAGCAAATGGGTAACGAAAATGTAATGTCAAATAGAATAAGTGCGAAGAAGTTACGAATAAGACAGGGTGGGACAGGGTGGTAATGAAAGGGAAACATTAAAAGCGGAGAAAAGAGGATAAGGTAAAGGATAAAATAGAAGAAAAAACGAAGATTGATCAACAAAAGACGATATGGACCAAAGCTAGAAGACAATGCCGATACGAGACGAGGCCTAGAACTACAAAGTGATTCGTGATTTTACAATTGGAGTTAGAGTTACGTCAACGGTCACAGTTACATAATACTTTTATAGCTACTAACCGGACAAATATAAAAGTTTCATATCAAATATCAACAGAAATCAGCTGTTCTAGCAATCAATCATCTATCAATAAAAACTTACATGCGCTTGCGCAGCCATCTGGTGAATGTTAGCAACTGCCGGTAATGCAGTGTTAGTTCTAACGAAATATTCACAATAGTGCCATAGTACAAATAGATTTCTTTGTGGGCTCACAATCGTTTATTTTTAAAAAATTATTTTATTAAAATATAGCTAAACAAAAGCACTACCACCAATAATTCCCAAAGCTTGCAAATAGCATGAATCTCCGTCTTTACAACCAAAACTTTATTTATAGATTTGGATTCCAAATAAGAGCTAAAAACCGATCTGCACATAAAAACAGTAATTAGAAATAATATATAAGATATGGCGGCGTGTAACTTCAATATTGGAAAAGTATAAGAATAGGAAAAGGAAATAATTGGAAAAGGGAAGGATAAATGAAAGAAAGAGGAAAGCGATAAACAGATGAATAACGAAAATATAATGCGAGATAGAATAGGTGGGAATAAGTTAGTAATACGTCAGGGTGGGACTGGGTGGTAATGAAAGGGAAACATGAAAAGCGGAGAAAAAATTATATGGTGAAGGACAAAGTAGGAAAAACACGAAGATTGGTGAACAGAAGAAATTATAGACGAAAGCTAGAAGACAAGGCCGATACTAGTAGATGAGGCCTAGAACTATAAAGTGATTAGTGTTTTTACACCTAGAGTCAGGGTTACGTCAACGGTCGCAGTTACATTTGTGGCAATTGCCTTTATAGCTATAGTTCCCCTTACGGCTAGAATAAATACATTTAAAGCTTGTGGCTAAGGTTATAGTTTCGATTTTTTTCAAAGCTGATGTTATTGCTACGGCAAGATTAACGGTTTAAGTCTCGAGTGAAGGTATGGTTGCGTGAACTATGGTTACGCTTACGCTTAGGTTTATGTTAATAGATACGCTTCTGGTGACGGCATAGCTCACAGTTACATATTCTGGTTTGTTTATGATTATGGAAATAGTGAACGCCGATGTTCTCTGCATTTTTCGTCATTCTTTTATTTTTGATGTGTTAAAATTTTTGCTCATGATATGGGGAGCAACCCACAATGTAAGATTGAGATAAATGTAAGCACAAGCGTAGTCTATGGAAGGCAAGGCAAGGCAAGACTAAACAAAACAAGGCAAAACAAGGCAATACAAAGCAAAGCCGGAGTCCAAACTGGACGGTGTGGTATCAATTTGTTATCGAATTGCTAACGTTTTGTTATCGATGAGTTTTCGATCTTATAATCGTTGGCTTATAGGCATGTAATCCATTTATTTTCAGAGTTGTCGGTTTGTTGTTCCATACTAAGTTGTGTTATCTACGCAGCAAAGATAATTTAACGTCTTGTTATCAAAGTTTCCATCGATAACAAAGGTTGTCATTTAGTTACCGATTTTCCAATGAAGATTTATCGGTTTATTATCGATTTTTATCGAAAAGTTATCGATTTTCTATCGAAAAGTTATCAATTTGGTAATGGAAAGCTATCGATTTGTTATTGGAAAGATACTTGGTATCTATTTTATATCGCAAAGTTATTGGCGTACTGTACTATCGATTTGCTATCGACGACTCATCAGATTATTATGACACAGATACCAATAAAATTTCAATATAAAATCGCTGACACATCTATGACCCATTTATAACAAGCCGATAAGAAAGCATTAAGAAGAAAATGGCTCGGGGATGACAAGCCGATAGCAAGCCGATAACTCAGCGATAATAATTCGCTATCGATAATAAACCGATGGTAAAATAATAGCTTGTCGGTAAGAAGCCGACGAAGCTCTTTTCAATAAGCCCAAAATTATTTGTTTCTGGAAATATCACCTCGGTTGTGCTTGTACTTCGACTCTCCTGGCCAAAGCCTTGTTAACATGAAAGTACTCAATTATTTTTTTGAAGAAATCTCTATCCGAATTAAAATGTCTTCTCCCACGCAGCACTGTCTAAGTTACCATCCAAGTAAAGTCTATGTAAGTATGGTAAATTTACGTTCGGAAAGAGATACCTCTCTGACAGTACTTCCAATGAACATAAACAACAACTCCACCCCAGCGGGTTAGGGGGCTTAGAAGATACCCGCGGTAGGTATGCCTGTCGTAAGAGGCGACTAAAATACCAAATTGATTCAAGGGGTTAGGTAGCGCAACCCATTCAAGGGGTTGCTAGCGCAATATATGGCTTCTCCAACACAATTGCCAACCTCGCCTACCCGTGGCGAATCCTGGTTCTTTAACAGCCGAGGCTCTGGCGGCCCCAAGTTCCTAACGGATCTTGGTGAGGGGGGAGGGGGGGAGGATGGTTTGGCCTAGAAGGTTTCATGTGGTCATACCAAATCGTTCCGGAGATGGTCGGGCCCAACAACAACAACAACAACCAATGAACTATGTACATATATAACGTCAGTGTGCTAAGAGATGCTCCATTAACTCGCTTGCTAGCCTGACAATGCCCGTTTCAAACTTTAGAGGAAGTTAAGTGCTTATTTGCTTGATCTTCATAAAGTTTTTTTATCTTAACTCAATAAGATGGAATGACCAAAGCAAGTGTAGTCCGCAAATTTTATGTCTCGGTACCTCGGTTAAAATTGAGTTGAAACCTGCGAACGGGGTTGTGCTCTCCTGCAAGTGAATATTATACAAATGTCAGTTCTAAGAACTGAACTAAAGGCATATATGTACTAAATGTATTCCCAGCGGGTAAGTGGGCTCAGAGTATACACGCGGCAGGTCCGCCTGTCGTAAGCGGTGACTAAAATACCCGAATTATTCAAGAGATTGTATAGCGCAACCCTTTTGAAGAAATGCCAGCGCAACTTATAGCTCCTCCAAACTCACTTACCCGTGGCGAATCCTATTTATTCGGCAGAAAAGGCTTTGGCGATCCCGAGTTCCGCATGGAAATAGAGGGCATACGTGGGATGTCCTAGAGAGTTGAATGTGATCATATTAAGTCAGTCACGCGATGATTGTACTTATACCTTAATCATGCTTGCTATCGGAACGTATCGGACCCATATTCGGCGAAAGACCAAAACCTTCGGGGAGTATCTTTATGCTATAACAACAACAACATTTACAAAATTTTGTTTTGACTGAACTTGACCTAAGTTACCAAAAACTTCTCCCTCTTGCCCAAATGTATCACCCTTTGTATCACTTTAAAAAGTCTGCATATTTTTAGTGTTATCAGTGCAAAATAATCTTTACGAATATTCAATTCATGCAAGATTACAACAACTCACGCAACAACAGTGAATGAATGTGTATGTTTTTATCAAACAGCGGTTAGGGGTTAGGGGTACCGATAATGGCAATAACTATTCGATAGCAATGCAATTCGTGGGTAACCGTAATGATGTGTGGCATGTTGCAATACCTTCGTGCAACAAAGCGGAAAGTCGCGTCAAAATGCGAACACAAATTTTTGGGTTAGCTGAAAAATGTTTAAGGAACTAAGGGAGCTGCATACACGGTGAACATTGAGCAGCAGAAAGGGGAATGTGATAACTGATAAAAATTAATGTATTTCATAAGGTGATAGGGTAGCATACATATATAGAATTTTATTTGAATCAAAAAATTTAGTGATCGAGTCAAAATTCCGATATGCTTTAGAGTAAAAGTATAAATGTTGTTGTTGTTGTTTTGACGATAAGGACACTCTCCGAAGGCCTTTGGGAGTATTATCGATGTTGATAGTCCTTTGCCGAGTGCAGATCCGGTACGTTCCAGTACCAAGCCCGACCATATCGGGAACGATTTGGTATGACCATATGCGACGTTCTAGGCCATCCCTCAGCTGTAAATGAAACACGATTCGCCACGGATAGGTGAGGTTGACAACTGGGTTGGAGAAGCTATATTTTGCGCTGGCAACATCCTGGGTTCACACCCCGGGCAAAGCAACATCAAAATTTTAGAAATAAGGTTTTAATTAGAAGAAAATTTTTCTAAGCGGGGTCGCCCCTCGGCAGTGCTTGGCAAGCGCTCCGGGTGTATTTCTGCCATGAAAAGCTCTCAGTGAAAACTCATCTGCCCTGTAGATGCTGTTCGGAGTAGGCATAAAACATGTAGGTCCCGTCCGGCCAATTTGTAGGGAAAATAAAGAGGAGCACGACGTAAATTGGAAGAGAAGCTCGGCCTTAGATCTCTTCGGAGCTTATCGCGCCTTACATTTTTATTTTGTTTATTTAACATCTTGAAATGGTTGCGCTACACAAACTCTTGAATCTATTTGGTATTTTAGTTGCCTCTCACGACAGGCATACCTTCCGCGGGTATATTCTGACCCCCTAACCCGCTGAGGGGCTTCTTTGCTAACAGTTTAAAGCCTATCATAGAAACGGACGACTATTCATACGTTCGACGGTAGTTTTAAAATTACATTATTTAGAATTAATTTAATTATCGAGTCCCCACCGAATTTCGATACACGAACAGAATTCAAAGATTTTCTGGAATTATATATACGCAAAGAAGATCGCATCTAGCATAGCAAGAACATTATGTTACAATGGTGCTACTGGCACCTCTGTTAATGAGGTTGTAAATTTATTTACTAATTTTTTCTCTAAAAAATTTATGTCGGGTAATGATTTATATTAAAGGATTCCATCACTGCTAATAACTTTGGCTCTCTCACAGAGGCGGCCATTGTTGAAGAGACAAAAAAAACGTAAAAATTCCTTCATAACTGATGTTGACGACTAGTCAGTGATCTTATTCAGAAAGTGCTAATCCCGGACCTCACTAATAGCTTGTTAAAATCAAACTGATTGATTATCGCTTGCACCGCGCTGCTTTTATACTCTCACTTAGCCTCGTTCACATATTTCACCAAAGGTCTAGACTTTTCATTAACATGCCTTCTGGAACAGTTGTATCTTATACGTGGTTATTTAGCTATATGCGCGTGTATTAGTGAGTAATAACTTCTGCTCTCAGCTGCTGACTACATATGTGTATGTGAAATTTTGAATTTTCACGATCCCTGGACCACTTTGGAAACATTTTTTCCCTCACTTTGCATTTGCATGGGGTTCTGAAATATGTTCTTAGGTTCAAGAATCTAGCTCTACGGGAAGTTATTCAAATAGCGGTCACAAGATTCCACGTTTTGTAAGTGGCCTTTTTAATATCCCTGTCCCATCTAGAAAACGCTTTTAGTCTAAATATTACAACCTAATAGAGCCCAAAACTATGATCAAAGTTAAAAGTCACTGAGTTAGCGGGAAATTCCTTGAATCTCGAAAGCAAAATTTCTAAGCTCGGGCGATTTTCTTACACGATCCCTGGAACCCCAAGCGAAAATTTTTTTCCCTCACGTTGCATTCTCATGGGGTTCTCAAATATGTTCTTAGGTTCAAGAATCTAGCTCTACGAGAAGTTGTTCAAATAGCGGTCGCAATGTAAATGGACTTTTTAATATCCCTTAATATATCGATCCCTGTCTCCCTGTAGGTTCAAAATTTCTGGTCACTGGGCTATCAGGAAATTCCTTGAAATTCGAAAGCAAAATTTCTAAACTAAAAAAAAATTTCACAACTAATATAAAGAAAGTAAAAATTTTAATGATTTTTTAATTTTTAGTTAAAGAAAGGTTGCCAACCCCTTTACTAGTATGTTGTAAAAAACTTTACAACCAATTAACGTGATCGATATAAAGAAAAGACAAGACTAGCTAAAAAAGTCATGATAATTCGATGGGCTTCCAGCAAAACCAATGTATTTTATTTGATACGGACCTTTGTCTGAGTGTCAAATAGATGGGTGCATGAAGTAAAATCGATAATAATATGCATCAATATATTCTGGAGCAGGTGTCATAATATTTGTATAGGCGCGAGCTAAAAGTGAATTGAAGTGTATAAGACAGGAAAAGAAAAAAAGTGAAGTAGAGGGAGGAAATAATACAAAAATATAAAGGGGGAGAAAAATTTAATATAACGATTAAAAAAAAAACGCCGCTGCGTCTGAAGAAAAGAAGGAGAAGGTGCATGCAATCGGCTTGAAAGTTAGCGTCACTAAAACCTATTTCTCGACAGGGAAGAGTAAGAGACAAAAATGGCATGATGAAGTGGAATGGCGTTGCACTCTAGAGAAAGGAAAAGCGGGGCACACATTTCTTCCTGCAGCTCGCACATCCTACATCTTCCGTTGCAAACAGGGCCTAATTTACATGCATGTGACGCCAGAATTCAGTGTTCAGTTAATATACCCATCATGAGCCTTTGTCTTTTCTTTTTAGAGATATAAGTAACTTTGTGAGTTTAACGTCGTAGCATTCGCACATGATCTTTCAAATTTAGCAACCCCACGCTACTGTCCACGCTTTACCTGCTTGATGGATGTCCCAAATGGATTGGGACGTCCACCGTCGATCCAAGCTTTTAGAGCTTTATTTCTTGAGGTTACGGGATGTCCGTCCCTAGTATAACATTCACACTTTCCACTGGTTTCGGTTACAATTTTGCCACTCATGTATTCGCGAGAAAGAAATAGAGGGAGCAGGGATCTTATGATTGGGTTTACGGAGCTGAATATAGCAGTTGTTTTTCTGCAAAAACACGGAGTCTTGTAGAGATTTATCATATCCAATAAACGCAATATCTTTCAGGTGCTGGACGCCGCTATTTCGTTCGTCGGTATACTATCGGAATGAGTTCGATATAAGAGAGTTTAACATCTGGGCGAAACCACCTCTTCTCAGCTATCCTTGTCTTATGTGTGTGGGTTGTTAACAAGTTAGCGACTTTTTATTGAAGTGTTATAAATTTAGTACTAATAACAATTATTTCCACTGAATGACCGATCTTGTATGTCTGTTTTATCATCGAAGATTATCGATTATTTATTGAAAATTTATCGATTATTTATCGAAAAATTATCGATTTGCTATAAAAAATGTATAAGTTTGTTACCAGAGTATTAAAAATTTGTTGCCAAAAAGTTATCGCTTTGTTATCGAAAATTTATCAATTGCTCATAAAAATATGGATTTGCTGTCAAAAAATTGACGGTATGTTGTTGAAGCGTTATCGATTATTTAACAAAATGTATTTCTTTGGTATCGAAAACTTATCAATTTCTCATCACAATGTTATCGATTTTTTGTAAAAAAGTTGTTGATATGTCGTTCAAACGTAATCGATTGTTATCGAAAATGTATCAATTTCTAATAAAAATATCGATTTGTTGTTAAAAAATTTACGGTGTTGTTGAAAAGTTATCAATTCTTTAACAAAAGTTTATCGCTTTGTTATTGAAAACTTATCAATTTCTCATCAAAATGTTATCGATTTTTTGTAAAAAGTTGTCGATATGTTGTTGAAACTTTATCGATTATTTAACAAAACTTATCGATTTTTTATCGAAAGTGTATAAATTTTTCATAAAAATATCCATTTGTTGTCAAATAATTGCTTTCAAATATTCATCGGTTTGTTATCAGAGTATTACCAATTTGTTAGCTGTGTGTTAACAATTTGTTGACGAAAAGTTATCGAAGATGTATCTATTTCTCATAAAAATATAGATTTGTTGCAAAAAATTTACGATATGTTGTTGAAACGTTATCGATTCTTTAAAAATGTATCGCATTGTTATCGAAAACTTATCAATTTCTTTTGAAAATGTTATCGATTTGTTGTAAAAAGTTGTCGGTATGTTGTTGAAAACATTATCGATTCTTTGACAAAAAATTATAGAGTTGTTATCGAAAATGTATCAATTTCTCATAAAAATATCGATTCGTTGTCAAAAAAATGCTACCAAAAGTTTATCGGTTTGTTATCATAGTATTAGTTAGATTTGTTATCGAAAATGTATCAATTTCTCATAAAAATATCGATTTTTTGTCAACAAATTGCTTTAAAAAATGTGTCGGTTTGTTATTAGAGTATTACCAATTTATAAGCTATGTGAAAAATTTGTTGCAGGAAAGTTCTCGATTTGATATCGAAAATTTATCAATTTCTCATAAAAATATCGGTTTGGTGTCAAAAAATTGACGGTATGTTGTTGAAACGTTATCGATTCTTTAACAAAAATTTATCGTTTTACTATCATAAATGTATCGTTTTAATATTCCCTAATACTCCGGGTATTACAAATCAGTCATCGGTGTATTATCGATTTCCTATCGACTACTTATCGATGTGCTTTGAAAGAAATACCTATAAAACATCAATATCAAATCAATGTCACAAGCCGTCGATAACAAGCCGATAAGAAACCGCAAAAGCAAGC
Organism: Eurosta solidaginis; assembly: GCF_040869045.1. Lineage (NCBI taxonomy): Eukaryota > Metazoa > Arthropoda > Insecta > Diptera > Tephritidae > Eurosta > Eurosta solidaginis. Next base: position 1,084,081 of record NW_027136883.1, on the reverse strand, counting down.
CAATAAAAATCCAATAACTCGACGATAGCTATTCGCTATCGATAAAATGCCAATAATAAAATAATTACTTGCTGGTGTCGGGTATTACTGAAAAGGGAGCGACGAAGCTTTTTTCAGAAAGCCCGAATTTATTTGACTGGTAAAGTTGCCACAGCAAGAGCTTCAAATTTAATCTCTGGGTGGGCTCTTGATAACTTTAGAAGATTATTTTCCTAACCTATACCTATATGTTAATGTATCGAATTTCACGAGTAATTGGTATTCACGTCTTTTTGGATTTGAAAATGCAGTCCAAATACTTATTTGCCCATATAAACTCTTACCCTAGCTTGTACTCAGTTTCGCTACGTACCTGCCTAGAAGTAGAATAAAAGTATGTTAGCAAGAGAAATAATATGAAAACAAAAAACTCCTGCAGGCGCAACGTCGCTTGGTATGCGACTGCGCCCGGCACCATCTGAATCAATCAATCGGAAATATTCAAGGAAGTAAGAAGGCCAACGAGAACTTCGAATATGCCGCTGCTTATTGCCAACACTAGCGGTTTTGTTAGTGGTCACACAAAAAACACTCCAATTCAATTAACATACCAAAGAAAACAAGTCGATGTCCGTGCAACGATTTCCAAAGTACTCGATTTCAGCCAGACAGTGAAATACAAACCTTGAAAGGAGGGTAGGTCAGCGTCAAATTCCTATACACGTTTTCTGGCAGCCGCACTTTTCAAAGTCATCAATGTTAATTACAACGGTTTTTATATAGCAACAAGCGCGTAATAAATGTAATACGAAAAAGACTTGAAATAGTTGTAAGGGGAGGAAAACCCAAGCTACAGGTGTCCGCATGCGCGGCTGCACTGTATTTGAGAGCGCGCGCGTAATTAAGCCGTTAACATGCGGGCTATGAAAACACAAATTCTAGACAAGCTAGCATAAACATATTTAGTTCCCATGTGATGCGGTTGAATGTGTGTGCGCATGCGCGCAGGTATTGCGTCAATTTGCGAGGGTGACGCACCTCTACGAAAATATAAACAACACACACACAGCGTGGTCAAGTGTATTGTTACTTCAAGGTGGTGGTGTTGCTTAATACGTCTATTTGAAACGTGTTGTTGACCCCAAAAAATAGTTCAATATAAACATATGTACATATGTAGATATAGATATTGAGAAAACATGTGCGTAATCATTGATCTATAGCGTGTTTCGAAATTTTTTTATAATTAATATTCTTTTTATACTCAGTTGAGCAGAGCTCACAGAGTATATTAACTTTGATTGGCTAACGGTTGGTTGTACAGGTATAAAGGAATCGAGATAGATATAGACTTCCATATATCAAAATCATCAGTATCGAAAAAAAAAATCGATTGAGCCATGTCCGTCCGTCCGTCCGTCCCTCCGCCTGTCCGTTAACACGATAACTTGAATAAATTTTGAGGTATCTTGATGAAATTTGGTATGTAGGTTCCTGGGCACTCATCTCAGATCGCTATTTAAAATGAACGATATCGGACAATAACCACGCCCACTTTTTCGATATCGAAAATTTCGAAAAATCGAAAAAGTGCGATAATTCATTACCAAATACGGATTAAGCGATGAAAGTTAGTAGGTGAGTTGAGCTTATGACGCAGAATAGAAAACTAGTAAAAGCTTGGACAATGGGCATGGCACCGCCCACTTTTAAAAGAAGGTAATTTAGAAGTTTTACCAGCTGTAATTTGGCAGTCGTTCAAGATATCATGATGAAATTTGGCAGGAACGCTACTCTTATTACTATATGTCCGCTTAATAAAAATTAGCATAATCGGAGAACCACCACGCCCACTTTTTAAAAAAAATTGTTTTTAATTCAAATTTTAAAAGAAAAGTTAATATATTTACAGTATATAAGTAAATTATGTCAACATTCAACTCCAGTAATGATATGGTGCAACAAAATACAAAAATAAAAGAAAATTTCAAAATGGGCGTGGCTCCGCCCTTTTTCATTTAATTTGTCTAGGATACTTTTAATGCCATAAGTCGAACAACAATTTACCAATCCTTGTGAAATTTGGTAGAGGCTTAGATTCTAGGACGATAACTTTTTTCTGTGAAAAAGGGCGAAATCGGTTGAAGCCACGCCCAGTTTTTATACACAGTCGACCGTCTGTCCTTCCGCTCGGCCGTTAACACGATAACTTGAGCAAAAATTGATATATCTTTACTAAACTCAGTTCGCGTACTTATCTGAACTCACTTTGTATTGGTGTAAAAAATGGCCGAAATCCGACTATGACCACGCCCACTTTTTCGATATCGAAAATTACGAAAAATGAAAAAAATGCCATAATTATATACCAAATACGAAAAAAGGGATGAAACATGGTAATTGTATTGGTCTAATGACGCAAAATATAACTTTAGAAAAAAACTTGGTAAAATGGGTGTGACACCTACCATATTAAGTAGAAGAAAATGAAAAAGTTTTGCAGGGCGAAATCAAAAGCCCTTGGAATCTTGGAAGGAATACTGTTCGTGGTATTACATATATAAATAAATTAACGGTACCCGACAGATGATGTTCTGGATCACTATGATCCACATTTTGGTCGATATCTCGAAAACGCCTTCACCTGTACAACTAAGGGCCACTCCCTTTTAAAACCCTCATTAATACCTTTAATTTGATACCCATATCGTACAAACATATTCTAGAGTCACCCCTGGTCCACCTTTATAGCTATAACTCGAGAAGGCGTCCACCTATAGATCTAAGGCCCACGCCCTTTTAAAATACTCAATAACACCTTTCATTTGTTACCCATATTGTACAAACGCATTCTAGAGTCACTTCTGGTCCACGTTTATGGCGATATCCCGAAAAGGCGTCCACCTATAGAACTAAGGCCTACGCCCTCTTAAAATACTCGTTAGCACCTTTCATTTGATACTCATATCGTACAAATAAATTCTAGAGTCAGGCCTGGTCCACCTTTATGGCGATATCCCTAAATGGCGTCCATCTATAGAACTATGGCCCACTTCCTCTTAAAATACTCTTTAATACCTTCCATTTGATACACATGTCATACAAACACATTCCAGTGTTACCCTAGGTTCTTTTTACAACATGGTGATTTTTCCATACTTTGTCTCTACAGCTCTCAACTGAGTATGTAATGTTCGGTTACACCCGAATTAGCCTTCCTTACTTGTTTTTACTGACTTCTGATCCGCATTTACTGTTTGTATTTCTGCATTGTTGGTAATAAAATTGTTTGATGTGATCTTCTAACATTTAAGGCACAAACCTAAATTGAATATCCCTAGAATTAGTCGTAAAAATGTCCTCGTAATTATTGCTGGAATCAAGTTGTTAGCACTCATTTGTGGCAGCTGTCAATTATGCAAGCCAATTATAAGGACTACTGTTCGAACTCTGCTATTGCATAAATGTCTATATAACGTCTAATTCAATTTCTGCATAATAAAGTAAAGTGAAAGTTCAACTTACCCTAAGCTCTGTGCGCAATCATAAGTGTCAAGCTGAGGGTTAACTTCCTCACTCTGTCCTTTTGTTAAAGTAACATTCTTCGTAAACTCAACAGGAATGGAGTAAAAGAGTAGGCACATGCTGCTAAGCCACGCTCTTTGGAGCTTCTTTAGGGAGTCTATTATATAGAATAAGACCACTAAAACTGCTTCCAAGCGAGCAAGAGTAAATAGATTCTAGTGGAATATGTAAAAATTCACGTTAACTCATAAAGCGTAGATATGATCCCCGAGGAAGATCAAAATATGTGTCAAAACGCGTAAGTGGAATTATAAAAATGAACGTTTTTGCATGCTAAAGAACTGACAGCAAAGTCATTAGCAAAACTGGTACACTTTCATATCTGACCCCAGCAAAAACTTCTGTCTTATAACCGCTTTAAAATTGAAGTGTTTAGCAAACGCTGATATTCGGACTCCCATGTTAGTTAGACAGATAATTGTTGAGGATTGCACTGGGACCATTGGTATATTGTGCCCTCATCTCCTTCACAGCATTTCATCATTTAAACCGACTTTCTTGATGAAGCCTACTAGTTCTCTTGGCTTAAGGATTTGCATGTGTGGTGCTCTGGCCGATTGCTCTAGCCATTGCAATCCCAATAACGTAACCTTACGTCTTGAGAGCATATGTTCCGCCGTCTCCGTTGCATGAACAAAAAACTGGCAGGTGTCATTCGATTGTATGCCAAATTTCTGCATGTCACTGTTGAGTCTGCAATGTTCTGTAAGAATAGCTGTTAGAATTCTTAGGTTATTTTTCGGAAGGCACAAAAAACATATGATTGCCCTATAGCGATTTGTAAAATAATCTCCTAGCAGTTATTTAGATTGTCTTGTGCACTGGCTCTTCTCCCTGTTCCCTCTCTACTAGCAATAATATGCCTCCTAGTTTCTTTGGGCCAACTGGCTAAGCGCCTTAGGACCAATGTGATCTGGAATCCAGGCCAGTAGTACTGCATTGTGTATTCCTAGTTGTTTAAGCTTTTCCACGCACTCTTAGACTACTGCTAACTTTATTTCGAACGCCGAAATAGCCTTGGGCACGGTTTGACTGTTGCTAAATATGGCGATGGATACGTTAGAGTATCCGCGTTGAAGGTTCAGCTCAGGACACTGACTTATGGCTTATAATTCCGCTTGAAATATTCTGAGTTATACTCCATCTCGCCCGCCATGGTGTGGTTGTAGTGTGCTCTGCCTACCACACCGAAGATGCTGGGTTCAACTCCCGGGCAGAGCAACATCAAAAATTTAGAAACCCATCTTTTTTAATTAGAAACAAGTTTTTCTAAGCGGGTCGACCCTCGGCTATGACTTGGAAAACACTCTGAGTGTATTTCTCGAAAGCTAACATTCGGAGGCGGCATAATGTCTTATGGTTGGTTCCGTCACGCCAATTTGATAAATTTTGTGTTTTCTCTACTTAGGCACATAATAACTAGCTTAAGCAATCACTCGTTTTGACTTGGTTGTAATTAGTTTTACAGAGGGATAACCAGAAAGATTTAAAATCTAGTCATAGTACCTACATTGACTTTGACTTAAAATTATATGATTATTATAATGCTTAGCATTACGGGAGCCTTGAAAACAACCACGACGGCTGCACTGTATGCCATATTGCAAATTCCACCTGTAGACCTGGTGGCTAAGAACATAGCGGGACAGCTTGAGCGCAGACTATTTTGCCATAGTTCGAAGGTTGCTCCGTAAATTACGCAATTAGATTGGGCGAGACTAAGAGAAGGTGAAATTGGCAAATGATCGAGCAAGCAAGTGTCGAACATCATGTGTAGGTCTTACAACCTAATACTAACAAAGTCGCAACTATAATTAACAAGTAAGGAAGGCTAAGTTCGGGTGTAACCGAACATTACATACTCAGTTGAGAGCTATGGAGACAAAATAAGGAAAATCACCATGTAGGAAAATGAACCTAGGGTAACCCTGGAATGTGGTTGTATGACATGTGTATCAAATGGAAGGTATTAAAGAGTATTTTAAGAGAGAGTAGGCCATAGTTCTATGGATGGACGCCATTTAGGGATATCACCATAAAGGTGGACCAGGGATGACTCTAGAATGTGTTTGTACGATATGGGTATCAAATGAAAGCTGTTAATGAGTATTTTGAAAAGGAGTGATCCTTAGTTCCATAGGTGGACGCCGTTTCGAGATATCGCCATAAAGGTGGACCAGGGGTGTCTCTAGTTGTACGATATGGGAATCAAATGAAAGGTGTTACTGAGCATTTTAAGAGGGAGTGGGCATTAGGCCTATAGGTGGACGCCTTTTCGAAATGTCGCCATTAGGGTGGGCCAGGGGTGACTCTAGAATGTGTTTGTATGATATGGGTATCAAATGAAAGATGGTAATGAGTATTTTAAAAGGGAGTAATCCTTAGTTCTATAGGTGGACGCCTTTTCGAGATATCGCCATAAAGGTGGACCAAGGGTGACTCTAGAATGTTTGTACGATATGGGTATCAAACGAAAGGTGCTACTGAGCATTTTAAGAGGGAGTGGGCATGAGGTCTATAGGTGGACGCCTTTTCGAGATATCGTCATTAGGGTGGGCCAGGGGTGACTCTAGAATGTGTTTGTACGATATGGGTATCAAACGAAAGGTGTTACTGAGCATTTTAAGAGGGAGTGGGCATTAGGTCTATAGGTGGACGCCTTTTCGAGATATCGCCATTAGGGTGGGCCAGGGGTGACTCTAGAATGTTTGTACGATATGGGAATCAAACGAAAGGTGTTACTGAGCATTTTAAGAGGGAGTGGGCATTAGGTCTATAGGAGGACGCCTTTTCGAGATATCGCCATTAGGGTGGGCCAGGGGTGACTCTAGAATGTTTTTGTACGATATGGGTATCAAATGAAAGGTGGTAATGAGTATTTTAAAAGGGAGTAATCCTTAGTTCTATAAGTGGACGCCTTTTCGAGATATCGCCATAAAGGTGGACCAAGGGTGACTCTAGAATGTTTGTACGATATGGGTATCAAACGAAAGGTGTTACTGATCATTTTAAGAGGGAGTGAGCATTAGGTCTATAGGTGGACGCCTTTTCGAGATATCGCCATTAGGGTGGGCCAGGGGTGACTCTAGAATGTTTGTACGATATGGGTATCAAACGAAAGGTGTTACTGAGCATTTTAAGAGGGAGTGGGCATTAGGTCTATAGGTGGACGCCTTTTCGAGATATCGCCATTAGGGTGGGCCAGGGTGACTCTAGAATGTGTTTGTACGATATGGGTATCAAATGAAAGGTGGTAATGAGTATTTTAAAAGGGAGTAATCCTTAGTTCTATAGGTGGACGCCTTTTCGAGATATCGCCATAAAGGTGGACCAAGGGTGACTCTAGAATGTTTGTACGATATGGGTATCAAACTAAAGGTGTTACTGAGCATTTTAAGAGGGAGTGGGCATTAGGTCTATAGGTGGACGCCTTTTCGAGATATCGCCATTAGGGTGGGCCAGGGGTGACTCTAGAATGTTTGTACGATATGGGTATCAAACGAAAGGTGTTACTGAGCATTTTAAGAGGGAGTGGGCATTAGGTCTATAGGTGGACGCCTTTTCGAGATATAGCCATTAGGGTGGGCCAGGGGTGACTCTAGAATGTTTGTACGATATGGGTATCAAACGAAAGGTGTTACTGAGCATTTTAAGAGGGAGTGGACATTAGGTATATAGGTGGACGCCTTTTCGAGATATCGCCATTAGGGTGGGCCAGGGGTGACTCTAGAATGTTTGTACGATATGGGTATCAAACGAAAGGTGTTACTGAGCATTTTAAGAGGGAGTGGGCATTAGGTCTATAGGTGGACGCCTTTTCGAGATATCGCCATTAGGGTGGGCCAGGGTGACTCTAGAATGTGTTTGTACGATATGGATATCAAATAAAAAGTATTAATGAGGGTTTTAAAAGCGAGTGGCCCTTAGATGTATATGTGAAGGCGTTCTCGCGATATCGACCAAAATGTGGACCAGGTGATCCAGAAAATCATCTGTCGGGTACTGCTAATTTATTTATATATGCAATACCACTAACAGTATTCCTGCCAAGATTCCAAGGGCTGTTGATTTCGCCTTGTAGAACTTTTTCATTTTCTTCTACATAATATGGTAGGTGTCACACCCATTTTACAAAGTTTTTTCCAAAGTTATATTTTGCGTCAATAAACCAATCCAGTTACCATGTTTCATCCCTTTTTTCGTCGTTGGTATAGAATTAAGGCATTTTTTCATTTTTCGTAATTTTCGATATCGATAAAGTGGACGTGGTTATGGTCGGATTTCGGCCATTTTTTATACCAAGATTAAGTAAGTTCAGATAAGTACGTGGGCTAAGTTTAGTAAAGATATATCGGTTTTTGCTCAAGTTATTGTGTTAACGGCCGAGCGGAAGGGCAGACGGTGGACTGTGTATAAAAACTGGGCGTGGCTTCCACCGATTTCGCCCATTTTCACAGAGAACAGTTACCGTCACAGAATCTATGCTCCTACCAAATTTCAGAAGGATTGGTAAATTTTTTTTCGACTTATGGCATTAAAAGTATTCTAGACAAACTAAATGAAAATGGGCGGAGCCACACCCATTTTTAAATTTTCTTTTATTTTTGTATTTTGTTGCATCATGTCATTACTGGAGTTGAATTTTGACTTAATTTACTTATATACAGTAAAGATATTAAATTTTTTGTTAAAATTTGAATTTAAAAAAATTTTTTTTTAAAAAGTGGGCGTGTTCTTCATCCAATTTTGCTCATTTTTATTTAGCACATATATAGTAATAGTAGTAACGTTCCTGCCAAATTTCATCATGATATCTTCAACGACTGCCAAATTACAGCTTGCAAAACTTTTAAATTACCTTCTTGTAAAAGTGGGCCGTGCCACGCCCATTGTCCACAATCTTACTAATTTTATATTCTGCGTCATAACGTTAACCCATCTACCAAGTTTCATCGCTTTAGCCGCCTTTGGCATTGAATTATCGCATTTTTTCGATTTTTCGAAATTTTCGATATCGAAAAAGTGGGCGTGGTTATAGTCCGATATCGTTCATTTTAAATAGCGATCTGAGATGAGTGCTCAGGAACCTACATACCAAATTTCATCAAGATACCTCAAAATTTACTCAAGTTATCGTGTTAACGGACGGACGGACGGACGGACGGACGGACGGACGGACGGACGGACGGACATGGCTCAATCAAATTTTTTTTCGATCCTGATTATTTTGATATATGGAAGTCTATATCTATCTCGATTCCTTTATATATGTACAACCAACCGTTATCCAATCAAACTTAATATACTCTGTGAGCTCTGCTCAACTGAGTATAAAAAGGGAGGACTGTAGACTAATGACGGGTATTCAGCCTGGGCATTGCCTTCTGTCCCCAATTAGGTTTGGTCAGTTATAGCAGATTTGGAAAGTGCGGGTTGCCAGGCTAAGACACCAGCTTTTTGGAGTGCTATAGCTGAAACAGCAAGTGGCATAGGTCCTAGAATGCTTCTAGTATTTGCCAAGAGGACAGAGCATTTTTATAACATAGGTCCTGGTTTTTGAAACAGCTTTTCAGTTTTATTCAGTATATGTGAAGTTCTCAATGACCGGCCAGTTCATCATCACTTTACCAAAACGTCAAATCAGACCTGTAATGGAGAATGTGGTACAGCAATTAGGAAGACCACCCCTTTACCAGGCTATAAAAGCTGCATAGAACAAGTAGAGGTCATTTTGATTTCAATCCGCTCAGAGGGAGCTGTGAATTTGAGCTATCAAAAAATTATGAATATGTATGAGCCATCCTGTACCGTAGGTGGCCCAACTAAATGGCCTGCCTTGTCTATTAATAGGACTGATAGTCAAAACGATAGTTGCTAATGACTCACACCAGTACAAGAGCACATTATTTGCATTTTCGTTTTAAAATACTTTTTTATAGTTCTTATTCCATTCAGTGCTGGCATAATAAAATTTACTTTTAAAATGGGAAAACTGTTAAAAAAATGTATATGCACATGTAAATATGAACTAAAACAGTGGTGCACGACGTCGACAGAGCTTTGAATACAAACGCAACTTTTTTTGTTGTGGTATGTGTTTACATGGAGAATGGTTGAGCATAGAATTCCTCCATGAGATGTTTACTGCTTGAAGTACAAGTTAACACTGATTGACTTCTTGCTTTACTGAATAACTGTCGTTGCACTCACACGAAATGTGGGTGAGCGGCGAATAGTTTCCGATAGCTCTCGAGTGCATCACTGAACTAAGAGAGCACAACAGCTATAGGCAGGGCCGGCTCTACCATATACGCGACCGCCTACGGCACCAAGTTCTAGGGGGCACCAAATTCGATAAACAATTTTTATACTAAAAATCCTTTTTGCAAAAAAAGAAAAAAAAAAGAAATTTTGTAGGGGCCATATATTTAGTTTCATTAAAAAAATTTAATTTTCACCTTAATTATATTTTACAACACAAATTGTCTGGTCTCATGCCCAATTTAGTATTTTGTTGACGATACCAATATCGGTTGCGAGTGGCGAGCGTAGCTTTTCGAAACTGAAATTAATCAAAACGTACTTGCGTTCGGCCATGACTCAAGCAAGGCTTGTCGGTTTAGCATTGCTTGCAATAGAGCAGGAAATTGCGCAAAAATTAGATTTAAGTAAAATTATATCAACTTTCTCTGAGTTGAGGGCGCGGAAAATGAAGTAAACTCCAAGATAATTAAAAATACTTTTGTGTGTTATATTTTCGTTCTTTTGTTGAAAAAAAATATATATTTAATATGCAAAAGAAATATTTTTTTGTTTTATTAACACTAAGTTTGAATTTAATATTTCTGATCTCCAATTTCTTTCTATAAATACGGGAGAAAGGGGCCGCAAATAATAACTCGCCTAGGACCCCAAATTCTCTTGAGCCGGCCCTGGCTGTAGGGTACAATAAATTTAATGAAATTTTATTCTAATTCAATTGTGCTTGGTTTTGGTCGCGGAACATTTAATATCACACATTAACGGTATTGTGTTTTTGAGTGCGTGACGCGCAATGGCCGGTGATCATTGATGTGTGGCACGTACGTAATGTGTGAAATGTGGCAAGTTTATATTCTGGGTAACACTGTCGCCGTTGTCTTTATTGATAAGGTTAATTTGATTAACGGCATAACTCTCTTTTGCGGAGAGATGTTTGTTGTTTTTTAATTGAGAAATTTTTAAAAGTTTCGCGGTGTGAGTAAGAGCTGAATGTAAAGCCGAATATATCACTTAATTTAGCACCAGATGTCATCCAAATTGAGTTTCTATTATATCCGTATTGACCAGAGTATTTGATCGTGGGTCTAGTTATTGAATCCTGAAACCCTCCCTCTTCTCTATTCAATCAGAATTATATATGGCCAAACCAGTATATCGCTAAAAAAAATATCAATCCTATCTTGATATGAATGATGCGACACGCCTTTGCAGGAAAAAAAATCGGTTTAAGGTATAGTTGTGGGACTTTATCAGCAGCTTCTGATCACCATAAGGTGAGGTTGCAAGAGCGTGTCTGTCTTGGATCAAGCTTAGTTATTTTCTTAATTAGCGCTTAACCGTTTAAACGGTTCTAGCAGTCTATAAGGCTAACTGGCACCAATGGAATTAAAATAATTTTCCTCCTAGTCATTCCAGCAGACGCGGAAGAGGCCCCGCTACTGTACGGCTCAGAACTGTGGACTTACACATTTCAAATAAAGAGTCTCCCTGATCTCGTAACTCGTAAATTATGTATCAAGACCAGCTGTAAAAGTGGTCACCAGGAAAATTTCCATCGACCTAATAGCGCTGCAAATAGAATTTTGCGCGAGGCAGATTAACCAAGAGTGCATTAAAGTCGTTTCCCAGAAAGCAAGGCAGAAACGTTTAGAACGGGTGCGACAACACTCGTTCCTTCTGCCATAAAGATTTCTTAAATTTCATTAATTACCAGTAGCCAGAGAAGAGGTGGTAACAAGCCGCCATGAAGTGTGTCTCTGATAGCCATTTTACTAACTGTGTCAGTTCCTGAAATAGCGTTGATGACTCTACTCCTGAGCATACAATCAATTCGTGCAAGTTTAGAGTTCAATGCCACTCACTTTGAGAAAAGCTGCCAAAGTGTATCTTTTGCAGATCAATGATTTCTTGATGACGCGACTACCTCGTGAAAAGCTTTTACAACTGATTTCCCTTTCCGTTATGGGTGCTCAACTGCGTCCATCTCGCGGAAACTCGCGTTTTTCCTTCTATGCAGGTCGATAAGTCTCCCCAATATAGTACTTGGCTTTCGAGTTGTTTAGTTTCTCTGCTTTACGATTCAACACCATCCGTACTTCTCTCCAGTCTTCAGGGATCATTACTATATTGTAGGCTCGAGGGGTAACACTTTGTCCTAAGCGGTTTGCAATACGGCCGAAATCACTGCAACCGGTACCAGCGATTTGAAAAGATCGCACAATTTGATTGCCCATAGTATGTTATTGGCGGCCGCCGCGATGTGATGGTGGCGTGCTCCGCCTACCACACCGGAGATCCTGAGTTCATACCCCGGGCAAAGAAACAACAAAATTTTAGAAACAAGTTTTTTTCAATTAGAAGAAAGCGGGAATACCCCTCGACAGAGTTTAGCAAGCACTCCGAGTGTATTTCTGCCATTAAAAGCTCTCAGTGAAAACTTATCTGCCTTGCAGATGCCGTTCGGAGTCGGCATAAAACAATTAGGTCCCGTCGGCAATTTGGAAAAACTAAAGGAGCACCATGCAAATTGGAAGGACAGCTTGGCCTAAAATCTCATCGCAGCTTATCGTGCCTTACATTTATTTATTTTCATAGTATCTTATCCTGGTCTACGTTGTTTGTGACGTCAGTGTCCGGAGTATAAACGCGATTTTTTGGCATAAACATCCCAACATTCCGAAAAGCGTGCCTCTGGCAAGACTTCCAAAAGTTCCTGTTTATACGCGGTCCTTGAGCCATTAGATTTATTTATGCTACTTGGGGTAACGTTTGGCCCAGGTAATATTTTGCAAAGGCTTGATTCATCATTTGTTGTCGCCAGGTTCACACAGTTTTGTTCTCATGGCATCTTCTTTGCCTTCCTAATGCAGCTTTTGAATTTGTTAAGCCTGCATTTCTGTAGGCATCCAAGTCCTTTTCGTGTCGGCTTTGCTAAGCTCAAGGTAAAAAAGCATGACCTGGGTGGAGGAAAAAAAAAGACTCTTAGGTTAGGTTAGGTGGTAGCTGCCCTGATAAGGGAAGATCACTTGTACAACATGAAGGTCCGTTGTGATACCACATACAGTAAAATAACGGTGACGTAGATATAGCTACTTGGAGAATCGTTAGATAGGAACGATAAAGTTCCGAATGATACGGATCTCAACCGTGGATAAATTACTCGGGGAATCCAAGTGAGTCCCGACCTAAGTACTTTCACCTAGTTCTGACAAAAGCTGGGCAATCAAGCATAAAGTTATTTGATTATTCCACGTCATCATCCTCCTTACAGATGCAGCAGGATGAAGTTTCCAGTATATTGAGACGTACCGCATGGATAACCATGTGACAGTGCCCTATCAAAACCCCAATAACCATTGATAGATGGGCCTTAGTGAACCCAATTATTTCGGCAGACCTCCTGCTATCCACTTTCGGCCAGAAAGATATTGCTACCCTGCAAGAGGTGGTGTCCGCTCAACGTTTGCTGAGCTGGCGCGAGGCTCTTAAAAGTAAGATTTATGGAATGGCACCCCGTCCGGGGTGGTCGACTGTTTCAAAAAGTGTATGTTTTCTACTCTACTGACACACGGTTGCCCTGAACTAGCAGCAGTACAACCATTAACGAACAAAACTAACTACATTTACCAAATAATTTCCACACTATTTCGAATGCAAATTATACGCGGCTTGCTAACTTTAAAAGCCACGTACGCTCTACATTTTCGCGTAATGTTATTAGTTGCATTCGATGATCATTCAAATGCGAAAAGCGGAAGCCTTTTGTTGTGACAAACGCAAAAATTTTATAGCATATCGCTTCTAGGTTGGTGGGTTGCCGCATTTAGCGCGCAGTTAGTTAGTCCAGTCAATCAGCCGAGCAACGAACCAACCAACGAACCAACCAACCTGCAAAAGCACCTTTCATTCGATCGCATTCTTTCAACCGCATATAAACAAAAGCAATTTACATAATATATTAACTATTGTTGTTGTTTGCGTTATTACTCAGAATATAAGTTTGTTTGTGTGAGAATTTTTTTTATATGCTTAGTATTACTTCAATTGTAACAACATGCGCCTGCGCGCTTAAGTCAACTTGTGGCTTTTGGTGCGCGCATACTTAGCGACACCATTAATGCCGTATTTGCATTATAAGTTCGTTGTTGCTGTTTCAATTGTAACTGTTGCTTTTTTTAATTGTGTTTTTTCAACTGCTTTTCCACAGTTCGGCGAAGTCTGCTGATGTGCGCCAACATATCCGGCCTTAGCTATTCAATTCAAGAAGTCAACCGACCAGAAATTGCATTGAACCGCAACGAACCGATGGTTGATCGTGCGACCGATCTTTCGCTCAAACTGCTACTTCACACTTTCTATGGCACAGTCATTTGGTAGTTTGTTTGGGTGTGTAGGGTTTTCTGGTCGTTGATTGATTTGATTAGTTAAAGTATTTGTGTTTACGTTTTTATGGCCACGCCAGTTACGTTTGGTGTGAAATTTCACACCGAAATGCTTAAATGATTTTTCCCTGCTGTAATTTTGAATTTTTTTTTATGTACTTACCTCTTTGTTTATATTCGTACTTGTGGTGGTCGATTGAATTTTTTGGTACTTAATGCGGGTGCCCGTTAATCATAGTAGTCGATAACAATCATAGCGCAGCATAAGCCCGTATTTGCGACTGAAAACCATAGGATATACAATATTTTTTGTAATATTATTTGCAGTATAAATAAAAAGATTTTTCGACGAGCCAACTCTGGAGCAGGCTACGTATAATTGGCACGCCCACTTTTCCCCAATTCCACATTTTACTGAAAGTGTTAGGACTTAACGTTATATAGCTCTTTACCAATTTTCATTATCTTACCATTACTACATCCAGAGATATGCAGTATGATATATTCCATTTGTATGGGAGGTGCGACCCCCTCCCCCTCTCTCCCTCATCCCACATTTTCTTGTTGGTGTTAGGCATTGACCTCATATAACTCCTTACTGAATTTCAATGTTCTAGCAAGAATACTTTCCGAGTTATGCAGTACCAAAAATTACATTTGTATGGGAGGTGCCACGCCCCTTTTATACATCGAAATTATTTTTAGCCTACGACCATCCTTGGAAGGTTTCTGGTGGGTAATACAAATTTGGTTGTGATCAGTCGATCCGTTTAGGACGCAACCCAATCTATACCTACATACAAACATAATTTGAATTTTATATGTATAGAAAAGTTGTATATGCGGGCGCATGTTCAAAAGCGCCATTTGAATAGGGAGAACTCTCCTTTGTTGAAGGTGCTTGCTCCAGGTTATCAATATTCTCCATAGTTGAGCGTAATGAACTACTGCACGTTTCAACGTCTTTACTTCTTTAATGATCCCAATATAATTTTATATTTTCTTAACTGACTTGCAACGTGACAGGAGCACACTCGGTAAAACGATCAGATTTCACCTCGCTACCTATAACCCAAATATGAAAACTTCATCAACTCACAGTTCACTTTGATACAGTGAGAAAAATATCTTCACAACATACTTGGATTGAAAATAAATTAATTTAATACACAAAGTTATTTCTAACGCAACATAGAAAGGTTTACAATTCATATAAATACGCCGACATATACATATGTACATAAGTTTGTCCATGAATTTGTGTTTTATTTTACGTGGAAATGTGGCTGGCAGTTAATCTCACAATAAACTGTTGATCTAAAATTCAACAAACTATCCAACCACAACCGCAGCCGCCGCTCTCTACAACAAAAAAGTTGGCCAAAAAAACAAGCAACAACATTAAAACAGCAGGAACAAAATAGGAAGAACTGACAGAACTGCAGAGCGTCTTGCAAAACGCCAAAGAAAAAGTTCATCAAAGCAATAACCAACCAACTGGAGAAGAAACACGAATGACTTTTGTCGGGACACAATCGGTTTCTTTCTACTTCGACTTGGTAATAAAGTTTGTTTTTGTTGTTGTTGCTATTTTTTTCCATTTTACTTTTCTATTTGATGTCTTGAACTGAGCGATTGTCTGGGTTTTAATAATTTTATTTTTAGTGTTTTATATTATTTGCTAGTTCTGGTTTTTGTTGTAGCTAGTTTGTTGTTTATTGTTTGCTTTACCTTTGCCTATGTGTTTTTGTTGTTGTTAAGCGAAGCATGACTTCATTAAAAGCGTTATTAATAATTACTCTAGATATAATGACGCTGATACCCAGTCGAAGATATCGCTCCGGAGACCATTAACTATTTTTATATTACCAACTATTCCTTATATCAGGGGCGGGCAGCCGTAGTTGGCTAAATGAGCCAAGCTTAAGTGAATTGAAAACTAATAAGGAAAGAACTGCAACGGAACTACTTTAAAATACTGTGGCGAATATTAGCATCATTATGATGTTAGTAAATAATTACAACAACAACAAAAAAGCAAGCAGCCACACTTGTGTACATTTACACATTTAAGCAAGCAACCATACTTATATACAAGGCAACGAAAAATATTCCACACACATAACCAGCAGCTCAAAGCGAAGAGATTATTTCACATACAAGTATATAGTCAGCAGATAAGAGCGAAAAAGAAGGAGAAACAATCACACATCACGTTATCATCAGCCAAGAGCAGAATTTGTTACTCACATATGCGCACGCATATAGGTAAACAACCAAGTATGATATAGAACTGTTCCAGAAGACATGTTCGTGAAAAGCCTAGACCTTGGGAGAAATATGCGAACAAAGCAACAGAGAGCATGAAAGCAGCGCAAGCTGGGGAATAATGAATCAGTTTTATTTAAGCACACTATTAGTGAAGTATAATTGTGATTGTGAAGTATTTCTCCCAAAATAGTTTAAATAAAGACCATTTGGCAATACTGAATATTGGAGTTATTTATTCACCATTTCAGCTATTCGAACGTTATCGGAAGGTGCAAAATAATCGGAATACCCCAAAATTTGTTACAATACCCAACGTCAAAGCAGTTCTTCGTAAGTAGACAATCAACCATTTCCTCTGCGAGAACCCAGCCTTGGCAAAAATAAAGTTCCGAAATCTAGGCAGATTTGTGCTACCCGACCTAAAGCCGATGTCAAAATGCTTCATGGAGGACAGTGGAAGGTTTAATGACCTAATCAAATGATGCAAGATTCAATTGATTCCAGGGTTCAGCCTTTTCGGTCGGCAGTACAAGAGCCAGCCAGCCAACTAAAGGCGCTAACGTAAACCCTAGTAATACGGAGCTGATTCTATTTACTAACAAGAACAAAATACCATAGTTGCGACTGCGCTCTCTAAATAGTACTACCCTCACTCTGAATACGAGGGTCAAGTATCTCGGCTCTCAGATAGACAGTAATCTTAATTGGAAATCTAATAGACTTGTACTCGTGTAAAAGAATCGTCAACAGAAACTGGGGTCTAAAACTCAAACTAGTAATGTGTCCATATACGGCCGTCCTCAAACCTGTTTTTTTTTTGCGGGGAGGCTGAAAAATGCCTAATGCACCATAATTGCTGCCGTCGCAGCAACCTTGTGTCCGTAGACTAAAAAACAGCCCCGTTCTGGAACCGTCCAACCGTCCCACCCCGGCACCACTTTCGCATTACTTCAGGGTGGAGTTCCATATTTCTCATTTTTTAAGAGCCTACTATTGTACCTGCGTTCAGGTTCCCGCTATTTGCTCTGAGTGTCCATTTAATCGCCACTGCTTCGCATGCGTATTTCTCTGCGCTCCTTATCAGCATCCATCAGGCGTTTCATTACTATAAATGCCATTTTACTCACTGCAGCCCAGCACTCTTTCCTGTTGCATATATGTGATACTAAATTTCTCGTGGTAGGTTCCTCCCCAAAGACTCCATGCAAGGTGGGTCTTTCTTCGTGGAAACGGGGGCAGTGGAACATAACGTGTTCTGCGTCTTCTAACTCCGTGGTACACATGGGCAATGAGGATCTTCCTCTATTCTATGCTTCCATAAATACTCTTTGAAACCGCCATGTCCACTCATTATCTGCGTGAGATGGTAGTTCAGTTCGCCGTGCTTCCGCTCATTCCATTGAGCTACGTTCCAAACTAGTGTGAAATTCCAAGCCCTTTACTCGAGGCCTCCCACCGTTCTTGCCACTTAGCTATTGTTTGTGTCCTTGCTCTTTTCTTGTCTTTTTCAGATGGTCGCTCGATATTAGTGTTATACAGATCGGCCATTTCGCTTGCCAGTAAGTCCACTGGGATTTTTCGGGTTAGAACCCGAATAAGTGATCCATTAACTTTGGTAATTTTCTCCCCCACCGCTCTGAAGTGCTCTTTGAAAGTTAACTTAGAGTCAATGTGCACTCCTAAGTATTTTAAGGAATCATTTGAGGTGATTTGGCGATCCCCGACAGTTAAGACTAACTCGTTCGCCGACCGTTTGGAGCTTACTAATACCACTTCCGTATTTTGGCTAGCCAACTCCAGTCCCGTGTTGGTCAGCCATTCCTTTATTATTGCTACGGCGTCATTACATAATGCTTGAAGCAGGTCCAGTTTCTTGGCCACTACTACCACTGCAATATCATCAGCATATCCCACAATTTGCGTGTTATCTGGTAGATCAATCTTTAGCACCCCGTCATACATTACATTCCAAAGCGTTGGACCGAGAACAGATCCCTGTAGGATGCCTCCTGTGATTTTGTACTCTTTTGCTCCTTGATCCGTGTCAAAAAGAAGTACTCTGTCTTTAAGATAGCTACCTATTATTCTGCGTAAGTAAGCTGGAGTGCCGAAGCTTTGCAGCGCTGCCATTATCTGCATCCAGTTCGCAGTGTTAAAAGCATTCTTGATGTCCAACATAATCAGTGCATAGAACTTCCTTTTATTTTGGCCTCCAGAGATAGCTTCTCTAGCTATATTGACGACTGTTTGTATTACATCTACGGTGGATCTTGATTTGCGAAATCCATATTGACTATTCGATAAGCCACCTGGTCTTTCTAGAGTCAGCTATAGGCGCTCACTAATTATACGCTCGAAAATCTTCCCTAGGGAATCCAGCATACAAAGTGGCCTATATGAGGATGGTTGGTCCGGCTGTTTACCACGTTTCAGCAATAGGACAAGTCTTTGTCGTTTCCACGTGCGAGTGAACACGCCTTCTTGCATACAGGCATTAAAAAGATCAGTAAATAATGTAGCCCTAGTTGTGATCGCGGCTTTAAGGGCTATTTTTGGTACTTCGTCGGGTCCACGGGATTTGTTATCAGCAACTCTTTTTGCAGCGTCCAGCACCTCTTGCTCTGCAATTTGCGGAATTTCCGTATTTTCTATATCCTCGCTTGGATAAGTCCAGCGATCTTGCGCCGAGAAAAGTGTTTCAAAAATAATATTCATCAGTATCCCGCACGTAGGTTGCTGTGATATCAGTCCTTTAACTTTGGCGTCCTCAAACCTATACTTACATATGGAGCTATAGCATAGTGAACGGCCATGAAGAAACAGTAAAGTATTAATAAGAAGAATAGAGTACTACAGAAAGCCTTCGGAGGGGTAACATGCGCACTAAGGTCATATCCAAATGATGCACTAATTGTGCTTCTAAACAAGCTACCTCTGCAACTTTACATTCGTGAAACTGCAACTTATTCGGCAGTAAGACTTCATGAGTCTGACTGTTAGAACTCGAGGTAGTATGGCCATAGTAGTATCCTCATAAGTCTTCCCAGTGTGGCTCCATCATTTGTATATTACACGCCACATCAATAAGTTTTCACAGATATCATAAGGTTAAGCTCTCCTCAAGAGAGGAATGCAGTGCGGAAGGGTTGCAAAGGTACACACTACGGTGTGGGAGCGGATGTAATATGTGGGCATCTTAAGGTGTCGCTGTCAGTCTGTCTTCTCAACTTTGCTAGTATCTGCCAAGCGGAAGTTCTAGGTGTAGATATTGCGTTTACGCTCATTTCGGAGGACTCAGGGAAGGTGCGTGAGGTGTGCATTTACTCAGATAGCCAAGCAGCTCTCATGGCGCTTGACACCACCATCACTTCATCTAAGGTCGTCAGCAGCTGCAAACGGCTCGATTCAAGCTGCAGCTAACTTAGCAAACAGAACCCTTGTATGGGCATGGTCACATGAACATCGCGAGCAACGAGAATGTAGACGAATTTACAAAGGCAGGGGCGTTGTTGGATCATACGAAGGTTGAGATGCATAGTCCACTTGCATAAATTAAAAGAAACATACATAGCAGATTCAAAGAGTTAGCTTTGTCCAACTGATACTCTTGCAAGACAACAGCAAACCAAGCAAACATGTCCAAATTACGATAGTAGAAGACCAGAAGACCTATTTGTAGGTCAAGGAAAGGAACCTGTAGTATCACAGTCGGCCTGCATGCTGAGGGAATGGGCGAGGAAGGCAGCAAAGAAAGAGTTGTGCAATACCTGTGTGAATCCCCAGCCTTATCTCACAGTTATATATTGCCGAAACTTTCGCAAGTAGGTGAATGCTCTGTAATGATATCAGCTGACTCATTGTCTGCACCAATTGATTTGAACGGAACACCGACTAGTAATACTAAAACAGCAGCTATTGATTCGAGGAAATGTGCATACAAATTGCGCCCCGTTCGCTACTTGGGCTCGGATCTCTGGTATCCGAGGGACACAGCAACCAACCGACGAATGCCGACGGCAATCTATGGTAAGATCATTCATAACTTGTAGTATCCATACAACTTATTAAACTGAATAGAAAGCTTCGTTTTGAAAACGGTTTTTTTGCATTTTGAAGCTTAGCTTTATGGGATGGTTATTTTCAATACCGCATATAGGATCTATAAAAGGGCGTGGAATTTTCTAAATTTGCATAAAAAATCATTTTATTGCTTACGGTGCCAAGAACTTTCAATTGAACATTGAAATAATTACTTTCATTTTGTGTGTTTGTTTGCTGTGAACCAAACGCTCCAACACGCAATCAGCGAGAGAGAACGTTTCACATTCATGTCTGTGTTGGAGGACGCATTTTCCGTTGACATTTGTGATATATATAAAGGAAGTGTTTATAACTTTACCCTAGCCAGAACGGGATAAAAAGTATCCTATGTCCGTTCCCTGGTTCTAAGCTACCTCTCGACCAATTTTCAGCCAAATCGCTTCATCCGTTCTTGAGTTATGCGTCACTATGTTTTGTAACTAAAATGACTTTCTTTTATATATATATATTTGTCTGGGAGGTTCCACGCCCCCTTTTTCCCAATTCCACATTTTCTTGGTGGTGTTAGGCATTGACCTCATATAATTCCTAACTAAATTTCAACGTTCTGGGATTTATACCTTCAAAGTTATGCAGTACCAAAGATTTCATTTGTATGGGAGGTGCCACACCCCTTTTATATATCCAAATTATTTTTAGCCTCAACTAACCATCATCTCTCCTTCCTGTATCTTTCCTAAAAATTTTATGCCAATCTTTCTATCCGTTCTCGAGTTATGGAGTGACAATCAAAATGTACACTTCTCTTTATATATAGATAGAATAGATAGACATACTTTATACAACATTTTCTTTTTGTTGTTTGCTGAAGCAGTGATCGTAACAAAAGGTGCTTCAGAAGCAAAAAGCCACATTGGGGTTGGATGGCGTAGAAGGTTTCAGGTGGTCATACCAAATCGTTCCCGAGATGGTAGGTCTAGTACCTTGACAAAGGATCATCAACATCGATAACACTCCCCAAGGCTTTCGGGGATTGTCCTTATCGCTACAACAACAGCAACAACAACGTTTGAAATTCTCATGAAAGTCTAACATGGTTCAAATTCGCATGGGAAACTAGCACAGTTTTTTATTCGCGTGCAAGACTAGTACAGTTCGTTGTTCGCTTCCATGAGACCGACGAAATACACATCTACTAAGCTCTCAAAAAACTTAAGCAGAAATGATTTTAATCAAATGGGACCTGTAGTCCTTGGGGTACATATTGCTGATCTTTCACGCCTGTGGTAGGACAACGACGCGAGAAGTTCTTCAAGAGTGAGGTATAAGATTCAATCTTATGCATCCGTCATATGTTATCTTGAATTAATCCACAATCACTCTACCCGACATTTGTAGCATGGCAGAAGATTTACAATCCAGCAGTCACGCCGATTTAAGCTTAGAAAAAGTTCAACGCATATTTGATCGTGGTATGAACCACAAAGCCTAGAACTATCCGCTCCGTGATTGCAGTGTATGGTGTCTACCAGCTCTTAAGTCACAGCTCTCGATCGCAAATATGTATCGAGAAATGTCTTAAGGAACTACTCACAGCTACGCGACTATTCCCCGTAACTAATTAAGACTTGGCGCCATATGCATCCGCGAAGATTAAGGTTGAGCCTCTCTTCCAATTTGGGTCGTGCTGCTTTTTATCTCAGTCGGTCTTGTACCTTAATATTGCTTCTTACAGGAACGTACCGGCTCTATATCGGCCAAAAGACCATTACATCGATCTCTTCAAAACCTTCCGGGAATGTCTCTATAGCTACAAGAAGATGAAGCGAACTCAATGTGAAGGAAGGAACATTATCTCCGTTGCCTAAATTTGATTGCCGTCTCCTCCAGCGAATTGTTAGTGAGAAGCAACATATTAAATTAGAAATTAAACCCGAGTCACTCCCGTACATAGAATCAGCTACCGTGGTGCGCATTCGCATCCAGACCAACCATTCCCTTCATCGTCTTTTTCCAGCAGACTTTTGCGGTTCGCTGGTGCGTTATGAGCCATATATCTGGATGCCAATGGATAGACATGAACATGCAGATTGTCTAGCAAAGCAGAATGCTATAGCAGCATTATATGGTCCAGAAAACTCATTGGGTACTATACGGGACATTGTGGTCTACGATATCACCTAAGTAAGATAAATTTATCCGAAGTCACCATTGCCTGGTCTTCAGTAGTGCAGTTGGGCAACATATATGAGTATAGCTGTATCACTGTCATCATTGCTTGCAACTCTCACGCTGCCTTTTGATTTTGCCTAGAAGGAGGAGGAGCTTGGTTAATGCCAATTTACTGTGTTGGAGGTTTTTTTGTAAGACGTTCATCAGCCTTGGGATACTTGACCTCGTCCAACATTTTCGTCGTCACGTCTACGCCCTCCATTCGCCCCCTTAATGTTAGGCTCTCTAGGGACTTTTCTTTCCGAGACGCAGATAAATTCTGCATGAGCCCATACCATTTCATTTTTGTAGACTAAGTTATACCCTAGTAATCACCTGAGAAATGCTGTTCAAGGCTATAATCAAATTTGTATTTACTCTGACAACCAGGCTGCACTAAAAGCGCTTGGATCGGTCACATGTAAGTTCAGGACAGTAGAGAAGTATCGCAAATCTCTAAACGATATCGCTGAGCAAACTTCCCTCAGTCTGGTATGGGTGCCTGGACACTCCGATATACCGGGCAATGAGATGGCTGATGAACTTGCAACCGCACATCCGTTCCGCTTTCGTCGTTCTGGAAGGGATTGACCATAACGTTCGATACGTGTAAGCTCACTTTGAAAGGGATTTTCCTTAGAGAAGCGGACGTGAGATGGAGTAATCTCGAATCCTGCTAAGACGCTAAGCTCTTGTGGCTTGAATGGGACGGGAGACGCACAAGAAGTATCCTTCTTCTTGGAAGGGGGGGACATATCTCTGGTGGTGGGGTTTATAACCGGCCACATAGCAATACGGCTGGGTGGTCCCTATAATGATTACTGCAGGAGCTGCCAAGACGGAGAAGAGATAGAAACAGTCAAGCATTTTCTGTGCGATTGTCCTGCCCTTTGGCACAAGAGAAAGAAATCTCTGGGATATCCCTTCTTTGAAGATCTTTATGATCTGGCTAATTTGGAACCTAAGAAATTCCTGACATTTGCTGAATCGACCTGTTGGTTTGAGTAGGGGAGAGATCCACGTGGTATTACAATGGGATCTTTTTGGGCCGAAGTGGTACTGATGCTCGCACCGGTGGCCACTCTAACCTAACCTAACCTAACCTATGTCCTAGTAATAATATGTATTACAATTTAGTTTCTAAAAGATCTGTTGACTAAATAATGTCACCTCGCGTGCTGAAGAAACAAAATTTGCCACGGGCAGGTGAGGGTGAAAATTGGGCTGGAGAAGCTATGAATTGCGCCTCCTACGATAGTCACCTCCTACGATAGTCATACCTTCCGCGTGTATATTTTAACCCTCCTCTGCTGAAATGATTCAGTCAGTCAGTTTTCCAAAAAATAATCTGTCATTAAATATTACTACTCTCGCTCGATCCCACCAGCTAGCAATGTAGTTTCCTGTCAAAGTCATTAAAAGATCGTACTAACTTAGTTTCCTTTACAATTTTTGTTGATCTTTATATTTCTTCCACATTCTCACCCACCAGAAACCAGTAATATGTGTTGGTACGAGCAGTCCAATTCATAAAACTAAGCACACATTCTTCAAAGTTGTTATGTCCGTCATTCGTGTATGACTATCTTTTCCATTTGATCAATTTAAGACTTTGATGACACAACGAACTTACAATTTTTTTCATTTTCGGTTTATAGGTAAGACCGCAGGTAAGAGTGAATGTAACTTACGTACGTATATACTGACTTGTTTGTATTGTGTATGATGAAGAAAATGATTACCTGAGTTACGTAGACAGAAGAAAGTATAACGTGATCGTCCGAATGGAGGAAGAAGTTGGTGAAGAGATAGCTCGATGAAATTGCAAAGTTATTTTATGAGATTTTAAAATCTGCCAAAAGTTATAGTGTTTTTGATTCCATTAAAGTCCATCATCCATAACATGTAAAACACAGCCATCTGATCGATACTGACGTATGAAGCTCTTGTCTGGTGGAAGGCGCTAGGCAAGAAGAGCAATCAACATGGGAAGGTGCAAAGGTTAGCATGTGAGCAGCACCCCTCAGGAAGACTTAAACATAATTTTTCACTTGTTGCCTCCACAAGTGTCGCGAAAAGGGCTCAACAAATTAGAGAATGCTACATGTGGAAATCAGCTGAATACGGAGCACGCGGCGTATTAATATATCATGACAAGTTGACGATTCTCAACTGACTTAACGTCCGCCAACCAACCACATCATAGCATTTTTGGACTTACAGGTACATAAAATTAGATATGCTTTTAGGAAAGAATGGGAGTATGGCCTAGCCAGTGTTAGGACCATTACGGTCTACTCAGACTGCTCAAATATGGAAAACGTAACTGGAGCTGTAATGTACTCAAAAATGTGCCGATAATTCAATGGGACCGACTCGTTGACCAACGCAGTGCCTTTCAAGCGGAGGCCATAGACACAGCAGCCAGACTGCTCAAGCATATTACGGAGCTATTGAATATTCTATAGGGGAAGAATAGGAGGATGGCCTAACCAATGGTAGGGGCATTACGGTCTACTCAGACTGCTCAAATATGGAAAACGTAACTGGAGCTGTAATGTACTCAAAAATGTGCCGATAATTCAATGGGACCGACTCGTTGACCAACGCAGTGCCTTTCAAGCGGAGGCCATAGACACAGCAGCCAGACTGCTCAACGATATTACGGAGCTATTGAATATCCTATAGGGGAAGAATAGGAGGATGGCCTGACCAATGGTAGGGGCATTACGGTCTACTCAGACTGCTCAAATATGGAAAACGTAACTGGAGCTGTAATGTACTCAAAAATGTGCCGATAATTCAATGGGACTGACTCGTTGACCAACGCAGTGCCTTTCAAGCGGAGGCCATAGACACAGCAGCCAGACTGCTCAAGGATATTACGGAGCTATTGAATATCCTATAGGGGAAGAATAGGAGGATGGCCTAACCAATGGTAGGGGCATTACGGTCTACTCAGACTACTCAAATATGGAAAACGTAACTGGAGCTGTAATGTACTCAAAAATGTGCCGATAATTCAATGGGACCGACTCGTTGACCAACGCAGTGCCTTTCAAGCGGAGGCCATAGACACAGCAGCCAGACTGCTCAAGGATATTACGGAGCTATTGAATATCCTATAGGGGAAGAATAGGAGGATGGCCTAACCAATGGTAGGAGCATTACGGTCTACTCAGACTGCTCAAATATTGAAAACGTAACTGGAGCTGTAATGTACTCAAAAATGTACCGATAATTCAATGGCACCGACTCGTTGACCAACGCAGTGCCTTTCAAACGAAGGTCTATGCCATAGAGAGAGCAGCCAGACTGATCAAGGTTATTATGGGCCCAGACATCAATGTGATAATTTCGAAAATCGTGCTGAGGTGTCAAGCCTGCTATTGTTTTTGGAGCAGTGCTTCGCCCCCTCCAATAGCTGCGACCAATCACAAATTGTGTAAATGTCAAGCCACGCTCCCTTTGCTGAGTACCAGGGCACAGCGATATTGAAGGAAATCAATTTGCAGATGAGGTGACCAGCAAAGGTTCTGAAATGGACATAGGCGTGGTAAACATCTCCATACGATCCCCGTTGGGTTATCTCCTGAGGAAACTCGAGGAATATGAGATCGGGGCAACATACTTGCTGTAGACCAACCAGTATGATTGCGAGGTCTCAAGGTCCTTACGCCCATGTTTGGATAGGAAATCGACTATTTCCCCCTCAAGCAAAAGTGTTTCTTTCACTCCTATTTGGGTTCAACAGAGAAAGCAAGTTATGGATAATTAGTGATTTTTCATGTACGGTCACCGATTTCTTATCGAAAAAATATCGATTTTTTAACCAAACGTTATCGCAAAAATATCGAGATTATATTAAAAAGTTATCGATTATTATTGGGTAATATTTGAATAACAAATCGATATTTTTTTCGATAGCAAATTGATATTTTTTTTCTTTCTTGCCTTTTACTCTTTGTGAGAAACCAGCACAAAAGTATGCGTTTTCAGCTTTGCCGCCAATACTTCTTATTTACTTAGTTGGCGTTAAGCTGTTTAAACGATTATTGCCGTCTAAAAAGTCGCGCCCGTCACTTCTTCGCCAATTGATCACACCAAAGAAACTAAACTCGTTTTTCACCTGGTCCTTCCATCGGAATGGTGGCCACTTTCGTCCTCTGCTTCCATAGCGCGTTCCGAAGCATCATCTTTCGCTCACATAAGATGACCCAGCCAGCGCGGCTGCTACGTTTTTATTCGCTGAACTATGTTAATGTCTGCGTAAAGCTCGTACAGCTCATCGTTGAATCTTCTTCGGTACTCGCCATAGCCAACACGTACGTGAATCTTTTGCAGTACTTTTCTCTCAAACACTCCCAGAGCCGCTCCGTCTGATGTTGTCATGGTACATGCTTCTGCACTATATAGCAGGACGGGTAACATAAGAGACTTGTTGAGTATGATTTTCGTTTTGCAGAGAGAGTATTTTACTTTTCAATTACCTACCTAGTCGAAAGTAGCCTTTATTGGCAAGAGTAATTATTCGCCGCCAATTACTTTTATTACTAGGCCTAGAAGTACTGTGACCTTTGTGCAGATCTATTGTGCATGACCTTCTAGCCTAATTTTGTATCTGGAGGCGTTTGATACATCTAAGTACCTCGTCAGGCTTTTTACTCCATATAACATAGGGATTGAGAGTCACACCACCTAAATGGGAGTGTCTATGCCTAGTCAGAGCGACACTTTCGCAGAGAATATGAACCGGCATTTCATCCTCCAGCTCACAACAGCGACAAATTTGTGTATCGGATAGATCTAATTTACTTAAACGATATCATATACTACTGCGTCCCGCATAGTACCCAGTGAGAGTTGTTAGGTCCTCCCTGCGTAGATTAATGAGTTTGGCTAATACTTTCGTTACCAGAAGTATAAACAGTTTGACCTTGCTTTGTCCTGGGCAGTTAATCTAGTGATGTCTGAATTGTTTAGTTTCCAAATTACTTACAGTTTACCTGGTGTGTGCTTTTGTAAGTCCACAAAAGGGCTCTGGACCATAGATCATTGGAGCTCCCACGAGGTGGTTGCCTTGTTGTCAGGTTTTGGGGAACATGCTGTGACAGTCCGTCGCTGGCTCTATGGGTGGCCAACAGTAGACCCAGAAGGCCTGGGCTCTTCTTGTTGAGGTTTTTTTGGGAGTGTCCGATTGACTCTGTAAATCCTGCTGTTCAGATACATTCAAGATCTGCGAACAGCAGGGTTTGTCATCGCCAACCGTGATCCCCCTCATCGTTATTGTCACTACCGCTGGTACTTGTATTTACCAGGGGCAGGGATGGCTTGTTTTTGGGCCTTAACTTGACTCTGTCAAACCCACAGAAAGTCAAGTAGTTGCGTTGCTTCATTAGCTCGGCAGACAGCGGATCGGCGGCTATTGTAACTTTTGCCACCATGGACTTTGCCATGGAGTGAGCTTTGGGGCCATATCCCTTAGCCGCCTCGCGGTGGTTGCATCCCTGCAGGTGATAGAAAGCCAGCCTGGGCGAGGTGTGCAACCGTTAAAGGTGGGATTTATAGCACCATCATTTTGGCTCATCACCTCTCCCAGGATGGCTTTCTGTATGGCTTTCAGTTTCCCTGAAGACCAGACCGTGGCTGTATAGTCGGGTGATTCGCCGCCAATAGTCTACGTGTAATGAGTCCTTCGACTAAGACTTCGATTTTGCCTGAAAAGAGCGTTAAAAAAATCTCTAATTTTTGCATTTTTATGTTACATTATTTATAAGTAAAAAGGCCGTACCTAAACCATACATTTAAGACATCGTTCGAGGTCAAGCTCTGGGTAAAGCCTTCTGTGTAAGTAAATCAGGCCTTAAAATCTGTAAAGTCTAATCAAATACGCAACGAAACGAATTCAAGCTTCCCAAAAAAGCGTTGAAGCAGAGCGAAAAAACAAAACAACGTGAAGCTTTCTCAAACGAAAGACTTAAGCAGAAAACTCGTTTTCTATTAAGTTTAATTATTCGCAGCGATCGACGAACTTCAAAGCGACAGAACAAAAGTTGTTCGAAAACATACCTACAAGCAAACTTATATATATACCTATAAATAGTACACATATATGTTAGTTATAAAACTTGTCCCTTGATTAAAAAACAGTAATTTATAACCACCTACCACACCGATGATTCTGGGTTCACGCCTCGGGCAAAGCAACATTAAAATTTTTGGAACAGGCTTTTTCAATTAGAATACAACTTTTCTAAGCCGGGTCGCCCCTGGGCAGTGTTAGGCAAGCACTCCGAGTGTATTTCTGCCATGAAAAGCTTCTCAGTGAAAACTCATCTGCCTGGCAGATGCCGTTCGAAATCGGCATTAAACAGGTAATTCCCGTTCCGCCAATAGGAAAACCTAAAAATAAGCACCACGCAAATCGGAAGAAAAGCTCGGCCTAAAATCTCTTCGGATGTTATTGCGCCTTACATTTATTTTTTATTTTATAATCATCGCACCATCGATGCGTTTGAGTATGTATAATAAGTTTAATTATTTTAAGCTACCACATTTTTCTTGTAGACTTCCTTTAAGCAATCGCAAAGAAACCATACACATGCACATTGCCTTCCACTAATAGCAATTATTAGTTTTCTTCGTTTACATTACATTTTAATCACAGCGAAACACGACATTTAAATTGTTGTAGTGAATAGGGTAGATGGACCAGTAACCGGACATTTTTCACTTTAATCGTTTGAAATAAGCAAACCGTTGATTTATTTTAAAATTCGAAAAATTCATTGGAAGAAGCCACTCATTTATAGTGGTTTCGCAATTTGCCTTTTGCTTCATTTTCAAAAGAAGCTTTGTTGTTTCACTTTTAGTTTACGTGTGTGAATTGAGGTGTTAAGACGTGCTACTTTTCAATTTTTTGCTAGTTGTACTTCAATTATATCAAGTGAGTTTTTACTAATAATTTCGTGACAAAAGTTTTTCAAATGACTACTATTCTATAAATAATTGAAAAAATACGTCATAATAGTTTAAAGTTAGTGAAAATATGTTTATGTTTTTGTAAATATACCTGTCCGGATACTGGAATAAAAATAATAGTGTTTTACAGAATCCGGACAAAGGGTGCGGTTACTAGAAATAGTTAACAACCGCACATTTCTAATATCCGGACATGCTGTTTCTTTAGCGCTTTTTTTTAATAATATTTGTTTATATTAAAATTAATTGTGGTATTATCACACATACCATTCGACTGGGCGAGATTAAGTGAAGGCGAGAGGTGCACATGATCGACCAAGCAGGAAAGGCGTGTGTTCAAGATTATGTGTGGGTCTTACAACCTTAGAATAATAAAGTTGCTTCTATCATTAAAAAGAGACTCATGATTCATGACGGGTATTCTGACTGGACACGCCTTCTGGCGTCACATGCCTTTAAATTAATCTTGGTCAGTGATAGCCGATGTAGGAAGTGCAGGTTGGAGGAGGAAACGATCGAGCACATTCTGTGCTCATGCCCTGCGCTTGCCAGGCTAAGACTCCAACTATTAGGAGTGATATAGCTGTCAGATCTAGAAGCAGCAAGTGGCTTTAGTCCTAGGAATCTTCTAGTATTTGCCAACAAGACGGAGTTATCTTATAACATAAGTCCTGGTTTTTGATAGGGTATTTAGATTGGTCGTTAAAACAAACTTTTGGTAGCACCATGGACTCATTCAGTCTGTGTGAGGTCCTCATGGACCTGGCAGTTCAACCTAACCTAACCTATGTGTGATAATCCCTAAACCGTGCCTATTGGACGATTTGCAGCCAGGGTATATATTCTGCTGTATTTCAACGGAGCCTTCCCGATACCGGGCCGCCTCGGGAAGTAATGATGGCCTTACCACAGCAAGGGTCGCTGTTGTAGCGGACGGTTTTGATCCCCATTTTTAACATTAGACCACTGGGCCGCCCTGTGGGCTGGTGGTCGTACGACCAAGATGAACTCAAAAATTTTAAGAGAAAGTAAGGATACGAAGAAAAAGCCATGGTGTCGCAAGCCGGAAAAGAGGAAATCGCTATCAGTGATGACTCGGACGCGGATAGCGATGATAATGTGCAGTGAGTGCGCTCGCTAAAGGAGCGGCACACTAGTTCGGACAAAGAATTAAAGTTAGAGCGGGAACAACGAGATAGGGAGCTTAAGATAACCCTCTCAAAATATCGGGCTGCAATAAGAATTATGCAGCGCTTGGGCCCAGTAGTTTACCCAACCAACGATAAGAGCAATCGCTTGGCATGGGCCCGCGAGACAGTGGAAGAATGTCGAAGACAATTTACAGATAAAAGCTTTGCTGCGAATAAGCCTCAATTTTCCAACCGCATCGAAGAGGAAGAAACCCCTAGAGTCAAGAGGCAGCGATCGACTGAACCTGACAAGCATGCTTTTAAGAGGCATAAGGGGAGAGTAAAAGCTCCAGTCCAAGGATCGGCAGGTGAATTAGCTGGAATGACAGGAACCAAACCTCAAAATCTGCAAAGCGGTTGGAATAGGGAAATATAAGTACTGGAAAGCCATGTACCTCAAAAGCTGTAGTGCAGGAAGAGGAAGACAATAATGGCTTAAGAAGGCACAAGGGAGATAACAATTAGACTCCAGCTTAATCGATGATACTAAAGTGAGCTAAAGCTGAGATTCCGGTTTTCACCGAGAAGAAGATGAGCGAAGTTGCGAAGCAGTCTCTGACTGTGGCATTTGTATAATGTTTAATTACTACGTAGGTATGTTTTCAGCTAAAATGTATTGAAAATGAAATATTTATATTTTATTTTTTTATTTATTGGATTTTTGTGTGTTTGTTCTTTATCTAAGTATATATAAGTATATTTAACTGAAAATGAAAGATTGTTTTCGTCTGTTTTTCTGAACGTTTAAATAATAAGTACCTATGCAAGTCAATGAAATTAATGAAGAATGTGCAAAAGTTTATTTTTTGTTGTTGTATTTATTTGGTTTAAATATTAAATAAAAACAAACGTTATAAAACGTTGTAAAACGCTACAAAAAAATAATTTTTATTTTAGATCATAAGCGTCCGGTAACTGGAATTTTACTGTGCGGTTTCTGAAAAAACTGTTCGGTTATTGGCAAATTCTGACTTGTATCAAAACAATAATTTTTACAAAAAAACAGAGAGTTTTCTATCGAAGTGACTGACTTTATGAGATTTAGAATTAAGCAATAGTCATTCGAAAATTCAAAGTTTTTTAATATCACTTATAAAATGTAACCAAGAAGAGTTCAAAAGCAAAAAAAAAAGTTAAGTGGCCGGATACTGGTACATCTACCCTATGAATTTTCAGCTTCATTCATCGGTGTAGGCGTGTCAATATGTGGAAAGATGTCGTGGAAATTATAGATAACAGAAAGTTGTGTGACTGATTTATCAGAAACGGAAGTTAATAAATATGCGTAGGTACAGAGACAAATATAGATAAGAGTGCGTTCATAGCTGCTGTCTTCGGCAGTGCCTAAAGCCTTATAGCTTTGAAGAAAGTATGTGAACTTTGGTCTGAAAATTCTATTAAAAAGCAACAGTCTTAGTCCTGTTTGTATATCTTATGTATCCATCCTACTGCCGCTGGCTGGCCACCAACGAAGTCTTGCTTCTAGCTAGTCTAGCTTCATTTCAAAAACCCGTAGGAACTCTCACGTATCACTTAAGTAGTTTAGACCAATTAGTCAATCGGGGAGTTACTGGTAAGTTACTGTCGGTTGGTCAACTAAAATCACAGAAAGGAGAGAGGATAATTCTATAACCACAACTCTTGATTGTGTTAGTAAAGGAACTTCTGGTAGATCTAGAAGGCAGCAGAATAGTTGCTGAGTGATTATCTCTGTGGATGACTTGACAATCCTCGTCAGAAGTAAACTTCTATGATAGTCAAGTCGCACACGCACTTTACACGGCGATTATTAACCACATGTTGGCGTCAGTAGAGCTTGCAGCGCTGGTTGGTATCAGCGACGCACATAAAACAACACCTACTCTGCCATTGAGACATCTGCATTGCGGCCAAGGTGGTTGCTGCCCAGTCGCCCAGTCGATGAGATTACACGAGTAGTCTTTAATCTCAACTAGGCCAATTCACATGTCTTACAATTTTTATACTCAGTTGAGCAGAGCTCACAGAGTATATTAAGTTTGATTGGATAACGGTTGGTTGTACATATATAAAGGAATCGAGATAGATATAGACTTCCATATATCAAAATAATCAGGATCGAAAAAAAATTTGATTGAGCCATGTCCGTCCGTCCGTCCGTCCGTTAACACGATAACTTGAGTAAATTTTGAGGTATCTTGATGAAATTTGGTATGTAGGTTCCTGAGCACTCATCTCAGATCGCTGTTTAAAATGAACAATATCGGACTATAACCACGCCCACTTTTTCGATATCGAAAATTTTGAAAAACCGAAAAAGTGTGATAATTCATTACAAAAGACCGATAAAGCGACGAAAATTGGTAGGTGAGTTGAACTTATGACGCAAAATAGAAAATTATTAAAATTTTGGACAATGGGCGTGGCACCGCCCACTTTTAAAAGAAGGTAATTTAAAACTTTTGCAAGCTGTAATTTGGCAGTCGTTGAAGATATCATGATGAAATTTGGCAGGAACGTTACTCTTATTACCATATGTACGCTTAATAAAAATTAGCAAAATCGGAGAAGGACCACGCCCACTTTAAAAAAAAATTTTTTTTTAAAGTAAAATTTTAACAAAAAATTTAATATTTTTACAGTATATAAGTAAATTATGTCAAGATTCAACTCCAGTAATGATATGGTGCAACAAAATACAAAAATAAAAGAAAATTTAAAAATGGGCGTGGCTCCGCCCTTTTTCATTTAATTTGTCTAGGATACTTTTAACGCCATAAGTCGAACAAAAATTAACCGATCCTTTTGAAATTTGGTAGGGGCATAGATTTTATGGCGTTAACTGTTTTCTGTGAAAATGGGCGAAATCGGTTGATGCCACGCCCAGTTTTTATACACAGTCGTCCGTCTGTCCTTCCGCATGGCCGTTAACACGATAACTTGAGCAAAAATCGATATATCTTTACTAAACTCAGTTCACGTACTTATCTGAACTCACTTTATCTTGGTATGAAAAATGAACGAAATCCGACTATGACCACGCCCACTTTTTCGATATCGAATATTACGAAAAATGAAAAAATGCCATAATTCTATACCAAATACGAAAAAAGGGATGAAACATGGTAAGGTAATTGGATTGTTTTATTGACGCGAAATATAACTTTAGAAAAAACTTTATAAAATGGTTGTGACACCTACCATATTAAGTAGAAGAAAATGAAAAGTTCTGCAGGGCGAAATAAAAAACCCTTAAAATCTTGGCAGGTATTACATATATAAATAAATTAGCGGTATCCAACAGATGATGTTGTGGGTCACCCTGGTCCACATTTTGGTCGATATCTGGAAAACGCCTTCACATATACAACTACCACCACTCCCTTTTAAAACTCTCATTAATACCTTTATTTTGATACCCATATCGTACAAACTCATTCTAGAGTCACCCTGGTCCACCTTTATGGCGATATTTCGAAAAGGCGAACACCTATAGAACGAAGGCCCACTCCCTTTTAAAAATACTCGTTAACACCTTTCATTTGATACCCATATCGTACAAACAAAGTCTAGAGTCACCCCTGGTCCAGAAAGGCCCACTCCCTCTTAAAATACTCATTAACACCTTTCATTTGATACCCATATCGTACAAACGCATTCTAGAGTCACCCCTGGTCCATCTTTACGGCGATATCTCGAAAAGGCGTCCATCTATAGAACTTAGGTCCACGCCCTTTTAAAATACTCATTAACACCATTCGTTTGATGCCCATATTGTACAAACAAATTCTAGGGTCACCCCTGGTCCACCTTTATGGCGATATCTCAAAACGGCGTTCACCTATGGAACTAAGGATTACTCCCTTTTAAAATACTCATTAACACCTTTCTTTTGATACCCATACCGTACAAACGTATTCTAGAGTCAACCCTGATCCACCTTTATGGCTATATCCCTAAATGGCGTCCACCTATAGAATTATGGCCCACTCCCTCATAAAATACTCTTTAATGCCTTTCATTTGATACACATGTCATACAAACACGTTCCAGGGTTTCCCTCGGTTCATTTTCCTACATGGTTATGGAGTATGGAGTATGTAATGTTCGGTTACACCCGAACTTAACCTTCCTTACTTGTTTACTTTATCCCCGACAATACAAAAATTTTTTTAAGCGTACAACAACCCCCAGTGTACGTTTCAAATCAGTCACTTCCCTCCAGAAATAAGTGGGAAAAATGACATATCTTGGACAGTGGACTATTTAATTGGTGCACGGATGTGTCGAAGTTGGATGGAATGCTTGTAGCGGAGGTTTTCTTTAAGGAGCTCCAAATAAACCGCAAGTTTAAATTTCCCGATCATTGTAGCGTCATTCAAGCGGAATTTGTGATGTGGTAGATGCAAATCAGTGCTACTGTTGTTAAAGATTTTAAAAGCTACTCGGATAGTGAAGCGGCTTTTAAATCCTTGCTTTCAACTATAGTGTGATCGCGCGTTCTAAGGGAGTACCTGTCAAAGAATTCCGAGCAATTGGCAAATGGTTCTCTTAGCCCCATAGGGAAAACAGTAACTAATGATACTTCATCTAAAGCATCAAATAAAGGTTGGTTTGATAGTGGTTAGATTTTCACTTGTTCGGAAATATAGACAAAGTAATGCGGGGACAATTTCACCGCCTAAAACATCGTCATATAAAATTCGTCAGTTAAGAGCATGTAAATTAAATTTAAGGCGAACTTATAATGGTTCCGAATGTACTAGAAGTGCATCGGTTCAGAGCGGAATTTTTTCAGCGAGAGGGCAATGGGGCTCCCGTCGAGTCCTTCTACACTCTCTCCTCTACGTTGAGCTTACCCGAACACTTACTATCTTGAACTCTTCCTAGGTACTTTGTACAAGGTCTACCTGCAGTATCAGCCCTCCAAACTAAGGCGTAGTCCAAGACCGCATTGGTTTTCTCCACGTTCGCGCTAAACCCGACCTTAGTTGCCCAGGTACATATGTACATACATATATTCCTAAGCGCTTAATCTATCGAAGAGCAAATTTTTGGAAGGCACTTTCCCCTTATAACAACTACAATATCATCATAATTTTGATGGGTGCCTCGTCGTAAACAGCACTCATAGCCGAGTCGATAACACTCCGCTCTGCTGCGTGCTCTGTCCACTGTTTTCGTGCTCTTATACAACCCCTTTTGTAAAGGTACCTCCCTGCAATGTAATTAGGACCATCCATGATCGTCCGTATTGATATATTGGGGAAAGCCACTGCAATGTCTAAGAAGATTGCTTAATCTCAGGAGGATCTCTCTTCCCTGCAAAAGAAGATTCCTTAATCTTTTGCTGTAAAGCTATCTTAGGGCACAAAACTGCACGAAACTATGAAGCGCTCCACCCCCAGCGGGTTAGGAGGTTGGAATATACCCGCGGTAGGTACGCCTGTCATAAGAGGCGACTAAAATACCAAATATATCCAAGAGATTGTGTAGCGCAACCCTTTCAAGGAGTTGTCAGCGCAATATGTAGCTTATCCAACCCAATGGTCAACCTCAGCAATCTGTGGCGAATCCTGTTTCTTTAACAGCCGAGGCTCTGGCGACCCCGAACTCCTCATGGATGTAGGGGGTGGGAGAGCGGGATGGCTTAAAAGTGGCTTGTGGTCATACCAAATCGTTCCCGAGATGGTCGGGCTTGGTACCGGAACGTTCCGGATCTGCATCCGGCAAAGTACCACCAACATCGATAACACTCCCCAAGGCCTTCGTGGAGCGTCCTTATCGCTACAACAACAACATAAACAACAGTATGAAGCACCCCACTGTCTTAAGGTTAAGTGTAATATGCCATTTCGGTAGTTATGATTGACGCAATCAAAACTTCCCGCTTTTTGGTTGATAATTATTTAATATTATTTGTTACACATTGAGCTTTAATAATTGCTTTTAATGATCGTTCGACTTGAAATACCAACTTGCGCATTTGCGTCATTTCTCACACTATGTGACTTCTTGTCATTTTATTTTCCATTATGCTTTAAATTTATTTAATATATCTTCACATATATGGTGTCACTCTACTTCAGTGGTGCACAACACCGACAGCGCTTCGAATGCAAAGGAAATTTTTTGTAGTAGTATGTATTTACATGAAAAAGTTTTGAGCATAGAATTCACGACTGAGATGTTTACAGCTTGACATACAAGTTTAACTGCTGGCTTCATTCTTTGAATCTCTGTCCCTGTGCTAATACGGTTTGCAGGCGAACGCCGAATAATTTCCTGAAGCTCTTCTAAACTCCCGTGTGCACCACTGCCCACTTCCCTCTATAATAAGTAATTTCGTACCTTGACTGCTACTTTCTACTTCTTTCCGTTGCTCCCCCCAGCTCCATTCACCTACTCAGTACAACAATTGACAATTTTCATTAATAATTATTTGTGTTTATTATAATTGTTTTCCTGTTTCGGTACAACCTCTAAAATTTAAAAATCATATTATAAACGCAAGAAATCACTCGAAAACACCTCACAGTACATAAAAGGCTTCCGTTATTTATTTACGATTTAATTTTGTCATTTGCGTGTCAAGAAGCGAAACATTTTTATTTTTCTACTTCTTGTACCTACAAATTTCCAAATTATTGCTTGACATTTTTGTTAAGACCATTATTTTTATTGTCTGATTGCGCATACACGCACATTTGATGATATTTTGATTAAAGTTTTATAATAATACTTATAACGGTATTTTCTTTTGTAATGATTTCACACTTTCTTCTTCACCTAATTTGATTTAAATTTGGCTTGGTCTGCGCAGGAGCGCCACTGATGAGTCTTGAAAATATGTTTAATATGAAGGTGATGACAAAGTTTGATTAGGTTAAATTAGTCGGTCAACAAAAACCTCATAAGACCGAATGTGTCCACAGTGTTACCAGAATTTGATTGACGACCCAACGGAAGATACCCCAATTAGGTGCCAGGACTTTTGTTGTAAAAAAACTCCGTCCTCTTGGCAAATACTAGAAGCCTTCCAGGACCTAGCCTTAAAATCTGGCAACTCTGCCCTTATAGCTGGTGCCTTGACCTTGCGAGTGCAGCACATGAACACAGAATGTGCTCAACTGTTTCTTCCTGCAGCTCGCACTTCCTAAATCAGACGAGACCTAACTTATAAGCATGTGATACCAGAAAGCAGGTCCAGTTAGTATGCACATCGTGAGCCTTAAGTCTTCACGATATGAGATGTGAGCAACTTTGTGTGACAAACGTCGTATGATTTGCACATGAACTTGAAAATTGGAATCCACACGCTTCTGTCAACGCCTTTCTTGCTTGATGAATCATGGATGGATGATGGCCTTTTCGTTACCTTCTATTCCTTTATGACCCAGTATGGATGTATGGTCGGGCCTGAGGAAAGTTCCTTCAATAATTATTTGCATTCCAGGGAAATTCTTGATGAAGTATTGTGTGACAGTATTGCCTTGATCGCCGCGTGACTATCAATATATTGTGGCAAATATTAGCATCACTATGCTGTTAGTAAATAATCACAACAGCGAAAACAGCAAGCAGCCACACTTATGTACATGTACACATACAAAGCGATGAAGAATATTTCACATACATAAACAGCAACTTAAAGCTAAGAAATTATCTCACATGCACATATGTAGTCATCAGCTAAGTGCAGAAGTTGTTACTCACACATACACACGCATATAGATAAATTACCAAGTAGGAGATACAACAGTTTTAGAAGGTGAAATGTCCAGACGTTCGGAAAAATATGCAACGAGGCAACAGAGAGTATAAAAGCAGCACAAGCTGAGGAATGACTAATCAGTTTGATTTAAACACGCTATTAGTTGTGAAGTGAAGTAAAATAGTGAAGTACTACTCCCAAAGTAGTCTAATAAAGACCATTTTGCAATACTGATTATTCGAGTTATATATTCGACATTTCAGCGATACGAACATTAGCAGAAGTTTTATAATTATCAGAAATCCCCAAAATTGAGGGTTAAGCTTACTCCACAATTATCGCTGCTTTCCCCACGTCTACAATATTCGCCCGAAATACGCTGCATTGATCTGGCAGTCTGTAGGATCTACTCATTTCCGAATCGACACAGTGAGCAGAAGACCCGACCCCTTCCGTTAGTTTGATATCCATCGGTGTATATGTGCATGGTATATTCTGCCATTTCTGCATTCTTGTGCCAACCCACCGGCTTTATTACAGCCCCAAGTTCTATTTTGAAGCTCATACATGTGGCCATGTAGCCTTATACTTAATGGCGTTATACTGTTATGGCCATACTGCCTACACTCAAGCTGCCCCGAGCTCTTAAGCCCTATCGCAGTTGCAGGATCTATAATTTTGGCCATTAGGTCTGCAGGTGAAAAAAATTTAAGTTTTGGAGAATTTTCAGTCCCCAACTCGATGAGGCACCTAAGGTTAGTACTAAGATCATTTGTGTGCCAATTTATTAAGAAACATTGATTTCTGGAAAGCGATAAATACACTCTTCGAAGACTTTAGGGAGTGCTATCGATGTTGCTCGTTTTTTCCCGGATATAGATAAGAAGCACCATTAAGGTATAAGTCAGGCAATCTCGGGAACGATTTAATGTCACCACATGGAACACTCCAGGCCATTCCGCCGCTCCTGAAACCAGGAGTCGCACAGGATTCAACAGGGATAGGTTAGTTTGAAAATTGTGTTTAAGAAGCATAAATTGCGCTGATATTCCCTTAAAGGGGTTGCTCTACACAACTATTGAATCAGTTTGGTATTTTAGACGCCACTTGCGAGAGGCATAACTGCCACGGGTATATTCTTTTGAATGGAAGAGGGAGCAAGAAGTGGCTTTCCAAACATTGAAAGAGCGTTTGTGCACTGCCGAAATGTTGGCATAACCGATTTCAGGAGCAACATTAATTCTAGATGCCAGATGCGAGTTGATATGCTTTATTATGCGTTGTGTCACAACTTGTCGATGGACAGAACACGGTAGTTGTCTTTTACAGCTGATCAATTGGAAAACCAGAGAGGAACTATTGTCTTACACGGAGAGAGCTGTT
Organism: Eurosta solidaginis; assembly: GCF_040869045.1. Lineage (NCBI taxonomy): Eukaryota > Metazoa > Arthropoda > Insecta > Diptera > Tephritidae > Eurosta > Eurosta solidaginis. Next base: position 1,044,104 of record NW_027136883.1, on the reverse strand, counting down.
GGCATTGGTAGAGCGCATTAAACATTATCACAAGTACTTCTACGGGCAGCGATTCCGCATCAGAACCGGTCAAGCAGCGTTGAAATGGCTCCTACAGTTCCGTAATCGAGAAGGTCAATTGATACGGTGGATCGAGCGACTATGACTATGAATAAGCTATGACTTTTCCATTGAACGTCGGAGAAGGTAGCACCCATGGTAATGACATTGCATGTCACGAAGACCGTGTAATTTGGAATGCAAATACTGTGCGAAAGCTGAGGCTAAGGAAGACATCATAGATGTCCGGCTTATGACTATAACGTGTTCGGATGACTGGGATATGGAACATCTAAGGAAGTGTGAGCTAGAAGATACAGATCTGTCACATGTTATGTAAGTGCTCGAACGAAACGAAAGACCCTATAGAGAGAAGATGTCAGCAGAGAGTCCTATTGCCTAGTCATATTGGGCCCAGTGGAACTGTTTACAATTGACATCGGAGAGTGAGGATGGTCAATGCAAAACGAAACTGATAGTTGTTCCAAGGAAGAGGATTCCTCACGTTCTCAGTGAGCTACATAATGGTCCAAGTGGGGGTCATTTTGGAATCACGAAGACGCTACAGAAAATTAACCCGCGGGCATTATTGACATATCAGGGTCTTTTGATAACACAACGCATCAAGCTATCGAACAAGATATGATTGGCAAGGATAAAGGCCCAATGATCATTTGTGGGTTCTATTCTTGCTAAAGAGACGAACAATCTGTTTTGGGCTGGGAGGTAGAACTAAGTTAGTTGTGGTCGATAAAAGATGCTCTCAAAGGGATATACTCTCTGCACACTTGTGGGCCCCTTGTCATATATGACCTACCTCAGCTAACTGAAATCCAATGGATTTGACACACAAGGTTATGCTGTGTCACATTATCGTTGGCAGCGCTTTGTCAATAAATATGCTAACGCAAGGCTGTGATATTGTTTCCTGCTTGTTCTTAGTTCTACACAAGCACCACCCCTTGCGCACCCCTTTCTCTACGGCACCAAATACACTTTCGCTTTACTCATTGCTTGTCTTCGGTTTACTGTTTTTTCTTTAAATTGTTATAGCGCTTTTCCGCTTGCCAAGCGTTTATTGTCGCTAACAAGCGATCAAATGGCAATTTAAAAGTTTTTTATTTAACACTAAATCACCTCTAACTCCTGCGCGGTGTAATGGAGCCCTTTTCGCCCCCACCCACCCATATAAAAATATTTAGCTCAATATTGTGATAATTTTTTGAAATTATCAATTTCTCTTTCACTCGCTGATAGTTGACAATGTGCTGGCGCTTCCGCACCCCTTATTTATATTACTCACCCCCGCCGAGTCGACTGCGACTGCGACAATCTACAACCCTTTCGCTATTCAATAGCAACGCTAAATATCTCGGAAATTGCGGAAGGTGAAAAAAATATGTTTAGTAGTGTGAGTTTTCTACGACTTTTTAATAACTTTGACGTGTCTTTGGAAACAATACCTAATAACAATAACAACAACAAATGCATGCAATAAAGTATTTTATTGAACTTTTTTTTCTTTCACTGCCAAACAATGGCAAAGAGAAATAACTTTGACTCTAAAATTATGACTTGCTCCCTAAGGATTTTTTGGAATTTTTCAACAAACATCCCACCAGTTAACATAAGAGCAGCAGTATTTTTAAGTTAGTCATTTATGTGGCGTAACGGGTTATACAGCGAAACCCCTCCTAACGGACGCCTCTATTAGACACACACCTCCCTTGGCCGGCAGTTTTCATGCAACAAGTTTTAGGTACAATTTTCTGAACAAGTTGCACTCCGTTAGGCGTACACTTTCTTGGTCGGACGCGATCGTGGTTATTTGCTATAAAATGGTATGAAAAATTGGACGTATTCGAACTCCTCGTAAGCGAAGTGGTTAGGTTAGATTGAAATTCCTGCCCAAAGGCAGACTTAGGCAAGTGATATGAGGCTCGTAATGATATCACGAAAAGGCACCATTACCTTGCCCCTACGAACCATTTTGCGGACCTGATAAATTCTATCAAGTTCTTGACATCATTCCTTACGACCTGGCGCAGATTATTCAGAGATGGAGCTCCCCGACGCGAACTCCACGGACTGGTTAGGTTAGATTGAAATGCCTGCCCGGCGGCACACTTAGGCAAGTGATATGAAGCCCGTTATTATATCACGCAAGGCACCATTACCTTGCCCCTTTGAACCATTTTGAGGACCTGATAAAGGCTAACAAGTCTTTGAAGTCATGCAAGCGCTGCCTTGCACCAGGCCTAGCGCCAGGCAGGCGGCAAATGCAACCGTTGAACATCTGTTTCCTTCTCTTCATCCTCTTTACAACTTCAGCCGCAAACACGATAAGGCGCTTCTAACCGTTCGGCATGCCTACCTATAGGGTAGTGCTGAATGCGTTCTCCTAAAAGTGTAGAAATTATATCCATATATAGGTTGTAAACGTGACGAGATCTCTTAAGATCCCATTTTGGTAAGGTTTCCTTCGATGTCCGACCCCCGATGCAAAGTTGTTTTACGCAACTGTTGCCGTTGCACATCGATCCGTGCTAGAAGGAAGAAAACTATATTGTTTAGTATACTAGAGTTTCCTATTGTTTTATTGTTTGAATTGTACAGCTCCCTTCCCTCCCTCGGTAACCAACTGGACCCAATGGAAGGATGTACTGAAGGATCTGAAAAGCTTCGCTAGACGTTGCTCTTAGAGCACCACTTATGCTGAGCGCTTTTAAGCTGACAAATGTAAAAGAAAAGTTAGGCTTACAGATTGCATAAAGTTAGGTTAGATTGAACTGGTCGTTACGTATGGACCTTACATAAACTGAATATTTCCATAGAGTAACCAGCAGCTTAAACGTTGACCAACAGAAAAACCACCTCAAGAATTATTATTATGAAATAACTACGTTCCCTTGGAAAATATTAGAAGTTACCTAGAGCTTGCCCCACTACCGTCTTCTAGACCTAAGAATTTGATTTGACATATCTTTGACAAGTTTCTGTGATACACTTGGTTTCACAACTTTCCTACTTAGTTGTTTATTTGCACTTTTGTTGTTGTTGTTGTATTAAATAAAGACACTCACCGACTTTGGGTAGTGTTATCGATGTTGATGGTCCTATGCCGGATATAGATCCGGTAAGTTCCGGTAACAAAGCACCATTGAGGTACTAGCCCGACTATCTCGGGAAGGATTTATATGGCCACATTAAACCTTCTAAGCCATAACGCCCCCCCCCCTCTAGCTCCATGACAAATTTGGGGTCGCCAGAGCCTCGGCTGTTAATGAGACAGGATTTTTGTAGCTTTTGTCTTCTTTGCCATGTCACCTACCTTTTCGTTACCATCTTTGCAAATGTGACCGGAGCCCTAAAATGATTTTAAGCTTCCCCCTATGTCAATTCTTTGAAAGGCCCCAAAACACTTACAGTTGTTGTGCTATGGACGATTATCGCCCCCATGACCGCCTGGTTGTCAATTCAAAAATTAATGGGACGACAGTTTGCGCAGGTTTTCCCAGTAATTTTTTACAATATGCGGATTCTACGATCTTGTTGTTACCGCATGGGCACAGTATGCAATAGACCATCCTGGCTACATTAGTTTGGTTATATTTTCATTGTGCGTGTCGTATACGACATTAAGGCGCCCTTGCCCCACACTTTAAAATCTATTGGGGCACTAAGATCTCAACCGGCTGACAAGTGTAGGCTGACGTTGAGTGTCCGCCTAAGGAAGGTTTCACTGTATGAACATATGTCATCCGTTTGGGTCGCTGCTAAGCGTATGTTTTTGTTGTTGCATGTCGCCTTTATACACTCGTTTATTGACAAATTTTTTGCCACTGCAAAATTTTTGTTTTTTTGTCACAACTCTTTTTAAACTTTTCTTGTAAGTTGACACTGTTGACAGTTTATATTTTGACAGTTTACTTAAATGTCTTACTTTTTCTTAATACACACACATCCCCACATCCACACAAATATTCGTAAATATTTCCCTCTTTGGTAATAATTTTGGCATAAAGAATATGACAATTTCATTGCTTCCTTTTCCTCCTGTCGCAACTTTTTTTTTGCTTTTCATTTTTGCAGTTAAATTGTCGAATGCTTTGATGATACTTTGATCACTTTATTATTATTTAATGTCACTTCTTTCTTTCCTCTGACATGTTAAATTATAGACACGAATATGTGTATGGATCTGTAAACCTGTTGTGTATAGGAACATAGGTTAGGTTAGGTTAGAGAGGCCACCGGTGCGAGCACCAGTGCACTTAGGCCCAAAAAGGTCCCATTGTGATACCACGTGGATTTCTCCCCTACTCAAACCAACAGGTCGATTCAGCAAATGTCAGGAATTTCTTAGGTTCCAACTTAGCCAGATTAAAAATACCGTCAAAAAAGTTGGATGCCAGAGATTTCTTCCTCTTGCGCCAAAGCGCAGGACAATCGCGCAAGCAGGATTCGATATTGCTCCATCTCACACCCGCTTCCCTAAGGAAAATCCCTTACAAAGTGAGGTTACAGTTAGCGAGCGGCATGCTCAATCCCTTCCAGGACGACGAAAGCGGAACGGATGTGCCCCCTCTTGCAAGTTCGTCAGCCATCTCATTGCCCGGTATATCGGAGTGTCCAGGCAGCCATACCAGACTGAGGGAAGTTTGCTCAGCGATCTCGTTAAAAGATATGCGGCACTTCTCTTACATGTGACCGACTTACATGTGATCGACCCAAGCGCTTTCAGTGCATCCTGTCAGTCAGAGTAAATACAAATTTGATTATAGCCGTGAACAGCATTTCTCAGGTGATCAACGGCTTCATTTATAGCAGCCACCTCCGCTACAATGATCGGGTTGAGGTGCAGATACCACGCCGCCTACCTTTTTATCCAGTTTGGAGCCGTCAGTATGTATTTGCAGCCTATCGCTCAGGTCCGGCGGCTCCTTCAACCAATAATCCCTAAGTATTAGTACTATAAAAGCGAGTACCTTGAAAGTATGAAAGTTGCATGAATTACAGAAAAGGAGGTAATGGATGAAACGCCTAGAGTTACTGCAAATAAATCCCCAGCTGTCGACATGGAGTACCAAACATAGCGCATAAAGCAAATTTAGGTATAGAGCATCAGTATTTTCGATCGCTTCGAAGCCTGTATCTACAAAGGCGTACTCTCTCTCTCCGGTGAATATATAATACCAGCGCTTTTGCTGAAATCTGTTAACATGGCCAGCTATCCTCATACAAAGCTTTCGGCATACCCTAAAAATCCCACATGACTTGTTAAATATTCAGTTTGATTTCCAAAGTCAAGATCAACAGTATGTATAATAGTCGGACGTTCAAATGACGTGAACTCAAAGTTGGCTGTGAGTGAGTAAGTGCCTATCATCACTTAAAAACTCTGCTTTAAATATTGTGGAGTAAATGTTGATTCAAAGCTTACTTTTAAAGAGAAATTCACGGTGATGGGAGAAAAAATTTCTTCCAGGCGCAGGTAACCGTCTGCTATTGTCCACCGTAACCTACTCGATAATATTATACGCAGAACCAGTATGACAAGGTTCTAAGCTGATCTAGCAGTCAAACTATTTACAGCTATGCGAATAGCAAGTATTTGTTGGACGTTGTCCACTGACGTGATTTTTGCCTTATATTGGCAACTTCGTATAGATCTGTTAACAAGTGAAATAGTCAATCTCTATGATATTGGCATAGGGTGACCATCTGATGTTGACAAAAAAAGCGCAAGGTCACGAATAATAGTTAAGTGGAAAACACGGTGGAAGGAATCGAAGGAAAGAGGCAATCGTATGAGCGGAAGCCCAATGAACAAAGAAAGTCAGGCGGTTTCAAAAAGTACTCACTGGACACCGAGTTTTTGAAGAGTAACTTTCCACGAGGATTTTAGCTTTACTAATGTGCGAACACATGCTGCAAGAGAGCGCAGAGAAGTGAGCGATTGCCCTCGTAATTTATGCCTCGTGGCGGTCCCACGAGCTGTTGACACATGAACAGGTTAAGCCTGGATTGCTTGGGTCATTCTCATTTACCTCTCCGTCACCTTCAAGTAAATTATTTTTCACACATTACATGTGAGTTTCTATCTAAAATTGTAATCCGTAAATTAAACAGAAATCAACTTGCGAGATGTGATCGAGACAGATATAAATAAGCACATATCTAACTTAATTCTGCATTGCAACAGATCTATTTTTAATAGGTCACACATCATCTCCAATCAGCCCAAAGGAGTTCATCGAAAATAGACGATAATGCACTTTTAACGATTTAAGTGATATTTTAATGACACACAAAGTTTATTACGTTCAGAAACATTAGGACGTATCGAGATACAAAAAGTGCACATTATGTCCCCAAAAAAGAAATATTTCGGGAAGACAGCTTGAAGGGTATCTTATAATCGACTTATGTTTTTAAAGTAACTAGCTTGCTAATGAGTTGAAGTCAAACCATAACAGAGGTTACTTTATCGAAAACAAATAACTTCAGCCTTTAAAGGAAGGGCTTAGTCAGCAGAAGTAGGAAGTGCGAAGTTGAAAGGGAAACGATCCGAATACTGTTTTTGCGCGTGCCAGCTATCATAAATAATAAAGCAATCATCTAGAAGCAGCAAGTAGCACAGGTCCTAGAAATCTTCTAGTATTTGTCAAGAGGACAGATTTATTTTATAAAATAGGGTCAGGTTTTTAAAAAAGTCTTCCAGTTTCGTCGTTGAACAAACATATGGTAACACTAGGGATTCATTCATTCATTGTGAGGTCCTCACAGACCGGCCAGTTCAAACTAGCCTACCAAGTCGGCTTCTTATCGGTAAGAACCAACATACCAACAAGTTGGTGTTTTATTATCGATAGCGAGTCATTAATAGAGAATTATCGATTCTCTATCGGCTTGTTATTGACTGTAATATATGTGTCATCAATTATATATTGAATTTTTATCACTATTTGTTTGAAAACAAACCGATAACAAATCGAAAATACGCCTATATCAAATTGGTCGGATAAGAAACAAATAACAAATCGGACTTTACGTAAACAAATCGATAACTGTTCGAAAATAAATCGATGAATTTTCGATCATTCGAACAACACCAGGCCGATTACAAACTTATTGCATTCCGATAACAAATCGATAACTTTTCGACTACAATTCAAGAATTTTTAAATAGAATATAAAAATATATGAAATTAATAATAAATTAAATTAAAAACAACTGATAAATTATTGATAACAAATGGATAAGCTTTTATATCAAATTGATAACTATTCAATACCAAATTATTACTTTCTCGATACCAAATCATAAATTTTTAAATAGCATATAAAAACATAAGAAATTAATAATAAATTGATAACAACCGATACATTCTTGATAACAAATGTATTTTTATATCAAATTGATAACTTTTCGATAACAATTTATTACTTTTCTCAATAACAAATCGATAAATTTTCGATGGCAAATCGACAACGTGCTGATAAGCTGAATTGACGAAACTCCGCTCACTCTGCGATAAAAAATTTAAAGCTGTTTATAAGATATCGAGAAGTTTTCGATAAATAATCTAAAGTTTTTCTATAAATAGTCGATAACATTCCGATAGATTTTCGATAGTAAATCGATAAACTTTATAACAAATTGATACTTTTTTGGTAACAAATCGATAACGTTTCGCAATCAAATCGATAACGCGATGATAAGAAATTGGTAGCACTCTGGTAAATTTTTGATATAAAATCGAAAATATTTTGATAATATTTCGAGAATTTTCTATGATTAACCGATAGTTTTTCTATAGCTAATCGATAACATTTCGATCAAAAGTTGATAACCCTTCGATCAAAAGCCATATAGCTCTTGTTAACAATAGCAACATTTTTAAGATTTCGATAACAAATTGATAACACGCAAATAACCCGTCGATAACAATCGATAACGCATCCATAACAAACCGTTAGTACCTTCGATAAGAAATTAATAGCACGCAGTCTGGTTTCTGTTCGGCTTTGGTTCTGACTTCTGATTTTTGCATTCCTTCCCACTCTCCTTCCTTCCTTTCCTTTCCGCTACTTTAAACCATACAGTATACCACTTTCAAATTAGGACAAGAAGAAGTACTTGCTGGCATCCAAAAACGCAGCCATGTCACTGTTGATGAGACTGTGAAGATCTTCATCTGTCTAAAAACAAGCATTGTAAGCGAATAAAATGTCAGCTGAGAAAACAAACGGAGAATAGCTTTTTCCAACAAATCCTTCTTTGAACTAAGTAGGAAACTGAAAAGTAAAATACTCTCGCACAGAACCAAAATCACGCTCTACAAGTTAGTGATCATACCTGTCCTGAAGTATTGCCCGGAATCATCGACGTTGTCAAGAGAAGACGTGATGGCTTTTGAAGTGTTCGAGAGAAAAGTTCTCCGGAAGCTTTATCCTCTCCGTGATGCCGACGGTCAGTATCGAAGCAGGTATTATGTTGAATGTAAGCTTCATACAGATGTGAAGATAGAAGCCCAAAGGCTTCACTGGCTAGGTCATGCTATGCTTGTGTACGAAGACGTTCCGATCAAGAAGGTGTTTCAAACTATACCGCAGTTTGGAAGCAAAAGAAGGAGGAGACCTCCACTGAGTTGAGAGATGTTTGATGTTTACGCTTACATTCTGAGTTCACCCACACCGCGAGCAAAGATGTTTACACTTCGACAAATTTACCACCATTAAAATACCTTCCACAGATTTTATATGAATTAACATCCTTTTCTGAAGAATTTCAATATCCTTGCGGCACTTAACATCCTTCGAAAATCAATTGCAATCAAAAGCGGATCTGAAACAAGTCGTACGTCAAATGCACTTAGCGAATCCTGACAAACAACCAGCCACTAAAATCTCACACACAAATATTGATCTACTTCCTTTGAGAGTTTTGCCGGCATCAAAGCCACCGAGATCAGTACCTAAATGTGGCTTACCGCTAAAGACAATAACAAAATCAGCTCTACTTCGTCTAACAGCGTATAAATGCTTGTGTTTACGATTAATCTTATGCTGTGTTTGTTTGTGGTTTATGTTGATCGTAAATAAGGCGTGTGCCACCATTAAGTGATTTCCATTGAAATCGTATGTGGCTAGGAAAATTTGTTTAGGACGCATGGAATTTCAAAGAAAACTCGCAACAAGTGACATTGTTGACTTTTAATTGAACGTACCGTTGGATAAAACGGTTGATGTTTACAGGAAATGTGGGTAGAAATTAAAAACACAAGCAATGAAAAAAAAACAGACCTTGCTGCGATAACAAAGTGATCTTGCGATGATAATGAAGTGATCTTGAAGATCTTTATGAATTTATATTTTGGGAAACACTTTGGAATAGAACTCCACATTGATCTGATTGTTTGAAAGACGCAGAAACAACTGAACTTGTCGCAAAAAGCCAGAACTACCAATGAGAATCGCGTCTCTTTGAGAATACCCAACGATCATTTTTATACAACTGACGTCATAATTTGTTTATTAATTACACAATTTCAAATACATATTAATCTTAAAAAATAATTTAAAAAAATATTTTAAGTTAAACGGTTTTATTGAAAACAATACTTACATGAAATAATAATAATATTAAAAGCTAGAAAATAATTAGGTAGGTCCTAGGTACAAGTAATCACACTCCTCATCAATCTAGGGCGTTGATCAGACAATTAAATTAAAGCGTTGGGCGCGTGAAATTTCTAAAAATGTGAGGCGTAGCATAACCTGATTAAGGTTCAGTTGGTACTATATACATGGGTTTTGCCCTATATATTCGGATTCTATGTTCAATTCTATTAAAAAAATGCAATTACGAATCAAAAATATTTGGTTTTGTAGAAGTTATAGCGATTTTAAAATTTTGCATTTTTGCACTAGGCTAATGTAGGTCCTTTTGCGATATTTGGGCCTATAGAGGGCGGCGGGTAGCTACCTGATGCAGCGATGCGTCGAAAAAAGATCTACTTAAAGCACAACATGCTCATATTACAAAATAAACCAAAAAAATGTGGCTGAGAAACAGTAAAAAGGAGATAAAAGGTCCCAGATACACATGATTTTAGGTAGATTTGACAATTCGTTAAGTACATATTAAGAAACCCGGCGAAACTTTTACTGACGGATTGGTAGGCCTAGCAATAGAGCATGCCAGCTACCTGATAGCGTTGTTGTAAGTAAAGATTTTTTAAGAAGCTGTAGTTTCTTGGGTCACTCTTGTGGGCGACACTATGTTTTTGTATATCACAGAGGAATGATGTCTTCGAGAAGTTGTAAACGGGCGGCTAATTCGTTTTGCTATATATGTGGCGAATGTATTAAAAGAAGACAAAAAAGTTTGGTTTAAGTAAAAACACAAGGATTTGCGAGACCTATCTAGCATACTTCGGTCTACCTGTTAAAAATCAGGACAAAAAATGGGCTCCACATTTTTCATGTAACTCTTGCAGAAGCATTCTGGAGCGTAAGTTTATTTTCTCTTTTTTATTGTAATAATTGTTTCATATATATATACATATATCTATATATATATAATTGCATAATAACTGAAATTGTTATGAAATGCTTTACGTTTTATTATAGTTTGGTACCAGGGTGAGAAAAGAGCCATGAATTTCGCAGTGCCGAGGATTTGGAGGGAACCGAGTAATCATGACACTGATTGCTATTTTTGTGTAGTGAAACCACTGAAAGGGAAACGTTTGAGGAAAACAATATATCCGGAACTACCATCGACATCCGCTCCAGTACCATATTCGGAACAAAATCCTGTATCCACCTGTGTTGGAAAAGCAACTATTCCCTAAAGGCAGCTTTCAAACACCGAGTTCATCTGCATCCGTACATTCCGGATTTGTTCCTCAATTTGAACCAGGAATACCACATCTCATCAACTCTGAAGATCTCAATGACTTAATAAGAGACTTAAATCTATCAAAAGACAAAGCAGAGTTATTAGCATCGCGGCTTAAACAACGAAATTTACTTACTTCTGATGTTCGAATATTTCGGCAAAGAAAGCGTCATGCAGAATTTTCTTGTTTCTACAGTAAGGAAGATGGACTCTGTTTTTGCTATGACGTGAAAGGTTTATTTGAAGCAATTGGTATTCCTTGTAATACAAATGAATGGCGCCTCTTTATCGACAGCTCAACAAAAAGTCTAAAAGCAGTTCTTCTACACAATGGGAACAAATTTCCATCTATTCCACTGGCACATTCCATACATCTCAAAGAAAATTATGACAGTATTAAAATGATATTAACTGCAATCAAATATGCGGAATACAAGTTGGAAGTTATTGGAGACTTCAAGATGGTTTGTTTTTTTACTGGAATGCAAGGTGGATATACCAAACACTCCTGTTATCTTTGCCTATGGGATAGCAGAAATGATGCCGCCCACTATCGCCAAAAACATTGGCCTGAACGTACTGAGTATGGAGTGGGAAGATTTAATATTAAACATGAAGCAATTGTCGATCCTAAAAATATATTGATGCCGCCATTGCATATTAAATTGGGCCTTATTAAACAATTTGTAAAAGCTCTTAATATTGAGTCTAAAGCTTTCAAATATTTGCAGACTTTTTTTCCAAAGCTGTCAGAGGCGAAAATTAAAGCAGGAGTCTTTGTTGGCCCTCAAATAAAAAAAATTATGAACTGAGATATTTTCCCGGATCTACTTAGCAATGAGGAGAAACTAGCGTGGAACAGTTTTAAGGCAGTAGTTCATGGCTTTCTTGGAAATCATAGGGATGAAAATTATGATGAGCTGATAACTGGCATGATTACGAATTTTTCCGCCATCGGATGTAGAACGTCGCTAAAGATGCACATGTTAGATTCACATCTGGATAAATTCAAAGATAATATGGGAGCTTATTCAGAAGAACACGGGGAGTGGTTCCATCAATTCCATCATTCATGTATGTATTACGTGTTCCAAATATGAGCCACATCGGACGACAAATGCGATTTTTGTAAATATCTCGATCCTTGCGCCACCTTGCGGTGATTTTTTTCATAGTTCGCTTTCTATTCTTATATATATTTTGTGTTCCAAATCTGAGTCAAATCGGATAACAAATAAAATGTTTGAGAATATCTCGATCCTTGCGCCACCAAGCGGCTATTTTTTTCTTATTATTGCAGTGTCATCAGGTTCTGACTATATTCCAAGTTTCAAGCTTGTAGCTCATCGGGAAGTTACTTAAATTTCAACTACAAAATTCGTGCACAACGGCCGTGCAGCCTGTCAAGTCAAGCTAAATAAAAGCGTTTAAAATACGCAAACAACTAAAGCATCATCCTTTCCCAAACAAAAAAATTTTAAAAATCAACCGCAATTCTTCCCACTCAGAGCGCTAATCGATCGTCTAACGATCGTTATTTTAATAACGAGCTATATGCCATAAAACTGTGTTAAACTATGATATGTCTTAGCTTAGCTAAAACCGGATATCATAAAATATTAGCGATTAAGTTTAATATGTTTTAAATTGTTTGCATTAGGCGAGTGATCGCAAATGATCTTAAGTGATCATCACACTTGATCAAATACTGCTACTCGTACGCGTAATCATTTTCTTCTTAAACAAAAAAATACAATAATTGTCGCGGGAATGTATGGAATTTGACATGAATTAAGCAACTGCGTAGGTGTTAACAATAAATTTTAATTGGAGAGAATTGATGCACGTAGATCACTGAAGATCGGTTAGTGTAAAATTAGAGATTCTTCTAACATAGAAAAATGTTAGTTTAACTGAACTTCATACAAATATTTTTAGACACATTGAAGAATAGTTTGAGATCGACGAAATAAAATGCTGGGAATCAAGTTCATGCGAAATGTTTCAAGTGATATTGAAGACCAGTTGAAGATCGGCAAAACAGAAGTCCGTGTACGAAGTGCAAAATCTTGTTACGCAGTAAGGAGTAAGGCCGAGACAGTGGTAGGGGCATTATAATCTAAACAGATGGCACAAAAATGGAAAAAGGAATTTGAGCTGGAATTTACTCAAAGCATCTGCAGGTAAATCAGTCTTACTAAATTCTTAACTCATACAGATAACAATGACATAATCTTTGTCGATAACCAGGCTCCCTTACATGCATTAGAATCCAAAGATATAAAGTCAGATATCGTGAGGAGCTGTCAAGCCTCACTGGCTTCTATAAGGCACCTTAATGTCTCCCTATGCTGGGTCCCCCAGGGCACATTGTTATTGAAAGGAATACATTTGCAGACGAGATGGCCAGGAAAGGTTCCTAAATGGGCATAAGCGAGGCGGACAGCTGTGTTGGACACTCGCTGAGTTTTCCCTAGAGGAAAATCGGGAAATATGGGTTTAGGGCAACGGGCCAGCTGTGGACCAACCGGGATCTCAAAGTCCTTATGGACATGTTTGAATAGGAAAGCAACAAGCTTCATTCGCAAGTTTAGCAAATCTGTTGTGAGAAAACTTACGTGTGTCATCACAGGTTATTGCTCTACTGCGCCAATGCTCTGACGATGGCACATACCAACAAGCTCCCTCAGCAGAAGCAGTCTGGATGAGGAGTGAGAGTAGTCGACTCATCACCTTCTCTGCCGATGTCCAGGACTACCAACGAGATGACTCTGATTTCTGGGCGAAATGTTTTTCTACAGCTTGGTGGAGGTTGGTAAAGTGTATCTTTCACTCCTCATTTGGTTGATCAGAGAAATCAAATGGTCCGTTGAGGAGCCCTACGGTGTAATCGGGTTGGACGAATGTGCCGCACTCACTGAGGGCATTTACAATGGTCTTAAATGTTTTCGAGTGGAAGTGTTGGCAATTCCCTTGCACGCCTTCTTAACGTAACCTAACCTTACCTATGCGCTTTGAAGGGAATGGTCCGCTTTGGGCCGTTTAGATAACACGCTTCCGGCATTGCTGTGATCCTCCGTTTTCACAAAAACATTCACTCAAATGGAGATGACACATATGGTGCCCGAGCAGGCTTAAGTAAAATCAAGCAAATCATTAAGGCATCACATAAAGGATATTCACAGGAATCAACAAGGATACGAGGTCACACAACTACCACTATACACGATGCAATAGCCAGGCAAAAAGCCACAACGATGGACCGGGTAAGAAGATGGGGCTTAAAGTACGACGGGAGCAAGGATACTCTAGGTTTCAACAACAACTTGAGCTGGAAAGAGTGGGACTCGTTCAAGAAGGATTTCTTTAAATTCTTTCTCAGTTCCAGATATTTCGAACAGTTGGACGACGAGCTACGGACGCGCATGCAACGACCAGGGGAGAAGTTCAAGGATTATGTGCTAGCACTACAAATACTGATACGACATGCCGCCTACAGCGAATATCAAAAGCTAAACCTGGAAGAATTGGTTAGTTAGGTATAATATTACGAAAACATAACTCCTGACAGAGATCCGATGTGACCAACGGCAAGACCATTTGTACCATGGCGTCCAGAAGAACGCTACCAATACCTACAGGCGGCGGAACGAGAAAAGCAGGCAGAGGTAGAACCATCCCGGAAGCTGGACCCAGCACCAAGATACATCGATACACGTACGGTATGCAGACAATGCGGAGGAGGCGGTCATGTCGCATAAGGTTGCCGTAGTGCTCGTGGTTGCAAGGATAGGTAGTGGTGGCTGGCCCTCAGCATAGTAAAAGCCACGGTGATACCGCTCGATTCGTTATGGTAGCACTATTACGAGCCCTTTTACTTCCTCTGCGTAATGCGACATAATGCCTTTCCCCCAAAAAGATGCGCCTATGCAATGACATCAAACTTTATACAGTTTCATGTTTAATAAAACATCTTCAACTAATCATTGAGATTGTGTTTATGCCTCTGCGCGAGCTGTCTGTATGGAGCAATTCAGGCAGTGGGCATTTTGATATGCCTTTTGGGTTCACTACAAATTAATATCTATGCAGTGAGTGAGCAAAAGCTAAAATTATAAACAATATTTTGTTAAACAAATAAAAAAGCTAAACAGCAGCAACGACGCTAACATCCTAAACCAAATGGCGACGAAGCGACATTCCACAAATCGCACATCATCCTCATAATTTATTTGAATATACAGCAACTTGTCATACACACAAATAAAATAATCACTAAACTGAAGCAGAATTCACTAAATGATGATCTTTTATATAATTTTTTTATTGTTATTTTTAATTTAGCGCTCCTTACAGTATCACTTTTTCCAAAGTGAGTAAAAAGTAAATAATTCAAACACAGGATGTCTTGAATAATCAGAAGTTGTATGCATGTAGTGATGTGATGTCAGACGCTATGTTGTGAGGCGATATAAAATGTTGTGTGTAAACCAAACGATTTGTTGTGAAGATGTGTTGTTATTTTATGATGTTGTTGCAGTGAATTTGTTGCTGCTAATGTAGTTGTTGATCGTTGCGATGTTTCTGATGATCTTCTCAATGGCGCTGATGCGCTGAAATGGGCGGCGTTGGATTTTGAGCGCCCCAAATCAGCTACTAGTAAATAAACCAGCACCCGAAGCGTTGCTGCCACGACAGAGCAAACAGATGAGTACCAGAAAGAATGTGAAATGCTGTTCAGCGTCGTCCGATCTCCAATCAGCATCTAAGTGATGCGTTGATCTGTTAATTTCTTGTTGATGTTTGTGTGACGTTATGCTTGTGTATAAATGTCACCGATCGTGCTGATCACTATGTCGCTTGTTGCAAATCATTCTTCATTTATATCGTTTTTTGTTTTTTTATAAAAAATCACTTTATTAGTAAATCCTCAGCGCAAGCTAAATTGCTAATTTATTTGTTTATTTTGTAATTCCTTTCAGATTTGAACTGCATTTGAATTCTATGTTTCATGTATGACGCTCTATACCATGTAATAAATTCTAAAACACCCACCTACGCAGTCGCACAAATGGCATGAAATGACAGTTTGCGCTAAAATCAACAACAGCAATGACAACAAAATCGACTAGCGGTTACAAATGTCATAGACAAAAACAACACACCGCAGCAGCAGCAGCAGCACAACAGCATACGAATCGGACGAGCCAACTGTCAAGTGATAAATGACATTTAATATGCCTAAACGCATTTTTGTCGCTGCCAAATTGTATGGAAAAGAAGAAGGGAAAGATCTTAAGCTTGTTTATTTGGACATGTTTTCATTTTAAGCTGAAAGATCGGGCAAAGGGAGTTGGAAGCTCTGAAAACCAAAATTTTCAGGAAAACTTTAACTAAAAGGGGTTCAGTTAAGCAATTTGACCAACTTAGTCCGAAAATCTTTGATGAGCTACTTAGGAGGGAAAACATTGATAGCGTACATCATACAAGTCAGAGAGAAGATGGTGAAATTAATCCATAATCAGAGGAATAAACTGAAATCGTATATAAATTATAATAACTATGAGAGGGCTGAGTATTGCTCCCACTAACAAAAACAAGCGACAACCCTAGCGGGTTAGGGGGCTTAGAATATACCCGCGGTATGTATGCCTGTCGTAAGAGGTGACGAAAATACCAAATTGATTCAAGGGGTTGTGTAGCACAAACTTCTCAAAGGGTTGCCAGCGCAATATATAGCTTATCCAACCCAATTGTCAACTTCACCTACCCGTGGCGAATGCTGTTTCATCCGAGGCTCTGGGAGTGTCCTTATCGCTACAACAACAACAACAACATCAAAAATGTGAAATAATGATTAAAAATTTGAATGATTACTAACTACATTGAGTGCTTTTCAGGCAACTGTCTAATAATTTATTGCCAATAGGTCTTTTATACTCAGTTGAGCAGAGCTCACAGAGTATAATAACTTTGATTGGATAAAGGTTGGTTGTACAGGTATAAAGGAATCAAGATAGATATAGGCTTCCATATATCAAAATCATCAGTATCGAAAAAAAATTTGATTGATGTCCGTCCGTCCGTCCGCCCGTTAACACGATAACTTGAGTAAATTTTGAGGTATCTTGATGAAATTTGGTATGTAGGTCCCTGTGAACACGTCTCAGATTTCTATTTAAAATGAACGAAATCGGGCCATAACCACGCCCACTTTTTCGATATCGAAAATTTCGAAAAACACAAAAAGTGCGATAATTCATTACCAAAGACGGATAAAGCGATGAAACTTGGTAGGTGCGTTGAACTTATGATGCACAATAGAAAATAAGTAAAATAAGACAAGGGGCGCGGCACCGCCCACTTTTAAAAGAAGGTAATTTAAAATTTTTGCAAGCTGTAATTTGGCAGTCGTTTAAGACATCATTATGAAATTTGGCAGGAACGTTACTCTTATTACTATATGTATGCTTAATAAAAATTAGCACAATCCGAGAACGACCACGGCCACTTTTAAAAAAAAAATTTTTTTTAAGTAAAATTTTAACAAAAAATTTAATATCTTTACAGTATATAAGTAAATTATGTCAACATTCAACTCCAGTAATGATATGGTGCAACAAAATACAAAAATAAAAGAAAATTTCAAAATGGGTGTGGCTCCGCCCTTTTTCATTTAATTTGCCTAGAATACTTTTAATGCCATAGGATAGGATAGGTTAGGTGGTAGCTGCCCTGATAAGGATAGCTCACTTGGACAAGGATAAGGATAGCTCACTTGTGATACCACATACACCAAAAATAACGGTGACTTAGATCTAGCTACTTAGAGAATCGTTGGATAGCAACGATAAAGCTCCGAATGATACCGATCTCAACTTTGGATAAATCCTCGGGAGATCCAAGTGAGTCGCGACCGAAGTACTTTCGCCTAGTTCTGGCAAAAGCTGGGCAATCAAGCATAAAGTGATTTGGTGATTACACCTCATCATCCTCCATACAGCTGCAGCAGGATGGAGTTCCCAGTATATCGAGACGTACCGCATGGATACCCATGGGACACTGCCCTGTCAAAACCCCAATGACTATTGATAGGTTAGCCTTAGTGAACCCAATTATTTCAGCAGACCTCCTGCCATCCACCTTCGGCCAGAAAGATCTTGCTATCCTGCAAGACGTGGTGTCCGCCCAACGTTTTCTGAACTGACTCGAGGACCAGCTCTGGAGGAGCAATCCACAGGTGGCCAGCGGGATCCCGAAATCCCTACAGCCATCTTCATCCGGTGCAGTTGTACCGATGCGGGCTAAGAGATCCGATTGACAGTTGGCCCGGGACCCAGATAATCTTATCTTATCGATGCAATCGCAAGCGAGGTCAGGCATTCCCAGACCACCCTCGATCGCACTGTAGTTGAGCTCAAGGCCTTGATAGCCGCTTGGCTATCAAAGTAGATGTAAATTCCCTAACCGTAGTAGCACTGGATAGCATTCCGTCCACCCCATCCTTAATCGCAGCAACTTCCGCTTGGATTACACTGCAGTGATAAACCAACTTAAACTTGCGGCTTCAATTTAGCTCTTGACAAAAGACCCCCCACCAACCTTTCCATCCAGCTTCGACCCATCCGTGAACAAGTTAACCGGTCCCATGCCCTAGATAATTCCTCTTCCCCACTCCTCTCTCTCTGGAATGACTGGGGTGAAGGTTGTATAGGGAGCAGTTATCGGCATAATTTAATGCCATAAGTCGAACAAAAATTTAACAATCTTTGTGAAATCTGGTAGGGGCATCTAGGTAGAAGCTATCTAGGATGATAACTGTTTTCTGTGAAAAAGGGAGGAATCGGTTGAAGACACGCCCAGTTTTGATACACAGTCGACCGTCTGCCCTTCCGTTCGGTCGTTAACACGGTAACTTGAGCAATAATCGATATATCTTTACTAAACTCAGTTCACGTACTTATCTGAACTCACTTTGTATTGGTATAAAAAATTGCCGAAATCCGACTATGATCACTCCCACTTTTTCGACTTCGAAAATTACGAAAAGTTAAAAAAATGCCATAATTCTATACCAAATACGAAAAAAGGGATGAAACATGGTAATTGGATTGGTTTATTGACGCAAAATATAACTTTAGAGAAAAGCTTTGTAAAATGGGTGTGACACCTACCATATTAAGTAGAAGAAAATGAAAAAGTTCTGAAGTGCGAAATAAAAAACCCTTGAAATCTTGGCAGGTATTACATATATAAATAAATTAGCGGTATCCAACAGATGATGTTCTGGGTCACCCTGGTCCACATTTCGGCCGATATCTCGAAAACGCCTTCACATATACAACTACCACCACTCCCATTTAAAACCCTCATTAATACCTTTAATTTTATACCCATACCGTACAAACACATTATGGAGTCACCCCTTGTCCACCTTTATGGCTATATCCATCAGCTGACTATGTAATGTTCGGTTACATACGAACTTAGCCTTCCTTACTTGTTTTTTTTTTTTTTTTTGGTTTGGCGTTTGTTGAACAGCCATTTCTTAAAAATATTCATTTTTTCATTCCTATTATTTATGCTTCTCAGCGGTAACAGCGAACAAATAAAAGCAACAATAACAAGTAAGGAAGGCTAAGTTCGGGTGTAACCGAACATTACATACTCAGTTGAGAGCTATGGAGACAAAATAAGGAAAATCACCATGTAGGAAAATGAACCTAGGGTAACCCTGGAATGTGGTTATATGACATGTGTATCAAATGGAAGGTATTAAAGAGTATTTTAAGAGAGAGTAGGCCATAATTCTATGGATGGACGCCATTTAGGGATATCGCCATAAAGGTGGACCAGGGCTGACTCTAGAATTTGTTTGTACGATATGGGTATAAAATGAAAGGTGTTACTGAGCATTTTAAGAGGGAGTGGGCCTTAGGTCTATCGGTGGACGCCTTTTCGAGATATCGCCATTAAGGTGGACCAGGGGTGACTCTAGAATGTGTTTGTACGATATGGGTATCAAATGAAAGGTGGTAATGAGTATTTTAAAAGGGAATGGGCTTTAGTTCTATAGGTGAACGCCTTTTCGAGAAATCGTCATAAAGGTGGACCAGGGGTGACTCTAGAATATGTTTGTACGATATGGGTATCAAATGAAAGCTGTTAATGAGTATTTTGAAAAGGAGTGATCCTTAGTTCCATAGGTGGACGCCGTTTCGAGATATCGCCATAAAGGTGGACCAGGGGTGTCTCTAGAATGTGTTTGTACGATATGGGAATCAAATGAAAGGTGTTACTGAGCATTTTAAGAGGGAGTGGGCATTAGGTCTATAAGTGGACGCTTTTTCGAGATATCGTCATTAGGGTGGGCCAGGGGTGACTCTAGAATGTGTTTGTACGATATGGGTATCAAACGAAAGGTGTTACTGAGCATTTTAAGAGGGAGTGGGCATTAGGTCTATAGGTGGACGTCTTTTCGAGATATCGCCATTAGTGTGGGCCAGGGGTGACTCTATAATGTTTGTACGATATGGGTATCAAACGAAAGGTGTTACTGAGCATTTTAAGAGGGAGTGGGCATTAGGTCTATAGGTGGACGCCTTTTCGAGATATCGCCATTAGGGTGGGCCAGGGGTGACTCTAGAATGTGTTTGTACGATATGGGTATCAAATGAAAGGTGGTAATGAGTATTTGGAAAGGGAGTAATCCTTAGTTCTATAGGCCTTTTCGAGATATCGCCATTAGGGTGGGCCAGGGTGACGCTAGAATGTGTTTGTACGATATGGGTATCAAACGAAAGGTGTTACTGAGCATTTTAAGAGGGAGTGGGCATTAGGTCTATAGGTGGACGCCTTTTCGAGATATCGCCATTAGGGTGGGCCAGGGGTGACTCTAGAATGTGTTTGTACGATATGGGTATCAAAAGAAAGGTGGTAATGAGTATTTTAAAAGGGAGTAATCCTTAGTTCTATAGGTGGACGCCTTTTCGAAATATCGCCATAAAGGTGGACCAAGGGTGACTCTAGAATGTTTTTACGATATGGGTGAGTAAGGGAGTAATCCTTAGTTCTATAGGCCTTTTCGAGATATCGCCATTAGGGTGGGCCAGGGTGACGCTAGAATGTGTTTGTACGATATGGGTATCAAACGAAAGGTGTTACTGAGCATTTTAAGAGAGAGTGGGCATTAGGTCTATAGGTGGACGCCTTTTCGAGATATCGCCATTAGGCTGGGCCAGGGGTGACGCTAGAATGTGTTTGTATGATATGGGTATCAAACGAAAGGTGTTACTGAGCATTTTAAGAGGGAGTGGGCATTAGGTCTATAGGTGGACGCCTTTTCGAGATATCGCCATTAGGGTGGGCCAGGGGTGACTCTAGAATGTGTTTGTACGATATGGGTATCAAATGAAAGGTGGTAATGAGTATTTTGAAAGGGAGTAATCCTTAGTTCTATAGGCCTTTTTGAGATATCGCCATTAGGGTGGGCCAGGGTGACGCTAGAATGTGTTTGTACGATATGGGTATCAAATGAAAGGTGGTAATGAGTATTTTGAAAGGGAGTAATCCTTAGTTCTATAGGCCTTTTCGAGATATCGCCATTAGGGTGGGCCAGGGTGACGCTAGAATGTGTTTGTACGATATGGGTATCAAACGAAAGGTGTTACTGAGCATTTTAAGAGGGAGTGGGCATTAGGTCTATAGGTGGACGCCTTTTCGAGATATCGCCATTAGGGTGGGCCAGGGGTGACTCTAGAATGTGTTTGTACGATATGGGTATCAAATGAAAGGTGGTAATGAGTATTTTGAAAGGGAGTAATCCTTAGTTCTATAGGCCTTTTCGAGATATCGCCATTAGGGTGGGCCAGGGTGACGCTAGAATGTGTTTGTACGATATGGGTATCAAACGAAAGGTGTTACTGAGCATTTTAAGAGGGAGTGGGCATTAGGTCTATAGGTGGACGCCTTTTCGAGATATCGCCATTAGGCTGGGCCAGGGGTGACGCTAGAATGTGTTTGTATGATATGGGTATCAAACGAAAGGTGTTACTGAGCATTTTAAGAGGGAGTGGGCATTAGGTCTATAGGTGGACGCCTTTTCGAGATATCGTCATTAGGGTCGGCCAGGGATGACTCTAGAATGTTTGTACGATATGGGTATCAAACGACATGTGTTACTGAGCATTTTAAGAGGGAGTGGGCATTAGGTCTATAGGTGGACGCCTTTTCGAGATATCGCCATTAGGGTGGGCCAGGGGTGACTCTAGAATGTGTTTGTACGATATGGATATCAAATTAAAGGTAATAATGAGGGTTTTAAAAGCGAGTGGCCCTTAGATGTATATGTGCAGGCGTTTTCGCGATATCGACCAAAATGTGGACCAGGTGATCCAGAAAATCATCTGTCGGGTACTGCTAATTTATTTATATATGCAATACCACTAACAGTATTCCTGCCAAGATTCCAAGGGCTGTTGATTTCGCCTTGTAGAACTTTTTCATTTTCTTCTACTTAATATGGTAGGTGTCACACCCATTTTACAAAGTTTTTTCCAAAGTTATATTTTGCGTCAATAAACCAATCCAGTTACCATGTTTCATCCCTTTTTTCGTATTTGGTATAGAATTATGGCATTTTTTTCATTTTTCGTAATTTTCGATATCGATAAAGTGGGCGTGGTTATGGTCGGATTTCGGCCATTTTTTATACCATGATAAGGTGAGTTCAGATAAGTAGGTGGGCTAAGTTTAGTAAAGATATATCGGTTTTTGCTCAAGTTATTGTGTTAACGGCCGAGCGGAAGGACAGACGGTGGACTGTGTATAAAAACTGGGCGTGGCTTCCACCGATTTCGTCCATTTTCACAGAGAACAGTTACCGTCATAGAGTCTATGTCCGTACCAAATTCGAGAAGGATTGGTAAATTTTTGTTCGACTTATGGCATTAAAAGTATTCTAGACAAACT
This sequence comes from Eurosta solidaginis, assembly GCF_040869045.1. NCBI lineage: Eukaryota > Metazoa > Arthropoda > Insecta > Diptera > Tephritidae > Eurosta > Eurosta solidaginis. Next base: position 1,021,186 of record NW_027136883.1, on the reverse strand, counting down.
AAATGAAAATGGGCGGAGCCACGCCCATTTTGAAATTTTCTTTTATTTTTGTATTTTTTTGCATCATATCATTACAGGAGTTGAATTTTGACTTAATTTACTTATATACAGTAAAGATATTAAATTTTTTGTTAAAATTTGAATTTAAAAAAAATTTTTTTTAAAAAGTGGGCGTGTTCTTCATCCAATTTTGATAATTTTTATTTAGCACATATATAGTAATAGTAGTAGCGTTCCTGCCAAATTTCATCATGATATCTTCAACGACTGCCAAATTACAGCTTGCAAAACTTTTAAATTACCTTCTTGTAAAAGTGGGCGGTGCCACGCCCATTGTCCAAAGTCTTACTAATTTTCTATTCTGCGTCACAACTTTAACCCATCTGCCAAGTTTCATCGCTTTAACCGCCTTTGGCAATGAATTATCGCATTTTTTCGGTTTTTCGAAATTTTCGATATCGAAAAAGTGGGCGTGGTTATAGTCCGATATCGTTCATTTTAAATAGCGATCTGAGATGAGTGCCCAGGAATCCACGTACCAAATTTCATCAAGATACCTCAAAATTTACTCAAGTTATCGTGTTAACGGACGGACGGACGGACGGACGGACGGACGGACGGACATGGCTCAATCAAATATTTTTTCGATCCTGATTATTTTGATATATGGAAGTCTATATCTATCTCGATTCCTTTATATATGTACAACCAACCGTTATCCAATCAAACTTAATATACTCTGTGAGCTCTGCTCAACTGAGTATAACAAGGTCAACTAACAAAATCTTTTAGTCATGTCTGCCGGCAGTTAGACATGTTGACTTGATGTTCGTCATCTTGCTTTTTTTTTTAGCAATTCCAATTCATAAGTATAGATATACATATTTATTTATTTATAGTTTTTACGAACTTACATACAGACATATGCAGGGGCGTAGGGTGACTTTGACGAAGGGTGAGACCGAGTGGATTTTTTTAAACTGGTAAACCAAAATTCAAAAAATAATCGTCTAAAGAGTTAACCTTTTGATAGCTTCTTTAAGAAACGGAATCAGACACATTTTCTCTTAGAAGGATCGAAACGCTCCTCTTCAAAAACCTTTCAAGTAATCCGAGAAATTTCATACATCAAAGAGCGCATTGATTCCGTTTCGCACTCTACCCGGTACCTAGAAGCAAGGTGCATGAAATCAAGCACTCGAACTGTTAGACAGCGACAGCAGTGGGTAACTGATGATTTCACTTTCTAAAAATATTGATTTCTGTGACTTACAATGAACTTTACATCATCACGACGTAGAAGTTCTGATAGTGCCGAAACGCGTATGAGATAAAAGCAAATCAAAACAAGTAAGGAAGGCTAAGTGTGGGTGTAACCGAATATTACATACTCAGCTGTCAAATTAAAGCTTGAAAAACCTTCTTTTAAAGGTGGGCGGTGCCACGCCCATTGTCCAAATTTTTTTATTCTGCGGTATAAGGTCAACCCACCTACCAAGTTTCATCGCTTTTTCCGCCTTTGGTAATGAATTATCGCACTTTTTCGGTTTTTCGAAATTTTCGATATCGAAAAAGTGGGCGTGGTTATAGTCCGATTTCGTTCATTTTAAATAGCAATCTGAGATGAGTGCCCAGGAACCAAATTCCATACCAAGCTGCATTAAAATACTTTCCCTGTACAGTAAGCCGAGCTTTTCGGAACGGACTCTAACTATGTTTTGAGCTTATTGTGTAGCGCTTATAATACGATTGTAACTCGCAAGGTAGAATAGGATCTCGGTCCCAGTAGCGATTGATCAAGGCAATAGAAATATGTCACAGAGCATCTACATTTTGGCGAGCATGCAGCTGCAATTGTACCTTAAGTCCAGAGCCGCAACAAACTCCTCAAGTATCTTGCCTGAACCACTTGTGTCAAGGTTGAAGAAACACTCATAACCACTTACAAAGAAGTTAGGCGGCCGCTTGTACGCTTCGCGTCCTCAATATGGGCACCGAGCCTAAAATAAATACGCAGGAGGAAACTACAGATATCTTCTTATGTCCCCAGAAAATCGCCTACACAGTGAGGCGTGAATACTTCCCAAAAATCGTCTCCATAAGAACTATGCAGAAATTCGGTAGCTACTAATTCAGCAGAATTAGAAAAAACATGATAAGTCTCTCGGAGACATCCATAAAAAGGCGTCGGACTACTATGCCAAGTATTGCCCGTTGAGTCTCTTTACGGACAAATACAGTTAACTCGCAATTGAGGAACGCAACCGCCCTAGAGAGATGCGCGTCACTCTTACGCAACTTTCATCTGGATACTGTAACTCTCTGGAACTTTTGTCGTAAATTTCAGTGACGCAGATTTCAAAGTGCTATGTTCGCAACCTCTTGGTAGTCAACAACAAATTAAAAATAGGGTGCAATTATAATGACGACAGACGGTTCTACGCAAAGGAATGAGATCAGTCTAAGGTGATCAAAGGATTTTATTACAATACTTTGTTAGTGACTTTGATCCCTTACATGATCCGCAGCTTCCTTTATTCGAAGTTGTCCAGCTAATTTTCAACAAAGTCATTCGCTGCATAATTTCCAAGTTTCAAACATTTCCAATACTTTTACTAAACCATGGTTCGATAAATGTTAATCTGACGCACATTACCGTATCTTTAATGCCAACCAATGGTCGCTAGAGAATAGGAAGTTTTAACCGACGTGTAACTTCTTGTACCTTCACTCTTTGTTCTTTTAAACCCGTCTAAATAGCGTGAGCTTATATTGCTCTATTTTTGTTTCCCTTCACCTAGAAATGTTTCTAGGATAATCTCCGTAGCTCAAGATATTTTAGTACTTAGTCCACTCCTCACAATGTTCTAGAGAAGAACAGAAAGAGCAACTCTCTAAGGTGAGCTACTAGTTATAGAAAGAAGATGTCGCAAATTTAGATCGAAATAGCAATCAGCTCAAATAATAGCAATGTTCCAAAACTCACCTAACTTCCTTCTCCATAATCGTCAATTCGAATTTAGAGTTTAACAAAGCATTTTTTCGCTAATTGGTGGAGATATTACTTAGTCGAGCATATTTCCGTAATAATTTTTTAAATGCATTTATCTTGCGTAATTGCTTGGTAATCATCGACTACCAATACGATCCTAATATTCTTACTAACACAGTCCTAGTTTCGGTTTTGAAGAAGCCTGCACAATAGCTACCCTTAAGAGCTTGGTAAATTAACGTTAAACCATTCGGTATTCATCAAATATGTCGTGTGACAGTCCAAATTTTAAATTGACTGTGCTTAATACCACCCGATCCCCCGCTTTCTCCACTCCACTAACTTCAAGCGTTAGTTTCATGCACTTAAGTTAGTAATCTACTTCAATGACGAGGTAAAATGACATTGAAATACTTGCTATCCCCTATCTAAGTACATATATGTATACGCCCCTGCATGTAGGTATGATCTATTATCTATCATTTCTTTACCTTTTGCTTGGCGGCAAGTTCAGCAGCAAATTATACCAGAAACGCACCATACACACTGACATATTTATACGCCAATTCACTTTAAAAATGGCTACGCTTCAACGAGCACGCACACACTCACAATTCGTTTGTCATTATTCGCTTCTAAAAAAAATACAAAATTAAAACCGAGATATGAGCCAAGTTTAAGGTGATTGCACCTTCAGGTTCCATTCGTCGGCAACCAAGTTCAGCGCAATCTTTCGTAGCTTATCTTGCGCTCTATATCTTTCTTTATCGCCTTAGTAGTCATGTTGGTGGTGGCGCGGAGGTTCATCGTTACACACTCGTTACCAAAACGTTTGACGTGTAGTTAAGTCAGACAAATAAACGATGGACAGCTGTATATAGAGACTTGTAGTCACATACAAATCATACCTAAAATTCATTTATATGAAATTTTATATTCATTCATTCAGCATAAATTTTCTACACCAATGCTTTGGCTTATAAATAAATAAACGAAAAAATTTTTTTATTTTTGCCTGTTCTCTTAATGATTTCGGTCTAATTGGTGTTATCGTTATAATACAATAACAAAAACAACAATATATGAATGGCAGATATTGTTGTAATGTTCCATAAGGGAACCTGCTTCGATAGCCATGAATCAGCAGTACGCACCCACTGCGCTACTGCGGGCCACAGGCCCGTTTTCTACTTAAATTTTTGCATAAATTATAAATTTTTAGTTAATTTTTTTTTTTGCATTGCGCTTATTTTATATCTTTCCTTGAAGTTTCAGAGTGAATTAAATTTTATTGGCTTTGTATTATCTTTAGCTTAATATAATGTACGAAATCGGTTAATGGGAAAGTTTTTAGTTTTGATTAAATTCTTAGGTAGTAACATTTTTTGATTTCAAGTGAATAAGTAGTATTACAAAACGTAGTAGATGTAGTAGTAAAAGTAGTAGAAAAAGTTTTTGAAAGTCACAAAAATTTTACAATAAAAAGTACGAGATCTGATTAAAAGAAGTATAAATAATTTAAAAATAAACTAAAAAAGTAGTAGTAATGCTACCAAAAAGGTAGTAGAGAAGGTATCTATTAAAAATATTATTATAAATGTTATAAAAACTGATATCTCTAAACTATTAAAAAATGGTAGCAATTGTAGTCGTAAAATAGTATCAAAAAGTTGTATATAAAAAGTAGCAGAAAGTAAAACTATGTAGAATTGGAAGTATAATTAGAAAAAGTCAAAAAATAAAGTAGCAAAAATTCTTTAAAAAGTCACAACAATTGTACAATAAAAAGTAAACGATCAGATTAAAAGGAAATAAAAATAATTAAAAAAAACTAAAAAGGTAGTAGTAATGCTACCAAAAAAGTAGTAGAAAAGGTACCTATTAAAAATAGTATTAAAATTTTATAAAAGTTGGTATCTCAAAACTATTAAAAATTGTAGCAAGTGTAGTCGTAAAATAGTATCAAAAACTTGTATATAAATAGTAGAAGAAAGTAAAGCTAGAATCAAAAGCAGAATTAAAGAAAGTCAAAAAATAAAGTAGAAAAAGTTCTTTAAAAAATCACAAAAATTGTACAATAAAAATTATGAAATCTGATTAAAAGGAAATAAAAATAATAAATAAAAAAAAAAAACAAAACTAAAAAAGTAGTAGTAATGCTACCAAAAAAGTAGTACAAAAGATATCTATTATTATATCAAAAACTTTTATATAAAAAGTATTAGAAAGTAAAACTAGAACCAAAAGTAGAATTAAAAGAAATCATATATTTTGTTAAAATTTAGTTAAACTTCTTTTATGGGAAAGTTTTTAGTTCAGATTCAATGCTGAGGTTGGGGTAAACTGGCTGCCCGAAGGCACGCTCAGTGACATTCGAATCGTTGTGATACCACGAAAAGACACCATTACCTTTCCTCTTGGAACCATTTTGATAAAGGCTAGCAAGTCTTTATGTCATGCTCCATGATCTGGCGCAGATTATCCAGAAAGTGAGCTGCCAGAAAGCGCTGCTTTGCGTCTTTTAACGATGCGCAGTTGCAGATGAGGTGAACCACCATCTCCTCATTTTCATCCTCTTTACAACTCGTGGATCTGGCCAGGAAGACTCTGCCTGGTCGTACCTTACTAAGAGAGTTCATCTGCAATCTGCAGTTTCCCTGTGACGGGTGAACCATGTGAGGTGTACACGGTTCTATTGGTCCATCTCTTGCAGAGATCGGCTACAGTGTAGTGTTAGTTCAGAATTGAACAAGTAAGAGTCAAAAGATTTGAAAGCAGCCTGGCTGTCGCTGAATAGAAAGTTTTAGTTACCGATATTGTTTGTTCCTATCCTAGTTATGGCTTCCATGATGGCTGATACTTCCGCATGGAATACACTACAGTGACCCGGTAGTCTGACGCAGAGTTGGATTTATAGGTCCCTTGAATAGAGTCCACCTTTAACTCTGTATAACTCTCCTAAATGTAGGGCTGACGTTGCCGCTGCTCATTAACCAGCTAGGCGTTGGCCTCAGAGCACCATTTATGCTAATAATACGAGATCTGTTGATAAACGCGGTATAAATATATATTTGGACTGAGACCCCTTTTTTTGCCATTGGCTCTTTTACATGTATATATGTAGTGCTTTATCAGAATTGTCGCTGGGTCTTCATGGGATTTCCCATAGGGAAACCTTTTAGAATGATACCTGCAACAGCTCGCAGAAAGTTTTAGGGAACTTGCCTCTGTAAGCATTAGCCAGGTCATCAACATATGCCACAATCTTCACGTTCCCCCACCTTGTAGCTCTTAATAACGAGTTTGCCGTTTCGTTTCAAAGAAGTGATCGATTTGTTATCTAAATGTTATAGATTGTTATCAAAGTGTTATCGATTTGTTAGCAAAATGTACTCGATTTGATATCAAAGAAATCGATGAATTTCTTATCTTAGTATTAACAATTTGTTATCGACTTCAATATAAGAACGAGGGCACATCTATACCCCTTGGAAATTATAAAGCCTCTTTAAACTAAAAAACTCAATTTTCGGCACTGAAATATCTTCAAATTTTTCTAAATTAAATAAGACCGTATTGTACGCTTCATCCCAACCACTCTTCGCAAGTCGAAAAAACTTTGGTAACATGTCAGCGAAAAGTAATCAAACAATTACAAGCTGCAGTGGCTTATGGGTGGGGACACAGTTTTGTTAAGACCAAGACTGAAACAAAATAGTGTACAAATAATTAATTTTTCATTACAATTGGTTGTCAAAAGTATCCTTTTTTCTACCAGAAATCAAATATAAAAAAGTTGGCGAAATGATTTTTGCTTGTAACTTTTAACAATTCTTGTTGTATGGCGATTGATGTTATTGTTGTAGAGTTGCTGTTATATATTTTAGTTTTTTTGTTTTTTTTTTTTTTTGTTTTTGAAAAGTAAGTAAGAGAAAATAGCATTGAAAAAAGGATCAACAGACGATGACTGTCGGCTTTCCTTTTCTTTTTGTAGAGTTTTCAGCAACTTTCTAAACATATTTTTTGTAACTTGCTTACGGTTTTTTTAACCAACGCACTATGGGCCATTTTTCGCGAAAACATAACGAATATTTAAAATATCAAGATTTTTAAAGAAGATATTGTAGCGAATTTTAAGAAGTTTTCGATAAACCTTGCGCTCTATCATCGTTCGATTCACTGAACTGTCGAATATATACACTCAAATATTTATTTAAAAAATGCCCTTTATTTACAGCACTACTTTGTTAGTCGAACTTCAGAATTGAAATTATTCGCATACTTCACTTACACTGTTTTAAAATCAAAATGACTGGCCATCACTAGAACTGCGCCGCTTTTATACTTTCAGCAGCCTCGTTTGCCTATAGGGTATAGACTTTTCGCGAAAAGCTTTCTAAATGAGCTGCTTCGCTTACTTCTCTCATCATATGTCTCACTACTTTCTATGGATATGTGTGAATAATGTCGCCTGTGCCCTTTGAGCCGGTTAACATATACGTGTAATTTCGGGGGTAATACTCTCCACTGTATGAAAGGCCGGCGATAAAAAGTGTATTTATTTTCAACTATTTAAAGCACTCATTCTAAGTTTATCATAGATATTCCATATACGAGTGGGGTTGGTGTGGGAGTGAGAGTTAGCGTGAGAGTTGGGGAAGAATTGTTACTAGGAGTGAGAGTGGGAGTGGTATTGGGAGTTGGATTGGGAGTAGGAGTGGAAGGGGAAGGTGATAAATGAAACATATAATAAACAAGAATAAGAAGAACAAGTAAGGAAGGCTAAGTTCGGGTGTAACCGAACATTACACACTCAGCTGAGAGCTTTGGAGACAAAATAAGGGAAAATCACCATTTAGCAAAACGAACCTAGGGTAACCCTGTTATGCGTTTGTATGACATGTGTATCAAATGAAAGGTGTTAATGATTATTTAACACGTAGTGGGCCTTAGTTCTATAGGTGAACGCCTTTTCGTGATATCGCAATAAGGGTGGACAAGGGGTGACTCTAGAATGTGTTTGTACGATATGGGTATCAAATTAAAAGTATTAATGGGGGTTTTAAAAGGGAGTAGCCCTTAGTTGTATATGTGAAGGCGTTTTCGAGATATCGACCAAAATGTCGACCAGGATGACCCGGAACATCTTCTGTCGGGTACCGCTAATTTATTTATATATATCATACCAATATTAACAATATTCCTGCCAAGATTCCAAGGGCTTTTGATTTCGCCCTGTACTTTTTCATTTTCTTCTAATTAATATGGCATGTGTCACACCCATTTTACGCAGTTTTTTCTAAAGTTATATTTTGCGTCAATAAACCAATCCAATTACCATGTTTCATCTCTTTTTTTTTCATATTTGGTACAGAATTATGGCATTATTTTCATTTTTCGTAATTTTCGATATCGGAAAAGTGGGCGTGGTCATAGTCGGATTTCGGCCATATTTTATACCAAGATAAAGTGACTTCAGGTAAGTACGTGAACTAAGTTTAGTTAAGATATATCGTTTTTTGTGCAAACTATCCTGTTAACGGCCAAGCGGAAGGACAGACGGTGGACTGTGTATACAAACTGGGCGTGGCTTCAACCGATTTCGCCCATTTTCACAGAAAATAGTTTCCGTCATAGAATCTATGCCCATACCGAATTTCAGAAGGATTGGTAAATTTTTGTTCGACTTATGCCATTAAAAGTATTCTAGACGAATTAAATGAAAAAGGGCGGAGTTACGCCCATTTTGAAATTTTCTTTTATCTTTGTATTTTGTTGCACCATATCATTACTGGAGTCGATTGTTGACATAACTTACTTTTATACTGTAAACATATTAAATTTTTTGTTAAAATTTAATTTTTATTTAAAAGTGGGCGTGTTCGTCATCCGATTTCGCTAATTTTTATTTAGCACACATACAGTCATAGGAGAAATTTGCCTACCGAATTTCATCATGACATCTTCAACGACTGCCAAATTACAGCCTGCAAAACTTTTAAATTACCTTCTTTTAAAAGTGGGCGGTGCCACGCCCATTGTCTAAAATTTTTCTAATTTTCTATTTTGCGTCATAAGGTCAACGCACCTACCAAGTTTCATCGCTTTATCCGTCTTTGGTAATGAATTATCGCACTTTTTCGGTTTTTCGAAATTTTCGATATCGAAAAAATGGGCGTGGTTGTAGTCCGATTTCGTTTATTTTAAATAGCGATCTGAGATAAGCGCCCAGGAACCTACATACAAAATTTCATCAAGATACCTCAAAATTTACTCAAGTTATAGTGTTTACAGACGGACGGACGGACGGACATGGCTAAATTAATTTTTTTTTTCACCCAGATCATTTTGATATATAGAAGTCTATATCTATCTCGATTAGTTTATGCCGTTACGGATTACCGTTATGCGAACAAAGTTAATATACTCTGTGAGCTCTGCTCAGCTGAGTATAAAAATAGAGGATAAAGTATACGAGAATGGTATAGAGAGAGAAGAGGGGAAGCGAAGCTCACTTTTTGATTGTAGGCAAACCAATATTCTGGCAGGACAAAATCTGCCGAGTACACTAGAGTATAGTAAATTTAATAATAAGCTATTGCTTTATTTTTGCATCATAATAAGCCCCAAAGCGTCATAGTGCAACGTTTCACCCCCTACTAAGTATTCATAATATTTATTTTGCTTTATTTTCTTTGCAATAACTTGTTTAATTTCTTTAACATTTTTTTGTGTATATGTACATAACTTTCTATCGGCGTTTTTCTTGTTATTTTTTCATTATTGAAAAAAAAAAATCGCTAAAATATTTGTATACATCCACACGTACAAATCTGAACAATGAAGCCATTGTGCGCGCTGGAAGTATGCAACACCTTTTGGGATATTGGAGGAGAAAAGGAAGTGATTGCAGTCGAAGAGAAAGCAAGTTGATTTGACTTTTGGTAAACAACAACCAGTCACGACACCCTCCCTTGTCCAAGCTCCGCAATCAGTTCGTTGTAATAACATAATAACAACTCTTTAGCTACTTTTACTGCTTTCTCTTGAGAATCACGAATGAAAACCAGCTGCAGCGCTTAAAAAGTCCATATAGCAGGCAGTGGGTAGCAAAGAAGGAAAGCAAGGACGTATTTGCTATTATTTTATAATATCTCTTAGCAACGTTTCTTGCGAAATATTTTTATAAATTTTATTTTTTATTTCCTTACCGTCAAACACCAAAAATTATTATAATTTTCCTAACGTCTGCCTCATGCCATATAAAAATTCGCTTTTGCGCCTTAATGTATGCCTCTTTTTGTAGCAAAAAAGTGATTTAATCGTCTTCTATACGCCAGCCAAACGGAAACGGATATAAGCGAAAGAGCAAGCGCAAATGAAAAAAATTGCACAGAAATTTTGAATTGAGAAAAATTTACTAAGAACAATATCAAAAAAAAAAAAAAATTAAGACACACTGTAAGTATTTCAAAGCGATACAAGCTGATAGCGGCAGAAATTAAGCAAAAAATGCCGCAAACACGCCCAGTAGCGGGTATTGGAGACGTCCTTAGCTATTTGATATGGCAAGAGGGTGATTTCTTTAGATATCGCAGCTAAAAACTGCACATGTTTTGAGTACAATCCAGTCCTAGATCACTTTTCTATTTTTGAGCCATCTATGTAGAGTGTAATGCCCTTACCTGTCTAGGCTTTCCTCGCACTTCTCGTTTGAAGAATATTTCATATTCTGTACGTGGAAGTCGGACGTTAGGTCAGATGTGATTCCGTTTAATTGTCCCTGTCCACGAAGAGGCTTGCACTCGAGGAGCAGCATCTTTATGTAAGACAGCCAGACGGCCTTACGTGTCTTGCAGTCTTATGCAGTTACTTCTAAACTAGTGGACGAATGCATTGAAGTCCTAAATTGTCTAGGAGTCAAAAACAAAGCTTTGTTAAGATTGGTTCCCGTGCATCGGGGACATGGAGGTAATGAGCAGACAGACGTTTTCGTCAAGCAGGGTGCTACATCAGCATTCTATGGTTCAGATTCCTTCTGTGGACGCACAAAGGCACACACTAGGGAAACTGTAATTAACTGAGAAACAAGGCAGTTCAGACAACATTGCTTTGAATGCCTAGGGCAAATAAAGTTCAAACTCATTAATATAAGCAGGGAGGACCTGAAAGCTCGCACCGGGTGCTAGGCGGGACACAGTAGTATATGATATTACCGAAGTAAGTTTAATCTATCCAATACACAAATTTGTCGCTTTGGGAGCTGTAGGATGAAACATCGGTTTAAATTCTCGCTGAGTGCATCGCTTTGGCAAGGCAGAGACTGTCCCATTTAGATGGCGTGATGCTAATTCCCTTCGTGATAAATCAGGAAAAGGTACTTAAGAACATTAAAAGCCTCCACATACAGTTATAATATTAATAATAATAATAAGAGTCCTGAGTTTCCAAGGCTAGCATCTCAAAGCAGCTAAAATGCATTACGAGAGGAAGGCATTGAATGACTCTTTTTATTCCGAGCCATTGATACCTACTTTGGAAACTCTAAAAGATCACCCGCTGCAATGGTGGCAAAAAAAATATTTGGCAGTCTAAATTGTTGGCCGACACTCGGCAGCAGTGTTGGTTAAAACGCAAAAAAAAAATCGGAAAAAGGGTTCTGTACAAAATTGCAAATAAATCGAAAATAAGTCATAATCCCGCAAAGTCACCATCTGTTATTATACTTAAAACTGTCTTAAAGACCCCCCCCCCCCCCCCCCCCTTTTTTTTACATTTTGCACAAATGAGCGTTATCCGACTACCTTACCCTACGCTTGCCTAGCAAACCCACACAGGAGCTCACTTTCCTTCACAAAAAAAAACTTTTTTCCGCCAATTTTCTGCAGTCGATGGTCCGCTGCGATATTTTCTCCTGTGATTTTTTTGCTGTCGGTTGTTTTGACGATTGTGCCGTGTTTTTTTCTCTTAACTTGATATTATTTTCTTTGGGGATTTTTTTTTTTGCTCCCAAGTTTGTCGTAATTCATTCGCCGCCTTGTTTGCTGTGCTTTTGATTTTTTTCTCCTGCGCCTTTGCTTGCGTGTCAGCAGCATCTGATTATAAATTAATTTTAATATTGAATCCTTTTATAGACTTAAGGCAACATGTTGGATCGTGCTGTCTGTCTTTGGGATATACTATTTTATTGTTGTTACACAATGTTTGGGGTACAAAAAATTATGTGGCAATATTGAGAAAAAAGTTTTAAGTTTTGGATTGATTTAAAAATTTAAAAGGAAAAAGAATAATCAAGTAAAGGAGCAAATCCAAAATATTTAAGAACAAGTAATTTCAATCTTCACCGATGGTCCGAAATAGACTGGTGTGCGGGAGCGGATGTCTTCTGTGAATATCTTAAAGTGTCGCTGTCAGTACGTTTTCCCGATTTGCTGGTATTTCCAAGCGGAAGTTCTATGTATAGAAAAGGCTTGTATGCTCTTGTCAGAAGAATAGGTGGGAGACGTGACGTGGGCATTTATTCCGATAGCCAAGAAGCGCTCATGGCGCTCAACTCCTCCATTACTTCGTCTAAGGCCGCAGTTAGCGTCGTGTATGGGTACCTGGACACCGGAACATTAAGGACAATGAGAAGGAAGACAAACTTGCAATGGCAGAGGCCCTGCCGGATGCTGGGGAGGCGGACGAGATGCATCATCCACTCACATCAATCAAAGAACGCATAAATAGCAGATTCAAGGAGTTAGCAGTCTTCAACTGGTATTTCTCCGACACCTGCAAGAAAACCAAGCAAACCTGGCGGAAATTAGGGGTAAAAAGGCCTTTCCAAAATGGTCAAAGAAAGAAATCTTTAGGGTCACTGCCACAATCATGAGACACTGGCCGCTTGGTCTGCACGCTAAGAGACCGGGGTACCCTGTTGTTGTTGTTGTTGTTGTTGTAGCGATAACGTTGCTCCCCGAAGGCTTTGGGGAGTGTTATCGATGTGATGGTCATTTGCCGGATATAGATCCGGTACGCTCCGGTATCACCGCACCACTAAGGTGCTAGCTCGGGAACGATTTATGTGGCCACATTAAACCTTCAGGTCATCCCCTCCCTCCCCACCCCCAAGTTCCATGAGGAGCTTGGGGTCGCCAGAGCCTCGTCTGTTAGTGAAACAGGATTCGCCGCGGATGGGTGAGGTTGACAATTGGGTTTGGAGAAGCTATAGATTGCGCTGGCAACCTGAAGGGTTGCACTACACAGCACCTTGAATCTGGTATTTTAGTCGCCTCTTACAACAGGCATACCTACCGCGGATATATTCTGACCCTTTGACCCGCTGGGGAGAACGGGCTACCCTCTTTAACAGTATTTGCAGAAGCTGCGGCTAGGAGGGCAGCAAAGAAGCATTCACGAACAATATGTGTGAATCCAGCACTAACACACACTAACTTTCTTACTATGTGCAGTTATATACCACTGAAACTTAAGGAAATAGCTTAATGCTTTGCAAAAGATATCACCAGGTTCTTTTCCCGCATCAAATGGTTCGAACAAAATAGCAACTAATTTTGCTAAAACAGCCGCAATTGGTTCCAGAAGAAACACGCTTTAAAATGGCACCCCATGCGTTACTTGGGATTGAGCCTTTGATAACTGGGCCACACATCAGCCAACAAACGGAGATATCTGAACTATGTTTGTTCTTTTATGTTGGGGAGCATGCTTTCTAGTTAGGTCCATCTAAAAGTCTTCTGTTGCATTCAAAACTTCTCGTAATCGAGAGCATCCCTTCAAGCTGTGTGTGGTGTGATATTTTTACTAAGGGATTTTATATATAATTCTCCTCTACGACATGAATGTCTAGTTGAAACCGGTTAAAGCCGAGAAGCCCTCGAGAGCTTTGTAAAACTTCGAAAAAATATGTGTCGCTCGCCAATATGTCCTGTGAGTTCAACGACGCAGTTTGTCAGCAAAGCACAGCAGACAATAACTTTTCGCTTAAACTTCAAGCAGAAGACATCCCAAGCGAGAATTCTATGCTCAAACCTTCTCCCTGTATACATATACTACTACAAACAAAAAGGTGCAGGCCGAACCGCCAGGCCAAAATCGCCCAGTAAGTATGGGTTAATGCTTTCAATATACGAAAATATTTTAGAGATTTTTTTTATTTTTTATATCCTGAATAATTTGCGAAAAATTTAAACAACGTGACATCGGAACGAACTCTCAATCTCTAAATCTCTTCAAAACTTTTTGTCACGGGATTGGGATTTTAGCCCGCACTTTAAACAAAGTGAAATCAGAACAGACTCTCAATCTCTAAATCTCTTCAAAACTCTTTGCACGGGAGTGGGATTTTGGCCCGCACTTCTGCGTTGACTTTTTTGTCGTGCAATGTTTCCCAATTTTGCTACTTGAGGGCCCTCCTTGCGCTAGCCTTCCACCTCTATCGTGGCTTCAAGAGACCCATCCAAGCGCATGTAGGGAACTATTTAAAAACGCTATACTACTATGGGCATATGCTATGCGCTCATACTGCCCCGAGGCATTGAGTTTCGTTGCAGTTGTTAACGCTATGATCTTTGCCACCAGGTCTACAGGTGGAATGTGCAGCCGTCGAAGTTGTTAACAGAGCTACCGTAATGCTAAACATTGATAATCTGTGCACTCGGTCTAATTTTTGAAGGTACTTTTTTTTGTTTGCCGGTGGAGGAGTGGAGGAATATATTGCGCCTTAAGAATATGGAGAGACCTTTCGTACCTACAGCATCCACAACTATCGTTCATTCGCATCTAGCGCCGCTTGACTAATTTTTTATTTTTTATAAGGATATGGGGAAAGTAGAACTTAGATAATTAGCTAGATCCCTAAAAGAGCTCTACTGCTTATGGGTAAAGAAATTACTAAAAAAAAATACGTTTTCATGATTAATTTGATTGTTACATTGAATGACTAAGAATCGTGTGACTGATGATTGATTGACTTGTACCGTGAAGGGAGAAATAGACAAAGGAATAAAAGATATAATACTGCAGGTCTAGACTTTAAGCATATGGAGCATGAGGGTGAAAATAAGTAAAAAGTGGAAAAAAATTTGCTATAGAATTTTTTTTTTCGATACAACAATTAAGTTATATGAGTTTGAAAATAAGCATATGTAGATATGTAAAGATACCAATCAATGTACATACGTACATAAAAAGAAAAGAAAATATCAGCATGTGGATAATCCCACATGATATATATTTATGCACTTTCGTAAAAAATTCGATAAATCGTAAATTACATTGTTGTCTTTTGTATTTAATTTCTATATATTTACACGTTTTAACAAACTTTTTTTTGCTGCGGTAGAGGAAAAAGCCGAAAATCTTGTCGACACGATAGCATATCGGTGCAATGTTACGAACGCGTCAAAAAAATAATATAATGTTATTTCCAGCTGACAACGTACGTCAAATTGACGACATGCAATTTTTTATTAAATGCACTCCATTTGGGGTGTGATGGCTTTTGAGGGTTAAGCTAATATAGAAAGTAAAAAAAGAGAGTACTTTGATAGCTCACATACATTTCAACGTACTTGGAGTAAGTAATGTAAAAAACTAGTAATAAGCGACAAAAAAGCTTAAAAGTGTTAAAAAGTAAACTCATCCTTGAAACAGTGAGACGGTAGCGATTTTGCACCAATCTTTAAATGGCAACAAATGATTTAAGACAAGATACACAACTTTAACACATTCAGTCTTTTTAACCCCAAACCAATAAGTGAGTCAGTCAATGTAAGCGGTGAACCCACTAAATATCTTGTCCCCAAAATACCTCTAATACCACTCGGACTAGCACGTGAACATATTTCTTTTAAGATGTTTCGTAGTAGCTTTCTGAGACGTTATAACTATAGCATTTTCAGGTCATATTAAACTTTTTTTCGTTCAATTGTAACTTTTTTCAAATTAAACATTTTGCAAGTTGAATCAAATTAAACCTTTTCCATCTTCATCAGGGATACTGTATATTTATCATAAAATATGACATATTTCAAAACAAACATTAACACATTAGTTAGAATTACACCATTCAAATGTTTGTTTTGTTTTATGTCATATTTTCTCCCTGACGAAGATGAAAAAATTTCATCGAAACCCGTAGGAGGAACAGAGAAACTTTGTGTTTTTTCTTTATTTTATTGGCCGAAAAGCTCCAAATAATTACAATTGTTAACAAAAAATTGGCCCAAAATAAATATATTAAACCTTTTCCATTTAAAATAAAACGTTCCAACCAAATGTAACTTTTTTCATTTCAAATAAAACCTCTTTAAATCAAATAAAACTTTTTCAAGTCGAATGAAACTTTTGTCATTTGAAATACGATTTTTTTTCAAATAAAATATAACTTTTTTCAAATCATACTTTTGGGCAAATCAAATTAATCTTTTTTTTCATTCCAAATAAAACTGTTTTCAAATCAAATGAAACATTTTTCAAGTTGAATTAAATTAAATTTTTCAAACCAAATGAAACTTTTTCATTCAAAACAAAATTTTTTTATTAAAATTTGTTTCAAATCAAATTAAACATTTTCAAGCTAAATTAAATCAAGCTTTTTTCAAATCAAAAGAAAATTTTTTGAAAACAAATGAAGCTTAAGTTAAATAAAATTTTTGTAGTCAAATGAAACTTTTTTCGTTTCAAATAAAACATTTTTCTTCTCTCTTAAGAAATATAATTAATTAATTAAATGATATAATTTTACCAGTCTAATATCGTAGGATCTGTATGTATCCTTTTAATTCCTCCCAAACGCATTGGAACATCTACCGTTGATTCATCGAGTGCTGCACCCTTCTTTGCCAACTCATCGGCCTTTCTGTAACTTTCTATCTATATAGTATATATCTCCTTATAGCCGAGAACCCGGTATAGATATATAGCCCGTCTCGAGCGTAATGTATGTAAGCGTAATATCTCTAATGCTTCTTTGAATTCCAGTACATTTCTTGATGAAGTGCTTTATTGGCTTAATCGCAGCTTGACTATCAATATAGTTATATATTGGCACGGCTCCAGCTTAAGTGCACTTCCTCCAGAAGACCCGACTCCTGACCTTAGTTTTGAACCAACGTTATGCATATGCAAAATTTGTTCCGCTATTTCCGCACCATTACTCCATCCCGCCGGCTATATTTTGGCCCCAGGACTATGGTCGACAAACAATGATACAATTGTACGCACTCAATTCTCTTTCGTTAAGTAATCGATGCCTCAAGTGACCTTTGCACTCTCACTAACACAGCTGCATTTTCATTCTGCCGACGTCTGCCCCAGTATGCCCTTCGAATCCCAGGATGTATGCATGCAGTGCCATGGATGGTTTCTTCGCTCTTTATCCCTTGTGGAATTTTCACGAAAACTTACGATTTAGTAAAATTCTTAGATATTTTGTGCTTTACTTTTCTTGTAGGGTTACTCCTCCAAGCTTAGGCATGGTAAAATTAGAGGCCTTATATTTTGTAAAAAATAGTGCTAGATCGGGTTTTCAGCCATTTCGGCTAGGCCGACTCGAAGCGTCTGATCCATCATGATGATTGAGAAATCTGTCATTTATGATAACTTAAACTTCATCTGCATACGCCATGAGTTTGACTGGGCCTCTGTCGAGCCGTCTAAGCAATTGGTTGCTGATAATACTCCACCCTGCGACGATCCTCTGTTTAAGAACTGTTTTTTTTTTTAGAGTGTAGTTAATACTAAAATTGGGGTGGCTTGGAAATTATGTCAAACGAATATTAGTACTTAATGATAGTTCTGATATTTTCTTAATTATAGACGTAACTGTTAATTTCGAAAATATTAAATAAACAAAATAAAAGTTCCGTGTTTACAATTGTTATTGTTTTTATCGGCCTATTGATAAATGATTCAAGGTTCGATTCGAGCTCAAGGCCAGAACAATAAAAAATTATTGTTCTGGCTTTGAGCTCGAATCGAACCTTGAATCGTTGCGTGTTTACTTTATGCGGAGATACGAGAAAATAAATTGAAATTATATTCAAGGAAATAGTAATCGAAGAAGCATGCATAAGGTACTACATACACACATACATACAAACATAGGTATATAATAAAATTAAAATTGGTTCCTTTCCGAGTCACACATGAAAAAGACGCAGTAAAAGAAAAACCAAAGAAAACGCGAATAAATTAATTAAATTTCAATTGAAAAACAATGCGTTCATAAAACTTTTAAGCAAACGTACGCCCTGCAACCCTCCTCAATTTTATAAGTTTGTTCATAAGTATGTATATTTGATTGTGTACGTTTTGTATTTCGATGCTTTAAGTAAAAAATTTCCCACAGCTTTGTGGCTTAAGCAAATACTGGTACACGCAGCTGTCAGCTGAGGAATACGCAACTACTTACTTGAGTTACTCAATTCATTAAAACTTACACATTTATTTAGTAAGGTCTATATGCAAAGATTAGACGGTTTCTCCAAACATCAATAGCATTTCATCGTACAGCGTACAGGAATAACGTTGAAGCTAACTGCCACTCAGCAGAAAAGCACACTTAAAGTGATAAGCAAAGAACTGAAGCTCCAGCCATTAGTTTAGATACAATTTTTAATGGGTGTGATACGCGGGGATCACCTTAGACCAATACGTAAAGAAGCTTACCAGTGTCCTTATTCCGATCGGAACATCCGGGTTTACACCCCCCAGAGTCAAATCAATATTAAATAGTTTCTTACTTACTTACAATACTTCGTTTGGTCCATTTTCACCATCAAACTCATCTTTACCACTTCTTTTTCCAGTTTTGAGTAAGCAGAATTAAATGCCGGGGTGTTTAGGCCAATGATATCAATGTCATCAGCATATGCCAGTAATTGCACGCTTTTATAGAATATTTTCCAGAGCGGTTAAGTTCTGCAGCTAGTATAATTTTCTCCAGCATCTAATTAAAGAAATCGTACGATAGGCGGTCACCCTGTCTGAAACCTCGTTTAGTTTCGAACGGCTCGGAGAGGTCCTTCCCAATTCTGACTGAGGTGAAGGTGTTGGTCAGCGTCATTTTGCACAGCCGTATAAGTGTGTTGAATCTTTTTTGGCGGGTTTTTTTCAAGATGCGTATTGGGAAAATATAATCGATGGTAGATTTACCAGGTTTGAAGCCGCACTGATGCGGTCCAATCAGCCGATTCACGGTGGGCTTCAATCTTTCGCACATTACACTTGACAGGACCTTATATGCAATATTAAGAAGGCTGATTCCGCGATAGCTGGCGCAGTTTGCAGAATTCCCTTTATTGTGCACTGGGTAAAGAACACTTCGATACCAATCGTCGGGCATGCACTCGTCCGCCCATATTTTGCTAACAAGTTGTTGCATGCGCCTTACCAATAGCTCCGCAGGCAATCCATCAGTACCCGCGACCTTGTTCTTTTTCAATCTGGTTATTGCTATTTTGACTTCGTCATAATCGGGCGGGGGGACATTTATTCCACCATCATCGATTGCGGGATCGGTTTCCTAATCCCTGTGCGGTAAATCGCTGTCTCCATTTAAGAGAGCAGAGAAGTTTTCCCTCCATAATCTAAGTACTCTCTGGACATCAGTTACAAGGTCGCCGTTTTAGCTCTTACAAGAGTTTTCCCCGGTCTTAAAACCTTCGGTCTGCTGCCCAATTGTTTGATAAAATTTTTGGGCGTTATTCCTGGTGGTTAGCAGCTCAAGCTCTTCGCACTCACGCCTTTCTGCCTCTGTTTTTTTCTTCCCGAAAAGGCCTCTCGCTTCCCTTTTTAACTCGCGATAGCGTTCACACACTCCTCTTGTTGCTCCCGATTTTCACGGTTGCAACGCGGCATTCTCCATCGTACCAGTTGTTTTTCCATGGCCGCCGGTAACAAAGTTTTTCCTCGGCGGCAGTACGAAGTGCTTTGGAGATATGCTCCTACTGCTCCTGCATTCCTTCAGGCTGAGTTAAGCTCTCAGAGAGCAGGTGTGGGAGTCGAGTTGCGAAATCATTGCAGTCTTTCGACGTCTAGCTTTCCTTGTGTTTTTTGTTCCTTGGTTTTAGCCGCGCAGAGGCGGGTAAGTATTTTGGCTGCGATGAGATAAAGGCCCGAGTCGATGTTAGGTCTTAGGATCATGCGGATATCTAAAAAAAGGCATGCCACCGTCTATCACAACGTGATCGATCTGATTGCGAGTATTTCGATGGGGGGACAGCCATGTAGCTTGGTGTATCTTTTTACGCATAAACCTCGTGCTGGAAATGATCATGTTTCGAGCACCTGAAAAGTCAATCAGCCTCAGTCCATTAGGAGAAGTTTCATTGTGTTGGCTGAACTTTCCGACTGTAGGGCCAAAAACACCTCCTTTGCCCACCCGAGAGTCATTAATATTATTAGTAGATAGCAACCGTAAGTTGCCTTTGTACCTGACCAGCATGTAGCCACATATGATTTAAAGGAATCATGCCGACGAATGGTATTAGCGCAGAAAATCTCCTTCGGTGAAACTACGCTACAAAAGTGTGACTATTTTAAGTATATCTCCCTCTCTCCGTAAGGAGCTATACCCGGAATTTTCTGAACAATCCGCGAGATTTTGAGGCAAAAACCGCGGATCTTCTCGAAATTGCCGAAACGCCGATTTCCTTAAATACATATATAGACAAAACCTTTCCAAATATTATTTTTTTAAATTTTCGCTTTACAAGCCTCCCACATACTCATCCGCAAGTTAATGATATTGTTCCAGATCGTCAAACATACCACTGACGTCAGCACTATGTCTCCATATTCATTAGTTGTGGACAATGTGATACTGTGAAGTCCAGCCATTCAATTCAGAGGTTTATGCCAATCACTTTGTCGGCGCGCCGGACACGCCAACCGCCGCCGGTATATAATAGAGCCTACGCCGCCGCCGCCCATTAAGTGAGCGGCATAAACTTCTACCTCCCATCCCCTAGATCAATGAAGAGCTCGGGGTCGCCAGAACCTCGGCTGTTAAAAAGATTCGCCACACGTATGTAAGGTTTGGAGAAGCTATATATTGCGTTGAAAACCTCTTGAAAGGGTTGGGCTAAACAACCCGTTGACTCAATTTGGTATTTTCGTCGCTTCTTACGATAGGCATAGCTGCCGCGGTAATATTTTAAGCCCCCTAGCTCGCTGAGGGTGCGTGAATTCTTCATTTTGTAGCAATACATAGATAGAAAACCTCAGTATGTGACACACTATCGATGTACCAAAGTTCAATAAAAAGTCTGTCGTTACCGCGATAGTAGTGCATGTACAAAGAGATATACATAAATAATAAGGTGAGGTGGCAAACCTTATTGTCAACCATAATATATCATATTTTAATTCCAAATAGGTGGCAACCTTGTAAGAATGTGATACACTATCTATGTATGAAATTTCATTCAAATGGGTTAAGCGGTTTCCAAGATCGTTTCGGAAATACAAACAATTTTTACTCGTTTAAAGTAATAATGATTTTCACTTTGGAAATAAAAGAAATTAATTAGAAAACATTTGTTTTTGTTTTTATCGGCCTATTGATAAATCATTCAAGGTTCGAATCGAGCTCAAGGCCAGAACAATAATTTTTTTCTAATGATAATTATTGTTATTTTTTAATTTTTCTAAATTTGAATTATTGTTCTGGCCTTGAGCTCGATTCGAACCTTGAATTAATTAGAAAAGTCTGTGTACTTTTTGTATTTATTCCTTAAAAAAATACAGCCACGCTATTATCTAATATCACAGTTCAATTGTGCCATACATAAATAAAACAAATATAATTATACCTTTCATGAACATGAAATGGTATATTAACTTTGGTCCGATGTTTTTAACGTTGAGAAATATAGAAGATAGACTCACCATTAAGTATACCGAATTGATCTGAACTGAGTTGATATAGCCATGTCCGTCTGTCCGTCCGTCCGTCTGTCGGTCTGTCTGATTGAACGCAAACTAGTCCCTCAAATTTTGAGATATCTCAATGAAATTTGGCACAAGGATTGTATTATATTAGACATTGGTCGGATTCGGTGGTATATATTCTAATATATCATAGAAGATATCCTGAAAAAATCAATTTGATCGGAGCTATATATAGTTATATCCCATAAAACCGATCGTTCAGATAGAAATATTTTTGGCAATTTCTCCCTTAATTTCCAATATAAAAACGTTAAACTTGGTAATATTTATTCTAATATATCATAAAATATTTCCAATTGCTTTTGTTTTTATCGGCCTATTGATAAATGATTCAAGGTTCGATTCGAGCTCAAGGCTAGAACAATAATTTTTGTCTAATGATAATTATTGTTATTTTTTTTTTATTTTTCTAAATTTGAAGAATTGTATTTTGTTTTTGGAATAGTAAGTAGACATTTTTTCAGACAACCTGCGCAGATAGATCCATTTCGAAAAATTATTGTTCTGGCCTTGAGCTCGAATCGAACCTTGAATCATAAAATATTTCCTGAAAAAATCACTTTGACCGGAGCTATATGTATATAGTATATACCTATCCCATACAACCGATCGTTCAGATAGAAGGATTTTTGGCCATTTCTCCCTTAGTTTCCAATATTAAAACGTAAAACTTGTTGATATAAGTATATTCTAATATATCATAGAAGATATCCTGTAAAAATCATTTCGATCGGAGCTATATATAATATATATCCCACACAACCGATCGTTCAGATAAAGGGTTCTTTTGCCATTTTTTTATATTTATCTTAAAATCGTGTAGGTATGTAAATCTGTTCACTATATATTTCTTATCTTATACAGCGCATTATTTGGAGATTACCAATGGGATAAGATTATTGTTCAGCCCCATTCATGAAAGGTATGAAGTCTTCGGCATAGCCGAAGACAGTTCCGTCCTTACTTGTTTTCTTTTGAAAAAGTATAAGTAAATATTTTGCCAGAGTCGCGGTAATTTCGTTTCGATGGAATATACTTAGTTATCTTGAATTTGTTATTTTGGTAGAACAAAAACTGTTTGTTCACCTGCTTTTGAAATTTAAAACAATTTCCTGAAGCTATATTTCTTTAAATAAAGCCAACAACAGGTTTCTTCAGTTAATTTATACCAAACATTCGGCAGTAAAAGTGACAAATTATAATGAACCTACGCAACTATTTCACGCTCCTTTTTGTTGTGCATAGCTGCCTTTTGTGCTACGCGAACTCGCAGTTTCGCATTGTTGATGGCAAATCGGTGAATATAGAGGCTATCCCATATATGGTATCACTACATTATGAAAAAAGTTTTAAATGCGCTGGTTCGTTAATTAGTATGGAAAAAGTGATCACGGCTGCGCATTGCCTGAAAGACACAAAAGCAAAATTATTCGTGGTTAAAGCTGGTGTAACCAATATAGTTACCGAAACTGGACAATGCCGAACAGTGAAGAAGATAATTATCCCTGATTATAAACGCAACACAAAGAATATGGATATAGGTGCTATTAAAGTGAGTGAGCCCTTCATCCAGAGTCCTCAAGTAAACTACATTACAATTTGCAGTACTGAATTAAGACCAGGCAAACCAATAAAAGTTAGTGGATGGGGTTCAACAAGTGTATACAGTACGGATCATGTAGCTGAACTCCGAACTATTATCGTGCCCATAGTAGGGACGTCAGAATGTGCGAATAGGTATCAGACTATAGGAAGAACTTTAACAAAATCAATGATGTGTGCTGGAATGTGTGGAAGTGGTGCAGCTCGTGGTGATTCTGGAGGACCAGGCGTTGTGGGAGGAGAACTTTGTGCGGTAGTATCATTTGGGAGGTTTCGTGAAATCCCCGCATTTCCAGTTGTATTTACAAATATAACTTATAAAAAAGTTCTAAAGTTTATACAGAAAGTGATGACGTGGTAATGTGCTGTTATAAATCGACTGCTAAGTGGATAATCACCCCATCTTCACCACCTCACGACAAAACTTATTGAGTTGTTTTTTATTTCAGGTAGGGTGTAATCGAAATGGCAACAGAGATAGGTTGATATTCCACTCAGCAATCGTAGTGAGAATATTAATTTTTGTATTATCTTTTAATAAAAACTTATTTATGGTTACGATTTAATTTTTGGTGTTGTGCAATAAATTTGTGACGCATACAAATATCTTAGGTTGTGGGACAAAACTTTAATCTTGAAGTCTGGACTTTTTCCCACATGTATGAATAGATCATGAGAACAAAAGAAAATTGCAGAATAAGTACTTTAAATCCCTGGCAAATTTATATTGATGACATTTTGTGTGTATGCTCATTGGGCTTTAAAGGTGCTTTATATTAACAGCTTCGTCCGTCTCCTTTCTTACTTTTCCGGTGAGTGAGCCTGGATCGGCATCTATTCCAAATAAAAATAACAACGTCAATTTCTTCCTCTGCGGCAGTACGAAGTGCTTCGGAGGAATGCTCCCACTTCTCCTGCATTCTGTCGGGTTGAGTCATGCTCTCGGAGAACAGGTATGAGAGTCGAGTTGCGAAATCATTGACAGTCTGTTGCGATTGCAGCTTGGTTCGAGTCGATGTTAGTTAGTAAGGTTATAATATGAGGCATTCTTACCCTGTACAAGGCAGAGAAAACAAACTTATTCCTATTAATCAATTCGGATACAACTGACTACAGTAACGGTATTCTAGCATCATCATTTGGCATGGTATGTCTCTGCTGGAGAGACCAACGTATCCCAATAAAACAGTGCCTTGTATTAGTCCAGCCAAGCGCGTTTGTACTTCAATATACAAATCAACTGAAGACTAATTTCAGTTCAAATGCTGCTGGCGGCTATTGTTGTTTTATAAAATATCCGCTATAGGCGTTTGGCAAACCCTCTCAATGTAAGCCATGAAAAGCTCTTAGATGTTGTCGTTGAGAGTTTAGGCGGAATCATACAATTTTGGAAGAAAAAAAATGTTTTCCTGAAACGGTCTAATACCACTTGTATTCAACCATTTTCTCACTTACCTAATCGTCTCTAAGTAGCGGTTACTTTTCTATTCATTTTTTGGGAAATTATTTTATATTTCAAAAGCGGTTATTTGCTTTCCGTTATTATTGTTGTTGCAGTGCATATTGTCGTCTTAGCGGGTTGCGTAGACATTGCCTTATTTAAAGTAATAAAAAACCAAAATTTACCGAACATTTTTGATGATGAGAATTCATACGTAATAATTCCATTTCGAATGTACCTATAAGTATGCGTATGAAGATAGCCGAAGGTCATGTAGTAATGAGCTCAGAAATGATCCCCACAGCCTTTACAAGCCCTCTGTCTATCAGACTAGCTCTACCTTGTTGTTATTGTTGTTGTTGTTGTTGTAGCGATAATGACACTCCCCCAAGGCCTTGGGGAGTGTTATAGATGTTGAGGGTCCTTTGCAGATCTGAGAACGATTTGGTAGGATCGCATGCAACATTCTAGGCCATACCGGCCTCCCACCCCTAGATCCATCAGCAGTTCGGGGTCGCTAGAGCCTCGGCTCTTAATGAAACAGGATTCGCCACGGGTAGGTGAGATCGATGAGAAGCTATATATTGCGCTGGCGACCCCTTGAGAGGGTTGCTCTACACAACCCCTTGAATATATTTTAGTCACCTCTTACGACAGGCATACCTACCGCGGGTATATTCTAAGCCCCCTAAACCACTGGGGCACCTATCTCTACCTTCTTTCTGCTTGATATTAGCAATCCCCCTATTTTTGTTCCGCAAGGGGTAATCCGTGCTGCATGAGCCATGGTTAGGCACTAGCCATGCTTGGCACTGTAAGCCGTCATACGCTGTCGTACATATTGTCCCACAGCAATAGAATAAGTATGTGGTACATTACCTGCGAGTATGTGGTACGCTACCGGAGTCATGTGGTATACTACCTGTCACTTTTATGTGCCAGTTGATGGCACGTTTTCTAGTGGCCGACCCTCAAGTTAACTTCGTATAATTCTTCTCAAATAATAGCACACACCGATATGATCCAGCGTGTCCATAATTGCCGCCCAATTAGCTATGATATACGCTTTTTACGTATATCCTACTGAGCTGCCAGCTTAGCCATGCTCACAGCGGAAGGTGGATCTCCCTCTACTGAACCCGAATAGGTTTCTACATATACTTCCCACCGCTTCGAGTTCCCTTTCAAGGCGACTATAAATGACTCGCTCGATCACTTTACTGGCGGAGACAAGCAGGCATAAAGGTCTGTAACTGGATATCTCCGCCGGGTTTTTACCTGTCTTTATCAATAACACTAATGACTGACTCGCGAATCGTTGGGAATGTAGCCTCAATTGAACAGACATTGAACAAATTTACAAATTTAGGCTTCTTATAAGTAAATACATTTTTGTCACGCAATCTGGCCCAGGGCACGTATGGTCATAAAAGTTTTTGGTAGCTTGATTGAACGCGTCCACGGTGACATCTTCAAATGAATACAATGAGATATTTCATATCCCCCAGTGGGTTAGGGGGTTAGAATATACCCGCGTTAGGTATGCCTGTCGTAAGAGGCGACCAAGTAGATTCAAGGGTTTGAGTAGCGCAACCCTTTCAGGTTGCCAGCGCAATATATAGTTTCTCCAAACCCAATTGTCAACCTCACCCATCTGTGGCGAATCCTGTTTCATTAACAGCCGAGGCTCTGGTTACGCCGAACTCCTCATGGATCTAGGGGGTGGGTGGGCGGTATGGCGCAGAAGGTCGCATGTGGTCATAACAAATCGATCCCGAGATGGTCGGGTTTGGTACCGGAACCTACCGGATCTAAATCCGGCAAAGAGCCATCAACATCGATAACACTCCCCAAGGCTACAGCAACAACAACAACAACAACAAGACATTTGATATCTGACAAACCAGTTTTATCTGCGTTGGAAATAGAGTATCGACTCCGTTTTTCAGAAATGTATGCTGTACCCCATGGATCATTTTCATCATCATCGCAAAGGTCAAGAAAGCATTGTCATTTGCTGTATCGCTGTCAAATGGTCGAAGCTATATTCCGTCGTCAGGGATTAGAATCGGAATCGTTATCTCCCTCGAAATATAGCAATGAGTACCAAAATTTTGATGCCATGGCGTGGAAGTCGTTGTACATATTTTTTTAGCTTTCCATAAGAGAAGTATTTATCCGTTTTGGTCGCATCATAATGCAAGTTCGCAGCCATCAACGACAATACTTTCCGAGAAAGTCTGTTTCCAAGACAAAACCAATACCGTCGATCCGTATCGCTCGTCATTCCTCTCTGCCACTGCGACAGAGGTTGGAAGGCCTTGTCGTTCTATCTTTTTAACTAAGTTGGTTCAGACTCTATACCAAACCATAAAGCATAGTCTTGAGCTGCTATGTAGGAAAACAAAAATCGAAACTGCCCACATTTGCTTCAACTTTTACGTCCTCAAATAAAATTGTGAAACCCAACAAGGGCAGATAATAAAAACAGTACATTTATTTAGCAGCATTGGTGCATTTAAGATAAAGAAATTTCATTATCATTTACAAAAAGACAATAGGATCATTCCAGCGTAAAAGGCTATGAGGGTAAATAACTGAATTACATAGAGTTTGTTTTAACCTGTGAAAATAGTGAAACAGATGTACTAAAACTCTAAGAGTGAGCTTGTATTACATTTTATGTTTTAGTAGAGGTTAGGTTGAAGTGCTTTCCCGAGACCTCACATAGGCCAGTAACAGTTCGGCCCGTTGTAATACCACTACAGCACGAACCCACTTACCTTTCCTCTTCATACCATTTTTAAGAACTGCTGAAGGCTACACTGAGAGAACTGGTGCTAGTAAACTCAACAAATCTGTGCTGTTGTCCTTGACTTAACGGATATTCGGTGAAATTGATCGAATTACGGTTAATTCGACCGAGTTCTTTGTCAAGCGAACAAATTAGTTTAGTCATTTCAACAGAAGATAAATTGTCGCTCTTAAGTTAACAAAATTCTGTAAAATTGATATATTCCTAATCAATCTAACTGATTTTTTTTTAACACAACTGATCTCACTGGTCATTTCAACAGCGATCAACAGTCAATACATGAGCAAATTTCAAAGAGAATTTCACGCTCACTGCGCTCTCTTTGTACTTATGACGATGGTGCCACTTGTTAAAAAAAAAAACACAAAAATAAGAAAACCACCGAATCGAAAAAACACAAAATTGGAAAACAACAAAAAACTAGTTTTTCAGTAATCAATACAAAACGAAGAACCCTTTTTTGAATTTACTGTGCAAAAAATTATGAGATACCGGGACACCTATTTATCGGGTACAATTTGCAACTTCTACTCCAAGCCAAGTGCAAAATTGCGCCCTCTTGTTGCAAAAGTTTTGTTTGAACGAACAGAATTTTTCCAAAGTTAGTAACATTTTGTTCAAGTTTTTACGAATTTTCACTTACGCGAACGTTTCTAATAAGATAATAAATAAAATAATTAAAAAAAATGTTTAAGTTAAACGGTTTTATTGAAAACAATACTTACATGACGTAATAATAATACTAAAAGCTAAAAAATAATTAGGTAGGTCCTAGGTACTAGTCATCATACTCCTCATCAGTCTAGGGCGTTGATCAGATAATTAAATAAAAGCGTTGGGCGCGTGAAATTTCAAAAAATGTGAGGCGTAACATAACCTGATTAAGGTTCAGTTGGTCATATATATGACTATCAATAGAAGTTTGATGCGGCCAACGCTTTTATTTAATTGTCTGATCAACGCCCTAGATTGATGAGGAGTATGATGACTAGTACCTAGGACCTACCTAATTATTTTCTAGCTTTTAGTATTATTATTACGTCATGTAAGTATTGTTTTCAATAAACCGTTTAACTTTAAAATTTTTGGTTTATTATTTTATTTTCAAGTTTTTAGGGAGAAATGGTATCAAAAAGTTTCATAAATATTGTTTTATTTTTATAAAAGCGGTATTCATGTATAAATTGCCATGCATCGTGAAATACCAAAATTTTGTGCCTACTGCTATTTTCATGCTCAAGAAAAATGCAAAATTTTTCTTGAATGTTTTTTGATCTGCGTACAGCGCTTAATAATACCAAAATGTAAGTTTTCGATTTCAAAGTATTTTCGAAAGTATGTATGTACTCTGTTTTTAAATACTTTCAGGGCCGCGGAGATGTGTTCCAAATATGAGCCAAATCGGACCCCAAATACGATTTTTGTGAATATCTCGATTCTTGCGCCACCTATCGGCGAGTTTTTTTCACAGGTCGCTTTCTATTCTTGTATGTATCATGTGTTCCAAATATGAGCCAAATCGGAACACAAATATGATTTTTGTGAATATCTCGATCCTTGCGCCCCCTATCGGCATTTTTTCTTATTATTGCATTGTCATCGGGTTGTGAACTATATTCCAAATTCCAAGCTTGTAGCTCATCGGGAAGTTACTTTGAATTACAAAATTCGTGCCAGCCAGCCAACCAGCCATCCAACCAACCAGCCTGTCCCGTCAAGCTTAATAAAACCGTTTAAAAACATTATTTTTTAATGTTGATGTTTTCGATAACATAAAAGTTTGAGTTGTTTTGGAATCATTTCAACTTAAAGTGTTACGAAAATTAAACTTGCCGAATTACATGTAAAGTTACTCCAGTGATGAATTACCTTCCTGCGGCTTGATTCTTTACTTTTCTATAACTTACAAGTTACCTATTTAAAATGTTATGTCAAACATTTATACTAAAAGTTTTATTCGAAACAATCAAGTGTGGCAACTACATAAGAGAGAAGAAATTGAGAATGAGCTGAGCTACAACCGAAAGAATTGAGAAACAGTTTTGTGACTACTATTTTCATTTCTATTTGCAAAGCGAAGTTCAAAACTATAAATTAAATAAATTATAAAGTATAAAATTTGGTGGAAGTGTGTTTAATAAAACAAAATAATAAAGTGTATAATGTTTAATGTGTGCCAGCATATTTGATATGCGCCCAATTGAAGTTCGGTTAGTAAGTGCCACCGTGGTGTGATGGTAGCGGGCTCTGCCTACCACGCCGAATGCCCTGGGTTCACACCCCGGGTAAAGCAACATTATAATTTTAGAAATAAGGTTTTTCAATTAGAAGACAATTTTTCCAAGCGGAGTCGCCCCTCGGCAGTGTTTGGTAAGCACTCCGAGTGTATTTCTGCCATGAAAAGCTCTCAGTGAAAACTCATCTGCCTCCCAGATGCCGTTCGGAGTCGGCATAAAACAAGTAGGTCCCGTCCCACCAATTTGTAGGAAAAATTAAAAAGGAGCACGACGCAAATTGGAAGAGAAGCTCGGCCTTAGATCTCTTCGGAGGTTATCGCGCCTTACATTTTTTTTTTTTTAGTAAGTGCGTACATATATATGTATATGTAGCAAGCATGCGTATTTATGTATTCACATATTTACGTATGTATGTATATGGCAACATAGCTACTTTCATACAAAGCTGTCGCAACAACTTTTTTTGGTTCATTTGACTACTAAAATGGTCAATTAAGAATCAACGATTTGTGCGCAGTTGATTCAACATCTTGTTGCGATGGAAAAAATTGACAGAAATTTCGGTTGAATTGACGCGTATTTCGGTTGATTTTACTAGTCTTTTTGTTTCAGTGTACCAAGTGCTTGATGTCATACTTCACGACTTGCCTCAGATTACCTACAAAGGGCGCTCTCAGGAAGCGGAGTCTTGCGCCACCAAGCGCTGAGCTGCTGCAAAATAAGGTAAACAGTAGTTTCTCCCTCTTCATCCTCTTTAAAACTCCTGCAGCAACGACGATAAGGCACACGTAACTTTGCTGCATGCGTAACTATAAGACATTGCCAGTTGGTATTACTAAAGGTGACTAGATCTTTTAAGATCCCATTTTGGGTTTGCTTTGATGTACGAAAATCCAGTGTTAGAAGACGCCTTTCGTCGGCTTTCATATAAATGTGCCTTTTTAGCATTAGCTTGCACATGGCAACGGGGCATAGCCAAGCGGTCTTTGTCAGATAATCTTCCTGGTCATACCTTGCCAATCGAATTCGTGAGGTCTACAAGGTTCTCTTGGGCCTTCTCTTGAAGAAATCGGCGACAGTTGACTGTTAGTTTAGAATTGAACGCGTAAGAGCCAAGAAATTTAATAACCGTTTGGCTGTCGCTGAAAATAAAGATTTC
This sequence comes from Eurosta solidaginis, assembly GCF_040869045.1. NCBI lineage: Eukaryota > Metazoa > Arthropoda > Insecta > Diptera > Tephritidae > Eurosta > Eurosta solidaginis. Next base: position 989,980 of record NW_027136883.1, on the reverse strand, counting down.
TTTGCTGATATTGTTCATCCCTATCTTAACTGTGGCTTCCATATTGGGTTATACTTCTGCCCTAGAGGACTAGGTCCCTTAAATAAACTTCATCCCCAACTCTGCTGTTTAGCTTAGAAGCGTCGGTATATATGGAAATGCTGCCGTCAACAGCAAGTCACCTATCTGACTTCGCCCAATCATCCTCGCTGGTAATGTAAACTTTATTTTTAGATTCCAACTGAACAAAGATCTTAAACGCAGATCTGACTGCTGCTCGGAACCCAGCTAGATCCAAAAGAAAGAAAACCAAATTTGTATAACAAGGCATCCAGTTCAAAGTTAATCATAAAATAAATGCTCCTGCCCATCTATACTGGGTTCCCGGTGAAAAAGGCATAGAAGGTAACGAAAAGGCCGAATATGCAGCTTTCGATAAATAAACGGTAGACGTTAAAAGGAAACAGGAGCTCCATATGATACATCAAGCAGGAAATGCGTTGTCAGTAGCAGCTACACTTCTAAGATCATGTGCAAATACTAAATCGGAAGACGCACAAACTTGCTCATATCTCTAAAAAGAGAAGACCTAATGCTCACGATAGGCATACTAACTGGACAAACTGCCTAGATAGGTCTCGCTTGTTATTGTAGCGATAAGGACACTCCCCGAAGGTTTTATGGAGTGTTATCGATGTTGATGGTCCTTTGCCAGATGCAGATCCGGCACGTTTCGGTAACAAGCGCCATTAAGGTACTCGCCCAACCATCTCGGGAACGATTTAGTGTGGCCGCATGAAATCTTCTAGACCTTATTGCTAGCAGACAGCAGATGCAGGAAATGCGAGCTGCAGGAAGAAACGATTGTGTACGTTCTGCGTTCGTGTCCTGCGCTTGCGACTTCAAGGCTGCTACTAGGGGTGGCAGAGTTTTTAGACCTAGACCAAGCATTCAAGCTAGGTACTAAAAAACTTCTAGTGCTTTTCAAGTGCTTGTTATATAAAAACATAAGTACTGGTAACTATATGGGGATTTTCCGTTTGATCGTCAAACAAATTCTGATAACATCATGGACACATTCAGTATATGAGAGGTCCATATAGACCGAACTATTCACTTACTTACTTACTTAATTGGCGCTTAACCGTCTAAACGGTTATGGCCATCCAACAAGGCGCGCCAGTCGCTCCTTCGCTCCGCCAACCGGCGCCAATTGGTCACACCAAGGGAGTTTAAATCGTTTTCCACCTGGTCCTTCCAAAGGAGTGGGGCGCCCTCTACCTCTGCTTCCATAGGCGGGTTCCGATAGAAACACTTTCTTGGCCGGAGCATCATTTTTCATTCGCATAACATGGCCTAGCCAGCGCAGCCGCTGCGTTTTAATTCGCTGGACTATGTTGATGTCTGCGTACAGCTCGTACAGCTCATCATTAAATCTTCTTCGGTACTCGCCATCGCCAACGCGTAGAGGTCCATAAATCTTTCGAAGAACTTTTCTCTCGAACACTCCCAAAGCCGCTTCATCTGCTGTTGTCATAGTCCATGCTTCTGCCCCATATAGCAGGACGGGTACGATAAGTGACTTGTAGAGTATGATTTTCGTTCGGCGAGAGAGGACTTTACTTTTCAATTGCCTACCTAGTCCAAAGTAGCATTTATTGGCAAGAACTATTCAACCTTACCTAATTTTCCCATACGTCACAAGCTGAAATGGACTCGAAAATATATATTAATAAAGTGAAAATGAATTTGAAACCTTCTCCAATTACCAGCTAAAGAGAAATCGCTTAAAACTCCAGCAATTAACGTATTAAAGCGTTCCATCCAGTACCGTGGAATAACCCTATTACAATTCATGCACCTTGCATTTTATCATCATTTCTAAAGTAATCTCTTTTCCAAAAAGGGAACAAATAAAATTTGAACTTCACAAAAATTAAACATTAAAATGCATACAATATTATTGTGTAAAAATGTAAATAAATTATACTATGTATCTTTATTATTATTACCTTTATATTAAGTCCCTTCCATGTTTGTCCCCTCATTTCCATACGAATTTTTGACCCACGGAAAAGTCTTTTTTGGTAGCTTCCCGTTGAGCTAGACACTTGATACTTAGAACATAGTTCAGATCTGGAAGAAATTACAATGTAAGTGAAAAAAAAATCCGCTAGATGGCGCACGGATCGAGATATACAGAAAATTAATTTTAAAATGGAAATTTTGCGATCGACTTTTAACTAACTTCTCGGTGATCCAGAGACTTGAAGCTTAGCACATAGTTTGCTAGGCGATGGTAGCAGACGAATCTAGATAAACGAAAATCCCCGAAAACGCAGGGAATCTTGCGATCGATTTTTAAGTAACTTCCCGGTGAGATGGAGCTATGAAACTTGAGCCGTGAGTCAGAACCCGGTGACAATGTAATATTTGATTCAAAAAAATTCGCTAGGTGGCGCATGGATCGAGATATTAGGAAAATTAATTTTAATTTGGGAATCCTTTAATCCATTTTCAACTAACTTCCCGGTGACCTAGAGACTTGTAACTTAGCATATAGTTCGAGACCCGGTGACAATACAATTTATAGAAAACAAAGTTCCGCTAGGTGGCGTGCTAATTGAGATAACTACAAGTCCCTAAAAAACGAGTGGAATCTTGCGATCGATTTCTGAGTAACTTGCCTGTGATCTAGAGACTTGAAACTTGGGCCGTGGGTCAGACCCCGGTGACAATGCAACATTTGATTAAAAAAAATTCGCTAGGTGGCACGCGGATCGAGATAGTAAGAAAACAAATTTTAGTTTGGGAATCTTTCAATCCATTTTTAACTAACTTTCCGGTTACCTAGAGACTTGAAACTTGGCACTCAGTTAGAGGCCTGGTGACAATACAACTTATAGAAAACAAAGTTCCGCTAGGTGGCGCGCGACTTTCACGACGATTCTTTTAGACTTTCAGGCATATGCGAATTTCACCACGATTTTCAGCTGTGCAAATTAAGTAGCTCACAAACGAGGTGGAATTCTCTTGTTATGATGCGAAGTGGAATTCTATTGTTTTCGCCAGTGTTGTCTGCGAAAATTCCACTAATTCTCTTAAATCATGCTATTTAGGAATTACTTAAATTACTATTCAAAGTTGTAATTGCCTTTTTGTAGGCAGAACTAAAAAATTGAAAATAAAAAGATGATAGAAAAATTTTAAGGACTACCTTTATATAAATGGACCAAAAAATAGAAGGCAATTTTTCCTTTAATACAGACATAGTCTTGTTGAATTTTGACTACCCAAATTTCTTTTACAAGAGCTATTGTTAAAGTTTTTTAGTCAAAATTCAACAAGTCTATGTCTGTATTAAAGGAAAAATTGCCTTCTATTTTTTGGTCCATTTATATACAGGTAGTCCTTACAATTTTTTTATCACATTTTTATTTAATTATTACTTTTTAAGGAAAAAACAATGATGACTTCAACACTTTTTTTCTTTTTTCTGTTAATTTTTTTATTTTATTTAGTATTTATTTTTCTCTATTAATTCAACTTGTCGTTTTGTGTGTGTATCATTCGCTACGCATGCGCGCCATTTGAGATAATTTTCTTTGTTAATCAAATCTATGAAGCAATAAAAGGAAGTTAGACAAATATGCGCAACAACATCCGGTGAACTTTGTTTTTATGTTTGCCTTATTTCTGTATATGATCTCCATTTTTTGTTTGCTTTCATCATTTCATTGTTGCGGCTTTCTATTTATTTAATTTACTATTTGCCTATTGGGTACACTTGAAGTTCTTTAAACAAAAAACAGCTACAGTCGACTGGAAAAAGGTTCTATAAATTAAAAGCAAACTAAGTTTACTGCTTGTCAACATATACCTTTTCCTGTTAAATTAAATTGTATATATGTAGTTGTTGCTTATCATTTTCGGAAAAGTTTAAAGGCGGATTCCTTCCAATAAAGATCTCACATAGAATAAATTTAGCCCTTCTGTTGCCAGAATTTGTTTGACGACCAAACGGAGAAACCCCCTATTAGGTACCAGGACTTATAGCATAACTCCGTCCTCTTGACAAATACTAAAAGTTTTCTAGGACCTATCTTAATTCTTGCTTCTAGATCTTGCAAATCTGCCGCTAGTAGCTGTAGGCTAAACCTAGCGAGCGCATGACAGGAACACAGAACGTGCTCAACCGTTTCTCGCATTTCTTATATCTGCTGTTACTGACTAGGCTTAACTTAGACGCATGTGACCCAAAAGGACGTGCCCAGTTAAAATAACCATCGTGAGCCTTAAGTTTTCTGTCTTTAGCCACTGTGTGAATCTTTATAAGCCACTTTGTGAGTCTAATGTCGTGGGACTTGCACATGATTTTAGAAATTTTGCAGCCCTGCGTTTCTCTCCACACTTTTCCTGTTTGATGGGTCATATGAAAATCTCGTCTCATCTTGATTTCTTGATCTTCTGTTTAGAGACATTGTTGAAAGTCCAAATAATGTCTAAGAAGACTTCTTGGACATACTCCTTATATTCCAGAGCTTTCTCTATGTTTATAACCACCCTATGCCGTGCCATGTCTACCGACTTGCGTTTGGTCTACGCATGTTTTTTTTTTTTGGAGAGCATTTTTTCATCCACGCTGGACTTTATGTATATATCTTTTAGCCTCTCAAAGGTTTTGAACAAAAATTGTGTTAAGCAAATGGGCCTGTAGTCTTTAGAATACATATGACCGATCTCCTCCGCCTTTCGTTGAAGGAAAACGATGTGAACAGTTCTCCAAGAATTCGATACATGATTTGTAGCATGGTAGGGGATATGCCATCTGGTCACGAATTAAATTTAAAGAGGGTCTTCACTGCCTAATCGATGTTGGTATCAGTCACCAAGCCACTACCCGATTCATAGTCGAAACACACGCGCTGTCTGCTTGCTCATCCAAATCATCTCCCTGTTTGAAATATGTGTCGCAAAGCTCCTCAAGGGACTCTTAACTATTACGTGACCATTTCCCGTTCTCTTTATTTATAAGTCCATGAACTAAATTTCTCCTTTCTATAATTTTCCTCAACGGCACTGTTTAGCTAGAAAACTAATTTTTGCACAGAATGTGTTCCATGGCACTCCCTGCCCCCTTGAAATTTCACGCTTGTAGATTCTCTATAGATTCATATATACTCGTCCCGAAGATTCCATATGCCATATTTCTTATTTTAATAGCTATTTCTCTTGTCCCTACATGAGACCTTTCCCTTAGCTCATATTTGGTGTACTGTCAAACAGAAAAGAACATGTTTGAAATAGAAGGCCGGGAATGCTGATTATCAATGATCATTAACTAGAACTTGTTCTGTATGCCATTCAGCACCTGTCTTCGATAGATCTATTGAATAATAGAATAAAGTGAAATCATACTGCCACAATGGGTTAAACGAGGGAGTCAAAAGGGTTTCCAGCCCAATTTATTGATTCCAAGCCCGATTGTGAACCTCACCTACCAGTGGCAAACCCTGTTAAATTAGCAGGCGAGGATCAGACGACCCCACGCTTCTCACGTAAAGTGAAAATTTGATGACTTTTCACGTTAATTAATTCCCGCGATGGTTGGGTTGGCATCTTAATGATACTATATACTGCAACTTACAGCATAAATATCCCGCTACAAGACTATAAAAAAGAAAATGAGGTTAAGCGAGTTGATTACTCCCACGATAAAAAAAATGCCTGTCAAAAGAGGCGACATCGTTTTCATATCCATCCGCAAAGTATCAGAAGGTTCTGTACCGAATTAATATCGCACAAAGAACTGCTCGTATTCACTACGCTACCATAAACCTTCGGGAAGTGTTGCTACGGCTACAACAACAAATGAATATGCGTAAGTTTGCGTGTACAGGGTTGCAGATCGTTAGTACAGTCATGCTTGCCGTCTAAATGTTGAGGTAAGTGCATCTCTTCAAACAGATAAGCGCTTGGGCGGTAGTTTATTATCAACCTTTCCTTCCTTCAACGTATTATCATCGAGACAAATTTCCACCAGATAACTTAATTATTTAAAAGTAGTCCATGTCCCGAAACGAGCAATCACCGTCAGTTACAACTCGATTGAAGTATATTCGCCTTTAACGAATTGGATCGAATCCTTCTTAAGGTGTCAATGCGAGGCCATAAAATCTGTAAACAGAAGAATGCTGTAGGGTCGGACACTATCACCTAGGCTGTGGAAGCTGGTCATCAACCAATTTCCTAGGCGGTGCGAAATAGGTACAGTCATACTCATGGCGTATGCAGATGACATTTCAATCAAATGTCTCAGGGATTATCTAGGAATTTGACTAGATAGTAAGTTGTAGTGGAAACTCCATTTCAAAGAAAGAACGAAAAAAACCTCCGTCGCACTGCAGCACAACAGGCTGCCAGATCACTGAAAGATTTTTCAGGCCGAAATTGAAGTCGCGAAGAAAGCAAGCGTGCTCAAGCTGCAGTCCCATCAATATATTTATCAAGCAGCAAGCAAGGCAATAATCTCACACAGTGCTTCATCAAGAAGTGTTCTGGAATGTAAAAAAGCATTAGGGAAACTTCGCACATGCCGGACCATGTACCTATACAGGGTTCCCCGTCATAAAGGGATAGAAGGTACCGCAAAGGCTGCTGAGTGCCGTTTGGCCTTTGAACAACCTTCTGGTAACACTATGCACTCATTCAGTCTATGTGAGCTCCTCACGGGCGGGCCAATTCAACCAAACCTAGTTGAGGTCGTAAAGAAATAGTTTCGGCGCATGTCAGGATTTATTCGTATGCCACGCTTTTGATTGTGACTTTGCTGGTTTCTTGTCCATTATTCATACAAAATGACTTGACGTTTATTTCAAACTGGTAATTTGAATATTTATTACATTATTACTATTTCAACGGTCAGTCAGTCGGCTAACTACCACAAACATATTGGCCTTGTAGAAAGTGGTTACAAATGAAATAATGTGTGAAAGGAAGTCAAATGGAAAATGATGAATATTCCGATTGTAGGTGAATGAGGGTGATGTTTTTATATGGAAAGTTGAATGTGTGTTATTTGTTTGATATACATATGTACATACTTCACCATATTCCTGTCAAGAACATAAATTTAGATTAAGAACTACGAATACGATGTAATCAATATGTATATCAGTATGTATTTTTTAGTTAATAGCATTTTCTGACCATATGTATAAATATATAAAAAGCTGGTGTATGCGTATTATATTAATTTATGCATTTTATAGCCTATAACTTATACCAAAAAGTATACATTAATAAAAAATTATTAGACTCTAAAGAAATATTTTGCATATATTTGTGTTGCTTGTTGTTGAAAATGACTTATTATCATTTTGAGCAAGTATAAATTGTGATGTCAAAAGGCAATCAAGTCACATGTGATGTATCATATGTCATAGTATGATGTCACATGTATTCGCATATAAAAACTTCAATATATATACATATTATGACTTGGACTGAATAAGTTTAAGCAAATTTTTAGATATCGCGTTTGTATGTGATATCACGTCATGCGTCACATCGATATATCGTTCCGCTTCTTCGTAAACCAAGTATCTACAATTAAGAAAGTATTGGAAAATCGAAGAAAACTAACTCAACAATTAACGTTTTGCATAAAAAAATGTACATATGAATAAAGTAGTTTAAAATTATGACGGTAATCTTTTTTGACTAACTATCGTCTCAACCCTGTTGATGTCTCATGAGTGTTTTCACTTAATCAAACAAGTTTTTCAACAAATGTAGTTACTTGGTAAATGAACAAACGGCACGATATTAGCATATACATACCAAAACTCGGCACAGTAAGGTTAGGTTGAACTTGCCGATCCATGAGGACCTCACATATACTGAATTAGTACGTAGTGTTACCAGAAGTTTGTTTTTAACGACCAAACTGAATACCGCTATCAAAAACCAGGACCAGCACAGTAAATATCGCCACGTTAAAGTATATCACATCATGTCGACACATATGAACGGGATATAAATCATATCCAGTTTAATGGCATACATTGCAAGAAAACACAATACACAACCTTCAGCTAACACTCAGTTGACTCATATTAGATTATAAGATGTCTAACAAAAATTATGAGATATTTTTGTTTGCGATCGAACCATGCCAGTTGATATCATATCATAAGGTATAGCACAAAACCTTATCCACCTGTATATAAAACGATGTTGGATCAATAACAAAAGACCACAATTTATAAAATTTATCAACTCATGAAATCAGTAAGAGCATGTCATATGATAGATCAGAATTCTACACATGACATCATGAAGTATGATCCTATTCAACCAAATCAAAAGGACATTGATGAACATCATCATATGGATATTAAGTTTACATACGGTGAAACTCAGATCCAAACGCTACTATTGTTTGTAGGCAAAGAAAAGGTCAGATCAGACTAAATAATAAAATGTATCATACAAATCTGGATTACATCTTATCACGGTACAAGAATTTTGTGCTTATTTAAGGTCAGATCACCAAAGCAAATCAAATGGTTGCCATATACTATTAGATCGCAGAATATCATCGTTAAATCGCATCAAATCACATACCAAAATAAAAACAACACATGATATTATAATAAGTCAACTCGCATAAATATTACATGTCATAAAATGATATCATATCGTAAGCAATTAGATCACATATCACATCACATCGCATCATATTTCAATGTTTGAGATAATGCTGTCATAATACTAAAGTACATGACATGACAATGATCATATCATAATGGCATATAAAGAAAAACATTGATGAACATTATCATAGTTAAAAGATATTCAGATTACATATTGTGAAAGTTACGTAGATCGCAACTGGATATCATGATGTCTCATGTCCAAAAGTTACGATTATTTGAAAGCAAGACTGGATCACAAAAGACTAAATAAGAAAATTTTATGATATAAAGATAAATATATCATCTGTATTTCATTACATCACAGTACAAGTATTTTGTTGTTTTTTAAAAGCAGATCACCCAAACAAAGCAAATCGTTGTCTATGCTACCTGATCGTGAAATATCATCGTTATCTATATCACATCTTAATAACTTACAACGCTTGTATGTATATTAAGTACCGAAATAAAACCAACATATGAAATTATAACGATATGATATGACATCATATTCTTTAAGATCACATATCACGTTATTTAAGATCACATATCCTAACATTGCATCAAAGTAAAAGAGTTATTATCATACTAAAGTACATGATATGACATCATATCACATAGAACTGGTATCATAAGACATAAAACTCACAGGTTTAAGATAATGCTATTAAGGATTTTCATACTGTCATAACATCGCATCAAACATCAATGTTTAAAATAATGCTGCTAAAAATTATTATCGTACAAATGCATATGATATGACATCATATCACATAAGATCTCATATAATAACATATACAATTCCAACGTTAAATATATTGCTTTTAAGAAATATTATTATATTTATGTACATGATATGACATCATATCACATGAGATATCATATTATAACATCGAGTCAAATATCAACGTTTAAAATAGTGCAGCTCAAAATTATTATGATACGAATGCATATGATATGACATCATATCACACAAGGCAACATTTCATAGCATATATATTACAACTTTTAAGATATTGATAATAAGAAATATTATCGTATTAATGTACATGACATGACATCATATCTTATAAGAATAGATCAGATCATAATATCAAAATAACTTTATATTTGCCGAAAAACTATATACTAAAAACACAATTAACACGCGTTGACTTCTACTAAATCTATCGATATGACATATAGCATAACATAATAATGATATACACACATACTCACTTAGATATCCTCTAGAAGGTGTATACATGTATATTGTTTATGTTATAAGCCTAATGTTATGCAAATCAAATGACACCCAATGGAATAAAATATCTACAAATTAAAAGCTTAGTCAGTCGATTATTTGGTATTTCTATGTAAATTAGTTTTGAGTGAATGTACAAGGTATATATCAATCATGTGCATACAAAGAATTAAACGTGAATAGTAGCCAAAGGTAAATTCGTATTTTTTATAGCTTAGCAAGCTAAGTTTGGTGAAATGACTTAAAAAAATACCGTCCAAATACAGTTGTTGACCGATAACTTCTTGTATTAACCACAGAGGGTAGGCTATTGATACAGTGTTTAATTTGTATAAATGTTTATATTATATATGTAGATATAGATATATATGTATGTTGATTTTAGGGCGTAGATAATTCACCAATACGCTGCTTGAAGTGAAAAAAGTGGAAAAGTTCATACAGGAATAGACTTACATACATTTGTAACTGGAGGTATAGGTAATAGCCGTATTGATTTTTTTTTTTACATGTAAAATTTTTTGGGGAAAAAACATTTGTTTGTATATTTATATGTGTATGCATATGTATTTTAACACGTTATAAACAACCATTGGTTATTTCCATTTGCTTTACAACTTACTCGCCAACGATATCATGTACTTTCACATTAGCGTGCCGCATCCCCTGAAGACCATTTCGGCGCTAGTAAGCAAAGGTCAAACTATTAGGGAATATACTATATATACTATATATATACTATATAGGGAATAACACATTTTTAGAAAAAAAGCGTGATATAATCAATACAATGATCATTGTTTAATAAGTTGATGGCAATTAGAGCGCGTGTGATCGGCCAATTTAGAGCATAATTAGACTTAAACTGGTCAATAGAAAATGTGTTATGTTGCCGCAAATTCCGTGATGGAACATAAAAGTTCAAAGATTCCGAAAGCATGTGACAATCGATATTGCCATTAATAATGTCATAGATAAATATTATCGATGAGATAACCCTTCTACTCTCTAACGTATGCAGATTTATTATTTCATTTTATTTATTTTTTTACACCTTGAGATATATGAGTGGAGGGGAAAATCAAATCTTATATCAGATAAACAGATTTCATAAATATTTTTTGTACACGTTCAATCCTTTTGTTATGTACCTCATAATAGGGACTCCATATTTTGGAACCATATTCAAGCCTAGATTGTACAAATGCATTGTACCATAGCTTTTTAGTATATGGGTCTTTAAACTCAGATCCATTTCTCTTAATAAAGGCCAATAAGGAATATGCCTTGGGGATTATAAAATTTAGATGCTCAGTAAATGTAAACGATGAATCGAATACAATATCCAGATCTCAGATTTTGTTCACCCTAACTAAAGGCATATCACTTACGTAATAATTTGAAATCAACTTATTATATAATTTTGAGTACGTTACACTGTAACACTTCTTGGCATTAAGTGCAAGCACCTTTTTACAGCACCAGCCATTAAAATTATTTAACTCTGATTGAAGAGTGAGAACATCGGACTCATTCTTAATTTTGAAAAAGATTTTTAAGTCATCAGCATAGAGGAGATAACTGCATTGCTTGAAACAAACACTCACGTCATTTATAAAAAGAATAAAAAGAAGAGGACCTAGGATACTACCCTGAGGCACACCTGAGGTTGCTACGTATTGTGATGATCTTACATAGGAACATATCCACTGCAAAAATGCGCAATGGAAACCCAGTTTTTGTAATTTTGCCAATCGAGCTCTGTGAGATACTCTATCAGAAGCTTTAGATATGTCTCTCTAGGTGCAGTCAACTTGACAGCCATCTGTGAAAGCCGAAATACAATAATTTGAAAAAATCGTTTTCTAAAAAGTTTTGAAATAACCGGAATCTTCGATATTGGACGAAAGTTGGTAACATCATTTTTACTACCAGTCTTATGAATAGGTTGGATAAAAGTAGTTTTCCATTCACCTAAGAAAGTTCCAAACCTTAACGATAAATTGAATAAATGCAACAACGGCTCAGCAATGCTTAAGAAAGAACGATGGGAATTGTTGAAAATCACATTGCTTTGAATTTTTGATGGTATGAATACTTAGAATAATGTCATCAATATTAAGAACTAACGAAGAGAAGTTGAAGCAAGAGTTTATCCCATTCAACATGGCTCCATCGTCAGCCCACTAATCATCAGTGGTAAAGCTTGCTTTAAAAAATTCCGCAAACAAATTAGCAGATTCACTAGATTCTTGTCTTGATAAGTCACAGACAACGGAATTACTGATACGGACTGCTTGGAACGAATAAAGTTTCAAAGCGATTTAGGATTCGATTTAATATTATTCTCAAGGTTAAGAATGTATCGATTATATTTAAATTTATCAAGGCAATTAAATTCTTTCACATTCTTTAAGTATTCTTGCTTGAACTGAAGGGATCCCGAATTTCTTAAAAGTTTATAATATTTATTGCGCATATTTTTTAGTTTCTTTAGACTTTTATTATACCATGGCAATTTGTAAACCCTAGCTGGAAAACGAGGGATATTGTTGATAACTATTTGCAAAATACCACTTTTAAATAACTCAAAGCAGCTAGCGAGATCGCAGTCGCGGAAAAAAGACTGCCAATCTATATTTGAGATTAAGTTATTAATCAAACCAAAATCACAGCGACTACAATTGAAACGAACATCATGATTGTATTCCATACGTCCAAACTCATAAAATGTAAGTCCCAATACCAATGGTACATGATGTTTATCAGTATTAGATAACGGACACGAATCAAATTATAATTAAGATCATCACTAACAAATATGAGATCTAGGATTCTATCAAGTGAATTTACAAAATTATTGATTTGTACTAATTGCAAGCTATAAAAACCACCAACTACATATATTTCATTAGCTTGATTTATATTCGTAAGTATGAGAGTATTCTCAACCGAAAGATAACTCCAGACAATTTTATTTAGATTATAGTCTCCTAAAACATAGAATTTGGACTACAATTTTGTCCTAGAAACATGCAATATGTTATCGACATGAGCTTCGTATACCCTATCTGGACTATTTGGTGGAATATAAGATGCACTAACAATTAAACTTTCTTTGCCTCTTACACAGAGTATGACCTGATCAAGAGAAATTCCAGCAATATCAAAAGCAACCACAGAGGATTGTAGCTCTTTGCTCACAGCAATCCTCCTCGCGAGAGTCCCGTACTTACACTATCGCGATCTTTGCGAAAAACATTGTATAAATTCTTATCAAAAAATTCATTATCAAAGAAATCTCGAGGTAGCAGAATATACAGCAGAGGCTTTAGTTCTCATGCCTGATATATTTTTAAAATATATTATCAACGACTTTTTGGAAGAGCGAGCAGTTCCATTTGAAACAATTATGGAGTCTCTTTCAGCGTCACACCTCTTTGAAAAAAACCAAATAGCCTAATTTTTACGTCCCATGGCAAAATTGACGCATCAAGCAGTTTGTTAGATACCAAGTTGAAGAAGTGAGATACCAATTTTAAAGTTAACATTAATTAAGGCTTAACTTCTACGTCCTTTTTTACCAATCTTTGGCATCGAATCAATTAAGGCGATATGTTCGCAGCTTTTGAGACATAGTCAAAAATTGATTTTTTCAACATAAGAGAAAGTCTTGGTCTCAAGTCAAAATTTGTTAACAAAAGCTAGAGTTTTTCAATCAATCTAATTGCTTTTTCCGTTAAAAGGCCTGATTTGATTTGTAATTTCAGCAGCGAATACCTATCAATATTAGCAAATGCATTTCCTTATTTCAAAGAGAAACTTACGCTCACAGCGCTCACTACTTTATTTAAACTCGTTGCTACAGAATTATCTGTTATATCAACAGCCTTCACTGTTACTCTAATGTTGATGGAAATCTGTTCTTTTAACAGTTTCCTAAGATGGGTTTACCTAATTGCTAAAATAACAACGACACGCTTTACCGCTTGCCTCGCTTTTAAACGACCAAAGCGTTTGTGTGAAGGCGCCTTTAGGGTTACAGTCATAATTGCTAATTTAGCAGAAATATGGCTGATGCATCATGAACATTTGTTTTTGTTGAATTTACTATTGAAACAGTTTGTTTCAGTTGCGTGGAAGGAGGAAATGCTTTATGCACCGACCGGTATATTCATGCCTCACTGCAGGATTCACCGAGTATAGTATTCTCTTCTGCCATGAAGTGTTAGCCAGTTAAACCTAGCATCCCACGGCCAGCGCAATTCTCCAAACCTGGGACCTCATTTAGCATTATTTGGCGTACACTGTCTCATTTTATACAATACAGGCAGTTCGGGTGTTCAATCTTTCACATTATGTGGAGATATTTGTCGAAGTAACCATGTCCCGTAAGAAATTAAGTAAGATAAAAGTTGGTCCCTCCGTGTGTTCACTTCAGCCTTGGTTTCAGTTCAGGAACTAGTTCCTTAGCCTACTTTCCTACGCTGCTGTGTCTCCACTGTTCTTTCCAGCGTCGTACCGATTCTTCTTGCGCCTTTATGGCAACAGCCATTCCTAAAAAAGAATCTATATCGATTTGCTTCCCACAACGGTCGAGATCTTTTGGCGAGTCCGTGAGGTAAGCCTAAGCTATTCCGAATGCCCCTCTGGGTTGGACTGATGTGAGGGTGATTCGGTTCTTGCGGTATTTCATGCGTTTGTCAATCTAATATACTCAAATTTGCGATTGTGTGCGCAGCTCTTTCGCAGGCTCATCACATCTGCTCCGAGCAGGTGAGCTTACTGTCTAGCTTCACACCCAGATTCATCACTAAAGTATTTGTTTTTATTTGCTGGTCTCTAATCGTCATGTTAATGATAGTGAGGATACGCCTCTTCGTGAGGATGCCGATCTTCACTTTTTCTGTTGCCAACTGAAGACCGTGATCAGCAACACTGCGCACGACTGGTTTTAGTTTAAGCTGTGCCAGCTCGCAGCTTCGCGCTATTATGATAGCTGCCACGTCCTTCGCGAAAGCAACTATGAATATACTGTATGACATGTCCAATCCATGCAAATAAGCGCCACCCTATTGTACCATATGTTAATTTTTATTTTTATTTTTTGTTATTTCTTTCCTGACAGCTGATTTTAATAGATTGGTTTTTCGTATTCATTAGCATTTTATTACCATGCTATTAACGCTTGCAGTGCCACAAAATGTGAATACAACTTTGCATTACATAACCAATAGTTTTTGGCCAAGTTTTATTGAGGGTGGCACCAAATGTTGTTAAGAGTTCACTCGATAAAATATTATTTGCTATGCAGGTTAGGTCAAGTGTGATTGTTAAAATTTCCTTTTGTTCTCATTTAGTACATGCTCAAGAAGGTCAACTAGCTGTGGCTGCTATAGGTGACTAAACAACGGTGGTAGTTAATAGCATGTAAAATGGTGTTGTTGTTACTATTGTTATAGCGCTCAAGGGCAATCGATTGTTGCTTACAATTTCACAAAGCTATATATATATAGTTATAATTATCTTACTATACTTTATCGACGATGTGGCTGGAAGCCCAATACAGGGCTAACTGACGGACTGACTGACAAAGTGCTAGCGTATGACTGGTATCTCTTTTGGCTTCTCACTTTACCATTTTCCATCATTTGACAACAATCTGTGATTATCAGGTTCTAGGGTTTTATTTAAATTTCCTAGAATTGGCTTAGGTGACATCACATGATGCCAAATCAAATAACATATCTTCTCAATGGACCTCACCAAAAGTTGCCATTGATTCAACGAGTCTCTTGGCAACATAATGTAACAACAACAAATAAAAAACAAATATTTGGCGTGATTTAGCTCGGAGAAGTTTAGACGGAGTTTCCCTTCCAGTTTGTGTTGTGATATATAAAATATCGGCTGACGAACCAGAACGAATTACGCTATAATCATCACATCTTAACTAATAATCTCACATATCCATACATCCAATAAAATGTAACGTGGCTGTTCTAAGAGTTACCCAATTCGAGTAAAACTTTGCACAGCTCTTTCTTGAACCACGATACATCTTATTACGCCTCGCAAAGTAGACTTTTTTTAAACGTACAGGGCTTCAGTTTAAATGCAGTAACACATCCACAGAGGGGTTACGTCTATCAGTTCACAAAACCGAAGCACTGTTGTATCTTTGAGTTTCTGTTCACCCACGAAGGTGTCAAACAGACTAAGGCAAGGCAATGACAAGTAAAGTCCTACTCGACGAAAAAGATTACACTTGAAGATAATAAAAACCCACACAAAAACATTGATATGAGCTGCATAACAAACCGATCATGGATAGGCCATACAACACAAAGTTTCAATTTAATGATAGAAAAAAGACCAAAAGCTTTAACAAGCATTTGTTAGTAAGGGCAAACAATAGCCACTATATAGTGACTATATCCTGTGAAGGGATGAAAGAACAGGCCCTTAAACAAATCTATTAGGATAAACCAGATATTCATGTGTGAACACTTGTGAACTTTGTACATGATAGAGCTCGGCGTAATGTTGAAAGCATTTCGCCACTGTTTTCGGAACCAATCTAATACAGATACTGGGACTATTTGGGAATTCTCTCGATAAACTTGACGGTATTCTAACCTTAAGTGTAAGCTAAGCGTTGACTGTCTGAATATAAAAATTTTTGAGCTGTGTTCCACTGTAGTTATTGTTTTTGTTATTGCTTTGAATGTACGTTTTTGCATTCCGAAAATATACGGATTACGAGAAACCAACACGCATGTACATTGTAGCGAATATTGCCAATTCCGATACATCACTATGCCGCTAGTAAATAAATGCTGTAAAACAACAACTGCAATGTAAGCAGATGAAACAGCTACGCACACATGTACACAGTAACAAAGAGAGCAGACAATATAACGCACACATGTGCACAGCCACATAGAGAGCGCAGATGACATTACCCACACATATACGAGTACATACAAGACAGCTGCTAATATGCGATGCAGCAGATGAGAGAAGTAAATAAGCAACTAATAGAGAAGGTTGTGCGCGAGAAAGTCTTGACAATGGGAAAATAGGCGAACGAAGCAGCTAAGACAATTACTTCCCAAGGTCAATAAAACTGTTGAATACGCATATACTTCTGCGGCAATTATTAGAGATGCATCAAAATAATAATTTGCACTCTCCTCTCGATACTAACTGTTTCAGGGATCATAGTGATGTCTGAAAATTAGCATTTTTTGTACTTAAAAAATAACTTCAAAATTGATTAAACAAAAAATAAACAGATTATCCAAACACGAAAATTGTATAGCCTATCACCGGCTTGACTATTTCAAGGAAAGAACTCACGTCTGTAAAAAGTCATCTACTACAACTAGGGCATTTGCAAATTTACGTATTTAAATAACACACTGTGAGTATAAATACAATTCCGTACTTAAAAATTCACTTTTCCATTAAAGGTAAATAATCAAAAGTTTATTCATCACATACATATATACTACTATTTATTTACGTATGGACTCGTATGATCATAAATTTGTAGGTTTGCCTTCTTTACCTGCCAAAATATGTAAATATGTACATACAACAATACTCACGAGAGATATTAATCTAATTTCACAACCCTCCCTTTGTATTACGGTAACACGAAACCTTTAATTAGTACTTACTTTTCAGGTTATACGTAATGAATTTTGTTGTATGTTTTATTTAAATACAATTTTTATATGCGTTTTCGTTAAATAACGAAGCTAAAATTAATTGGAATTCGTGACTAAATAAAGTTAACAGTTAACGGTAAAATAATGTCATATGTCAGTCAAATGGTCAAAGAAGTCAACTAGTCAAAAATATATGTAATTCTTATTTAGTAAGTTGGTATGTGGACATTTTAAATGTTGCTGTTGATGTAAGAGCATAATTGTAAAGGAAAGTAAGTACAAAATATCGATAAATGAGGAATAACTAAAGAGCACTCCGCAAGATGTATGGTTGGTTTTTTCAAATGTTTCGTTCACAGAAACAGTAATTTAAATCATAATGTTATGAATTTCAAGAAATCCTCGATAATTATGCGCCTTTGATTTGCGTTCGAATCACTGAACTGTTGAGTAAATAAACGCAAAATATTCAGAGTATAAAGTGGTCTTCATTAACAGCACTACTATGGTAGTATATCTTCACAATTTAATGTATTCGCGTGCTTCACTTACAATGTTTTAAAATCAATCGAATGATTATTTCTTAGCTGGCGCCACTTTTATACTCTCGGTTGTGCTCGTTCGTCTAGGTCTCTCAGGGTCTAGACTTTTTGCAAACAGTATTCTCGAATAGTTTCTCTTTCCTTCTCTCGTACCACAGCATCTCATATTCACTGTTGCGTTTTATGTATTTGTGTGTCTATTTCGTCTGCTTGCCTTGCTATTGTTGTCCAGCATTTATTACTTACGGCATAGTGATGTATCGAAACTGCTAGTACTAGCCACAATATAGTCTTAAAATATGCCTCTTGAAGCCGAATAAACATATGTTTCGGGACTCCAACGCCAGGAAGGGCAAGGATGTAGTCTTTGTACTAAATTTGCACAAAAATATACATCATACCCCCTATTGCGACAGTGAAAAAAAAGCTTGTAAAACCAATCAGGTTATTTCTACTCAAATTTCGGTAAATTTTCATCCATCACAAATAGTCAATTCAACGAAAAAAAAATTATCACACGACCAAAGATCTTTTACTTACTTACATAATTGGCGCTTAACCGTTTAAACGATTAGGGCTATCTAAAAGGCACGACACTCGCTTCTTAGCTGTGCTAGCTAGCACCAATCGGTTAAAAAAGGGAGTGTAAATTGTTTTACATCTGGTTCTTCCAGTGGAGCCGCCCTTTTCCTCTGCTTTTGTAGGTAGGTTCCGATAAAAAGACTTTCTTAGACGGAGCATCATTTTTAATTCGCATAAGTGGCCTAGCCAGCGTAGCCGCTGTGTTTAAATTCGCTGGACTTTGTTGATGCCTGCGTACCGCTTTTTCATATAACTTTTCTCTCAAGCACCTCCAAGGCCGCTTCATTTGGTGTGGTCATGGTTCATGCTTCTGCACTATATATTAGGACGGGTACGCTAAGCGACTTGTAGAGCGTGATTTTCGTTTATCGGGAGAGGACTACACTTTTCAATTTCCTTCTTAGTCCAAAGTAGCATTTGTTGGCAAAAGTGATTCTTCGCTGGATTCAAAAGTTGATGTTGTTGTTTGTGTAAATGCTGTTTCCCAGATAAACTTAATCCTTTACCGCTTCGACATAACGGCTGTCAACAGTGAAGTAATTGCCAGGGTGCAAATGCGCTGCGCCTTTGCTTTATGACAGCGGGTGCTGAATTTTGATTCACCATCACACCAATCTTTTCTGTTTCTTTTGCCAGTTTGGAGTAAGCAGATCTTGCGACGCGGGTACTAAGGCCCATGTTATCAATATCGTCAGCATACGCCAGTAATTACACTTTATAGAATATTGTTTCAGAGCGGTTAAGCGGATTTTTTTTCAAGATTTAACATATAGTGGAAATCTGGTCGATGGTAAATTTACCTGGTCTGAATCCGCACTGATAAAGTGCAATAAGCAAACTCACGGTGGGCTACAATCTTTGGCACCACAAAATGCTTAAATGGGCCTTATATGCGATATTAAAAAGGCTGATTTCGTGATAGTTGGCGCAGTTTGCAGGATCGCCATTCTTGTGGCAGAAATTGTAGCCGTGAAGAAAGCAGCAGAAACTCTATAGGAAGAGTGCTTAAGCTGCAGTCGCGTCAATATATTTCATATTATTTCATATTTCATATCTTTATTAAGTCAAATGGTAACAACCTTACTGACTAGATTACAGGTTAACTTAGTACTAGTTTAACAATTTTAAAGTAAGATTTACTGAGATAAGTAATAGGACTCAATGCGTGCCTTAAACAGAGACCTTGACATGGCAAAGTCCAGGTCAAGGCTTCTGGATAGGCGATTAAATTCTACAAGACCTCTTATAAGAGGTGCAAAACTGAAGTAATTCGAACGCAGCACTTCAACGCGGAATGTACTGTGAAAGCGGAGAGCTCTGTTAGGGACATTGAAATTCAACTGCCCAAGTAGTTCTGAGCAGTCAATGGCACCGGATATTTTGTCAAAAATAAACATTACGTTTTGAACAAGACGTCTAACCTCAAGTGGCAAGACACTGATAAGCATGCATCTTGCATTTTAGGGTGGCAGGGGATTAACAAAGTGCAGAGGTTGAAGAGCAAATCGTATGAACTTGCGCTGAATTCTTTCAATTCTTAAAGAGTGTGAGGAGTATATGGGATTCCAGATGACTGATGAATACTCTAACATGGAACGCACTAAGGCATTGTATAAGATTTTCCTGGTATATGGGTCCTTGAAATCCTTGGCATATCGTCGCAAGAAAGCTAAGTTGGTATAAGCCTTTGGTATGAGAAAGTTTACATGATTACAAAAAGTAAAAGATGAGTCAAAAATTACGCCAAGATCGCGAAACTCATTAATTGACGCAAGAGTTACATTTGAAATCGAGTACGCGAATGAAACCACATTCGTAGACTTAGTATACGTCATGTGGCAGCATTTACTAATATTGAGTCGCAGATTATTTTGACAGGCCCAATTATTTATAGCATTCAGATCTTCTTGCAGACGCAATGCATCAGAAGTACAGGAGATTCTCCGAAAGAGTTTTAAGTCGTCAGCATAAAGCAAATAATTCGAATAGTTTATGCATAAGCCAACATTATTAATAAACATTAAGAACAAAATAGGACCAAGGATGCTACCTTGTAGTACACCCGAAGTTGCTGAGAATTCATAAGACTTAGTTCTCTCGATTTCAACAAAAGATATTCTATTTTCCAAATAGGACTTCACCCACGACAGAAATCTTGAGTGAAAGCCCATGTTTTCAAGTTTCCACAGAAGTAATTTGTGCGAAACTGTGTCAAAAGCCTTGGAAAAATCCGTATATATGGTGTCAACTTGACATCCATCCTTAAACGCAGAGACAAAAAACTGAGAGAAAACAGCCAGATTTGTAGCAGTCGAACGTCCCGCAATGAAACCATGCTGACATGGATCGACTATTTTATTTATAGCGAATGATACTTTGTTTTTAACTACCTTTTCAAAAAGTTTTGAACATGTTGACAGTTTGGATATTGGCCTATAATTCTTTACTTCATTTTTATTGCCTGACTTGAAGATAGGAGTGATAGACACCAGCTTCCAGCGATCAACAAAAACTCCAGACGATAGCGAAATATTGAAAATGTGGCACAGTGGCACACAAAGAGAAATACTACACTTCTTAAATAAAAAAGAGGCAATCCATCAATATCATTTTTGATTGAGGTCTGTAAGGAGGATACACCCAAGATAATATCGGTCTCACACAAGGACAGAGACCCAAAGTCTAAAGGTTTGGGGCTATCAGTAAGATACCTGTTATCAAAGTTATCGGCCTCAACAACAAACGTAGATTTGAAAAAATCAGCAAAAAGATTTGCCGAATCGACCAAACTGTTGGAGCAAATGTCATTAAATTTGACACAGGTAGGTATATTAGAACAACCTTTCTTTGAACGAACATAGTTCCAAAAAGATTTACGATTAACTTTCAACTCATCTTCAACTCTAGAAACCTATTTTTTGTACAAAAACTTATCAAGAACATTGAACTGCGTCATATAGGAAGTATACTGATCTTTAAAAACAGTATCACTGGTATCCTTGTATAATTTAAAGTACTTATTTCTTTGATTTTTCAACTTTTTCAACCTAGTATTATACCAGGGTAGTTTGTGAACTTTAACTGGTAGGAGAGAAAGATTCTTACTGAATATGTTAGCCATCTTTACCAGAAAAATGTCGAAACATTTAGTTGTATTTTTAGCAAAGAAAATAGATGTCCAGTCTATTTCAGATATGAGAGAGTTTAAGGATTCGTAATTTGCATCCTTAAAGTTATAGGCGCGCTCATTATTATTTATATTGTTTTTCGGCACTAGGTCGAAGAACTCAATAGATAAATATAGGGCTACATGATGCATATCTGATTTATATATAGGAAACACACATTCAGTCAGGTGAGTTATAAGGTTCTCATCGACAAAAATTAGGTCCAAAATATTGTTTAACTGGTTCACGAAACTGTTAATCTGAATTAAATTGGCACTAAAAAGGGTGTCTAAGAAATTAATCTCATGGGGATGATGAACATTAGTAGGTGTTAAGATATCATCTTCTAGTAATTTCGACCAAACAACCTTGCTGAGATTAAAATCACCCATGACGCAAAAATTACTATCAACATTATATTCATATAGGTCAAATATATTATTAACATGAGCAAAGTAGAGCAAATCTGTGCTGCAAGGCGGAATGTAAGAAACGCAGATAAATAAATTGCCAGGCCCAGTAATACAGACACAAAGCTGGTCCAAGAGAGAGTCATCGTTAGAAAGCGGCACAAAAGAAGAGAGAAGAGAACGCCTTACAGCAATTAACACCCCACCGCCTCTAAACGCCCTGTTTTGGTAGGGTCTCTATCCTTTCGATAAGTTTGAAACAGACTATGATCAAAAAATTCTGAGTCAGAGAAGTCATTATTAAGCCAAGTCTCAACAATGACGTAGACATCATAGTCGCACCGTGAAGTGGCTAAAAATATATCTTTAGATTTCGTTCTCAACCCAGATATATTCTGATAATAGATATTTATACTTTTTTTAATATTACCGCATATAGCTAAGGTTTTGCAGTTGAACCCTGTGCATTTTTGAAAAAAACGGAATGGTTTAATTTTGACGTCCGATGGCCATAGCGAAGACTCAAGAAGCTTATTATATATTGAAGGCGAGACTCCAAGTTTAAAATTAAATCTTGATAATAAACTCGAGTCTGCATCTTTCTTTATTAATTTAAAACAATGAATTAATGAAGGCGAGATGTTTGCATTATGTGAGACATAGTCGACAATATCGCTAGCGTTTACCGTCGGCTTAAAAGACGACAAATGCAACCATTTCAATCGAACAGCTAAGCTAAGATTTGCATTTGAATTGCTACCTACGACAATGGTGGGTGCTTTTATGAACTTATTTGAAGTATTATTATTATTGTTAGATGCTAAGCTAGAATTATTAATAGATGTTAGGTTAGTAGCGACTGATCCCTGACGGCCAAAAGCTACAACCCCGGAATATCCAGTTTTATTATTGGCAGGTGCAGCAGAACTGATATTTGCATCACTAGTAGAACAAGCGGCAGCGACACTAAAAGAACTGGGTGAGGAAGACAAATCAACAATAGCACAATGAACATTTGTCACAGCTGAGATGTTGTTAGTGCTATCATCTGCTGGTTGTTTTGTATTTTCTGTCGTATCATCTTCGCAAGTTGATTTGCTTCTTACGCCTGACTGAATTGCTTTTGCATTTTCGAGAGAGGCTACCTGTATTGTTTTCGCAGCCTTAACAGCTTTCGAGTTAATTTTGCTTGTAGAGCCAGCCAACTCATTGCCTTTGCCTTTGCCCTTTTTTTTTGTTGTAGGCTGTTTTTTATTGCAGATTTTGTTTGGTTATTGCTGTCCGCAGCACTAGTGAGAATGGATTTGATATCACTAGCAACTGTAGCAACAATACTGCCAAGATTTTTCATTTCAGAACTCATCATAGAGATTATACCATTTTTATCTTCTATGACTGAGTATAATGAGCGGATTTCAGCTGATAAAGAATCACACTTTAGTGATAATTGAGAGTTTTCACATTTTAGAGCATCCATGGTCGATAGTATACGAGCGCTATCACAACGTAGGTCGGCAATGCTTTTAACAATACCACTTAGTTAATCATTGCGCTCAACATTGTTAACGATAGTGGGGAGAGCAGTAGGTGGCGGCTTACGAATAGACGCGCGTCGCTCAACCGAACACACTTTGCAGAAATAATGTTTGTTTGACGAAATGAGAAAATCAAGATCATCCGACATGTGGACACACTACAAATGAAAGAGGTCATTGCACTTAGCACACAACACTTTCAGTTGGCCTCTTTCAACCTTTTGCCCACATTCGCACGGCATAATGATATTTAATGATAACACTTTGCCACTATTAATTTAATTTTATTTATATCATGTTCCTTTGTAACATTTAAATATTACTTTCAGGATTGAAATCCAAAACAAGAGTCACTATCTCAATGTGGCAGTAGGCACAAATTATTAACATTTGTTAAGTGAACAATTAAAAATTGCACATAAATATGGAGCGAAAATAAACACGTCCTTATCGCTTGACGACTGTATTATGTATTATATACATATTGATAGTCAGACGCCGTACCAGGAAATAATCTCACACACTACCTACTTCACGAAGAAGTGTCCTCGAAGGCAAAGAAGTTTAAGAGAGACTTTGCTCAGCCCGAACCATACATCTACAGCTGATTCCCGATCATTAAGGGGTGGAATACAACAAAATGACGGATGAGTTGGCAATGGAGCGTGCAGCACGCGATGAATCGACGGTAAACATACATAGCAACCCGTTTGGAACAAATCAAAAGGAGGCCGATGTTGCATATGATATATCGTGCAAGAAAGTTGTTGACAGAAGCGCGGCGCAGCAAAATTTCTAAGATCATTTGCAAAAAACGACGTTAAACACACAAAGTTGCTAATAATTTTAAAGAGAGAAGACTTAAAACTTACGATGGGCATACTAACTAACTAGTCATTGCCTTCTGGCATCACATGCTTAGAGTTAGGAAAAGCAGATCTAGGAAGCGCGAGCAGCAGAAAAAAATAGTTGAGCACGTTCTGTGTTCGTGTCCTGCGCTCGCAAGGTGCAGACACCAGCGACTAGGGGCAGCATAGTTGCCAGATCTCGAGGCAGCAATTAAGCTAACTCGTATGAAGAATATTTCTAGTATTTGCCAAGAGGAAAACGTTCTGATGCTTAATTGGCGTTTTTCCGTTTGGTCGTCTTTTTTTTTTTTTTTGTTGGACGTTGGGGTACCCTCAAGTGGCCCAATGAAACCAGGCAAATCCTAGTCGCCACTACTTCATATGCGCATTTTTCTGCACTCCCTTTCAGCATGCATCAATTTGACATATCTATAAAGGCAATCTTGCTCACAGCAGTCCAATAATCTATTTGTCTGCACGTTCGGAGAACTAAATTCCTAATGGAAGGCTCCTCTTCAAAAACAGTGGTTACAGAGAGTCTTTCGCCGTGAAAACGAGGGCAGTGTAACATTACATGTTCTGCGCTTTCCAATTCGGAGGAACAGTGTGGACAAGAAGGATCCTCCTCTATCCCACGCTTATGTAGATATCCCTTGAAGCCGCCGTGTCCGCTCAATATCTGTGTGAGGTGGTAATTTAGTTCGCCGTGTTTACCCTCGTACCATTGCGCTATATTCCAAAACAGCATGAAGGTCCAGCACCCTTTTCTCGATTCTTACCACCGTTCTTGCCATCTTACTATTGTTCATGACCTTGCGCTTTTCTTATCATCTTCAGATGGTCGTCTGATTCGGCCATTTCACCTGAGAGTAGATTTACTGGGATTTTCCTGGATAAAACATGGATCGCGTCGTCGGACACCGTCCGATAAGCACATCCTGTTCGTATAGCAGTAATACGGTAGGCTGCTAGTATATCTTTTTGGTGGACCATTTTAGATCCGTGCCATACTGGTGCTTCATATAATATTATCGAGTTGGTTACGTTGAATAATAGCTGACGGGTAGCTTCGCCTGGGCCGCCGATGGTGGACATTATTCGCGTTAGGGCTCCACTAACTCTAGAAACTTTCTCCCCCACCGCCCTGAAGTGCTCCTCAAAAGTTAGTTTTGGGTCAATGATTCCTGCTAGATATTTCAAGGAAGACTTTGAATTTATTTGATAATCTCCTATGGTTAGGACCAACTCATCCACAGTCCGCTTTGAGCTCACCAAAACCATTTCTGTCTTATTGCTAGCCATCTCCAGCCCCATGTTCGTCAGCCATTCCTTTATTTTTCCCACGGCGTCATTACATAATCCTTGGAGCGGATCAAGTTTCTCGGCCACTGCTACGACGACAATATCATCTGCATAGCCGACAATTTCCGTGCCTTCGGGAAGGTCGATTTGTAGCACACTGTCATACATCACATTCCATAGCGTTGGACCTAGAACAGATACCTGAGGGACACCGCCCGTGATGTCGTGCTTTCTTGGTCCCTCATCCGTATCAAAAAGGAGTACTCTGTCACTTAAACAGCTGGTCGTCTAACAAATTCTGATAACACTATGGACACATTCAGTCTATGTGTGGTCTTCATTGACAGGCTAGTTCAACCTAACCTGATAAAAGACTTCAAAATAAGAAAAATTTTAACATATCCTTAACCCTTTTTATACACATTTCCAGTTCAACGTTTACCTTTATCACCTTTAATATTTATTAAGCAATTTTCTACGGATTAACAAATTTTCCACATCAATTTTATGCATAAAAGAAAAACAGAAAAAATGCTTGAGTACTCAAATGCTGACATAAACTTGAATTGGCCACCCACCCGCTACAAACGCGTCACCCGGATATTAATCACTTATAAATCACCCAAACGCAGAGAAAGCCTGACCAGCACACACACGCAATCAATCTATACATATGTATGTAGGAGTATGCGCATGTGTTCAGCTTTGCGCCTTTCCCTTAACCCCATTTAACACTTTCATTGACCACATTAACCGTTGGTTAAAGAGGAATGTTATCACCTTTCAATAATAGAAATGGGCGCACACCTACACAAATACTAACACAAGTGTATTTGTAGATAGAAAGGACTAAAGTAAAAAAAGTGCGTACAATAACTACAATGTCCAATGTTGATATATAAAATGTGTGAAAGGTGCGTGAAAGTATTTTTTTTTTTTCTTTCTTTATTTAGTAATTCAGCTTTTACAAACACTTGAAGTGGGCAATCACGCAAGCAGAAGCACAGCCTTATATAAGGGCAGGCGGCATTGTCCATACAATATCCTTGCCGCACACAAGTGAACAAAAGCGCAAGGGCCGTGTAGTATACAGTTAAGGCAATACGTCTGGCTCATATGACTGCAAGATCGTAGAGTCAGCCCTTGCCTACGCGTATCTACTTACGTTCTGTAAAAAATTAACTTTAGCTACACACATGGAGTAGAGATATGGGGGGGCAAGTATGTGTTTGCGAGCTCCTTCAATAAAGTTGCAAAGAGTTTGTGAAAGCAACACCTTCTTTCGTTACATGAAAGAGTTAAATTGAATTATGTACATATTCACGGTTCAATGATACGGTGCGTAAGTGTCGATAAAGTGAAGGCTTAGCTGAACCCCATAGCGTCCGACCACGTGGCTGAACAGCTTGGGGGCTTCTATCTACACCGTTTCGCCTCATGGAAGAGCGACGGGATGGCGGTGACCAAGAACTGCCAACCCTTCCAATCCAGTGTGTTATGTGGACCATCCTTACAGTATGATTTCCACCCAGGGGATGTATTTGGTTGTATTCCAATGGAGCCTTTGCGATACCGGGCCGCCTCCTCAGGTAATTATGACCTTACCACAATAAGGGATGTTACCCTGTCGGACGATTATTTTCCGATATTCTTGTCGGGCAAGTGGTCGTACGACAAGATGAACAACTCCTGATTTTATAGTAATAAAGAGATTGAGAGAGGAAGAACGGGGTAGCAAGCCAAGGAAGACAAAAGTGCTTTTAGCGATGCGTTGTACTCGAAGAGCAAATGTAGTGGAAACTAAATGAGCTCCGTGATAGAAGGAGATGAATACAAACAGAGAAGAAGAGTACGGATCAAAGGGAGTAAGAGAGCTCTCTGGCAGTACCGTAAATCACTAAGAATGGTCTCATGCTTGGGAGTAGTGGTCCACCCAACAGACCTTGAGAGTGAGCAGTGGTAATGACGGAGTGGCAAGCTAAGGAGGACGAAAATGCTTTTAGCGATGCGCTGTACTCAAGGAGCGAACGTAGTGGAAACTAAATGAGCTCCATGATAGAAAGAAAGATGAATACAAACATAGAAGAAGACTGAAGAAGAGTGCGGAGCAAATACAATAGGAGAACTCCCTGGCAGTACCGTGAAGCACTAAGAATTGTCTAACATTTGGGAGCAGTGGTCTACCTAGCAGACCTCGAGAGTGAGAGCTTGTAATGAGCTCGTGAGGCAACAGAAATAGGTCAAAGGCAGCTCAAAAGTTTTGCTGCGACCGCTGAAAGCGACAAGTCTGCTTTCGGGAGACAGAAAAGGCCCAGTAACAAGGCCGCATGGCAGGGCAGTCGCATTGACAAGACAAATGGCTCTAAAGCTGTGGGACAGATGGACTCCAATAGCAAGGTAGCACTTAACTACCTCAAAGCTGCAAGGCAAGGAGCTTATTAGCCTAATGCTCTAGATGATTCGTGAAGGTAGTGCAAATATTGTTGAACAGTGGTCAATTGACTAAGTATATTAGGTAAAGTTTTTGTTGACTTGTTTGTAGAACTTTCTGTAATGAAGTTTATTGATGCGCCTGTAAAGCGTTGACATGCTAAAAGCTGCGTCTTAATTATTGAATACAATGGAATATCTTGTTTGAAAATATAAATATATGTTTTACATGACATAAAAGGCAAACTTCATTTACACGCTGATGACCTATGGCGGCAGACGTGAAACTTCATAATGGCCGGGTAGATGACTTTAAAGTATACATCATCCCGTGATACTAGATGATTTTAAAGACAAAAGAAGTGAACTACGCTCAAATAGTGAACTCTGCAAAGTTAAGGTATGTATTTTGATTAAGAAGAGCCAAGTGGTTCAAAAAACAAAAATCAAATAAAAAACTACGATCTCTAACTAACAGTTTTCCTACAGGGTGCTATCGATATTAAAATGCGCGTACGTATGTAAATATCAAATCGCTTCTGTTGCATGTTGTCTACAATTTTATTTGCTACATTTACAGTCGCGTTTTGAGTACTATTAAATACGCATATGCTAAAACAACAACATAAACAACGCATAGGAATGAAACAATAAAAACTCCTGCTTGATGGCAATAATTGTTTCGCCAATGTGATATGTTGTTGTTGTTACTAGTGTGAATTTGTGCATATATTACTGCCAAAGCAAAACGTAGCGCACTTATGTACTGTTTTTGTTATTGCCGCTGCAACAAACAAATTTTCATTTTCACATCGCTACTTGCTTAGAAAACTATTTACACGCACACACAGAAGCACGCATTGTTCCATGTATAGATAGGATAGTACCCTGTAGGGAAAGAATAAATGGCATTGGAGACAAGGCCTTTCCAACCATAGAAATAACGACGAATGAAGACGCAATACCTTCATACGTAGCGGTTGTACTGTCATCGACCAAATCCTCCGCCGACGCATTTACAATATGGACAAAGCAAATATAGATCATATTGGACGTTCAAGGTGGCATTACACTACCGACTTCTTACACCCAAAACCACTGGTTGTGAAGTTCGATTAGACCTACATTTTGGCGAGCATGGAGCCCCAACAAAATCATAAATTCTCTTGCCAGCAGCACTTGGAGTAAAGACATGAAACGCTCATCACCAGTTATAAAGCAATTGGCCGACCGCTTGCATGCAACGCGTCCCCAATATGGTCGCCGAGCCTAAAAGAAACATAATTGAGGAAACTGCAGGCCTGTTGAAACACCGCGCCCTGAACTTCTTCTTGTATCTCCAAAACATTATCTAAACAGTGAGGCGGTAATACTTCCCGTAAAGGAGAGGAATGAAATGCTGAACCAACAGTTTCTGTTGAACACCCAGAAATCTGATCATCCCAACAGACAGCTGCTGGCCTAAAAAAGTCAGCCGTTTGAAGAAACCGACCAAGCAAATGCCCTCAGAGACATCCACAAAAAGCCGTCGGATTACTATGCGAGCAAACAGAACCTCCCCAGCGGGACGTGTATCAATCTAGCTTAACTTCGATGTGGAAATTGTAATAGGGTAAACTCTGACGTATCTCCACATGACACCAACCATCTTTTTAATTGCACTGTGGAACCATCACCTCTAGCCCACCTATATCTTTGGTACAATCCTATTAAAGCAGCATGTTTCCTGGATATACCTTTTTCGTACCATCTCCCATAGAGATTTCTCTGGATTTGGCACTCAGACGGCGCAAATCAATATCTGTCAATCTATCAGCTCGGTAGGCCTTCTGATGGGCACTAGCAATAGATTCCCCTACAAGGCGTATCTGTGTATTCTTTACCACTAATCTCGTGTGCTTCGAGCAAAACTTTCCAATTGGCGTAATTACGATTGTTATGGTTTATAAGAGATGCAACAGCCAACAGCGACTACCTCAAAAATATAAAAACACTTAGCGAAACGAATGAAAAATCGTATGAATCGGATGAAGCAATGTTAAAAAACATAGCTGCCTTTGTTTTGTAAAGTTGCGAAGACGGTTGGCTTTTTTTTTTTGAGATATATACCAAACTGTGGACCAGGGTGATCCCATAATGTGTTTTCACAAATATCAAATAGGATATGTTAATGACGGCTTTCACCAAAATGAATGATGGCCAAATGAAGAGCGAGAGGGAAAGATAGGTCATACAAAAAGCCTTAGACTTAAAAAGGGAGAAAGAAAAAATAGGAGTGGAAATAACGGACAGAACGAGAATAATGAGAGGAAGAAAAATACAGAGAAAGTGATGGCAAGGAGAGAAATTTGGATTGGGAAATGAAGAAAGGGCGACAAGATAGGAAGGATAGGAACCTTGAAAAGGAAAAAAGATGAAAACAAATAGATGGCGGTTGAGGGAGAGGGAAAAAGTGGGAGTATAACGAGAATAATGAGAGGAAGAAAAATACAGAGAAAGTGATGGCAAGGAAAGAAATTTGGATTGGGAAATGAAGAAAGGGCGAGAAGATAGGAAGGATAGGAACCTTGAAAAGGAAAGAAGATGAAAACAAATAGATGGCGGTTGAGGGAGAGGGAAAAAGTGGGAGTAGAAGAGAGAAAAATCGAGAAAGTGATAGATGTAGAGAGACAGGGAACAAACATGGAGAGGAGAAGAGAGAGGCAAGAATTTACAAAACGTGTTTTTTGCAGAAGCTGCAGCATGCCTGTGTTTACTGAGAAAGCAGACACATCGCCGAGAGAAATATTATCAGGCAGGAGAACGTCTTACCTAACTATCTTCGTCTTATATGTAAACTAGCAGACCCGGCAGTCGTTGTTCTGCCCTATATATGGCCTATCTGCATACATTTTAATAAGCTTTTTCCGTCTAACTCTGCCCTCCCCCCACCCCTCTTCACTTTTTCCTAATCCTTTTATTCACTCCTCCCTCCGTCTTTTTCGCTTCATCTATCTCCATGTTCGTCTCATTCTATTTTTTTTCAGTCTCCTTTTCTCTTTTCTCTTCTCTCACGTTCTTCTCATTCTTCTTCATCAACTATTGCCTGTCCCAGAGGGCGGTATGTATTTTGTTCCAGTCCTACTCCGAGTCTCAGTCCCAGTCCGTCTCTGGTCTACTTGCCGGAAAAAAGTATCGTAAACACTAATGTAGGCAAATTTATATACCAAATTTCAGCCAAATCGAATAGGACGTGTGTAAATAGGTATGTGGGGATTATTAATTCATGTCTTTATATCGGCTTCGCACGCGTATTTATCAGTTTTGCCTGGTTGATGCGACTAAATCGAATATCACAATGAAAATTACTTTAGAGCTCTCAGCAACAGCGTTCATTTCATATCCATATTACGCACACATTCTAGGGGTATCCGGGTCCACGTTTTGGCCTGTATCTTGAGACCCTAGTCACCAAGCGGTATAATATATTACTCTGTACTAAAACACTCATCAACAGCTTTCATTTGATATCCATATTACATAAACACATTCTAATGGTACCCGAGTCCACGTTTGAACAAAATCGACCGACGCATCTTTTCAAACACCGGCGACCAACTAACAAATTTTAGCCTTTCCTTTTATATATATAGATTTTTATTTTTCACACTTCACTATAATATTAAAACGAAATGCAGATTTTCGTTGCTTTTGAAATTCTGCTTAAAAATTGCACATGGAACAACTAAAGACTCCCCTGAATTAAAAAAAATCTCTTAGTACTTCTAAATCGCGGGCCCCCTCAGAACCCCGGGCCCGGGGCTAATCCCCTCCCCCCACCTTCTCGGCGGGCCTGTTGATGTGCTATACTTGATATCATTCGCTTTAATATTTTTTATTAATAAACACGTTGTCTAATTAAAAACCAACCAATTACACGGAAGTATATCCGCACCACCTGAAAATATGAGTGCCGGTGCGTATACGTAACATTTATAAACTGAGATAAAACCTATCCTATAGTTCAAGTTAGATCGAACTACACACGGGGAACAAAACAAATTCAAAATCGGTTCAGTAGTTTAGGAGTCCATCAGGAACAAACATAGTGACACGTGATTTTTATATATTAAGATGAATTCCATTTTAAAAATTCTACCTGCGTTAGTTTCATATGGTTCCGTATTGGTTTACATAAACAAAGATTTTGAAATTGTCTAGTCAGATGAAGCAGGTATTCCATATTTGGTATAAATATTCTATAAAGGAAGAAATTGAGGTGAGATAGGAAGATGGAGTGAGTCTGTGGCTAGGAGTGGAAGTGGAAGTGGGAATGGAAGTGTGAGTAGGGGTGGAAGTGAAAGTTGAATGGAAGTGGGATTGAGAAAGGGATTGTAAGTACGAGTAGGTGTGGAAGTAGGAATGGGGGTGGAAGTCGGGGTGTGAGTGAGAATAGGAGTGGGAGTGACAGCGGTAGTTGCAATTGGTTAGACAGTGGAACGAAGATAGATGCAATAAAGGATGGACAAGAATAAGAAGAAAAGTGGAAGACAAATTAGAAGAGATCGGGATAGAGAGTGGAGAGGGGAAGCGAGCCTCACTTTTGAAGTGTAAGAACAAAGTCTGGTGTACGTATGTATTTGGCGTAATTTTCCACAGAAGAAAATTTTAAAATGTGCTGTTGCGTAGGTACAAAACAACAACAACAAATTTCCACTTAGCAACATGCCACTAACTTAATAAGTGCAACATTTGGCAAAACTAGCAACAAAATTTTCGCTAAACATGCTATTAAATCGAATGTTAATACATATATGAATGTATGTGTGCATATTAATATGTGTACAACTACATACATGTGCCTGTTTATTGTAAATTTTCGCCCGCGTAATTTAGTAGGTAATAATGAGCATGTTGCAGCACACGAAAATTGTTCTTTTTATTTCTCATTTGTTTTGCGCTTACTTTGGTTTATTTTATTGTATTTTATTTCAAGTTTTTCGTAAAATTTATCTGTGCACATCTTGCTTTTCGGCACTTTACACATGCTCTTATTAAAGTATGTAAGTATACAGTGAAACATCCTATTACGGACACTTTTATAAGGGGGACACTTCCCTTACCCGGGAATTTCCTTGCAATTTCCGCTACCCACGGCAGTCGGTTCTACGTATCGGAGATCGATGGAACTCCATTTTTTAGTTGGATACAATTTCAGGTATACGCTTAGTATCCACATCTAAATAAAACGCTCAAGAAAAAATTTAATGTTTTTTCTTTAGCGTGAAATAGTTTCGGCTAAGAAAATTTGGCATTTTTTTTATTTCTCTGCTCTGTCTGAAGCGGCTCTCTATGAAATCCGCTTAAGTAAAAGCAAGTACATTCACAAGAGAAAATTAGCACTTGTGCTCAAATATAACTACAAATTCGAATGAAAAAACTATCGAATGCAGTCACTGTTATCCCTGGTAACTAACCAACTGTGTTCTTACAGGGGCGTTGTTCAAGGAAAAATGAGGCGTACATATCTTTCTCGGAGTAGCCAGGGCTCCCCTGTGCACTTTTGTTTAAAAAAACTTTAGAAAATGACAGCGGAAAGCGTATGGGGTTTCTTAAGAGTTGAATACAACTTCAGAAACGAAAACTTGTTTGAGCATTTCTTGAGATTGTTTTATATGGACGCTTCACTTTTCTTTTAATATGGATACCAAGGTATAAAAAGTTCACTACTTTGCATAATTTTTATTTTATCAAAAGTTAGGCTTCTGTACTGTCTGAAGCTAGGCTTCGTTGATCTGGCCCATCTGTAAATTCTGTAAATTTGTTCATATTTTTTCCAGAAGCTTATTCGACGCAATGTTACTATATTATTACACCACATACCATCCCGGTTCCAATCGGCGTATACGTGTCGTATGTTCTGACGTTTCCGCGCCCCTGCTGCACTTTCCGCCTTTGTTGGGGTTCGAGTCTCCACGGAAGCACAGGCTTGCAAACTTTTAAGATCAGCCTAACTCAAAAACGTGTTTTTAAAATAGATTGTTGTGCGTACATAATCTATCAGGTTAGGTTAGGTGGCAGCTGCCCTGGTAGGGAAGCTCACTGGGACAGCATGGAGATCCGTTGTGATACCACATACAATCACGGTGAGGTAGATATAGCTACTTATAGAATCGTTACGTAGCAACGACATAGTTTCTTATGAGACTAATCTAAATCCTTTATAAATCTTGCGGAGATCCAAGTGAGTCGCGACCGAAATGCTTTCGCCCAGTTCTGGAAAAAGCTGGGCAATCTAGCAGCTCAGCTGCAGCAGGATGTTGTTTCTAGTAAACTGAGACGTACCGCATGGATTCCCTTTGAACAGTGCCCTGTCAAAACTGGTTGACGAACCCAATCATTTCGGCAGACCTCCTGCAATCCACTTCCGGCCAGAAAGATCTTGCTACCCTGCAAGAGGTGATGTCCGCCCAACGCTAGCTGTGCTGACTATCGAGGCCCATTTAAACAGGAGCAGACCACAGGTGCCCAGCGGAATCTAAAAATCCCTATAGCCACCTTCATACGGTTAAATTGTACGGATACGTGCTTAGAGATTCGCTTGACAGTTGCCCGGGATAACACTATGGCCCCGCACCTACATAATCTTAATCATAAAATAGTACGATGCATTCGTAAGGGAGGTCAGGCACTCCCAAACCACCCACGATCGCACTATAGTTGAGCTCAAGGCCTTGATAACCGCTTCGTTATCAGAGTAGATGTAAAATTCCCCAACTTTAGTAACACTGGATAGCATTTTATCCATCGCATCCTTAATCGCAGCAACTGACGATGAATGTTCGTACAAGGGTGGTTTCACTGCATACAAAAGTTCTAGTGCATATCATAATTTGTTTGTGTAAGACAATACATAGATAGCTACGTGATACTATACAATACATAGGTATGTTTCTCTGCATCGCCATCGTCTAGTTTTGCATGCAAATCTACACAGAATTTTAGCAAAATTTTTCGCTGACAATTAAATATTATCCATGTTTTCTGGTTTTTTGTTTGCAAAAATTCAAAAATTATTATGTTGTTTTTGGCATTGCCTGTTGCACGCGGCGACATCCGTATGTTGCAACATAGCACTATCAGACAACATAAATTTTAGAAATTGGTATTCTTGTAACCGAATCTTGTGAGAATCTCGTTAGTAAATAGTTAGTTGTGAGATGTGTAATAGGAATGTATGTATATAATTTTCTTAGCAAAAGAGTCTGGGAACTTGTATTCTTTTATAATAATGAAGGTATGGGAACATATGTAGGTAGGTAGGTAGGTTTTTATGCTTACAGTTGATAAGCTCCCTAATATTTGTACCACAAATTGGAATAAATGTTGGAAATTTGTTTAATAATTTCAAAATCTTAAGGTGTAAGTAGATTAGGTTAAGAGAGCGGAATTTCACACACTTCCACTTGGTGACGTTTTTGTCTATTGTCAGTGGCCTCAGCGAGCGACGGGTCGTGGCACATTCGTCCAACCAGATTAGTTCCCATTGGCTCTCAACGAACCATTAGCTTTCTCTGGTGAACCTAAGTGCGAGTGATAGATCCGCTTTCCCAACCTCTGCCAGTCTGTGGAAAAACCGTGCGCTCAGAAATCTGAGTCGTCTTGTTGCCAGTCCTGAACATCGGCAGAGACGGTCATGAATTTACTGCTCTTCCTCCTCATCCAGACAGTTTTTGTAGAGGAAGCATTACTGCAAAAGCGCAATGACCTCTGATGATTTGTTAAGCGTAAGAAGTAAGCTAGTTACTCCTTTATCCAAACATGGCCATAAGGACCGCGAGACTTTGCAATCATCCCGGTTGGTCCACACAAGCTCATTGTCCTAAATTCATATTCCTTGATTTTCTTTAAAAGATATTCTAGCATTGGTCATACAGAGCTATCGACCTCGTTTATGTCCATTTCGGAAGCTTTTCTGGTCATTCTATCTGCAAATTCAATCCCTTCAACATCGCTGTGCCCTGGCATCCTGGAAGACATTTAGTTGTTTCGCGAGATATACGACTTTATCACGTCGAATTCTAACGCCTTTAAAGCCGCCTGGCTGTCGAAAAAGATAGTTACATTGATTTCTGTGACCGTTATATCCTCGAGCAGTCTGGCTGCTCTCGCTACGGCATAGACTTCGGCCTGGTGGACACTACATGAAACACCGAGACTCGCTACGACTGATTTACCAGCAAATATTTTGTATGCATTCCAGCTCCATTTTACTTTTCTATTTTTATACCTTTCATGAAAATGAAATGGTATATTAATTTCGTCACGAAACCCAAAATTGTAAGTACTTAAAGGAAAATAGATAGACCCACCATTAAGTATACCGAAATAATCAGAATGAAGAGCTGAGTTGATTTAGCCATGCCCGTCTGTCCGTCTGTCCGTCTGTCTGTTTGTATGCAAACTAGTCCCTCAATTTTTGAGATATCTTGATAAAATTTGGTGAGCAGGTGTATTTGGGTGTCCGATTAGATATTTGTCGGAACCGGCCGGATCGGACCACTATAGCATATATCCTCCATACAACCGATTTTTCAGAAAAAGAGGATTTTTGTAATATCTTACTCAATTTAACAGATTGAAGCTTCAAACTTCACCATATACTTTCATATATTGCACATATTGTTGCCTGAAAAAATTGATGAGATCGGTCGTATATATAGTATATATCCCAGACAACCGATTGTTCAGATAAGAAACTTTTCGTAATTACTACCCCGTTTTAACAGCTAGAAGCTTCAAATTTCACCAAATGCTTACGTATATAGCATATATTGTTGCCTGAAAAAATTGATGAGATCGGTCGTATATATAGTATATATATGGTGGTATATATAGTATATATATATATAGTATATATATATATATTTTCGCAATGTTAGCCCCATTTTAACAGCTAGAAGCTTCAAATTTTACCGAACGCTTACGTATATGGCATATATTGTTGTCTGAAAAAATCATAGAGATCGGTCGTATATATATTATATACTTCATATAAACTGTCATTTTGACCCCTTTTTTACGGCTAGAATCTTCAAAATTCATCAAATTTCATCAAATAGTTACGTTTTCGTCATATATTTTTGAAATACGTGATTCGTATTCATAGTTTTTACACGCAGACCACAAAAAACCTGAAACTTTGCATCCGCACACAAAGTACCTACCTATTTTTTATTTTATATTTATCTTAAAAATCGTTTAGGTATGTAGATCTGTTCACTATATATTTCTTATCTTATACATCCGATTATTCGGAGATTACGAACGGGATAAGATTATTGTTCAGCCCCATTCATGAAAGGTATGAAGTCTTCGGCATAGCCGAAGACAGTCCCGTCCTTACTTGTTAAACCGTCTGTTTGGTTTGTAATGCCCCCACCCCTGTCATTACTTCCTTTAAAGATATTTTATCTTCTGCACTTTGAACTCAAAACTCGCCGTGATGTGTTCGGTGTCGGACGTTAGGTCAGTGACATAAAGTAAAAAACTAATTTGAACCCTTCCTGAGGTGCACTGCTCACTGCGCCTGACCAAACCAGGCATGCTGACCTTGCCACCTTCCCAACCTTATGTTAATTGCTTCTCTTGCATAGCGCCTTTCACCAGACAAGAGCTCCGTACGTTAGTATCGGTCGGATTACTGTGTTGCGGTGACAGTTCGCAGTTGCTCCTTAAATGAAAAAGCATATGAGCTAGCTAAAAAGAGTGCATCCCTCCAAGATTGTACCATAGACGTCACAATAAGATTGGGTGAGATTAAGAGAAGGCACGAGTTGCACACGATCGACCAATCAGAAAAGGTGTGGACCAAAGCGCGGGGCTGTAAAGTGTCGAAGATCGTATGGAGATATTACAACCTTACACTAACAAAATTGCTCTTATCATTAAAAAGAGAGCACCCTAGGCTCATGATGGGTATTCTGACTGGACACTCTCTTCTGGCGTCACATGTTTCCAAATTAGGCCTAGTTAGTGACAACAGATGTAGAAAGTTCGTTACGGGAGAGGAAAAGATCGTTTTGCCGGCCTAGTAAGTAATAGCAGATTTAGAGAGTGCGGTTTAGAGGAGAAAACGACTATTTTGTGCTCGTGCCTTGCGCTGGCCACGCTAAGAACTCTAGCTGTTGGGAGATATATAGCTTTCAGATCTAGAAGCAGCATGCGGTATAGATTCTAGAAAGTTCTAATATTTG
Source organism: Eurosta solidaginis (assembly GCF_040869045.1). Lineage (NCBI taxonomy): Eukaryota > Metazoa > Arthropoda > Insecta > Diptera > Tephritidae > Eurosta > Eurosta solidaginis. Next base: position 951,332 of record NW_027136883.1, on the reverse strand, counting down.
CTAAGACGACGAAGTTAGTTTAGAACGAAGAAGCTGATTTTTGGTAGAGTTTTTCAGTTTGGCCGTTAAAAAAAATTCTGCTAACATTACAGACTCACTCTATGCGATGTGCTCACAGACCGGCCAGTTCAACAAAATCTTACCATTACTTATTCATCTCGAGGTAGAACTTTTTTCCAGTATCGTTTTACTATTTCTTTTAGTTGACTGTCCTTGAGATCGTTTTTTCTCAGCAATACTAGAGTCACACAAGTTTGAAGGATTTTTGAAAAGTCAACAATGAATCAGAATTTATACAATTAAAATCGACCAACCAAGACTTCACTATCTACTCAAAATATGTAAATTTCCGTGACTTTTATAAAGCGTAAAGGTATTTAGCATTTGGCTTTAGCACATGAAAAACAGCTGATGAAAGCTGAGAAAATGAGAGCGCTAAGAGATACACGACAGCTGATGCTGCTGAGACTCAATGCCATCCACAAACTGATCTTGCAATAACAAAAGCTCTCAAAAGATTATAGATCAATCAATACTCTTTCAAGAGTTAGATAAATGAATAGACATAAGGAAATGAGAACAAATTATTGAAGGAATTCGTGCAATTTGTGCGGAAGTAGATATGTGAGTGTTGCATATATAATTATGTGAACCAAACCTAAACTGATCGTACGTAAATTTGTCGTTGTGTGTGAGATCGAGCACAAAATGCATGCAAATGAGTTTCAAGCGAAAACATCTGGAGCAAGAAATTTGAAAAAGGAGTAAAAGGAATTAAAAAGTATGCACCTTGAAAAAATCAGTATGCAATTGAAATTTTTCGTTGTATGTTTGCAGCGTCAATATGTAAGGCATTGATATGCAAATTGAATGCTACAAGAAATATGCGCTAAGAATAAAACGCCAGTGTGTGAAGGTTCAAATTATTTTGATTTTCTATTAAATTTGTAAAGAAAGCGAATGTTTTTGACATCAAACAACCCTACACACAATTATTACACATACTCGGGTCACCTTTCATTTTTTTTTTTTTGTTTGCTTTGTATTGCTAACAAACCACCCTACCAACAGTTAAGGGTGCGCTCAGATCAATATAGATCGCTGAGGATCAGCGCGAGAACTTAAGCGTGTTCAGGGAGAGTTTGTGTGTAAACTTCGCTGTGACACAATAACCTTGAGCTGGGTCTCATTAACATAACTCAGTGTGCGAAAATTATTTAACGCTATATATATATGTGCCGATTTGTTATTGATCGCCGATTTGACAGTAACATTATTGGCAAATTGCCAATTGTTATTGATATGCGATTTGCTAAAAGTGTGCCCCTTTTTTTTAAAAAACGATCGGCAAAAGAAAAAACCAAACTCTTTTTTTTAGCGAACAAAAGGCGTTATTGTGGCAATGTTGGCTGAATATTTGCAAAATAATCTTTTCTCAGAGCATAATGGTGAAATAAATAAAGGAAAGGAAGTGATCTTGCAAAGCTAAGTGATCTCATTTTCGTTGTATTTACCTTTTGTGTAGTTACATAAATGCTATCAATACTGGGTTAGTCGTGTGACAAGGGTTTTTACGTGGATCGGTTTTATGAGATATTGTGGTTGCTAGCTTATAAAGCGAAACTCAGAAAAAAAACGACAATTTTTGAGAGCGTCAAATTTTATGCATCCTTTTACCCTGTAGCCGGAGAAGCTGACAACAGTTCGTGGACTCACTATTATTTTAACAGCTAGTAAAAATAACGCACTACGCTTCACAAATGCAAAAAATCATACTGGTTCGTATGAAGCTATGTTGTTGTTGTTGTATTAACAGTGCTTCGCCCCATTCAATGGGCACGACCACTGACAAATTGTCATCAAAGTCCTCGAACGAGAGTCCAATGAAGCTGGCTGTTTCAACAGGGGCGGACCATAGGGAAATAGATGTTCGAGGCGTAGGTTCCACAGTACAATTGAAAAGATGGTTGGTGTCATGTGGGGACACATCACATGCAAGACATATTTTACGTATGTCGGGGTTGATTCTGAGTAAGTAAGAGTTTAACCTGTTACAGTATCCAGAACGAAGTTGGGCTAGGATGACACGTGTCTCCCTTGGTAGTTTGCTTTCTTCTTCTGCAAGGGTGGGATATTAAATATTAATAACGGCTTTCACCGGGCGCGTCCTGACAAAGGCGTTTACCGATTCTGTGGGGATTTGGCTAGGGGCCTGCTTATGATTGCCTGGATCAAACGGCTGTATTGGGAGGTGCCGGGTCTCATTATAGTGCTTTAGGAGATGGTCCCTTAATTCCCGTGGAGGCGGTTCTAAATCAAGCAGGTGTTTGCTATAGTGTGTATTTTTGAGACCAGGCGACCAGACTGGTGACACGTAGCTCATGAGCGGCCGGTCAATTGCTTTGTACGAGGTTAGCAAAGTTTCTTTATCATTTCCCCAAATGCTGCCTGCAAGCGCGTTGAGGATTTTGTTGCGACTTTGTACTTAGAAACAATCTCGGTGGCATGACCCTTGAAGGTTAGAGTATTATCGAACGTTACCCCTAAAATCTTTGAGTGAATGACAGTCGGTAGTGTGACACCATCGACGCGTACGTCCAATATTTGTGACATCTGTTCCTTCCACGTCATGAACAGGGCGGCCGTGGATTTTGTCGGTGATAATGGCAAGTTGCCCGAGGTGAAACAACCGGTAAAGTTCGGGGAGATAGCTTTTTATTTTATAAACTAATTCATTAATTGAAGGGCCAGGTCCTGTAGCCATAATCGTGCAGTCATCAGCATAGGAAATGATTGTATCTCTTTCTGGTGGGGAATGCAGTTTTGATATGTAACCCCCTGTGGAACCCCCTGTTTAATTTTGCTAGGTTTAGAAATTTCGTTCCTAAATTGAACCGATGCCTGCCAACCACTCAGATAATTAGCGGTCCATCTTTGTAGACAAGCGGGCAGGTGTGATCCTTCTATGTCTTGGAGTAGCGTGCCGTGGTTGACTGTGTCAAAAGATTTCGACATGTCAAGTGCCACGAGCACCATCCTATTATGGGGTTTTTGCTGATTTAATCCGTAATTAATCTTAGTGTTGATGGCATTGAGCGCGGTGGTGGTATCATATGAAGCTATCTACAGCTTTCAGATCCAACTTTCGTATATTGTCCTAGTATATGAGCGGTGAACCTCAAATCAACTGGTTTGATGTGGTGCTGATACAGGAGGCTCTCATCTGAAATAAAGTTTTTCGCACACAGCGCGCGCGGATTCATCGTTTACTACACAAAGAGGGAAAGATGGTTAGAGCTGCAGTCATGGTAACAAAACACCTTTTGTCGTGTAAGCTATCTAACATCAGAACAGCGATGGTCGCAATAGAGGCGAAAAAAGAAACGTGCCTTATCCTTGCATCCTGCTGCATGGCCCATAATGGGGAGGCCCCACCAGAGGAGTTCAAACGATCAAGAAAGGTGCAGAAGACGGTTTGTCATAGGCACGAATGCGTATGAACATCACAGCGTATAGGGAGGCAACGATATCAATGATAGAGGCGAGTTCCTTTTTGTTATATACTACAGAGTATTCTACGGGTGGCTGACAGGGGTCAAATTCCTACTTGTGTAGGGTCAACGTCAAGTTATGTGCTTAATATCACATTAACCTCTAAGCATAATATATCAGGCTATGAATGGATGGTTTTTGACAGGCCATCCTTCTCCGAACATGGCAATAACAGCTTCAGAATCACCCTAAAGAGGGTAGCAAAAGGATATAACATTAAAAACCCTAGATCAACGATCTGTCCCAAATTCAAGAAACAGGTAAAAGAAATGTGTTAGCTGGATATGGTCCGGTTGTTGACAATCTATAAGCGTAAAATTTGCAGGGCGAAGAGGGTCTTATTGAAAAATGTCTGAGCGGACAACGAGCGACCAAGCGAAATAGCGTAGTTGAGGAAATTTCCAGCAAGGGGAAGTATAGTCCAGGGACTTATAAATAAAGACAGCGGGGAATGATCACGTAGTAGTGAAGAATCCTTCGAGGCGCTTTCCGACACACATTTCCCAACGGTAGTTGCTTCAGAAGAGCCGGAAGACACCACTTACACTTCGATCACTGAGCGTGTAATGCTGGACTTGGTGACTAATAGCAAGATCGATTATGGGCGGTGAAGTCTTTTCGAAAGCTTAAATCAACAGGTGCGGGTAGAGCGATCGTGGAATGGCTTGAAATAATATTCGAAAACTGAATCATATACCCAACTCTTAGAGAACCGCTCTGTAGTTTACCAATCAAAGGCGGGATAGATCGATCATATCAATTCCAATGACCACAGGCCCATTAGCTTAAGTGCTTTTCTGCCCAAAATCTTGAGAGGCATGGATTAAAAGCACACCATTACCAAAAACATATCACGGCACAGCATATAGTGATTTTAAACACAGAGAAAGCCCTGGAATCTTATTAGTACTCCCTAAGAGTCTTGTTAGGCACTCAACAATATCTTTTATAAGGTGATCATGGTGGGTCCTAGTTACTTTGAAGTACATCTTGCCCTAACCGTTGGATGACGTATGAAGCCATAAAACCGGTGGACAAAGGCATGCCGCTGGACAGAGTACCGTCACCTCTGCTGTGCACGCTGGTGATTGACCAATTGCTCAGGTGGTTCGATATGGCACCCTTCAAACCCTGCGGCATACGCGGACGACGCTGTAGTTGTCATAATTGGAAAGTGTCCTTTAAAAATTAGGTCTTTGATCGATTGGGCGCTTCGGGATATACATACCTGGACATCTAATGTTGGGTTGAGCGTGTGGGGAAAAGACGGCTAGAGTCTTGTTTACTGGGAGGCATAAGGTACCGAATAGGACTACACCCAAGCTAGTAGGTGTGACCCTGCATGAGTTATCTTATCCAAACCAAAAAAAAAGTTATTATTATATATATATAATCGATCGCGTGAAAAGGATTAGCCTGGTTTCATTGGGCCACTTGAGGGCAGCGAAGAAGGCCGCGATGGCACTCTATGCATGTACAAGAATGCGGGGTTGTATTTGAGGTCTATCGGCCTCCCTTCCATTGGATATTTATAGCGATTGTAAGGCCTACCCTATACTATAGAGTCATTGTTTGATGAACGGTCACACAAAAAGAACGTACCGCAAAAAAATTGAGGGAGCATTCAAGCTATCAATGCTAAGCACTACGAGAGCTCTAATAATAATCCTAACAGCTTCCCTGTATGCCATTCTGCACAATCCACCTGTAAATTTGGTGGCCAAGAACATAGCTTTAACAGCTGCAACTAGACTCAATGCCTCGGAAGGTTGGCGCAAGGGCACACAAGTGGCAGGCGAGACTATACACGTTTACATCGATAGTTCCAAAGTAATGAGAGGAGTAAGGTCCTAGATATACAGCGCTGATCCGAAAACGATGGAGCATGTTTTGTGCTCGTGCCCTGCGCTTGCTAGGTCAAGACTCCAGCTACAAGGAGCGTTAGATTGACATAAGTCCTGATAACTAGTTGGTGTTTTTATGTTTGGTCGTCAAGCGAATTCTGGTTACACCATGGACACATGCAGTCTCTGTGATGTTTTTTTTCTACCGGCCGGCTTAATCTTGCCTCTAGATGGCTTCAGTTCGTTTGTTGTAATGGTTACACTAAATAAATCCGCTACTTGATATTATATGCACTTCTGCGAAAACTAAAAGTTTTCTAGCTTCTTCATTGCAAATTTGGCCTTTCCATCTCCCAACGCCATTGCTTAGCGCTTTTTATCTGCAAACACTGCATCTGCCGCGTATAATTTATTGAGACACTCTCATGCCATTACGCAAAAAAGTTCATACGGCTATGATCCTTTTGCTGCAGCTTACCTAGCTCAGCTAGTTAAGTCATTACATTGTGTATCGCTAGCCTGTTTTGTGCTGAAGTATCCCACACCAATTAGCGCACAAAGTTTGCTGACAACTGTCAAAAGCGCGCGTTAAAGCTACTAGTTGAAATCCAACGAAATCTTGTAGTGATCTGGAAAATGATCAACGATCGTGAGCGATCACGTTTGTTGTGGGCACTCATGTGTTTGCATAGTTTATGATCTTTAGGCGTAGTCTACACAAACTAAATTTTAAACTGAGCCGCTTTTAACCTTTCCATTTCCTTTTTTTTTGCTCGCATTTGTTTTTGTTTTTTTTTTTTTTTTCATCTTCATCTCATCCAATCGCTCCTCGGTCCCATTTGTTGCGTAAATTTATTGAATGCGTATTCGGTGCGTTTGTCACGTTTGTACGTGATCGCACATAAAGGTGTAATAATTTTTATTAACTTTTACATCAAAACCAAAATGAGAAGAACAAAACAACCAAAAATGATTTGCTTTTGTTACTCATTTCCACAAAAGTCAAAGCAAGTCAAGATGAAAAGGTAATAAATGTAGATCGCCTCCGTAAGTTTGTCGAGTCAGCGCGCAACCAATATGAGTTATGTTATATGATCTTTAACTTGCTGGATTGTTTCTTTTCTGTCTTGCCTGCCTAAAAACGCTCGATCGTTATATCTCTTTGTTAGTGTTTCACTCCACCCCACATCTGCTACTTCATATACTTTGTCAGCTTCAGCTTTATCATAAGCATTCTCACATCTTCTCGTCTGCTCTTGGGCACGTGTAGATCGCATCTTTTCATAGAAGTTGCATGAAGGCGCTCGCCGTCGTCCATCGTCCGACGTCCGTCCTTCGTCTTTCGTCCGCTGATCGTTTGCGCTTTATTAAAAGTTTGCTTTGCGCGCTTAACAATGAAATCAAATGTAATGATATGAAATGTTATATCTACTTTTGTTACTGTGTTACTGATGAGCATTGTGACTAGCTTGTATGAAATTTGTTTTTTATTATTGAAATATCACGAAATAAGCCGAACAAACTATTAAAAGCACGTCGCTTTGAATACTTACATATTTCATTTTAAATTTGTTGATGGTATTTGGATCGCTTTTAAATAATTTTTTTCTTTATTTCCTTTACTCATTTCGGATTTTTGGTTGTATTGCACAATCCCGATACACAAAATCCCGAAACACATAGTCCCGACACGATCAAATGCCAACAATTCATAATCCCGAAACGGCCAAATCCCGACAGAACCAACCATTCACAGTCCCGACACAACCAAATCCGACCTTAAGTCCCGACAAGATGTAAATTGAGAAATCACATATGATGTCATAAAAATACACATCTTCAGTGACGTATATTGGAAGGATTTTCCGTCATCCCTTGTCAAATTTTGTTTCGAGACAAACCGGTTTCCTTCTCGAAAACGAAAATCGACACTTATAATGGCACAACGCCGAAACCGGTTTGTCTCGAAACCAAATTTGACAAGGGATGACGGAAAATCGTTCCAATATACATCATTTATCCACCATGACGGAAAATCAACAAAGCAGGGTAGGGGGGGAGGCTTCGACAGGTTAAGAGAAAATGATTTTTTTAGAGAAACTAGAATGAGAAATAGATAACTCCTTTCATAATTACTGATGCCATGTATGTTTATGACACTTGGGATTTGTGGTTAATATTCCACATGTTTTTTTTTTAAGTTATAATCAAATAACCAGAAACAAAAAATTATGACGAAACCTCCCTTTCTCAGGGGTTTCGACATTTATCAAATATAGCAATTTAACCAGCAAAATAAAAAAAGGATGTTGGAAAAAACTCTAACTACGATTTTTAATTCATATTTGATTTTATTTATTTCAATACAGTAACAAACTTTTCGAGCAAAAACATAAAAAATGTAAGCATAAAATAAAGTATAACTGTACTCTTAACGAACATCTAAATTTGAAAAATCAAAGTTAAAAATAAACTTGCTTTGCGTGCGTGAAGTTCCTGGTAGATGTTCACGTGTGGGCAATATGCGTATTATATCCTTCTTTGAAACCAAGTGTCTGTCTTCTACAATCGGAGGAATTTCGCGACTCACGTCGAATTTTAACTTCCACGACTACACCAGTGTAAAAGAAATTTCTTTTGTCAGTGAACATAAAAACAAAACAAAAACGAATCGTCTAGCCAAGTCATACGTCAATTCATGATGAAGACTTGAACATTTCTTGAAGTAAACCGTTAATTCTTTTTCTTGGGCAGCTGTAAGTACTTGATTGGAAGAAAATTTCGACTGAAAATCTTTAACAGTTCCAAGATTTGTTTGCTATTTTGAAATTCGAAATATTAGTGTTGTCCGCTTCAGGTTATATTTCCGAGCAGCGCTCGATGCTGTTTCTTTTTTTTTTCTCCTCGAAGGCTTTTTTCATTTTGTCTTCGTTGATGATCTTTTCAGGGAACTTTCTTTTGTAGATATTTAGCATCTTGATGGCTGTAAAATATTACTTGCTAAGTAAAAAAACTAGAAGGGACAATTTGTCGAAGCCTCCCAAAACACATTGTCGAACCCTCCCCCGTGCACTTATTTCAGATTTTTCGCTCCAAAAAATATATTTTAGTGTTATTGAAAAGTTTTTAAAAGCAATAAATCTTAATTTTATTGCAATATTAATGGGCAGAAAACTCATGTTGTATATTCTATATTGTACACTTTACACGCGAATACTTACCAGCAATATTTACATCAACACTTTTCAAAAATAAAAAATCTCGTCTGCATACTATCGCCGTTGAACAAGCACTGAATAACTTTCATGACAGTGTCACACTCAATTTGGTTACTGTTTATTGGTGGAATAAGAACAATGGCAGTAGTAACGGGGCCAAATTTGAAAAAGTCGAAGCCTCCCTCATGTCGAAGCCTCCCCCTTCTACCCCACATCTTCAATATTTTTGTACTATTTTAGACATCTTTCCACAACAACACTTACGAAATCTAACACCAACTACGCGGTCTACAGTATTTCAGGGCAAAACACCATTCTACGTTGGCGGTTTTCGGATTTGGAGCTGTCGGGATTTGGCCTGAAAATTGTCGGGATTATGAGGTGAACGCCTGATTTTTATTATAAATTTTCTTTTTAATCATTTCTCTCATTTTATTTATAACAAAATTGCGCGAAGATTTTTATTTCGATTTTTAGCGATAAGTGTTTGTTTAATTTATCGCTGATCTCTCATGGCACACGTACGTGTCCAATAAAGGTATTTTTATTGCATCAATCTTTCAGCACCTGCAGCTCATATGGCGACAGTCATCCTCATACTTTGTAACAAAATGTCATAACAACGCATTTTTGAGGAATCGCCTCCATGTCTCTTTGGGTGCAGTTCAGCTTTGAAGGTAAAAAAAAACGTAAATTACTTTGTTTGATTGATATCTTCATACATACTTGCAAAGATCTTCCTTTTACACTGACTTCTAGACTCTCGAATCGAGAGTAAATATTGGACATGGAAGAGGTATGTGGATCTTTTGTTAAATGGAACGCCTACAGATCGTGATGAGTGTATGAGATTATACCCAGAAACCTAGGCACCCCAACAAACATCTGATTGAAGAGGCCCCTCCTTCCAGAATCTTAAAAAGTCATCTACTAAAGCATTTTGAAGAAATCCGGACCTTAAAAACTCAGCCGTGTAGAGAAAAGGAGCATGGAAAAGCCCTCAGAGACATCGATAAAAAGTCGTCGGACTGTTACGCTAGAAACTGCCCACGTGAACCACGTTCTCTAAGACACTTATCCTTAACTCGTAGTTGAAAGAGTAGAGACACGCCTGACTCTAGCTCAACTTCGATCTCGACCCTATCAAACTAAACTCTTACTTATCCAGAATAAACCGCAATATACCCAATATACGTCCAGATTTTAACGCATCTCCACAGGACACCAACCTTCTTTTCAATTTCAATGTGAAGCCAACGCCTCCAACACCCTTATCTCTATGGTGCTTACCTGTTTAAACAGCAAGTTTCCTCGGACTACTTCTACTTACTAACTCCACTTGAGATTTCCCTTTAAGTTTGCGAACTGTATCAGGTTAGGGGTAGAGCTTTTAGCTGTTACCTGGAAGATGTAACACAATATTTATGTTTTGCCATGCCATATTGGTATTCGACTTAAACACTGTGTGAGTTAGCAACAACACTCTCACTGTTAACACAACAAGAAACACTTGTACACTCTGGAGAGCAACTGTGCTCTCTATTCCATGTTTCTTCACTCGCAAGTTTGGGCATGATCTTCTAGATGGGTTTTGGTTCGAATGGTCCTCAGCCACTTAAAAAATTCATAATAACTCTCGGTGATCTTTTGTTTCGGCTGCGAGTTTAGGGGGGTTTAGAATATACTTGCGGTAGGTATGCCTGTCGAAAAAGGCGACAAAAATCCAAATCCCGTTCCTAGGTTGTGCGCTAGGCTTGGCCTGCCATGTTAAATCGTCTTTGCAATGAGACAAACAATGATTTCAAAGGCCATGACTTGAGGCCATGTACCTATAATGTCCAAATTCGTTTAAGAGAAGGTACCGATGCCTGGCAAAGGCTGATAACACCGCCAGAAAGCACTATGGAAGGGGCATGGCAAAAGGACGATAAATCCGTGTTACGTCTACTACAGTGGCCATATGAACAAATGTCAAATTCGAAGCGAAGGTGTTGGGTTTGTGGTAGGACGGAAACTTCGCCGCCAAGTACTATCGCTCACAGTTGTGAACGAAGGTCTCGCCACGATCCGATTAAGAAGTTTTTTAATATCTCGTTTTTGTAATCTACAAAACGTTATATCTCGCTGCGCAAACGCATATAACTATCTAAAGATGATGTGAATGAAAAGGACAATGATTCCTTCAATGAAAAACCATAACCGATATATCATGAAAGCCCCCACCATGATATTAAAATCATGCTGGACGACTTGAATGTCAGGGTGGGCATGGAAAGAGTCTTTGGTCCGACAGTCGGAAAATTTTGCCTCCACGAGGTAACATCGCGCAATGGGTTGGGCCTGGTTGACTTCGCCGAGGTTCGAAATATGGGCATTTGCCGAATCAGGTTCCAGTATAAAAAGATACACCAGGCTACTTGGCGCACTTCTGATCGAAGCACACGAAACTAAGTCGATCATGTCGTGATCGGCGACAGACATAGTTTTACTGTCCTTGATGTGTAGATTGTCTACGAGGTCCAAAGATCGAATCGGACCACTGTTTTGTGGCGGCCAAGACATGTGCACGCTTCTGTGCAGCAAAGCACGGGCACGCATTGATACAAGGAAATTTCACCACCAAAAAGCTGATCATGAAACATTCAGCTGATGATTATTCCAATCGGCTCTCACACCTGCTCACGGAGAGCAATCTTCGACTGAACTATATGACCGGTTCCGAATGCGTTTTAAAGATTCATGACCAATTTTTTAGAGTGTAGACCCAAAAATTATTCACATTTAAGGGTATTTTTTCTAGTGTACTATATATAAGTATATATAGTATGTATGTATGTATGTATATGCAATTTATTTATTTCTTTGTAAGTAAAAATATTTCTGTATGTTATTGTTTAATACCAAAATTTTAATGGCACAATGAAAAATGATGTTTGCCAACAGTGCCTGGCAATACATTTCAAACAGGCCTTTGAGTTAAGCCGTTATCTTTTCGGCAAACAAACTGACACATAGCGCAACAACTTCACATATGAATGTTTATGTAAATCTTTGGCTATGTATGTCGCATACTCACATCATTAATTTGCATTAATTCCAAATCAAATAATCTTGTTTTTTCTTCAACCACAAATGAAATGAAGGAAATGAAATTCGCACAAAAAAAAAACTGTGAAATGGATTGAGGTAGTGAAAATATTATTACGGAATCATGTTTTGTAACCAATATTGAATGGTATATAAGAAAATCAAGAAAAAACCATTGACTCTAATGACATTTTTGAGGTTGACATTTACATCTGTAAAAGAACTGAAATGCAGCGAGTGGGAAATATTCGATTTTTTAACGAAAGGATTTGTAGAATAGAAATGTAGTGGGAAGGTGGCAATAAAAAATGGTCCAACATATACATGTGTAGATGAAATGATTGGTTAAGCGTGAAAAAATACTTTAAGGAGTGCCAAAATTTTATTTTCGGTGAATAACGTGAAGCTCATAGCTTATATGTGGTTCATTTCAAAAGGAGTCAAATATTAAGGTCTAACCATTGTATTTGCTGTCTTAACCCTTTCAATACTGCGGGGATATATAAGTCCCAGAGAATGTTCAAAAATTACTGGAGCGAAAATTATTCGCTTGAAAAGTGCTGGGATGGGGTTAAACCGTAGGTTGTAGACAGTACTTCACACCACGTGCTTCGGTCAACACAACCTAACTAATTTATACTTGGTATACGGTCATAAGTGTAAAAGAGTTCTTGGTGCATACACATGTAAGCACTATTTTAAGTTTTTTTTAGTGTTTTAGTGAAAATGTTTCTGTTTCTCATTACAAAAATGAAATGTAAATTGCATGTCACATTTACATATAAGAATAAATTGATCTGTAAGCATATATAACTTGTTTTGTTGCATTGGCACATATACATCCCTACAGTGCGGTATTGTGGGATGTAATTGTCCCAGCAGTTTTCCATCAAACGAATTTAGTTTTTGTTATTGAAATAATTTTAGGAAGAATCGACCATTGACTAACGAAGAAATTGAGGACGAGCTTGATAATTCATCTGATATGGAGGTGGATCCTTTCCACGACAGTGACGATAGGCGTGTCACAGATTATAAAGTCTCTGATGACTCCATATCTTCTGAAGTAGATAGCACGGATTCATCAGATGATGAAGATATCCAGATGCTCGAAAATGCACAAGCGGTAAAAGAATATAGTGATAACAACTCTGAAGATGCAAATTTCACTGATACAGCTCCTGTATAATCAACTAGCAATAGTAAGTGTATTTGGCACGGCGGTATTGATAATTTTTCCCCAAAAATGTCACTGTCTCAAGAGGACAAGTAAATTATAATGGTTAACCTGACCAGAGGTTCCACCAATCTTGATTGTTTTCATAAACTTTTTCCAAAGAGTCTCATAATGCAGATAAGTCACTATACAATTATGCGCCTACAGAAGCTCAATAATGCAGATATGACATCATCACCAGGAGAAATAAAAATTATTCTGGGCTGTTCATTGATAATGTCATATAATCGTGTACCACGAATACATCAGTATTGGTCTCGCAACAAATCCCTCCGGAACGCAGCAATATCAAAATGCATTTCTCGAGATCGTTTTATGCTACTGATATCAAAACTGTATTTCTGTGACCCCGAAAACCCTCCAGATGCATTAAAAACGTATTACATTGAAGAAGTTTTATCCTGCTTGATATACATTTTTGAAAGCGATAACTGACAGCACATTTCAATCCATTGTTGAGCCAATGACGAAATTCAAAGGGAGGTCCAGTCCGAAACAGTATCTCCCTCTGAAACCTATCAAAAGGGGAATCAAACTTTGGACAAGATGCGATGCAGAAACCGGGTATGTTTATGACACAAACATATATAGTGGACGGGAAACTAAATTTACTGATGGAACCTTGGGAGAGCGTGTGTTTCTAAAATTGGCAGAAACCATTACGAGTTCAATCGTTGCTTTGTTTTTCGACCGTTTTTCGACCGTTTTTTCACTTCAACACGTCTACTTGACACTATAAAATTTCCTGCTGTAGTAACGATTGTATCAAAAAGTAAAAATACACCTAAGTTTCAAACTAAACTAAAAGAAAGAGGTGAATGTGAAATAGCAGTATGCTATGAAGGGATATTAGCAGTCAAGTGGAAAGACACAAAAGACGTGCTTCTTGTGAGCAACTGCCACAATGCCACTATTGATGCCACAGTTCGAAAAATGAAAGATGGTACTACTAAAAATATTGAATGTCCTGAAGCTTTGATTTTCTACAACAAATATATGGTTGGCGTAGATCATGCAGATCAAATGATTACTTTATACGATTTAGATAGAAGAAGTGCGAAATGGTGGAAGAAAGTATTTTTTAGATTGCTAATGAACAGTGTTTATAATTCGTATATTTTGTATCAAGAAGTCACTTGCAAAAAAATGCCATTTATCGATTTCATAGTAAATTTAGTTGAACAGTTGATTCGTCAAGGAATATCAGAATCTTTGTACAAACGAACCAGAAGACAGGGTAGCATGTCAAAGAATGGCAAAGTTTTCGAAAATGTTGGAGATCATCTTCCAGTTGAAAAAGGCGGCCGAAACAGATGCGTGAGATGCCACTCTAGGAAAAACGAAAAACGGACTAAAATCATTTGCCAACAATGTCAAGTAGCTTTATGTATTGATTGTTTTACACCATTCCATACATAATGTAACAATTTCGATAAAAATAAATATTTTTTACTCTTGAATACCTAAATTTGTGTTCCGATTATTTACTGCCGGGATATATTTAACCCATAACTAAACTACTGCTGGGATATATGTGTCCCAAGGCATTTTTTCAAAAACTATTTTTTCTAAAAATCTGAAATTATGTAAATATGTTCCTTTACTTATTTACAGCCCATTTAGTTCAATTATACAGAAATATCTTCACTGGCCAAAAGTCGTATTGAAAAGGTTAAAATATGACCTAGTATATGCAAGACATTGTCGAGGCTTTCAACAATGTCTACATCCAACCCTAATCAGATGGAACGGCTGCCATAAAATCGATGGACAGGTACATGCCGCAGGGTTAGGTATTGTCCCGTCTGCTGTGGATGCTGGTCATCAATCAACTGCTCAGGCAGTTCGATGTGGGACCTGTCAACAATCGGTGAACAGGGACATGCCACAGGGCGGAGTATTGTCACCTCTGCTGTGTACGCTGCTCATTCACTAACTGCTTGGGCGTTTCTATGTGGGACCTGTTAAACTTACGGCGTACGCAGATGACGTTGCAGTTGTCATAATTGGAAATTGTCAACCAACCATTAGCTCTTTAATGGATCGGGAGTACATACCTGGGTATCTAATGTCGGGTTTAGCGCCAACACGGAGAATACGGATATGGTCTTGTTTACTAGGAGGTACATATAAAGTCGCGAATTGGACTAGGGCTAAGCTAGAGGGTGTTACCCTGCAGGAGACACTTTGTAGAAATTATATAGGAATCATTCTAGCTAGTAAATTATCTTGGAAGAGCGAAGAAAGCCTCGACGGCACTTTACACATGTAAAAGAATGCTGTGGTGTGCGTGAGTCCTATCGCTCTCTCGCTCTCATTGTATATTTACAGCCATTGGAAAGCATATGCTATTTTGTGGATATGCTTGGTGGACGGCTACACAAAATAGAATGTACCTCAAAAAATTATAGTGGCATGTAAGCTATCAATGCTTGATAATTTTTATCAAAGAGTAGCCATATAACATCGCAAATGAGGTCAAGCAATCATTTACATCCTCCGACCTCACAGTGGCAGACCTTAACGCTTTGATGTATGCCTAACTATCTGAGCAGTGGCGGATAGCATCCCAATTACCGCATCATTTAGAGCGCCGAACTCCACCTGGAAGACGCTGTGAATATATTTACTAGACTCACATTTCATACTTATTTCCCAACCCCAAACCTTTATTGATGGAATATGGAGACTGAATGTGAGAACAGGCGCGGAAGCAGGCATACAGATGTATTAAATATATCTCGCTTCATAAAGCCGTATTGCAGCCGGGCTGCGACTGTTATGCCCACAATATCACCCAACCCGCATCAGCATTTCATTTAGTGGCAATGTAGGTGTTCAACAAAGGGATCCCCTAGATATCTGCATTTGCTGCACAGCTTCTGTTCTATTTATCGTGGAAGCAGTGCCTAAAGCTTTCTATCAAACCAAAACGCCATATAAAGGAGTCGGCTTGATCACCGTAACGTGCAGCCAATTTATCACACTTGGAGAAAACTGCCAGCATTGCTCCTTGATGACAGTCAAAGGCAACCGAAGCATTCCTAGACCTATACTCTTCAATGACAGCTTGTATTCAAGAATAATTCCAAGATAGGTAGGACAGTACTTGCGGTACTCCCTCAGTAGAGCATGGTGCAACTTCAGGGGTCTTGTACATCATGTGAACAGAGAGATAACCGCGTTGCTAGGGCTGACCCCTAGTTCGCCTGATTCACACTACCTGGTCACGACACTAGTAGCACTGTAAAACGTCCCTCAATGTATTCAGACAACTAGCCCTGACAAAAATTGTCACCGCGCGATCTACAAAACATGTGGTAAAAAAGTAAGTGGAAAAGAGATACTTGCTCATCTGCTAGCATTCTCTAATAAGCTACTGTAGTTCGTAAGCCATTTTAATAACAATATTTTTTCTCAAAATTTGGCAACCCTTTTGTATTACATTAACCATCCATACTCTCCCAAAAACATTGCGAATGACAGGTTTGTTGCATAATAGTTTTTCAAAACCAAAAAACCTAATCCTAATCGATTTTTAATATGTTTGTCGAAAAATGTTACCAACATGTAAAATATCAAAAGGGACATGTCACATGAAAAAAAAACCCGAAAGGAGTAAATAATGGAAAAAGTGAAATTTGCAAAAATGAAAATTGCAAATTGTTTGCGGAAAATTAATGATCGCGCTGACAAGTGAAGTGCCAATTGAGCACAAAACGAAATGCGTGAAAGTATTATTTATAAACATTGAAAACGGAGTTATTGTAAGTTTGTACGGATGCAAAAAATGCGTGCATTTTAAAATTTTCATATGTGATTTATTGGAAATTTCAAGAATTTGTGAGTTTTATTATCATCCACAGGCATGATGCAACGCGGTAATACCAACTGTGGACCCAAATGAGAAAGTTGTCTGCTTATGCTTTTCATATGTCCTTACAGATTTGAATTATTAACCAACACTCAAAAAAATTTCCCAAAAACGAGGAAAATCATCTTCACCATTAATTGGCACTTAACCGTCACAGCGATTTTGTAGCAGTTATGTAACAAGTCATGCCAGCTATTCCTGCTTCACGATAACCGACGCTTGGGAGCACCAAGTGAGGTCAAGACTTCATCCAGCTACCTTCCCCAATTCATTGGAAGTCTCCCCCTTCCTCCGCTTCCCTGCTGCTGTGTCGACTGAAGCATTTACTTGACCGGAGGGACTTTGTCCATTCGCATAATACGACCTAGCCAGCGAAGACTTTAGGTTTTTATTCGACGCACTATCTTCGTAACTCCGTAAAGCTCATATCACCTCCTTCGATACTCGGCGTTGCATTGCAGTTCTGTCCGGAGACCTTTTCTCTTGAACACTCAAAGAGGCATCTCAACTTCTCGATAACGTCCGTGATTTCAAACCATATAATATTTCGCCATAGAAATCCTTCCCTAAGTCTGGATACGTAATTTTCTAAAAATTAAAAATTAAGACCATTTTTTCCCTTGGTTTGTTTAAATCGGAGAAGATTGTGAAACTGTAACGGTAACAAGTATATTTTCGATACTAAATCGATAACTTTTAATAAACATATCGATAACTTTCTTTTTTAAACAAATCGATAACCTCTTAATAACAAATATGTATGCTTTCGATGAATGGTCGATAACTTTGCGATTATAAATTAACAATCTTTTGATAACATATCAGTAATTTTTCGATAGTAAATCGATAGCGAGTCGATAAATTTTCATTAACATATTGATACATTTTCAATAAATATTCTATAACTTTTGGATAATAAATCGATAAATTTAAATTAATATATCGATAAGATTTTTAAAACAAATCGATAACCTTTTGATAAATAATCGTTAAGCCTTCTTTAAATAATCGATAACTTTGCGATAAAAAATAAACATAACTTTTGATAAAATGTCAATAAACTTTCGATAACAAAACCAAAACTTTTTCATAACAAATACATATCATTTCGATAACAAATCAATAAATTTTTGATAGCATGTCGATCAAAAGTCGATAACAATTAGTTAAAAGATTAATAATTTTTTGATATATATTCGCTCACCTTTGAATAATAAATAGATACATTTAAATAAGATTTCGATTACTTTTTTAAAACAAATCCATAACTGTTTTATTGATAACTTTTTGATAACATATCAATAAATTACTGATAACAAATCCATAACTTTTTCATAACAAATAAATTTCTTTTTGATAACATGCTTATAAAAAGTCGATAGCAAATCGATAACTTTTTGTTAACATATTGATTTTCGCCAAATATTCGCTAACGTTTGGATAAAAAATCGAAAAATGTAATTAATATATCAATAACTTTTTTAAAACAAATCAATAAATTTTAATAAAAAATCGATATGCTTTCAATATACAATCGATAATTTAACGATTGCAAATTGATAACTTTATTATAATATAGCAATAACATTGCGGTAATAAATAGATAGCTTAACCATAACACGCGGATAAAACACCGATAACTCAACGATACCCTTTGTTATCGATAGCAAATTTTCTTCTTTTCTTCTTTTTCTTCTATACATATGTAGCGCTTCTCTACCTCGTCGATAGCACGATGTAAAATTTACTTTCTGAGGTAACAACGTATTTACCTACGAGATAGTAGATAGGAGACGAACCGCCTTCGTATAAGTTCGCATATAAACAAGGCTCGTAAACTCCGTGTTTCTCTTCCAACATGGTATTCAAAAATTTAAAATCCTGTCGAAGCCAATAGCTCTCAAATCAAACATTTTTCAAAAATTAAATACAGGCACAATCTATTAGGATAACATATTGTAACGAATTTCCTGCGATTCCTCTTATTTGCAATCCTCTGCTAAGTTCGTATCACTAAACTGTTGAATAAATAACTCCAATATTGAATAATGGAAAAATGGCCTTTATTAAAGTACTTCACAATAACACTTATACTTTGCAATTAGCTGGCTTACTAACCAAACTGATAGCTTAAATGAAACTCTACTATCAAAATAATACTGCTATTGCTCGCTGTATAGCGTCTGAATCGAAACTTGCCCATAGCGCCTCTACCGCTGATGCTTTTATACTCTGTGATTTCTTCGTGGCATTTTCTAGGCGCTTCCAGAATTTTACTTAGTTATAAATTTCTCAGCTACAACTACAGATGTATAATTTCTCATTTGAGTAATACTTGCACAAATTATTGCCCTATCTTGTGACAACTCAGATGAGATATATGCATTTGTTTGTGCATTGACTCTCCGCTGCTCGTATACGTACATGATACATATATGAGACGCAGTTATTGTTTCGTTTATGTAGATACATAATGATTGAATTATTGATGTGAATTCACGTCACTGCTTAGCATCCGCTTCGCGATAGCAGCACCCCTTAGTTTTGCTAATATTCGTAGCAATATTTACACACATTCCGAAGTGTGGGAAAATTTAGCAGCCACAAATTGCATGCACCTTCAACCGAACTGCCTGTCTGAAAGGATATAAATAAAATGCTTTGTTGAGCAACCGAAAATATCATTAAATCATTTTCATGCATAAATCTATTTTCATTTCATATTCTTTCAAAGTGAAAATAATAAAACAGAAACTTATGCAAATTAAACGGACATCAAATACAATTCAATACATTTGTGTGTGTGTGTTGTAAGAAATCGGAGTCTCAGAATGCATTTGCATAATTCTCAGCTGAAAAAAGAAATACGGAACTGATCGCCTTCCTTATCAGCCTACATACACACACAAATAAAGGTATGTATGAATGTAGTTCATGGTACATTTTTAAAAAAGATACAGTAGCTGCTTTATATAATTTTTTTTAAGCAGACGCATTTTTCTGTGCTTCGTTCAACTTTGCTACTGTCGCTGCTGGGAACAATTGATTTCTAAGGTGCTGTTGTCCTTGAAGTGCGTGAATTTTTAATCCTACGCCCAAAAAAAAAATTGTTAAGTATTAACAAGTAAGGACGGGGCTGTCTTCGGCTGTGCCGAAGACTTCATACCTTTCATGAATAGGGCTGAACAATAATCTTATCCCGTTCGTAATCTCCAAATAATCGGACGTATAAGATAAGAAATATATAGTGAAAAGATACATACATACATACTTAAATGATTTTTAAGATAAATATAAAATAAATAATGGCAAAAAACCTCCTTATCTGAACGATCGGAGTGGGATATATTATATATAGCTCCGATCGAAATGATTTTTACAGGAAATCTTCTATGATATATTAGAATAAATATCACCAAGTTTAACGTTTTTATATTGGAAATTAAGGGAGAAATTGCCAAAAATCTTTCTATCTGAACGATCAGTTGCATGACATATATACTATATATAGCTCCGATCAAAGTGATTTTTTCAGGATATCTTCTAAGATGTATTAGAATATATATCACCGAGTTTCACGCTTATACTTTCTTAATTGCGGCAGGAATTTCATTGAGATATCTGAAAATTTGATGGACTAGTTTGCGTTTAAACAGACAGACGGACGGACATGGCTATATCAACTCAGTTCATCGCCCTGATCAATCCGGTATACTAGTCTATCTTCTATATTTCTCAACGTTACAAACATCGGACCAAAGTTAATATACCATTTCATGTTCATGAACGGTATAATAACAATTCTGAATGGTTGGCATTTGAGAGTGTTAATTAAATCATTTTTATTTTCGTTTATAAAATATGCATTGCCGTGATCGCAGCACGACATCGGGTATCTGCAATAACATTTTATCAAATTAAAAATATTTTATAAATTAAAAATAGGAAGTAATTTAACCATGACCTGACAGGGACAGTAGCTATAAATAGATATTTGATTGACTGATGTGCATAAAGTTGTAAGTGCCAAACCCATTCCAAATTTTCCCAGTTCCGCTCCCAGTCCAAGTCCCATTCCAAGTCCGTATTCCACTGCCTTTCCCAATTCCAATCCCACTTCTACTTGCACTCCTATTCGTACTCCCATTACCATTCCCACTTCTATTCCTAGACCCACTTACATTCCCTCTCACACTCCCAGTTTCACTACTACTCTCTCTTCTACTCCCGTCCCCTCTAACTCTCTCACTTCAATTCCTCATATGTGTCTTTTCATATCAAGTGCTCTCGCTCGAAATACTAAATATCTCGAAGACCTAACAAAGTTATTGAAAATGCGGTCATTGTAGCGTACATCACCTGTACAAAAGGAGTGATCGAAATATGAACGGATTGCGGTGAACTGAGTGTCGAAAATTTTTTTCCCTTGCTTTTTTTTTCAATAAATATTTAGGCCACCGTACATTTAACGGCGTCCGCTGTGTTGTGGTGGTAACGTGCTCCGCCTGCCACGCCGAAGATCGTGGGTTCGATTCCCGGGCAAAGCAACAACAGCAACATGATCTTTTATTTCAATTCATTTTCCTTTTCCTGTTTCTCATCATATTCATATTCCTTTTCAAATTATAATTCCTGTTCCTATTCCGATTTCTGTTCCTGCATCCTATTTCTATTTAAATTTCTGTTCCTATTTCTATTCGTTTTCGTATTCCACTTTCTGTTTCTATTGGTATTCATATTTCTATTTCTGATCCTACTCCCATTATTATTTCACTTGCTATTCGTGTTCCGCTCTCTATTTCTATTACTAATCCTATTCATTTTCCTATCCCTATTTAAATTTCTGTTCCTATTTATATTCGTTTTCGTATTCCACTTTCTGTTCCTATTCGTATTCATATTTCTATTTCTGATCCTACTCCCATTATTATTTCACTTGCTATTCGTGTTCCGCTCTCTTTTTCTATTCCTACTCCTATTCATTTTCCTATCCCTATTTCTATTTCTGTTCCTATTAATACTCCTATTCGTAATCCGATTCCGATTCCTGTTTCTAATCCTATTTCTTCTTGTTGTTGTTGTTGGCTTAGGGGAGTACTATCGATGTTCATGGTCCTTTGCCGGATATAGATCTGGTACGTTCCGGTAACAAAGCATCATTAAGGTAGTGGTCCGACCATCTCGGGAACGATAAATATGACCACATTAAACCTTCTAGTCAATACCGCCCTCCCCACCCCCTAGTTCCATGAGTAACTTGGGGTCGCCAGAGCATCGGCTGTCAATGAAACATGATTCGTCACGGGTAGGTGAGGGTGACAATTGGGTTGGAGAAGCTATATATGGCGTTGGCAACAACCCCTTTAATCAATTTGGTATTTTAGTCGCCTCTTAAGACAGATATACCTACCGCGGGTATATTCTAAGCCCCCTAACCCGCTGGGGTAAATCCTATTTCTATTTCTTTTCTGTTCCAATTTCTATTCATACTCAAACTTCTGTTCCCATCCCAATTTCTACTGATATTCTTATTTAATTTTTTTTTGTTTTGCTATGGCATAAACTAATTGAGGTTAATGAGGTTTCCTATAAAGATTTGTATTATTCAGCTGCGAGTAGGTACATAGTCCATACCGTTGCCTATATAAATTTGTATTTATTTGCACCTAAGTTCATATTAAATTCCTAACGTGCGAATATATTTTGGCTTCGACTTTGAATTTTATTTGCAAACAATGGATCTTGAAATATTTTCGGATTGTGATATTTTTTTTTTTTTTTTTTGATATTAAGCTATAATGAATTTTTATTGTACGCGTGCGAGCAAATAGTAAGTAAATAGAGAATCGCATTTTGCCATAATAATGAATACTGTTGCGTAATAATACTAGATCATTCATGTTATAATGCCATGTGGAATATATCTATGGCCACATGCAATAATCGCCTAAGTCCTACCTTTTTAGGAACTTAAGGGATTATTGCTTATAACCACACATATATGTATGTAGGCAAGTTGAGAAACTATAACTCCAGTTATAAACAATTGTATATGCATCGATAGGTCTTCTCAAGGAGAAGTGCAGGCTTGTAAACAAACTTCAAAAAATTTAAATATAGTACTAAAATATTAGTTTAAAAATGTTACCACTACCAATGCCAAACACGTGTCCTAGCTATGAGAAAAATTTAACTCACACTACGAACTCTACGTATGTTTGATGTTGTTGTGTTGAGTAAACCAGCAGGTATCGCGCAAACGAACTCAGATTTGATCTCGGGAGCAAATAAACAAAGAGTGTTTATATAAGTGTTTTGTTTGAAGTATAGCGCGAAGGTCAGCAAATAATGAGTAAATGTGTAAATTTCTTTGCTGAGATTCAAAATGTTTACAAAAACAAAGAAAAATATTCAAATTGAAGTATATATTCCTTTTATTGGTTGCAACAATTTTTTTTGGTTAATAAATTAAAATAAAATTAAATTATTTAAAAATGTAAAATAAGAATATAAAATAAAATAAATAAAATAAAATAAATATATATTAATTAAGCGGGGGTTGCCCTTATTGCTTTTAAATTTATGAAAACATTTATTTGAAGCATTTTTTAATTTATAATTTTTTTAATAATTTGGGAAAAATTTAAACAACGTGACATCAGAACGGACAAGGCGACAGCTGTTTTGTTTACAATGTTTAATCAAGACAGCTGTCGCCTTGTCTGTCCTGATGTCGCGTTGTTTAAATTTTTTCCAAATTATTAAATAAAATAACTTTAAATAAAATAAAATTAAGTAAAATAAAATAATATAAAAAATAAAATAAAATGAAACAAAATAAAACTAAACTAAATTAAATTAAATTAAATGATAAATATAATTAAATTAAAAAAAGTTAAATGAAATCAAATGAAATAGGATAGCATAAAATAAAATAAAATAAAAAAATAAAGTAAAATAAAATCAAATTTAATTTAATTAAATAAATTTAATTAAATACAATAAAAAAAAATTAAATAAAATTAAGAAAATAAAATTAAATAGAATAATAAAAAATAAATAAAATTATATGAAATAAAATAAAATAAAAAAAGTAAAATTAAATTAAATTAAATCAAATTAAATTAAATTCAATTAAATTATATTAAATTAAATTAATTTCAATTCAATTAAATTAAATTAAACTAAATTAAATTAAATGAAATGAAATTAAATTAAATTAAGTGAATGGAAATAAAATAAAATAAAATAAAATAAAATGAAACCAAATAAAATTATATTAAGTAAATTAAATTTAATAAAATAAAATAATATGAAATGAAATAAAACAAAATAAAATAAAATAAACTGAAATGAAATACAAACAAATAACATAAAATAAAATTAAACTAAATTAAATTAAATTAAAAAATTCAAATAAAATAAAATAAATTAAAATAAAATAGAATAAGATAATATAAAATAAAATAAAACAAAATGAACTAAAATAAAGTAAAATAAATTTAAATAAAATAAAACTAAATTAAATTGAATTAAAAAAGTAAAATAAAATAAAATAAACTAATATAATATAATATAAAACAAAATAAATTAAAATAAATTTTAATTTAATTAAGTTATTTAAAGTAAAACAAAATTAAATTAAATTAAATATAATAAGGAAACGGAAGAAAGGAAACATAAGGAAAGGAAAGGAATTGAAATGAAAGAAAGGAAGGAAAAGGAAGGAAAATGAAATAAAAGGAAAGGAAGGAAAAGAAAGGGAGATAAAATGAAAGGACAAAAAAGGACAGCAAAGGTATAGCACCGTCTTTAAAGTATCAATTTCAAGCACTGGGCGAACTATAGTGTAAATTTTCCTAAAGTTGCCCTTCAATCAACAGCCAAATCACTACATCTTTAATAAATTTCCGACCTAGAATTGCCAAGAACTACCACAATAAAGGTCACATTTTACGTATTACAATAGCAAATCAAAGTAATTTTTTCGCAGAAATTGATGGAGGTCAAAATGAGAGTAACAAAAAATCAAAAAGTAACAACACTACAAAACTATATACATAACAATCAAGGCAACTGCCACCCACCAGCTATGCATGGTTGGATTTTTTCCATTTGAAGTAGTAGTAAAGTAGTAAAGACAAAGAACGAAAAGACAATGGAAGCTTAAAAATGCAAGAAAACATACACTTATATAGGTGTCCATACACATGTATATACGCTTATATTAATTTACTATGCGAATATCATATAAACTGCAGTACGAGCTAGATGAATGTATGAGATGAACAAAGGTAGTCAAGTTAGTTGAAAATTTTGTAGAAAAGAAAGGAACTGGGTCACATTGCTGGATAAATATTTATTTGCCATTAAATGGTTATTTGATTAGATGGGTGTATGTTTTGTATATTTGTAAGTATGCCTGTGCAAATAAATCAGGGAAAATAGCGTAGAATAAATTAAAGGGAAAAATGCGTTGCATGCAACAAAGCGTTTTGGTGACACAATCAACTATACATAATTATATATACCTAAGCAGCTATGTAATCATGTATACTCTTAATACTATATTAACGTCAGTTGCCTGTGAAAATTTTGAAATCACGCATTTAACTCATATGTAATACTAACGGAGCATTCCACGGGCGCGTGGAACGACTGCGTTAATATCTAAGAAGGAAACCAGAGTGTATATTTTGTAGTGTAAGGATATCTCTATGGTACCTATTAGCTCATGGAGGGCAGTTTCGGTAGACCTTCCCTTCATGCATCCATGTTGTGTCATAGAAAGCTTGGATCTATCTAAGAGCCTTTCCAGAACTTTCAGCTTGTAGGAGGTAAGGCTAATTGGTCTGTGGTCTTTAGCATATTCGTGTGACATTCTGCCTTCTTTTTGTAAGAAATACCTTTAACCCTTCTTCAGCTTTGAGTAACATGTGATCGAGCTTTACTCGTTCTTTATACCCTATCCAGGCAGAGAATGATGGGTTCACAAAAATTTCTGGAGCATCACTGGAGTGGTACTGTTCGGACCCGGTGATTTTAAGAGAGGATATTATCTTTTCCCTGTTAAAGACCGAGTCCAACAGCCCATTCGAAGAAAGCAGCACCATCCGCATACTTCGGTCAATTGTGGGGATACCGCAGTTAGAGGAATGAATGTTCAAGTGGGTGTTTAGTGATTCCTCAGCAGATGCCGTCTACACCATGTCCTCTCTTTCACGAAGTGATCGTTGAAACGGCTGTAGCTATCCTTATTGCCTTATTTTAGTTCTTGAGTGCCTCATTGTTTGGTTGCCGTATCTAGTTTTGTTTTCAGTGTCCTATGTTCACGGCTCCCCCAAGGCTGGACATCTTCTTTTGGATGCTTATCGGGGAAGATTTGTTAAAGGTAGTTATGAGAGCGCGCCCTGCATTATCATCCGCATCGTTCAGCTCTTGCAAATTGGTGACAGTGCGCATTCAAGAGGGCGCTTTTCTGACAACGGCTTTGCTAATATTACGCGAGATTTACATATTCCAGTTGTAGGCTTAGTATGTTTCCAGAAATGAGCATTCTGATCGGCGAAAACTTACGATTTTCCAGGGAATGCTCCTAAGATACATATATACATACATACGTAGTAAGTATTAGGCAAATTACTAGTTATCTACTGAATGAAAACAAATCAATAAATAAAAAACTACAAAAAGTTTAATACTATTAAAGTATGGGAATATTTTGCGCAAGAGTCAATGCATTGAATGGCGGTTGGTATTTCAATAAAAATTGCTTTGTGCTGTGTTCAACGCGGCCTCATCAAACTTAAGACCAATTGTTAAACTATGTAACTATGAAATACCTTACAGCGGTTTATCAAGCGGTTTTAGCTAGCAAGCGTGTGGGCCAAGGCTGTCATTGTTTTTGGTATATGAAGCAATGAAGAATTTTAGATTGGTATGCTATGTTTTAAATGCTAGAAGTAATTCGCGCGAACCATAATTATTTGTATCTTTAATTTGTTTCTAAGAGAATTTTTTGACGATAGCGTGCTCTGCCTACCACACCAAAGATCCTGGGTTCACAAATATAATTAAATTAGAAAGAGTAAAATAATCTAAAATAAAGTAAAATAAGATAAAATAAAAGAAAATAAAATAAAACAAAATAAAATGAAATGAAGTAAAAAAAAATAACATAAAATAAAATAAATTAAACTAAATTAAATTAAGTAAAGTAAAATAAAATAAAAAGCAGGATAAACTAAAATAAAACAAAATAAAATAAAGTAACATAAATTTAAATAAAATAAAATTATGTTTAATTTAATAAAATAAAATAAATTAAATTAAAGGAAGAAAAGGAAACGCGCCTTACATTTATTTGTTTTTTTTAAATGAGAAAAACGTTTCTTAAAAAAGTTTCTGTAAACTGGTGAGAATTTCAATTCCGTAAGTAAAGCCCCAAACACTTTCGACTTTTGCATCATTTTGGCGTTTACGTTGCGTCAACAGCTGAATTTAAACACAGGTGTCTTTATTGCAATGCTCCCAATCCTCAGGAAATGCAAAGAGAACAGCAAAAGAGTTCAAAAACTAAAAAAAATTTTCCATGCGCTGTCAATCCTTTATTCCAATCTCCTAAATTGTATACGAAATCCATTTATTATTCGTTTTATTTTGTTTATTTTGAAAAATATTTCCATATGCATGCTGTTCAAACATTTTTAACTATGTTGAAGTGCAAATCACAATACATATACAAAATTATATTTACACTGACTTTTTTTGAAATTGGAAAAATAAAAATTTATTTTAAATGTTTAAAGAATTTCGGTGGTTCCCTTAATGAATAATTTTTGAATTAAAATCTTTCTCAGTGCTGCAGTATTTTAAAAAAAATTGTTTGGTGTCAATTTGTTAGTGTAAATTTGAATATCATACCGAAGTGCCTTGGCTTCATATGGAAGTGCTTTTCCTTTGCACTTTCATATGAAATTCAAACACATGATTCGCATTTATATGTAAGGGCATATGGGAGTGCTATGCAATTTTTTTTTATATTCAAAGTGTGAATTTGTATCTGTGCCCTTTCTTCAGGGCAAAACAAAGACAAAAGTTCCATAAGTGTTTAGGGGTTGAGCAGCTCTGTTCATGCTACAAAATTTATTTTTTTCTGCTTGACTTCAATATCCTAGCATAGTAAGAAAAAAATAGCCGCTTAAGTATTTCGTAAACATTCAACGCCTTGCTCACGTTATCGATCTCCTCTTTGTTGCTGTTGCCTATGGAGACCAGTGGCCGCTTCGTCTGCACACAATACTTCTAGTGCTAACAGAACGCAACCAGACACCCCATTCAGCGACTGTAGAATTTGCTCCTTGGGAAGCATCGAAAATCATGTACATATATGCATTGTGCCATTTTCAGTGGGGCATGAAAGTGTCTGATGTGAAAATACCTGCATTCAGTTTGTTTCTAGACTAGCGGGGAAAAGGGGGGTTTCAACACCATTTTCAGTGGGGCATGAAAGTGTCTGATGTGAAAATACCTGCATTCAGTTTGTTTCTAGACTAGCGGGGAAAAGGGGGGTTTCAACACCATTGCAGATTTCTCACTGTGTAAGATAGGTTTCGCCGAAAGCGAACCAGAGTCGAGAAGGCACCTATTTCCTATTGGCGTCTTAGACTAGTGTCTTAACGAACAGTAGAGGGGTGCTTACGATGGTCGGACAGACGGTTGGTGGCTGCGATAATGAATCGGTGGATTGATTTTCAAGCAACAGGTGAAATCGTAGATGACGATTCCGTGGATTTGTGGTTGTCAGTGAATTGGCGATGTATTGTTTATACTTAAGTATAACTCATTATAAACAGTTTGAGAAGTTTGCGTATTCGCGGTTAGGCGACTGTCGCGCGAGTGAAATGCTTGCAAGTCATTACTTCAATGTTGTCTGTCATTCGCTTGCTGATTGCTGTTACAGTGGGGCCGTATGTAGTGGTAACTATATTAATGTGAGGTGATGATGCTACTGAAAGCGGCAATACAACTGGGAATATCAGCATCAAATATCACTTTATTCACCTCAAGTATATCGTCAGCTTTTTTTTATAGAGTTTCGTATTTATAAACTTATTTCGCTATCGGATTTTGTTATTAGGTACTACCTGAAAGCTTCAACAAAATTTGCTTTTTTTTACTACCTTTTGTCTTCGATCTCCCACAACAAGTGGCCAATAGTCTATACTTAACGGTTCGCGTTTAATGTACTCCTTCCTACCTATGATTATTTTGTGTTACTCAATAAATTCCCACAATTGGATTGTGATTTGAATTGTCATTTTGGTTTACCTTGAAAGAGAATAAATACCTAAATTATGTAGAAATAGTTATTAACTTAATAATAAGATATGTGTGTGCGTGTAATCTAATGGACCTGAAGTATAGTTAAGTAGTAGGTAATGATTTCATTTAATGATAGGTAATAAAAACTGTTTGAAATTGCTGATTTGTATCCGTGGGAATCGAAATAAAACTGCGTTGACAAAAAGCGTAGTGAATGGTCCTTTCAAATTATGTATTAGTTCTGAATCAACGCCGAAATATACCATCAGTAGACTGTACTACTGTGTCAACTAACACCTTTAATATTTTGATGTCCTACAAAATGGCAGCTTCCACCTTTGCAGATATTTCTTTGTAGAGCGTTCTTAGCTGGCTCACTCGTAGGAATTTCTGAATATATAGCTAAGACTTCAGCGTTGTCGGTACAAGTATGGCTATCAACTGGCCTGTATCCGTATAAGGTGCACTTAAGGTATCTGAACGCATCAGAAATAGTTCCCTTTAAGAGCTCTGCTGCTTTGAGATACTTTAGTTAAAAATTTTTCCTTACTCTTGAATGTCGTTATCCTGGTGTCTAAAAACGTCGTCCTAGAAATATCTGTGATTCCCATTTATAAAATAAATAATATTCATTTTTACTGAGCTTTTACTTTTATCTCAATTAAACTACATGATTTGCCTTGCAAACTTGAGAAGTAGAGAAAAGTGGACTTTATAGTATGCCTCCGGTAGCACATTAACTTCATATTTATATAAAGATACCCTTTCTCTTATGAAAGAACTCTTTTTAAAGGAGCATTTGTCAAAGGAATAATCTAATAACACAAAACCTAGTGATGCTGCTGTGGGTTAGGTTAGGTTAGGTTAGGAGGGATTGGGTGGGTATTACCCACTCTTCCACTCGGAGACATTTTCAAGCAAGTGCAGGGTGCCGGCACATTCGTTTAACCCCATTAACTCCTAGTGGTCCTCAACGAACTACTTGCTTTCCCTGATGAACGCAAGAAGAAGCGAGACGTCCACCTTCCCAACCTCCGCCAGGCTGTCGAAGAACCATGAGCCCAGAAATGTGAGTCTTCTTTTTTGAAGCGCCGCGCCAAATATCGGCAGAGAAAACGGTAGATGGACTCCTCTTCCTCCTCAAAATGACAGCTTCTGCAAAGGGAGCTTGTTGGTATTCTCCACCGTCGGAGCATTGGTGCGATAGCACAATGACCTGTGATAACACCCGTAAGTACCCTCACCGCAGATTTGTTCAGTTTGAGAAGGAAGCTGGTACCTTTCCTATCCAAGCATGGCCATAAGGACCGTACCAAGTTCGTTGCCCTGTTCTCATATTCCTGGATTATCCCCGGGAGATAACTCAGCTTTGGTCGGACTGAGCTGTCCACCTCACTTATGTCTAAATCAGAACCTTTCCTAGCCATCTCATCTGCGAGTTCATTCCGTTCAATACCGCTGTGCTCAGGCACCCAGCAAAGGGTGACATTGAGATGACTTATAGAAGCCACAGAGGCTCTACACCTCCGCACGATATCCGATTTTATCAGATGCTGCTGTAAGTACCAGAACTTCATTCATGTTGCCTTTGAGAAGAAAGTATTTCTTTCTCTAGACTTCGATTGCTTTCCGTAACACCCCTATCTTCTATTCATCCTGTGAAGTCACCTTGAGGGTGTTGTAAATAAAATACTTAACTGCTCATAGTTTATATTAATTTCACTGTCAGTCCAGTTTATTGGTGCTCGAAAATTACAGACTAAAGAGTATACAGTATTATACCAGCTTTGACAAAGGGTAAATTTACTTGCCGGTCTTTATCTCATTTGGTTTCATGCACATCTTCAAGTGATAAATAAGGCAGAGAAATATTTATGCGCGAACACCCTTCAATCCCCCTTAGGGATCATGCGCTCGTCTGAAACACTTGATGCATGCTTTTTCAAATCTTTAGTTCCATGTTGAAGCAACTCGGCGGGGCTATCAGTTATTAGACTCCGCTTTAATACCTTTGTACAGGAATGTTTCCAATCCTACTTCATCGTGGCTCTGAGGTGCAGGTTGGGATTGAGGTATCGGGTTTTTCATTTCCACACTTTCTTCGCTACTTAGCATTGAAAAAATTAACGCTCTCTACGGCAGTTACAAGTTCATTGTTATAATTGTCCTCTAGCAATTCGCCATGGTCTTTGATAGTCAGTTAATTTCCTGATGGAATTGCCGGGCATTCCTACAAGCCAGCATTTGAAACTTCATATAATTACGATTATCAGCCTCTCGTTTCTTACATCCCTCCGCGGGTTACAATAATGCTCAGTGAGTGAAAAATATACTCGCACTGGCCGTGAGAGTAATCTTTAATCATGCGCCAGCGTTAAGTGGAAATACCACAAGTAGTCGGACGGTTTCTTAAGCAGCAACATATCTTGCAATACTGTTCGTATTTCCGCTGTGCAGAGCCATGAGCTTATCTTATCTGCTACAAAAAGATGACCAGCGTCTGTAGATGAACTACATAGTGACGGTGAAGCTTTGGTGACGTCCACCGTGACGTGATCCATGTAGATTTCAGTATCCCGCCTAACACTGTCTTCACTAGTTACAACAACTACGCAATGGAAGAATTTTGTGTGGTATTTGGGTTACAAAGACCAAAAATGTCCCGCTGCCAATTAATACTGATGTGGGGGCCACTATTCTTACTTTCATCACCAGGGTCAAGCAGTTACCAAGCACGATGTTGATGTCTTGTAAGGGACAACGTCTCTTTCGCCTTTTTCATATCACGGAGGGAGTCTCCTCTCTCATTGTGGAGACGCATGTTGAAAACCCTCGGCCTAAACCAATATCTCTACACTTTTATTCAAGGACCCTGTAATAGACGTCACAAAGTCCTTTAGCATCTTCCCACAACTTTCGAGTGTATTTTGTTTTCAAGTAACAACAACACTGAATACAAGTAATATAACAAAGAGTATTGGAGCATATCAGCTCACAATTTTTGCAAACCCCAGCAAAGCGCTTAAACAAGACCTTAATATGCTGAGTAAAAAAAAAAAAACAAAAACAAAACAGGTAAGGAAGGCTAAGTTCGGGTGTAACCGAACATTACATACTCAGTTGAGAGCTGTGGAGACAAAGTAAGGGAAATCACCATGTTGTAAAAGGAACCTAGGGTAACCCTAGAATGTGGTTGTATGACATGTGGATCAAATGAAAGAGGTTAATGAGTATTTTAAGAGGGCGTGGGCCTTAGTTCTATATGTGGACGCCTTTTCGAGATATCGCTATAAAGGTGGACCAGGGGTGACTCTAGAATTTGTTTGTACAATATGGGTATCAAATGAAAGGCGTTAATAAGTATTTTAAAAGGGCGTGGACCTTAGTTCTATAGGTGGACGCCTTTTCGAGATATCGCCAATAGGATGGGCCAGGGGTGACTCTAGAATGTTTTTGTACGATATGGATATCAAATTAAAGGTATAAATGAGGGTTTTAAAAGCGAGTGGCCCTTAGATGTATATGTGAAGGCGTTTTCGCGATATCGACCAAAATGTGGACCAGGGTGATCCAGAAGATCATCTGTCGGGTACTGCTAATTTATTTATATATGCAATACCACGGACAGTATTCCTGCCAAGATTCCAAGGCCTGTTGATTTCGCCTTGTAGAACTTTTCATTTTCTTCTACTTAATATGGTAGGTGTCACACCCATTTTACCAAGTTTTTTTCTAAAGTTATATTTTGCGTCAATAGACCAATACAATTACCATGTTTCATCCCTTTTTTCGTATTTGGTATAGAATTATGGCATTTTTTTTCATTTTTCGTAATTTTCGATATCGAAAAAGTGGGCGTGGTCATAGTCGGATTTCGGCCATTTTTTACACCAATACAAAGTGAGATCAGATAAGTACGTGAACTGAGTTTAGTAAAGATACATCGATTTTTGCTCAAGTTATCGTGTTAACGGCCGAGCGGAAGGACAGACGGTCGACTGTGTATAAAAACTGGGCGTGGCTTCAACCGATTTCGCTTTTTTCACAGAAAACAGTTATCGTCCTAGAAGTTAAGCCTCTACCAAATTTCACAAGGATCGGTAAATTTTTGTTCGACTTATGGCATTAAAAGTATCCTAGAGAAATTAAATGAAAAAGGGCGGATCCACGCCCATTTTGAAATTTTCTTTTATTTTTGTATTTTGTTGCAGCATATCATTACTTTAGTTGAATGTTGACATAATTTACTTATATACTGTAAAGATATTAACTTTTCTTTTAAAATTTTAATTTAAAAAAAAAAAATTTTTAAAAAGGGGGCGTGGTCGTTCTCCGATTTTGCTGATTTTTATTAAGCAGACATATAGTAATAAGAGTAACGTTTCTGCCAAATTTCATCATGATATCTCCAACGACTGCCAAATTACAGCTTGCAAAACTTCTAAATTACCTTCTTTTAAAAGTGGGCGGTGCCGCGCCCATTGTCCAAAATTTTACTAGTTTTCTATTATGCGTCATAAGTTCAACTCACCTACCAAGCTTCATCGCTTAATCCGTATTTGGTAATGAATTATCACACTTTTTCGATTTTTCGAAATTTTCGATATCGAAAAAGTGGGCGTGGTTATAGTCCGATAACGTTCATTTTAAATAGCGATCTGAGATGAATGCCCAGGAACCTACATACCAAATTTCATTAAGATACCTCAAAATTTACTCAAGTTATCGTGTTAACGGACAGACGGACGGACGGACGGACGGACATGGCTCAATCGAATTTTTTTTTTGATACTGATGATTTTGATATATGGAAGTCTATATCTATCTCTATTCCTTTATACCTGTACAACCAACCGTTATCCAATCAAAGTTAATATACTCTGTGAGCTCTGCTCAACTGAGTATAAAAAAATCCATTCTCGCCTTTTTAGGGTAACTCAAAGCCGATCTTGTTGGCAATGTACCAACAAATATTCACATACAATGCTACAAGCAAGTAACTCTAAGAGGGGCTCCAACAAGGAGATTTGCTGGCCATGTACACATGCATGGTTACAGACGGGTGATCGACAACGCAAATGGAAAGGTATGGTAAACGCGAGAGACGACGAGGAAGGAAGTGAGGCGATTGCGGACGACTCAAACAACGCCTATTGCTATACAATACCACAAACGGGCTTGGGCTACGATATTTTATTACTTCTTTTATTTTATCATATCAGTTGTACTCTTGTTGTTGTTTTAGCCTATTTTAGCGTGATGCCTTTTGTATACGACTCGTATCTAATATCTGTATCTTTGATTTATCTCTAACTGCATATACGTATAAAATCAGTTAGTCATTTATAGAGTCTGCAATGCTGATGTTGTTTTGTTGTTTGTGTATTAAACATATGTTGTTGTTGATCTGCTCGCACATTAACGGTATTGGCATATGCGCAATAAACAGTGATGTGCCGTAAAATAGTAATGAATAAAAAGAAAACTATTTGAAGTTTAACTTAAGAAATAACTGGATCGAACTCGTTTGTTATATAGAACACCATCAATGGATGCCCGTATGATTTCAATCAGGCATGCTTAACGAACGAAACGATATCATTTCGTTACGATAATCAACGCTAATAAACGAAACGAAGTGACTTCGTTTCGTTTATTAACGTTAAGAACGTCAAATTAACGTTAATTTGACGATCTTAACGTTAATAAACGAAACGAAGTGACTTCGTTTCGTTTATTAGCGTTGATTATCGTAACGAAATGATATCGTTTCGTTCGTTAAGCATGCCTGATTTCAATGAACTCTTCCTTTCGGGCCAAACTATTTCAAAAAATCTAGTACTGTTGTTTTATCGATAAGGACGCTCCCCGAAGGCCTTGGGGAGTGTTATCGATGTTGATGGTCCTTTGCTGGATGCAGATCCGATACGTTCCGGTAACAAGCATAATAAAGGTACTATCCCGACCATCTCGGAAACGATTTGGTATGACCACATGAAACCTTCTAGGCCAACCGGGCACCCACCCCCTAGATCCATCAGTAGTTCGGGGTCGCCAGAGCATCGTCTGTTAATGAAACAGGATAGGTGAGCTCGACAATTGGGTTGGGGACGTTATATATTGCGCTGGCGACCCCTTGAGAGGGGTTGTGTTACACAACCTCGTGAACCAATTTGGTATTTTAGTCACCTCTTACGACAGGCATAACTACCGCGGGTATATTCAAAGCCGCCTAACCCACTGTTCCTCGCAGTACTTTCAGCTAATATTTTTATACTCAGTTGAGCAGAGCTCACAGATTATATTAACTTTGATTGGATAACGGTTGGTTGTACAGGTATAAAGGAATCGAGATAGATATAGACTTCCATATATCAAAATCATCTGGATCGAAAAAAAAATTGATTGAGCCATGTCCGTCCGTCCGCCCGTCCGTCCGTCCGTCTGCCCGTTAACACGATAACTTGAGTAAATTTTGAGGTATCTTTATGAAATTGGCACGTAGATTCCTGGGCACTCATCTCAGATCGCTATTTAAAAAGAACGATATCAGACTATAACCACGCCCACTTTTTCGATATCGAAAATTTCGAAAAATCGAAAAAATGCGATAATTCATTGCCAAAGCCGGATAAAGCGATGAAACTTGGCAAATGGGTTGACGTTATGACGCAGAATAGAAAATTAGTAAGTTTTTGGACAATGGGCGTGGCACCGCCCACTTTTACAAGAAGGTAATTTAAAAGTTTTGCAAGCTGTAATTTGGCAGTCGTTGAAGATATCATGTTGAAATTTGGCAAGAACGTTACTACTATTAGTATATATGTGCCAAATAAAAATTAACAAAATAGGATGAAGAACACGCCCACTTTTTAAAAAAAATTTTTTTAAAAGTCAAATTTTAACAAAAAATTTAATATCTTTACTGTATATAAGTAAATTAAGTCAAAATTCAACTCCAGTAATAATATAATGCAACAAGATACAAAAATAAAAGAAAATTTCAAAATAGGCGTGGCTCCGCCCATTTTCATTTAGTTTGTCTAGAATACTTTTAATGCCATAAGTCGAACAAAAATTGCCCAATCCTTCTTAAATTTGGTAAGGGCATAGATTCTATGGCGATAACTCTTTTCTGTGAAAATGGGCGAAATCGGTGAAAGCCACGCCCAGTTTTTATACACAGTCCACCGTCTGTCCTTCCGCTCGCCCGTTAACACGATAACTTGAGCAAAAACCGATATATCTTTATTAAACTTAGTCCACGTACTTACTTGAACTCACTTTATCTTGGTATAAAAATGGCCGAAATCCAACTATAACCACGCCCACTTTATCGATATCGAAAATTACGAAAAATGAAAAAATGCCATAATTCTATACCAAATACGAAAAAAGGGATGAAACATGGTAATTGGATTGGTTTATTGACGCAAAATATAACTTTAGAAAAAACTTTGTAAAATGGGTGTGATACCTACCATATTAAGTAGAAGAAAATGAAAAAGTTCTACAAGGCGAAATCAACAGGCCTTGGAATCTTGGGAGGAATACTGTCCGTGGTATTGCATATATAAATAAATTAGCAGTACCCGACAGATGATTTTCTGGATCACCCTGGTCCACATTTTGGTCGATATCGCGAAAACGCCTTCACATATACATCTAAGGGCCACTCGCTTTTAAAACCCTCATTAATACCTTTAATTTGATATCCATATCGTACAAACACATTCTAGAGTCACCCCTGGCCCACCCTAATGGCGATATCTCGAAAAGGCGTCCACCTATAGACCTAATGCCCACTCCCTCTTAAAATGCTCAGTAACACCTTTCGTTTGATGCCCATATCGTACAAACATTCTAGAGTCACCCTTGGTCCACCTTTATGGCGATATCTAGAAAAGGCGTCCACCTATAGAACTAAGGATTACTCCCTTTTAAAATACTCATTACCACCTTTCATTTGATACGCATATCGTACAAGCACATTCTAGAGTCACCCCTGGCCCACCCTAATGGCGATATCTCGAAAAGGCGTTCACCTATAGACCTAATGCCCACTCCCTCTTAAAATGCTCAGTAACACCTTTCGTTTGATGCCCATATCGTACAAACATTCTAGAGTCACCCCTGGCCCACCCTAATGGCGATATCTCGAAAAGGCGTCAACCTTTTTTTTTTTTTTTTTTGCGCGCAACTGTGTGTCCGTAGACTAAAAAACAGCCCCGTTCTGGAACCATCGCCCACCCCGGCACCACTTTCGCATTACTTCAGTGTGGCGTTCCATATTTCTCATTTTTTAAGAGCCTACTGTTGTCCCTGCGTCCAGGTTCCCGCTATTTGCTCTGAGTGTTCATTTAATCGCCACTGCTTCGCATGCGCATTTCTCTGCGCTCCTTCTCAGCATCCATCAGGCGTGTCATTACTATAAATGCCATTTTGCTCACTGCAGTCCAGCACTCTTTCCTGTTGCACATATGTGATACTAAATTGCTCGTGGTAAGTTCCTCCCCAAAGACTCCATGCAAAGTGAGTCTTTCTTCGTGGAAACGGGGGCAGTGGAACATGACGTGTTCTGCGTTTTCTAACTCCGTGGTACACATTGGGCAATGAGGATCTTCCTCTATCCTACGCTTCCATAAATTCTCTTTGAAACCGCCATGTCCACTCATTATCTGCGTGAGATGGTAGTTCAGTTCGCCGTGCTTCCGCTCATTCCATTGAGCTACGTTCCAAACTAGTGTGAAAGTCCAACGCCCTTTACTCGAGGCCTCCCACCGTTCTTGCCACTTTGCTATTGTTTGTATCCTTGCTCTTTTCTTGTCTTCTTCAGATAGTCGCTCGATATTTGTGTTATACAGGCCGGCCATTTTGCTTGTCAGTAAGTCCACTGGGATTTTCCGGGTTAGAACCAGGATCGCGTCGTCGGACACCGTCCGATAAGCACTTGCTATTCTTAAAGAAGCAAGTCGGTACGCTGCTAATATATATTTTTGATGGGTCTGTTTAGATCCATACCACACCGGTGCTGCGTATAGTATTATTGAGCTGCTTACTGTGGACAATAGATGACGTGTAGCTTCGCTCCGACCACCAATGTTAGGCATTATTCGCATAAGTGATCCATTAACTTTTGTAATTTTCTCCCCCACCGCTCTGAAGTGCTCTTTGAAAGTTAACTTAGAGTCAATGTGCACTCCTAAGTATTTTAAGGAATCCTTTGAGGTGATTTGGTGATCCCCGACAGTTAAGACTAACTCGTTCGCCGACCGTTTGGAGCTTACTAATACCACCTCCGTGTTTTGGCTAGCCAACTCCAGTCCCGTATTGGTCAGCCATTCCTTTATTCTTGCTACGGCGTCATTACATAATGCTTGAAGCAGGTCCAGTTTTTGGCCACTACTACCACTGCAATATCATCAGCATATCCCACAATTTGCGTGTTTTCTGGTAAATCAATCTTTAGCAGCCCGTCAAACATTACATTCCAAAGCGCTGGACCGAGAACAGATCCCTGTGGGACGCCTCCTGTGATTTTGTACTCTTTTGCTCCTTGATCCGTGTCAAAAAGAAGTACTCTGTCTTTAAGATAGCTACCTATTATTCTGCGTAGGTAAGCTGGAGTGCCGAAGCTTTGCAGCGCTGCCATTTTCTGCATACAGTTCGCAGTGTTAAAAGCATTCTTGATGTCCAACATAATCAGTGCACAGAACCTCCTTTTATTTTGGCCTCCAAGGCGTCCACCTATAGACCTAATGCCCACTCCCTCTTAAAATGCTCAGTAACACCTTTCGTTTGATACCCATATCGTACAAACACATTCTTTAGTCACCCCTGGCCCACCCTAATGGCGATATATAGAAAAGAGGTCCACCTATAGACCTAATGCCCACTCCCTCTTAAAATGCTCAGTAACACCTTTCATTTGATACCCATATCGTACAAACATTCTAGAGCCACCCTTGGTCCACCTTTATGGCGACATCACGAAAAGGCGTCCACCTATAGAACTAAGGATTACTCCCTTTTAAAATACTCATTACCACCTTTCATTTGATACCCATATCGTACAAACACATTCTAGAGTCACCCCTGGCCCACCCTAATGGCGATATTTCTAAAAGGCGTCCACCTATAGACCTAATGCCCGCTCCCTCTTAAAATGCTCAGTAACACCTTTCGTTTGATACCTATATCGTACAAACATTCTACAGTCACCCCTGGTCCACCCTAATGGCGATATCTCGAAAAGGCGTCCACCTATAGACCTAATGCCCACTCCCTCTTAAAATGCTCAGTAACACCTTTCATTTGATTCCCATATCGTACAAACACATTCTAGAGTCACCCCTGGTCCACCTTTATGGCGATATCTCGAAACGGCGTCCACCTATAGAACTAAGGCCCACGCCCTTTTAAAATACTCATTAACACCTTTCGTTTGATACCCATATCGTACAAACAAATTCTAGAGTCACCCCTGGTCCACCTTTATGGCGATATCTCGAAAAGGCGTCCACCTATACCCATATAGTACAAACTAATTCTAGAGTCACCCCTGGTCCACCTTTATGGCGATATCTCGAAAAGGCGTCACCTATAGAACTAAGGCCCACTCCCTTTTAAAATACTCATTAACACTTTTCATTTGATACTAATATCGTACAAACAAATTCTAGAGTCACCCCTGGTCCATCTTTATGGCGATATCTCGAAACGGCGTCCATCTATAGAACTTGGGCCCACGCTCTTTTAAAATACTCATTAATACCTTTCATTTGATACCCATATCGTACAAAATAAATTTTAGAGTCCCCCTGGTCCACCTTTATGGCGATATCTCGAAAAGGCGTCCACCTATAGAACTAAGGCCCACGCCCTTTGTAAATACTCACTAGCACATTTCATTTGATACCCATATTTTACAAACGCATTCTAGAGTCACCCACGTTTATGGCGTTATCCCGAAAAGGCGTTCACCCATAGAACTAAGTCCCACTCCCTTTTAAAACACTTATTAACACCTTTCGTTTGATACCCATATTGTACAAACGCATTCTAGAGTCAACCCTGGTCCACTTTTATAACGATATTCCGAAAAGGCGTCCACCTATATAACTAAGGCCCACTCCCTTTCAAAATACTCGTTAACACCTTCCATTTGATACCCATATAGTACAAACTAATTCTAGAGTCACCCCTGGTCCACCTTTATGGCGATATCTCGAAAAGGCGTCACCTATAGAACTAAGGCCCACTCCCTTTTAAAATACTCATTAACACTTTTCATTTGATACTAATATCGTACAAACAAATTCTAGAGTCACCCCTGGTCCATCTTTATGGCGATATCTCGAAACGGCGTCCATCTATAGAACTTAGGCTCACTTCCTCTTAAAATACTCTTTAATGCCTCTCATTTGATATACATATCATACAAACACATTCCAGGGTTACCCTAGGTTCTTTTTACAACATGGTGATTTTCCCTTGCTTTGTCTCCACAGCTCTCAACTGAGTATGTAATGTTCGGTTACAACCGAACTTAGCCTTCCTTACTTGTTATATATATGTATGTATTACAGATTACGAATATACGCGGGTTCATAACCGGGTACTTTTTAGAACTGCGTACTTTTTCAGAACCGGGTTATTTTAGAACCGGGTACTTTTTTGGTACCGCTTCCTTTTTATAAACTGAGTATTTTTTGGAAAAGGGTACTTTTGATTAACCGCGTTTTTTTAACCGGGTACTTTTTTAGATCCGGGTACTTTTGCTAAACCGGGTAATTTTTCAGAACTGGGTACTTTTGATTAACCACATTTTTTTTGTCCCGGTTACTTTTTTGGTCCCGGTAACGTTTTATAAACCGGGTATTCTTATAACCGGGTACTTTTGATTAAACGGATTTTTTTTGAACCGTGTACTTTTTTAGATCCGGGTACTTTTGCTAAACCGGATACTTTTTCATAACTGGGTACTTTCGATTAACCGGAATTTTTTTTGGAACCGGGTACTCTTTCAGATCCGGGTAATTTTGTTAAACCGGGTACTTTTTCAGAACCGGGAACTTTTTGTATGTACATACATATATGCACGTAGGCAAGTATTTTCTACTATGCTATCTTTGGTAAGTACAAAAAGTACAAGAGAAGCATTGATTCACCCGTGTAATACCCGAATACCCGGGTTCCTGCATATCATCAGTTCTAGTATGTATGCGCATTTTATAAATCTTTTTAAAAATGTAGCTATCTCCAAAGGTGTTTCGCTATAAATTTATCGCATCGAAATAAGCTTTCGCTCAACAATTTGCGCTCATCCATCCAAACGTCCATCCATCCATCCATCTATCCTTTAGTTATTATATGTATTTATTGCAGATACTTATGTAGATATGTAGTTACTAATTGTATTTTATTCGCATCGCAATTGTGTCCGTATCTGTCATGTTCGTATCGCATGTCACATTGTCATTCTTGTCATTCGTTTACGTCTTTTATTACAATTTTATTTTGCTTTGAATTGTTTTGATTTTTTTGTTAGTGTTTTAGCTTTGTGTTCTCACTTTTTTATTTAAATGGGTTTTTATTTAAAATATATTATTTAAAAGGTTGGTTATAATATGTATACAAATGAACAAATCGTATACCAGAGATCCGCAATAACTGTTTTTAACATAATGTAACGAATTTAGGGAAATCCTCGTTATTATGTACCTTCTGCTAACGTTCGAATCGCTAAACTGTCTAATAAATGATTCCAATATTCAGATTGCAAAATGGTCTTTATTTAGACGACTTTGGGAGTACTACAATTATCCTTCAATATCACGTACTTCACAAAAGCGCGTTTTAATCAAACT
Source organism: Eurosta solidaginis (assembly GCF_040869045.1). Classification (NCBI taxonomy): domain Eukaryota; kingdom Metazoa; phylum Arthropoda; class Insecta; order Diptera; family Tephritidae; genus Eurosta; species Eurosta solidaginis. Next base: position 909,327 of record NW_027136883.1, on the reverse strand, counting down.
GATTCCTGATTCCTCAGCTTGCGCTGCTTTTATACCCTCGGTTTTCTCGTTCACCCATTTCTCCTAAGGTCTAGTAATTTCGCGAACAGTTGTATCTCATGCTTGGTTACCAGCTTTATATATGTATATTTGTAGTTTATGCTTTTCTCCTAGCCATATGCGTGTGTATGTGGGAGTAGCTACTTCGGCTGATGACTACATGTGTGTGTGTGCGATATCTCTTCGTTGCCTAGTACATAAGTGTCGCTGCTTGCTGTGTTTTGTTGCTGCGAATATTTACTAACAGCATAGAGATGTCAACATTCGCCACAATAGTAATGTTACATATCTAACCGAGAGAAATTTTCATTCTCCAGATGAAACAGTTCGATTCACTCTCCGAAATTGTATCTTTATATGCCACATCGCATTGGGGTATATGCGAGGCCACAAAATATGTACACAAGGAACGCCGCATTGTGTGGTATTATGATCAAAGCTGTGGACGCTGGTAATCAACCAATCGTTTGGGGTATTCGACAGAGGGTTAGTCAAACTCCCGGCGTAAACAAATAAGTGGCTGATGTTTACCAACAATCAACTCTCTGTTGGATAAGTCGCTTCGGGATGGGCATTTGAAGTCGGGTTAACCGGCAACATGGAAAATACCGAGCTATTATTATTTACTAGGAAATATAAGGTCCCTAATTGAGTTAAGGCTAACTTTTAGGGAGGTAACCTTAAAAGAAAAGTACAGCACACAATTTCTAGGTATATTTCCTAGAAATAAGTTTTCGTGGAAAATCCTTATGGAAGAGAGAGTGAAGAAAGCCTCCATGGTACTGAATGCATACGAGAGGATGCTAAAATGCACTTTCAGCCTATCGCCTAAACTCTCATATTAGGTATTCACGGCAATTGTCAAACCCATACTTCACTATGGGGTCCTAGTTTGGTAGGCAGCCACACAAAAAAGGAAGTATACCAAAACAAACTTGGGTGTATATGCAGAGTATCAAAACTACACCGAGAGCAGCATTGCATACTATTCTGCACATCCCGCCTACAGACTTAAGGCGTTCGCAACTGCAACAGGGCTTAAGGCTTCGCGCCAGCTTGAGTACAGGCCGTATGGCCATAGCATAGTATAGCTTTATTGTTCCTTTCCTGACTTTCAAAAGAGATCTTTCGTCCACAATGAGCTGAAGTATTGTCTCCAGGGCTCGGAATTGCCAGATTATACTTTACACGTATATAACATTGGTTCCCAAAAAACGAAGGGGATCGGGCCTGCTGCTTGCTGTGCCGATCTTGAAACAAAAAGATCCTACAGCGCTCAGATCACTGCAGTGTCTTTCAGGTGAAAACTGTAGCCGTGAAGAAATCAACAGAAATCCTGGAGGAGGTGTGTTTAAGCTGCATTCGCGTCAATATGTTTATGTCTTGATAGTCAGGCGGTGCTCAAGACAATAATCTCACATAGTACTTCGCAAAAAGTGTCCTACAATGCAAAGAAGCATTGAGGGAAGTCCAGAATGGACCATACATTTATACTGGCTTCCAGGTCATAAAGGGATTGAACGTAACGAAAGGGTAGTTGAGTTGTCAAAGGATGGTGCAGCACTCGAAGAATCTACGGAGAGAAATAAAAAAGAGACAGGAGTTAGATATGGTACATCAAGCAGAAAAGGCGTGGATAGAAGAGCGGGGCTGCAAAAGTTTTAAATTCATATGCAAATCTTACGAGGTTAACCTCATACTGTTGCTAATATCTTTAAAGAGACAAGACTTAAGGCTCACGATGTGAATACTAACTGCTTATAAGTTAGGCCGCATCAGTAACAACAGATGTAGAAAATGCTACCTACAGGAAGAAACTGTTGACACGTTCTGTACTCGTGCCCTACGCTCGCGAGGTCAAGGCTTCAGCTGCTGGAGGCGGCAGAGCTGTCACATCTCATGTGTATATCCAAGAGAGAATGGTTTATCCCTCTTTTATTCCAATTCTTGACTTTCCACAACATATCTTCGAAGAAGCGATGACAACTTGTAAAAAAGTTAACCCTTAGCAGAAAAGTCACTTCTTAGCAGAAATTCTGTTCTCCTTGAAAAGCTATTTTATGAGACTTTTTCAATTGATTGAGAGTTATTCGGGAGCTCTGCTGCATACAAATAATTTTCAATATAATATAAATACATTTTTTATCGCTTTAAATTCATCAACTTGACACTTAAGAAAAATATTTAAATTGTTATTTGAGTAGACGTCGGACTTAACTAGAGCGAGATGGACAGGTGAGCGAGCATCCCGGTAGATATGTGCATATATGCATAGACATATACATATACATATACATAATTATACATGTACATATATACATATTACACATATTATCTGCAAGCTATACAATAAAATTTAATAAATAACAAAATCCACGAAAAATCTGCAAACCGAAAAAAATGTATGACGTCTTCGATGTAAATCGCATACAATAAATTCCATACAAAAAAAACGCTCAAGAAACATTTCTTTTGTCAAGTAGTATCCACCTCTAAAGAAAACTCATACGCTTTCTGCTACCTTTTTTTTAATGTTTTAGCAAACGTGCACAGGGTAGCCCTGTTTTCGCCAAGAAATATATGTTCGTCTCATTATTTCTTGAGCAAGGGCCCGTTCGCTTTCACTTCCGCGGCAATATTATATTGTGGCAAATATTAGCAGTTTTATATAATTGTGATTTTGGCGACCTCTTAATTAATTACTTATTTTGTTTAAAGCTGGCTTCGGTTCAAATTGAGTAAAACAAAATATGCTTAAGTTTTACTACCAATATATTTCGGCTACTCTTCCGGTAACCGCCTTCAGGGCGTAACTATTGACAAAATCAAAACAAAATAAAATAAAACATTGACAATTGAACATGTTAAAAATTATAAAATTGAACAAAATATATGTACATACATTGCATTTATTTACACGTCTGCTCTGTCTGACGTGGAGCTGTGTACTGTCTTGTTGGAAAGTAAATATTTGTAGCCGTGCGCGCAGTTCGCTATATCTGTCTTATAATTGAGCCTAATGTTTGTAACTTTGTCGACGATATGAAACATTTCAAGAGTGAAACGTTTGCTATAATGTTGTTCTTGCTGGAGAATCTTTGTTTCTTCAAAATTTGGTGTATGTGCTCTCATTTTACAGTGCATCATGAGTGCTGTTTTTTGATTCATTACATTATGGCAATGTTTTAAATCCGACTTGTGTTGGGCAAGTCTACTTTTCAATTTTTGTTTTCTTGTTCCTACATAAACACTATGGCAAGGCTCATTTTTTTACCTCCTTTGCATGGAATTTCATAAACTACATTACTTTTTTCTATTTCGGGTATTTTAGATTTTATTTTGTTGAAAAAGTTTTTCAAGGTATTTATAGGTTTGTGTGCTATTTTAATATTTTCTTTATTGTAACAATCGGACGTCGCGAGTCGTTCAGAGAGTTGAGGTACATAAATAACTGATTTGAAAATTACTGGGTTTTCGGATTTTTGCTTTTGGTTTTGATGTTTTGATTTATTTAATAAGCTTTTAAGAGTTTTATCGGGGAAATCGTTATTCCTTAGTAATACAAATATTTCTATTTGGTTGTGGTATATCTCATCTGAACTTTGTAACATACTTCGAATACAGCCCATTGCTGTATTTCGTATCATCGCCTTTGGGTGTTTAGAAAAAAAGTTGACGATAAAAGGGAACTTATAACAAAGGCCGAAAGAAGCAAATTTACATCTAATACGTCGTTACCGCCCAGAAAAACACATAAGGAAGGATTACCACTTAGACCGATATGTTCGGCAATCGGATCGCCATCGTACGGATTATGTAAATATATTACGGATATACTCAAAAATTTAACAGCGAACTCCATATATAATATACGAAACACACTAGATTTTAAAGAAAGAGTAAACAATGCCTACATAGGTGATGACGAAAAACTTATATCATTTGACGTTATTTCCCTATTCCTGAGTATACCTATACAATTAACACTTGACGTTATTTTAGAAAAATGGACAATAATACAAGAACACACAATGATACCAAAGCAATTATTTCTGGAAATAGTAAAATTCTGTATTCAGGAAAGTAGATATTTTAAATAAAACGACACTATATATACGAAAATAAAAGGCATGCAAATGGGATCACCTGCTTCGCCAGTGATTGCAGACATAATAATGGAAAAACTTTAGGAAAAGACATTGGAAAAATTGGGATGTAAACCAAGATTGCTTACAAAGTATGTCAATGACTTGTTTGCAATAGTAAGTGAAAAGGAGGTACAAAACACTTTAAACGCGCTAAATTCTTTCAACAAAAGTATACAATTCACCATAGAACTAGAACAAGACGGAAAATTACCGTATCTGGATTCAATGATAAACAAGTATGGAAATGTACTCAAATTAAAGTGGTACAATAAATCGACGGCATCAGGACGAATCGTCAACTTTTTTTCTAAACACCCAAATGCGTTGATACGAAATACAGCAAAGGGCTGTATTCGAAGGATGTTACAAAGTTCAGATGAGATGTACCACAAACAAATAGAAAAAGAAATATTTGTATTACTAAGGAATAACGATTTCCTCGATAAAACAATTAAAAGCTTATTAAATAAATCAAAACATCAAAACCAAAAGCAAAAATCTGAAAACCCAGTAATTTTCAAATCTGTTATTTATGTAGCTCAACTCTATAAACGACTCGCGACGTCAGATTGTTACAATAAAGAAAGTATTAAAATAGCACACAAACCTATAAATACCTTGAAAAACTTTTTCAACAAAACAAAATCTAAAATACCCGAAATAGAAAAAAGTAATGTAGTTTATGAAATTCCATGCAAAGGAGGTAAAAAAAATGAGCCTTGCCATAGTGTTTATGTAGGAACAAGCAAACAAAAATTGAAAAGTAGACTTGCCCAACACAAGTCGGATTTAAAACATTGCCATAATGTAATGAATCAAAAAACAGCACTCATGATGTACTGTAAAATGAGAGCACATACACCAAATTTTGAAGAAACAAAGATTCTCCAGCAAGAACAACATTATAGCAAACGTTTCACTCTAGAAATGTTACATATCGTCGACAAAGATACAAACATTAGGCTCAATTATAAGACAGATATAGCGAACTGCGCGCATAGCTACAAATATTTACTTTCCAACAAGAGAGTACACAGCTCCACGTCAGACAGAGCAGACGTGTAAATAAATGCAATGTATGTACATATATTTTGTTCAATTTTGTAATTTTTAACATGTGCAATTGTCAATGTTTTATTTTATTTTGTTTTGATTTTGTCAATAGTTACGCCCTGAAGACGGTTACCGGAAGAGTAGCCGAAATATATTGGTAGTAAAACTTAAGCATATTGTGTTTTACTCAATTTGAACCGAAGCCAGCTTTAAACAAAATAAGTAATTAGCAGTTTTATCCATCACTATGCTGCTACTAACTAAATGCACAACAACAATAAAGCAAGCAGTCACACTTATGTACATGTACACATTAAAGCAAGCAGCCACACCTACACATAACCAGCAGCTTGAAGCAAAGAGATTGTTTCACATCACATCACGTTATCATCAGCTAAGAGCAAAAGTTGTTACTCACACATATACACGCATATAGCTAAATAACGAATTACGAGATACAACTGTTACAGAAGGCATGTTCGTGAAAAGTCTAGACGTTAGGAGAAATATGCGAACGAGGCAACAGCGCAAGCTGAGGAATAAGAATTAGTTTAATTTTAACACGCTTTAGCGATGTACGCGAATATTGTAATTGTGCTACTCCCAAAGTAGTCTTAATGAAGGATATATTGCTATAATAAATAATTCAGTTATTTATTCGACAGTTCAGAGATTCTAACGTTAACAGAAGCTGCAAAATATTAAGGAATTTCCCAAAATTCATTACAATATAATATGCCTGAGTTGTGCGCTGGCTTAGTACCTGCCACGTAAAAATGTTTTCAAATAAAACATAGAAATAACAAGCTCCGGATGAGCACTCTTTTTTCTGATGACGATCACGGCAAACGTTTAACTGGCTATGCTTTTAAAGACTATTATATGGGGGGATTTACCTAGAATGTCCGAATTGTTTAAGGATATGGTAAAGTTGTCCGGCTACGTGATTTGGCTGATATCCACGTCAAAGCAAAGGCCGACATCATCGCCATACAGGAGGCATGATGGGCGGAACTAGGCAGAAGACCGATAGGACTTTGCGAAATCTTATACAGTGTCCATATGGACAAACGCGCAATTCGGAGCCAAGGTGTATAATTTATGGTGGGAAAGAAACTTTTCCGCAAAGTAAGGTCGTCCGCCAGGGAATTCTATCAAAAAAATACATGCATCAGGGCAAATTCCTGCAAGAATGATAATGGTGACCTGATAACTGACTTACAGAGTTGTAGAGGGTAAATTGTGGTGGGAACACTTCTCCTCATTGCTAGCAAGCGAGGGAGAAAACCGACCCTATGATATGATCGAATTGCCGATGGCGGAAAGCACGTTCCAACAGACGACTATGACGAAGTTAGAATAGCAATATCCCGGCTAAGGAATAGCAAAGCGCCAGGTAGTGAAGCATTACCCGCCGAGCTGTTCAAACACGGAGGCGAAGAGTTGGTGAAAAGCATGCATCAAGGTCCTATACAAAATATGGTCGAATGAGCACATGTATCCAGATTGGAATTTAAATGTGCTCTGCTCAGTTCACAAGATCCGCAAGGTGATTCTGTAAACTGCGCCAATTACCGCGCTATCAGCTGGCTTTATATCGCTTATAAGTTTGTGTCTAGCATCCTATGCGAGAGACTGAAATCTTAAGTCAACGAGCTGATGTGGCCACTCGAACCTAACCTAACCTAACACTTCAAACGGTACCTATGCACACTCTCATCCTTCGACCAAAACTTCCATACCTAAACAACTGTAAAAATAAAACATTTGGCATTCATTTAAAATAAATTTTATTAATATCACATACAAATCCCAAAGGAGCTGCAGCTTTCGTTTTAACTACCTTTAAATTTTTGATATGCATATTTAATATAAACACACATACATACATATAAACTAAATAACATTTCACTCACGAACTCTGCACCCTGTGTTGCTGTAACTGTCGTTTGTTCATTGTCGATATTGATGAGACTCATTTCGTAATGCAAAACGTCGTAAGCAACTTATACTCGTACTTGCCTTACTACCTACCAGTCGCAAAATAGACAAAAACAACCCAGCCCACATTAATTGTCATCATAGCATTGGCAAATGTACGCGCCTACAGCCCACAAACTGACTTTTCGTTGCACTTGAAATCTCGCCACATTTGTTGTCTTTGCCGCTGCTGCTGCTGATTCAAGGGCTACCATCGATGATTCATCCCCAAACTGCCAAGTGCAGTCGTCATTCAACAACCGCATAAGGATGCAAAAGGATAACTGTATACAGGGCCGGATTAACCCTCAACGGGGTCCTAGAAAACCATCAATTTGGGGGCCCTTTTTTCACGTCCGTTCCCTTCTTTTTTCGATTAAAAAATACAAACTTGTATCTTTAATAAAAATTTTATTGTACAATGCAATAATATCAATAAAATTACGACCTACATTTTAAACATGTCGTTTTCTACATTTGTTTTCGGCAAATTCATCAATTATATCATCAATATCGATTTTGTTCAATAAATCTGTCTCAATGCTAAGTATACCTGACATCTCGAGCCATTCCTGTCGCGTTGTAGCTCTTTCAGCAGCTTTGATTATTTTTAATTGCGAGAACGATCGTTCGGCAGTACAATTTGTGATCCTTAATGTTAAAAAAATCCGAAGAGCTATGTCTGTGCTAGGAAATACATCGGCTAATTGATCTTCCATTAGAATCTTATACAAATGACTATGAGTTTTTTGTGCATCAGTGTAACTGGAATTCACGTAACTTTGGAATTGTTTCATTTCAATGAAAAATTCTTCCAAATCTCTAGAATAAAAACAAACTAAGTCATTTATAGCTTCGTGTCGGTCTCCATGACTTAGAGAAAAGTTGATGAGAAATGCAAATCTCTGTTAAACTTCCATATACACTTTCGCACGTCGTTTGATTTCACTGTGAAGATTGTCGATGATTTCGAGGAAACCTTTTGTCCTAAAATCATAGCAAGGCGAAAATTCTACTTCTGGACTTCTGAGGCATTTCCGTCATTAGGTTGGTTTTTTCTACGACAAGTACGTTTTACGATTTCTGTATAACCAGGTAATAATTGTTTCGTTTTTCCTCGAAATTATTGAACTTTTCACGGAGTGAAACTAAATTCTCTTCTAACAATCCGTACAAAAAACCACACGTTTCCAAATCTGCTTTTTCACTTTGCAATGGCTTACTCACTGAAGGCATAGCAGTCAAAATATATATATATATATGGGTAAGGCGCGATAACCTCCGAAGAGATCTAAGGCCGAGCTCCTCTTCCAATTTGCGTCGTGATCCTATTTTTTCCTATAAATTGGCGGGATGGGAACTACTTGTTTTATGCCGACTCCGAACGGCTTCGGAAAGGCAGATGACTTTTCACTGAGAGCTTTTCATGGCAGAAATACGCTCGGAGTGCCTGCCAAACACTGCCGAGGGGCGACCCCGCTTAGAAAAATTTTCTTCTAATTGAAAAAACATGTTTCTAAAGTTTTTGATGTTGCTTTTTCCTGGGCGTGAACCCAGGATCTTTGGTGTGGTAGGCGGAGCAGGCTACCATCACACCACGGCGGCCGCCAAAATAGAGTTCCACAAAATTAACATGAAACCAAATACGAATTTGTGCATTTTATTCGCGATACACGTCGCCTCTAACGAATATCAGTATTTTGTGATTCATCATCAGCAGTGATTTCTAGAGCCTCTAATATGATATCAAATGAATCATAAAATGCATTCGTCGCATTCGAATGTGCTTTCCAGCGTGTAGATGGAAATATCTTCAAAGTTTTCTCATTGTTTATTTTATTTTTTAATACCCCCAACAATAGGTGGAAGCGGAAAAAAATTATATAATGTCTGCATAATGGCGAAAAAATCTACTGCATAAAAACAGCACTTCACAGCATGCTCTCCAACCAAATTAAGGGAATGCGCGGAACAGGGAACATAGATCGCATTCTCACTCAAACTCAATATTCTTGCTTGCACATCTTTATACTTCCCGGACATGTTTAATGCGTTGTCAAATCATTGATTCGCTAGACTTTCACCAGTATGACCTTCCAAGTGAATAAAACTTATAAACCTTTTTAATTATTCAATATACTCTCCTTTCACTACGACACACTTCTTTGCACGCTCATACAATTTGTCAAATGAGTCGGAAATGTCCTTTATAGGAACTTTGTCTAGTTTGTCGGTCGTCGCCTTTTGTGACCGCATTCAAAATTTAAAATTGAGTTTTATTTATTTGAGTAAAATTTGTTTTCAGTTCTGATTATATTTTTCTTTCACTCTCTAGAATTTTATGTTTGTAAGAAAATTTTAGAAGTCTTTTATTTTTCGGGGCCCCCGATGCCTATTCTGCCTACCTTTTAATCCGGCCCTGACTGTATATTGTGTGAATTTGAGGTGTGTGTACGTATGTGTGTGTTTGCATGTAATAAATGTGTTGCTGTATATTTCCAGTTTCTTTCCAACAATTTTCAATAGCATATGGAGTGGCCATAAATCCTCGTAACTGTATTCGACAACTTTGAAAAACAAAAAAAAGAAATACAATCACAATTTCATTTATAGGTATCATATCATTGTCACTCTTCTGCCGAATGTTGCTCATATTTTTTACATGCATTTTCCTCACGTTTATTGTTTTTGTAATTACTATTATTGCTACTGAGACTGTTGCTGATGATGATCTACGGCAAATTTATGCAAATATTTGAGAATTCGATAAATTCCATTTATGTTCATGCTAATGCGGTTATGTTAAGTACTTTTGCTGTTGTTGTTGTTCTTTTGGATAAGTAGCATTCATTCATTTGTTTGCTTTTAACAGGCGAGGCTCTTGGCGACCCCGAACTCCTCGTGTATCTAGGGGATGGGAGGGCGGTATGGCCTAGAAGGTTGCATGTGGTCATACCAAATTATTCCCGAGATGGTCGAGCCTGGTACCGGAACGTACCGGATCTGCATCACGCAAAGGACCATCAATATCTTCAACCTTCGGGGAATGTCCTTATCGCTACAACAACAACATAGACCGAATATGTCCAAAGTGCTATCAGAATTTGTATGACAACCAAACTTAAAAACCACAATAAGGTACCAAAACTTACGCTATAAAATAACTCCGTCAAATACTAGAAGTTATCTAGGGCCTTGTAGCTTAATAGCTGCCTTGAGATCTGGCTACTGCGCGGCCCACAGTAGCTGGAGCCTTGACCTTGCCAGCGCACTTCCTATATCTGTTTTTACTTACGAGGCCTAACCTTAAGTCTTCTCTCTTCTCTCACTTTGTGAGTCTAACATCATTGGATTTCTAAATGGTCTTACAAATTTTGCAGCCTGCGCTTCTGTCCATATCCTTCCTGCTTGATGGATAAAATGTCCCAATTTTATTTCCCACAAACGGATTGTTATGTGTACCGTCGATTCGCAGATTTCTGCACCCTCCTTTGCCAAATCATCGACCTTTTCGTTACATTCTATCTCTTTATGGCCGGAAACCCAGTATAAATGTATGGTTTGGTCTGAGCGAAGTCTCTCTTATACTTCTTTGCAATTCAAGACACTTCTTAATGAAGTACTTTGTGCGATTTTTGCCTTGATCGCCAGCTGACTATCAAAATATATATTGACGCGACTGTAGCTCAGACTTTCTGCTGCTCTCTTCACTCAATCTCTACCTTCCTCTGCCCGAACTTTGACTTTAGATATTCAAAACGTGTCCTCATTAACTCTCAATTTCTCCTCCCTCTACAGATTGTACTCCCTCCCCTTCCCACACTTACACTCCCGCCTCCACTCTCACTGGCACTCCCACTCTCACTTCGAGTCCTACACCCACTTCCACTGCCACAGCTACTCCCAATCCCAATCCAACTCCAATTCCAACTCCACTCCCACTAAACAACCACTCCCAACCTCGCTCTCATTCTCCTTTCCACTCCAATTATCATTCCGTTTTCTTTATATAGGATTGCACTATGCCAAATATTCAGATAATTTCCACTCTTGAAAATGGTCAACTATATTGCCTTATAGGAACCACTTAACTGGGTTGATACCTATCCGCATTTAAAAACCAAGTTACAATTAAAAACAAGTATCGACGGTATCTTTAAGAGTTGTTTTCTTACCTACGAGGGAGGACTGGAAGGAGGGCCAAAATCGTTGTAGAGTCAAGATAGGGAAAAGAGAACTGGTGCTAACCTTTACTCGAAGCATCTGCGAGTCATTCAGTGTTACCGACTTGCCGGCTCATTCAGTGTCTCCCAGGCGGAGGAGGATCTGCCATAGACAGAGCAGCTATGATTCTCTAGCATAGTACAGTCTCAGATAGCAATGTAACGATCTTTGTTATCAATGAAGGCTGCATTTAAGGCATCCAAACACGAATATCGCGCGGAGTTGTAGAGCCACGATAACATTTCAATGTCTCCCTGCCAGAGTGCAGCAATTTTGAAGGTAATAAATTTGCTGATGAGTTAGCAAGGAAATGCTCAAAACGGATATAAACGAGGCGAACTACTCCGTACGAACAGTGCTGAATTAACTCTCTCTGAAAATCGAGTTGAAGATCAATTGGGATGATTGTGAGTTCTCAAGGAACAATATTCCCACCCAAACTAAAGATATCTGCAGTGAAATTGCTTACGTGCATCATCAGAGGTCACTGTGTTTTCGCACCGATTCTTCGACGATGGCGCATACCAGCAAACTTCCTCTGCAGAGGGTGTCCACTGAGGAGGAAGAGGAGAGAATTAAGCTGTTTCTTTGTCGATGCTTAGGACTGCAAACAAGGCAACTCAGATTTTTGTGCTTAAAGTTTTTCTGGCGGATATAGGTAAGGATCTAATGCTCCTACTAAGGTTCATAAAATTCATAGGAAATCCCGTATTGCAACTACATGATGCAGGTTCGCGTGTTAGTCCGCTCAGAGTCCGGGGTGGGGGGATACATTTACTGCCCCGACTCAGAGGTCTGCTTCACGAATGGATCAAAATTTGCTGACGGAAAAACAAGAGCTGGCATCTGGCCGAACTTCAGGAAATCGATACCAATGACAGGCTAACTCACTATTTTTCGGGCAGAAATTCATGCAATTGAAGTTTGTGAAAGAGAATTTTTAGGAGGAGGCGTATCCTCGAGCAGTATTCTCATTATGTCAGATAGGCAAGCACTCTTAATGTCTTGTAGTCTAATAAAACTACTTCTAATGTAGTCGATGAATATATTGCAGTCCTAAATGATCTGAGAGCTAAGAGAAATATTTTTGTAGGATGGGCTCCTGGGCATTTGGGACATAAAGGCTGACTATATTGACTTGCTATATTGGGTTGAAATAGCAGCATGCTATAATTCAGAGCCCTTATGTGCACTCACGTACCACACTACTGAAACTATAAGTGACTGGGAGTAGTTCAGACAACACTGAATAGCATACCCAAGGCAAGGACAGGACACATTTTGTATACGCCCTACAACGAGAGTATCAGGCAAAGTCATAATTCCAAGAAGAGAGGACGTATTAACTCTCACTCGGTACTATATGGGACGCTGTAGTCTACGATATCACCTAAGTAAGTTAAATCTATCCGATACACAAATCTGTTGCTTTTGTGAGCTGGAGGATCAACCGCCGGTGGCGTGACTCTTAATCCTTTCATGATATGGTGTAAAAGGCATGAGATTTACTTAAAAACTTTAAACGCATCCTCATACAGTAAAGGTCAGCCGCGAAATAATTGAAGCTTCCGAAGCGCATTTACAGATGTCTTGAAGGGAAGCTAACCCAGCAGCAAATATTAACACATGCACACGGTTTCCTCACAACTGGCCGATTTTTGATACACAACATTAACGCGCTGCATATTTTGCATAAATTAGTTGACTGTATTTTCAATTTTCCTCCATGCCGACTCAAAAAAAGTCCAGCAAAGTACGACGGCGCTGCCGCCAAACGACTTGAGTGTAAAATTCCAATGAAATCGAAAATTACCAACAAGGAATTAGATATCAACAAGAAGTTACGAAATATGTTGATTGATATGTATGTAAGTATGTAGTTTGTATCAGAATATTGCTACCGATAGGCAGCTGCATGTCCTTCAACAGCCAGCCAACAAGCTAACCATACGATCGAAGCTACACCGCCAATGATTACTGTGTAGCTGAATATTTTTTGACGTCACATTATTTCTTTTCTTATTCATTATTATTGTTATTATTATTACAATTTGAATAAAATTTTTTTTTTTTATTATTATTCTTGCAAGACAACCTCTACACGCGCATGATTACGAAACGGGCCGAGTTGAGCGCCGCAAGCAAGAGATACGCAGATGTGTTGAGTTGAGGTAAAAAAGAAGGTTGTAGCAGCGACGTGGTGTTAATGATATTAAAGGGTATGAGTATATGTGTTGGTATAAAGTGGAGTACAGATTACCCAGTTAACCTAACAAGGAGCGCTACAATAATCGCTTGGGAGTCTTTCTGGCCTTTATGGTGGGAAAAAGGATCAAACTTTGACATTTAGATGAGCGGGAGAAGACGCCTTCCTCGATACAGGCATAAATACTGATGTCCTAGACCTCAACGCTGCTTTAAGAGCAATATTTGGCACTTCACCAGGACCTGGAAACTTATTATCGGCAACTCCTGTTGTTGTTGTTGTTTTAGCGGTGATTCGCCCCATCCAATAGGTGCGACCGATCATTGATTGCCATCAATGTCCTCTAACGGGAGTCCAAGGAAACTTGCTGTTTCAACAGAGGTGGACCATAGTGAGAGGGGTGTTAGAGGCAACTCCTCGAGGTCGTCGCTTTGATAGATTCAGTAATCTTGTGTCGAAAAAACAGTTACGATAATTCTTCTCATCACTATCGGGCGCGTCTGTCTTTTAATTTTAGCCATCGTTTTTGTAATCAATCCCCAAGCATCGAATTTGGCCCTCTGCATTAGTTACTTGAAGAACATTCTCTTGTTTAGAACAGAGCTCAGCCTCTAAATGCGTATTTATAGTACCCAACTCCTTTGCTTTCCTTTTGGTTGACTGGGTTCCGTAGGCGCTACCTCAAGCTCGCACTTCGCGCATTTCTTAGGTGACGTTGTTGAAAGGTTAATAAAGCGAAAAAAAAATGGAAAAACGGTTAATGCATAAATACATACAAACATACAAACAAAGAAATCAACTAACATAAACATTTATAAGTAACAAATGCAAATTTCTACGTATTTGCCTACGCGCAAGGACACTCAATGAGTTTTAGAAGCGCCCGCAGTCTGTAAGCACTCAAGCAACTTTTCTTTTGCATATTGCCAATTGCGTCGGCAAGGGGGCAGCGAACAGGTTCGGAAAGAGTACGTATATTTTCATATATACGTACATATGTAGCTACAGATACATACTCACATTTATATTTTCTCGACCGAAGGGTCCTTAGCACCAAGGCCTGCTGCCGCATATCCTGCCATCGATCGTCCTTCGCGTTATAAATTTTTTTGCTCCTCTTTGTTAGGTATATAGATATGCTTTTAATGAGCATAGGTGTCTGATTGTGGTTGTTGCCTTCGGCAACATAGCAACAACAACAACAACAACAAAATTGGTTAATACATGCACATAAAAAATGAAATGAAATGTTTGTAGAATTAGAGTAAGCACGGCTGCTTTATGCCTTTATGTATCCAGTTATAAATCCAAGGCATTCCTATATCGTCGGACGAGCTGTTGGGAGATAGCAAAGCTCAATAAAAACTAATAATAAAAATAAATAGTGCGTATAAACTATATTTTCCAGGTGTTATTCTGATATTATTTTTCAATTAAGGAAGGTCAAAGGGAAAGGGAGTGACAGAGGGGCTGGAAAAGGAAAAGGAAGAGTGATAGGAAGTGGGTTGGAGAGGAAGTGGCAGAAATTGATGATGAGGGAGAGGTAGAGGGTGAGAAGATGGTAGGGGTAGGGGTGAGGGAGAAGGAGAAGGAGACGGTGAGGAAGAGAGCGAGGCAGAGGCAAAAAAGAGGAAGAACAACAGGAAAGGGAGGAAAGAAAAGGAAAGGAAGTAATACGGAGAAGGACAGTGCGAGGGGAAGGGTCAGGAAGACGTCGAGGGTTAGGGTGAGGGAGAGGGAGAAGAAGAGGGCGAAGTAGAAGTAGAAGTAGAAATAGAAGTAGAAGTAGAACTAGAACTAGAGCTAGAAGTAGAAGTAGAAGTAGAAAATGAAGTAGAAGTAGAAATAAAAAAATGTAGGGCGCGATAATCTCTGAGGCGATTTTAGGCCGAGCTTCTCTTCCAATTTGCGTTTTGCTCCTTTTTTTTATCTTTCCTACAATTTGGCGGGACGGGACCTACTTGTTTTATGCGGATTCCGTAGGGCATCTCCAAGGCAGATGAGTTTTTACTGAGAGCTTTTCATGGCAGAAGTACATTTGGAGTGCTTGCCAAACACTGCCGATGGGCGAGCCCGCTTAGAAACATTTTCTTCTAATAAAAAAAAAAACTTGTTTCTAAAATTTTGATGTTGCTTCACACGGGGCATGAACCCAGGATCTTCGCTGTGGTTGACGGAGCACGATACCATCCCACAACAGGGGCCGCCGCATAAGTATAGAACTATAAGAAGAAGTAAAAACAGAAGTAGAAATAGAAATAAAAGTAAAAGCAGCAGTAGAAATAGAAATAGAAATAGAGGTAGAGGGAGGGAAATAAAGAGTAATTGGGAATGGGATAGGCCCTCCCCTAAGGAAAAGTTAGAGGGACAAGGTTAGTTAGAGGGAGAGATAAAAGGGAAAAGGAAAATGAGAGAAGAAGAGAAAGAGAAGGATAGGGGGAATGAAACGGGAGGAAAAGGGAGAAAGAGCGGAGGAGAAAGAGGGAGAATGGCAGCGAGAGGGATAATATGAATACTGTTGCAACAAAGGAAATCAAACTTTCGGACATCAAACCATTTGCTACATCTGCGGGTTTCTCATACTTAAAATACCACTTGGAAGGCAGTCAAATATGAATCCGCATCATAATGAACTTAATTTCTAATATAAGCCGAAATTACCGACAAGTACTTTATAATTGTTTACTTCGTTTTACATATGTTAAGTACCGATGGTTCTGAAACATATGTATTTACATGTATCCAAGCTATCATTATTAGATAGCCACGCAGGGCTTAGGCGCTTAAAGGCTATCGAAAAATCAACTACAACTGAATTATTCTGTTGGCGGATATCAACCACATAGTTTAGTGCACTTCATGTTTATGGTAATTTAGCGAAAAATATATTTGCATATTCACAGCTTAATACATATGTATGTGTGTATGTGACTGCGTGTAAATAGTACAAGTAGTAGGGTAGGCCGAAATGTTCGCAAATAAATTTAATTTTAATCAACATTGCTCCCCTGCGTTGGTTAGCCGATATGCTCTCATATGATCATGGTACATACATTAGATCGGGTTGTGCGCTGGGCTTGGCACTCGCTATATGAAACCACAATCTAATGAAAATAATATACAAGCCCCGAATAAAAAGACCACCCTTTACTGATGACGACCAATGCAAAAGATTAGAGGACAATGAGTTGAGGGCTTGCACCTGGAATATCCGTTCCCTTATTGGTATAGGTACAGATGTCTGGTTGATGTCCTCGTGAAGGCAAAATCTGACATCACCGCCATTCAAGATATGCGATGGGCGAGGCAATGAAAAAAGACAGTCAAAAGTTGTGACGCTTACTGGAGCAGCCAAGCTAATAAGCGCAGTTTCGGCGTTGAATACGTTGAAGGAGAGAGACTCCGTCGCCTAGTACTATCTATCGTTCACGCCTAGCTGCTATTCACATAAACACAAATTTTTTTAATATTTTAATCATCTACGCTCATACACCGACAGAGAAGAAGGCCATTGAGTTGATGGATGTATTCTACGAGCGCCAAGAATGCATATACAAGCGCTGCCCCCGTCATGATATAAAAGTCGTGCTTTGCGATTTTATTGTAAGGAATATGTTTTTGGACCTACAAAAAGTTGAGCCTCCACAATGAAACCCCCTTGTAGACGGAGGCTATTTGACTTCGCCGATGCTCGCAACATGGTCGTAGCCTGCAAACTGCGCGAACTATTGCTTATCAGTGCGGCTTCAGGCCTAGTAAATCTATCGTACACCAGATTTTCACTTTACGCCAAATTTTTGGAAAAAATACCGAGAAAAAATAATTAATGTCGATTTTAAAGCCGCCTTTGACAACACGAAAAGGGGATGGCTATACGCTGTATTGCTGAACTTGGTTTCTCCGCAAAACTTATACGACTTTGCAAAATGCGGTTGAACAACACCACCGGCTCTATCAGAATTGGGAAGCACCTTTTCGTGCCGTTCGAAACTAAATTAGGTTTCAGACAGGGTCAACCCCTATCGTGCGATTTCTTTAGGCGAAATCCCATAACACACAATCCACGCAAATTTACTAAAATTTCGTTATTACGCCTACGCAGAAAGGTGTTCCGCGCAGAAACATTGTGGATCGCGTAGCCGTTATTGGAAGCGCGGCCGAAAGAAGTCAACGCGGAAAGGTGCTCGGCCTAAAAATACTGTGGATCGCGTAATTGGTGTTGGATCGGGTAGGTATTGTACAGAGATCTCTTAAATAGTAGCTCCTAATTTCTACGTTGTCCGTATTTTTGTCGGGATTTGGTCGTGTCGGGATTATGAATTTCGAGATTTTGTAAATCGCTGTCGTGTTATACACCCAAACTAAATACATAACTTGTGTGAAAATGTTTTTTTTTTTTAATAAATTCCTGACCCACCCTAATACGCATCTATTCATGGGCATAAGTATGTTGTTGGTGTTTAGTGCAATTATCATTAAATTGCAAAATAATGTAAATAAACTGTATTATGTGGCGTTTATATACCATTATCAAAGGATGTAAGGACATTTATCGGTAGCACACACACACACACACACACACACACAAACAACTTGTACACTAAAGCAATGCACTGTCGTCGAGTGCAGACGTGTTTTTCGATCGCTCTCGCTGTGCGTAATATTTTAGTACGTTTTCATAATGTCTAACTGCATTAAATGCAAATCTAAATGTTCAGCCAACGACCACCTTGCGTGTGATATTTGTTGTTCAAAAACACACCTAAAGTGCACTAAACTGAATTCAAATTGTTTAAACGTAATATCCACAAACAAAAATATTGTGTTTAAATGTGACAAGTGTTGTGACAAAATTGCTCCATTTAGCAAAGAGAAACTTGATGATGCGCTTAATAATATAAATCAACTTAACGATTTCGTTCAAGCCTTCATAAATATACATAATGATAATATGCCCACCAACAATACTGGTGTTAATAGCAGAAGTATCACGACACGATCACAAGCAAAGGTGACTGAACTTGCTGCTAAACAAACAAGTGAGCAAATTTCTTCGCCTTTGCCTTCCAACGTAACAACTGATAACAACAAACAGAACTCGAGCGCAGTAAATTCTTCGGATGTTCTACCTCAAGCCGCTGCCGAGGATGTTGCTAGTGTTTCTTATGCAAATGCAGTTAAAACTAACGCTGCTACTGCGAGCGCAACTTTTCCTACCAAGCAAGCTGAATATATATCTGAACCAGCTGCTAATAAGAACAACGCGAAGAAGAACAATGCGAAAAATAAAAACAATAAAAACAAACACACTGTTATTATCGGTTCGAACATAAACAATGAGTTGGATGTTGCTTTTCGATTTAAATGGATTCACTTGTCTTTCAAACCAACTGTTACCGCTGACAGCATACTGGATTATATTTGTAAACAAACAAATCTGGATAAGAATTCTTTGCGGTGCTTTAAATTAGTAAAAAAAATCGCCGATAGTGATAGTAGCAATAATACCGAAAAGGCTTCTCCCAACAGAATAAGCTTTAAACTGGGTATTTATGAATCTCAATATGAATCATTGTTTAATGCTAAGTTGTGGCCTAACAATGTAAGGGTACAACCATTTCGGGTTTTTCGACCCGCCAAACCAAGTGTCAAGAACAATGACAACCACAATGCGTCTACTTCTTCAACTAACATGACATCAAAGTATACAATGTATTATCACAACGTCAGCGGCATGCGAACAAAATCAACGCAATTTCGGCGTAACGTATGTGCTCATGATTATGATATTGTTGTGATATGTGAAACGTGGTTAAATCAACATATTTCATCCTGTGAATTTTTTGATGATTACTACCATGTTTATCGCTTGGATCGTTGTCCTGAAAGTTCAGGGCTTGAGCGTGGCGGTGGAGTGCTGATTGCTATTAGAAATGACTTGTGCAGTAGTGCTGTGGATCCTAACTCATATGGCAATAAGATTGAACAGATCTGTGTTAAAGTTAAATTTTCTAAATCAAAATGTATTTTCATTGTATTGTCTTATATTCCTCCCAATAGTACTATTGATGTTTATGAAAAGCATTTATCCAACCTAATCTTGGTATACAATAATTTAACTCAATTCGATGAACTTATTTACCTTGGTGACTTTAATTTAGGTAATATTGAATGGATATCCACTGATAATTTAACCTCACCATCCAATTTGAGATCAGATATCGATATACTGTTTGTGAGCAATATATTATCTTATAACTTAAATCAAATTAATTCTATTGTTAATTATTTAAATCGCTTTTTAGACCTAGTTTTTATTTCTGCTGATTTGAATTCTTCTTGTGGGGAATGCATTGCACCATTATTAAATAATAGTATTCATCACAAAGCACTAATCATAGAATTTCAATTCTACGAATTCGATAAGAACGTCGTTGGTGATACCATGTCATATAACTATAATAAAGCAGATGTTACTGGAATTAATAATTATCTTAATTATGTTGACTGGTCATTTATAGACTCCCTAGATGATCCACAGTTATTATACAGCAAGATAACCCAGATATTTACTCTTATGATTTCAAATTTTGTTCCTAAACATAAATTAAGGTCCAACAATAAGCCTCCTTGGTTCAATCACAGATTGTGTCACCTCAAAAATTTAAAAAATAAAGCCTACAAAAAGTATAAAACAACGGCTTCAGAGGCCGACCATTCAGTCTTAATCCGTCTAAGAAAGGACTTTGATTGTTTGAATAATTTTCTCTACAAGCAACATATGTTTAGAATTGAAACCAACTTGAGACAAAATCCTAAAAGTTTTTGGCAATACATCAACACGAAACGGAAAAGTTGTGGGTTTCCAACTACCCTGTCCACATAGTTGATTCTTGTAATCTCTTCGCAAATTTTTTTCAAAAAGTGTATGAAGTTCATGCACCTAGTGACTATGCAACGCCCAATGCCTTGACATTGTATCAAGTTGATGGCTTTAGCGTCTCGCCACAGCATGTTGCGAACGCAATATCTATTCTAAAAAACAGCTCAAAAGCTGATCACGAGGGGTTTCCTCCAATATTTTTCAGGCTACTTAACTCAATCATATCTACTTCCATCGCTAAATTATTCAATAAGTGCTTAATTAAAGGTATCTTTTTAGACTCTTGGAAGCTTTGCACAATATTGCCAGTCTACAAATCGGGTAACCGAAATGACGTATCTAACTATAGACCCATTGTGAAACAAAGTAATTTTGCAAAAATCTTCGATCACGTGGTCAAAGCTAAACTGTACGATCACGTTCAATCATATATCTCTATACATCAACACGGATTTGTCCCCTCGAGATCAACTTGCTCAAATCTGGTCTTAATTACAAACAAAATAGTTAACGCCTTCGAGAGCCAAGCACAGTTAGATGTAGTTTACACTGACTTTTCTAAGGCATTCGACAAGGTAGACCACTCCATTCTCTTGGAAAAACTCAAAGCATTCGGCATTAACGGACACCTTCTAGATTTTTTCTCAAGTTTTCTTATGGGACGAAAACTTTTCGTCCAAATGGAATCCGCTAGATCTCAAAATTACATACATGCTTGGTCAGGTATCCCCCAAGGTACACATCTTGGGCCTCTCCTCTTTTTACTATTTATTAATGACCTTCCTGATCAATTTTCAACTGCGGATTGTCTTATGTTTGCGGATGATGTTAAATTATTCCTAAAAATTCAAAATACAATTGACTGTTCTAGTCTTCAGTCTGATCTAAATAATCTTTCTAATTGGTGTATATTAAATCATCTCCATCTAAATGTTAGTAAATGTTGCGTCATCACGTTTGCTAAAAAGTCTAAGACAGTGACTTGCGACTATGTACTAAATGGACAAAAATTGTGCCGTAAAGATACTATTAAAGATCTAGGGGTTATTTTCGACACTAGGTTGACCTTTTCCAACCATGTAGACCATGTGGTGTCGAAGTCTTTTTCTATGATTGGTTTTATACGCAGAAACACTGTGGATTTTGTTGACCCACTTACTCTCAAAGCGCTGTACATATCTTTAGTGCGTAGTCAATTGGACTATTGCTGTATAATTTGGAACCCTTACTATCAAAATCTTACTTCTATAATTGAAAAGGTGCAAAGGGTGTTCACTAGAATGGCTTTGCGTCCTCTGTCGTGGCCTGATGGGCTTCCAAACTATATTGGCAGACGCAAGTTGCTAGGTCTACAAAGTTTGGAAGAGAGAAGGTCTTATTTTTCTATTATTTTTGTGTATAATGGGATGAATTCTAGAATCAACTGTGAACTCATTTCTAATTTAATACATGTTCACTCATCAAGTCTTAATTTAAGGACTACTCGTTTATTCGATGTAACTTTTCATGCAACCAACTATGGTTTCAATGAGCCACTCACAAGATGCGTTCGAATATGCAATTCGTATGCTAAAAATTTGAATTTCAGTTTAGAGATAAGTAGCTTTAAGTCTAGTCTCTTTATACTTTTTAATTAATGAGTCTGTTAGAACTATTCGGTAGACAATAATAAATAAATAAATAAATAAATAAAAGCGTTGCGCGAGCGCGTGCAAAAACAAACCCCATATAATCGATTATAGTTTTTGTTTTTTTGCGCATTGTTGTTGTGGCAAATGTAATAGTTACAATTACAACAAAACCGAAAACAACAACACAAGCAGCAGCATTGGCAAATATTGCCAATACAACAAAAACGTGCTCAACTTATTGAAGACATTTTTTCTTACTATTGTCACTTACATCATAGTGCATTTCTTGCACGCTTTCACTCCCCTTTGATGCCACATATGCTTGCTGGTTTTTTGTATTTTGTTTTTGTTTTTGTAATGTGCGCGTTTCATGTCCTTGTTTTGTTTATGATCCTTGATGATCCTTTTTGTCTTTTCCCTCATGCACGCAATTTCTTTTATTTATTCTTGAGTGTTTTGAGTGAATTTGCGAAAATTGTCGCAAGGTTTTGTGGGTTCAAGGGTTCATCGACCTATGCGCTTGAGTTCAGTATGCAAGTTTACTTACAAACTTTTATTGTTAAGAACTCAATTTTCGATTTATCTTATTGTGTCTTTACATGAGCTAGATTTCCTTTCATTGCAATATCATATTAGGGGTTCAATGTGGTAAGAGCTTCTCACGGAAGGAAAGCGTAAGGGCACTTGATGACCTTAATGCTTCAAAAATGTTGAGGCACGCGATTAATGTAGTCTCTATTGTTATTGCGACCTAAAAACTCCCAGAAAGGTTTGGTGAAAGCTGATAAACTCACTGTGCTTGCTGGGGTGTGTCTTCATTCAGTTTTGAGATGACGTTGTCTTCACATAATCGGTTGGGAGGATTTCACGGCTTCGTAAGCCCGTTTATAGTACTAACAACCTAAATCAATTTATGGAATGTTTACGAGCTTGCCTTTGAAGACAGCAGTCCGAGTTTCGCTAGTTTCGAAGAATTCGAATCTAACGTTTATTTTTATAAAAGCTTCTCCCTACTTCTTCGAGGCTTGCTGGTAGCGCAGTGGTTCTTTGTTGTAATCAAAGTCGCGTGAGTTCGTCGTCATCTTATTTGTTTCTACGTGTTTTCGATTCCACATTGAAATTTTTCTGTATCCTCTATAATCCTCGAATTTTCGGGGATTATTAGCATCAACTAAGATCTTAAACTTCTCGTTCTTATGTTCAGTCTAACGCTCTTCCTTTCCAACAAAATATCGCTCTCCAATCAATGGCGGATACAGGGGGGGGGGGGGGGGGGGGGGGGGGGGGGGGTGGCGATGGGGCTATCGCGCCCCCAGACCTACCTGAATAAATATTGGGCGTGCTTAATTTGCCAAAAATTGAAATGCATTTTTTAGATTTCCGTAAAATTGAGATTGAATGAAATATTTCTTATCTTCTTTTGTCTGCTTGTCTAGCGAAAAAAGGTAAATAATACATAAGTGAGTTTTGCTTTTTCCGCTTATTGCCGCAGATATGCCATGGTTTGTGAATAAAATAGTTGAAACATGGTGACCTTGCAAAACATAAAAAAATTCTTCATATCACCAACCAACTTCATTTTTTTTTATAAAAGTTCCGGAACACACCTAATATGTCGTTTCATTTATGCAATATCAGAGCCACTGATGACCTGATACGAAACTTTTATTCTCTCTCAATTCGTTTCCAGGAATGTGGCTCGAAATCAGCTGTCTGTTCATTCAATTGTAAACAAAAGTTCATTCGTTTCCAAGAATGGGGTCTGAAGTCAAATTATTCATCTCTTTTTTTCCTTTTTTGATTGCTGCAATAGATAGAGATTCAAAATAACTCCACTTAGTTAAAGCCACAAGTGAAACTCTCTTATCAGAAAGAACTAGCTTCTACCTTTGAGCTGTATAAAATCATTTCTTGATTGTTTTTGGTTCGAATTCTTTCAATTAGTTGAGCTAATTTGAGTGCTTAAAGATAAATTCGATACGTTTATTTGTAATTATGTCAAATGGTGTTCTGAAGTTAATCATTAATTTATATTACTGACTTCCATGGCAAAAATGGATTTTGAGCTTTCGGCCATGATCGCCCCCCTCATCTGGATACCTGTATCCGCCACTGTCTCTAATTTCGCAGCGCGACAACGCTCACTATCATTGCGCAAGCGCAAGTTGGACCATCAGGCAGCTTTACAGTCTGCGAAAATACATACCTCAAGCGCTCTCACCGAGGCATACGACTGGATTTTACTTTCGCTAGGAAGATTGTAGCCGAGCGGGGAGTACGGTTTGAAGTAGACTTAGCTTTCGCGAGATTTTCTCCTTCTCTCCTTGAGTCTTCCTTCGCCTTATAGCTCCGCACGGAGTTGCACCGGAAGGCCTGCTGAAAATACCACTGCGACATGCCGCTTCGAGATGCAATGGTCGGTCCAACAAAGTTGTGCTGCGGAACAAGTTGCCGTTTGACGTATGTAAAGGTCCAGCGGTAACGGGCTAAGGACCACCTTTAATGTGTCAGTTGAACGCAACCTTAGCACCCATGTTACCCCTTCGTAGGCCGATCGCTCTACTCTTATCACTATTGTCCCATACGTTTGTATGGATCTTATGACGGCCGTTCACAGCCACATCTCGAGTTTGGGATTTAGCTGACCATCCCTTTTACACGAGTAGCATCGTATCCCTCCTTCACACTACGCCTACCCAACCAAAAAAGTTAAAAATTAAAGCTTATTCCTCGTTTGCTGGTGAAATAGCGGATTCATCTTGTGGGAATTTTCCGCTTTCTTCCGATCAAGCTTAACATTCCCGTAGTATTTACTTTTCGAAGCGGCACCAAACCATTGTTACTTCCTCATATGCTCCGACATAAAAAAGGCCCCGTCAATTTTGTAATGTATTTTGTAAATGGTTTAAGTCCATTTTACTACCAACCGTTCCAGTCGCTTTAATAATATGCAGAGTTCTCGGGTCTTTTCACGGCCAATTCGCACCATCCTACCTTCAACAGGTGTATGACCAAAAATTATCTCATTAAATCCAAAAAGCAACTAACACTTTCAGGAATATTCCTGAAAAGCACTTCAAAAGAGTTTTACATCCAACAAAAACAAAAGCAAATCAAAACAATCAAAAATTTGACAGATATCCGCTGTGCCTTTACACAACTCGGCGCCTATTTGAATGCAGCAATTAACGATCGCGATCTCCGCTGCTACTTTGACAGTCATGAGTCGCTGTTAGACCAATATAAACTATTGATTGTAACTCTGTTATTGTTTTCCGTTTCCGATCATACACAAATACACAGCATGTGGTGATTACTTCCTGTCCATTGTAGCTGAATCACATGGGGAAGAGCAGCATTGAAGATCATTGCCAACCAAATTAGCCCGAGAGCTGAGTAACAACAACGCAATCTACGTAATTTGCTTTTATTTAGATACTATCATATATTATCTAAATAAATACCAAGTACAAAGAATACCTGCAAAGCGAAAGTATGGCAACGGAGAGAACACCTGCTATTTGGAAAGGCGAGTCATCGCACTCTAAGCGGTCGATGGTTAAAGGGGCTGCGACGCAAAGATACGAAATAGTGTTATGGAAAAAAGGGAATGAAGCAGCTAAAAAACTGTGTTGTTTCTGATTATGTACATACGAGTTTCTAAAAATATGTTTAAATAAAATTTAGTTGCTGTGTGTTAGTCTCGCTAAAACTCAAAACCGTCTTGAACGGTGCCACACCCCCTATTAGGAAAAATTTATGAGTGAAGGTGCGGAGGGAGTGCGAGTTTGGGTGAGAGTTGGAGTTACAGTGGGAATGGAGTGGTAGTAGGGGCGAAAGTTGAATTGGAAGTGGAATCGAAATTTGGATTGGAAGTGGGAGTAGGAGTGAGAGTGCTAGTGAGAGTGGGTGTGAGAGCGGAGGTAGGAGTGATTGTAAGAGTGGGAATTAGTGTGGGAATAAAAGTGAGAGTATGAGTTGGAGTAAAGTTGGGGTGGGAGTAGAAATCAGATTGAGAGTGAGAGTGAGAGAGATAGTGAGAATAAGAGTAAGAGAGGCAGTAGCAGTGAGAGTTGGAGTGGTAGGGAGATAAATTGAATAAGTGAAGGACAAGAAACAAGGCAACCATCTTCCTGTTTGTACAGGATAATGTTATTCATGTACATGTGTAACTGTTTACAGTATCCCAGCGCCAGTTTGGCAAGTCGTCTTATGAATTTCAGGGACCGGGGATAAGTCACCAAATGCCATTTCTATCCATGTTTGTTGTTCAGTGAAATAAAAGTAATTGAAGAAGCTGTGATAAGCGTCATCTATATATATTCTCTCGAAAGTGTATATACTCTCTCGGAGCTAGTCTTAGGCTATGATTTTCGTCTGGTAGAGATCTGCCTCTTCAGCCATAATCACGGGATTAGGTTCCTTTCACTTTCTCATCTGCAGAAAAAGAGTTATCGTTTCATTGGAACGTGACGGGTCAAAGCCTAGCGCACAACCTAGGAACGGGACTTGGATTTTAGTCGCCTTTCACGACAGGCATACCTACCACGGGTATATTCTAAGCCCTTCATAGCCCACAGGGAGTAATTACTGGCACATGCTGATGACATTGATATTTTTGGTCTGAACAAACACGCTGTGAGTTCCTTCTCGGCATTTGATAAAGAAGCAAAAAAAGTGGGTCTTGCGGTAAATGAGGACAAGACAAAGTATGTTATTGATGTCATCCAACGAATCGGCGCATTCGCGCTTTGACAGCCTTGTCACGGTTAACGTCTGTTAATTCGAGACTGTGAAGGATTTCTTCTATTTGGGAACCAGCATTAACAACAAAGACAATTTGAGCTTAGGAATCAAAAGGAGAATAACTTTTGCCAACAAGTGCTACTTTGGTTTGAGTATGCAAATGAAAAGTAAAGTCCACTCTCGACGAACGAAAAATCACGCTCTACAAGTCGCTCATCATACCTGTCCTGGTGCGTGCCTCGCAATCATGGACGGTGGCGGTAAAAGATGAGATGGTTATTGGAGTGTTCGAGAGAAATGTTTTCCGGAAGTTTTATGCTCCTGACCGTGATGCCGACGGCGAGTATCGAAGGAAGTATAATGATGAGCTGTATGAGCTTCACGCAGATTCGACGAAAGTGCAGCGAATAAAAATCCAAAAGCTTCGCTGGCTAAAGCCCCTATTACTGATACTTAGCAAAGACTTAACCTGACTTGGCGTAAACTTCGCAACTTAGCCATAATTATACTCCACTTGGCGCATACAATCTGGCATCATAATCAGCGTTGACATTTATTTTTAAATAAATGTTAATTTGTATGACAAAATGTCAAAATGAAATGGAAACAAACAAATGGCATCTCAAAATGTAAAAGTAACTTAGAACTTACATAGAAAATCAAAATTCAACAGACTTCTAAGTCAAGTTAAGTGTTACCAAGTTTTGAGTAATCAGTAACATGCAATGTTCATTTAACAGAACTGTAAGTGGCAGTTCTCATGTTTTGCCGATGAACGAAGACGCTCCGGCCAAGAAAGAGTAAGGTTCTCCCCCTGAACTGAGGGGCGACAGGTGCAAGAAGACTTGACCTCTCCTGGTGCTCTCAATTGACATCAGATATCGCAAAACAGGGATAGCTGGCGTGACTTGTAACGAAACGACCAGAACCGCTTAGACAGTTAAGAACCGATTAATGATGATGACAGCATTGAAAAGGCCTTTACAGCTAAAGTGACTCTCGGGCCCATTATAGTATTTAGAATTAGACATCAAATACGAAAGTAACAGTAAAAAACGTTAATTCTAATGATTTTTATTATTTTATTAATTTATAAATTTATTTCCTTTTTTAATAATTTCCGTGCTCTAGTTATTATTATTATTTTTATTTTTCGCACATATTTGCTTATGCGTGTCCATATCTGTACACACTTATGCATGCACACATACATATGTATGTATAAGTTATATACTTACACTCAATATGAGTAACAAATATTATTATTCCCTTATTTATCGCTCTCATTAAGCCGATGATTAAAAATCCCTAGCTCAACCTTACGCTCGGTCTCATTTTTTAGTTAGTCGTTGGTAAGGTGTTAAAAAGTGAACTAATAATTGCTAGTGTCATCAAAATTATATGTCCGTCGTAATATAACTTTTACAAGAAATAAAAACTAAAGTATGTGTATAAAACATATTAAAAACGAACGTGCTTTGATTCTTTAATTAGTTAGATAAAAGATGAAGGACTTAAACGTATGGGTTTACTTCTCCAGTTATTTATACTAGAAGTAAATCTAAATCTGGCGACGAGGAATGCGACACGAATCGTAATAAACAATAAATTGAATTGACGGCAAATAACAAGAACTGTGAATTATTGTTAATGTTAACTATAAACGCGAAAAACTCTATAAAAAGCGGTGTTATATTCCACAGACATATATGTGAATTTGCTAAATTGGAAAAAACAACGCTTAAATAACCAAAAAACACCTTTAGCGACAGAAAAATTTTGTTTTTGCTTCAAAGTGTGAGTTAATACAAAAATCTCCGCACCTAATAAGAGATATTTAAAACTCTGTAAAATATTAATACCAAACAAGGAAAAACCATTGGTGCAGTAACATACAAATTACAAAAACAAAAAATTGCTTAAAAAGTGAACTTTGTCGTCGTTTTGCAAAACTGTAACCCGTTATAGCGGTATACTCAATTCCAATAATTGATAAAGAGAATAAAAACTAAAAGAGTGAGAATAAGTGTTGTTTTAAGTGGATACACATTTTGGTTCACTCAGCATTGTTCCTAAACCTAAAGTGTATATATGCATCGCTACCGACAGCGTGCAGTTGAAGACTCAACTTGTTGCGTACAAGTATATGTTGCTATGCAAAATTTAAGAACATGGTGTGTGCATATACATGTTGATAAACAATAAAAAGTTGCTTAGCAAAATTACGTTGCAACGAAACAAAACTTGCGTATAAATAAATGTTGTGATGTTGTATTAAAAACATGAAAAATGTTAACTTTTAAACCAGAACAAAAGAACTAATATACAACTTTAGTACGGCCTTACCTCTAAAACTTTTTCGAACAAACCAAATAAATAAATATAAATAATAACAACAAAATAAAATGGCACTGACACTAGCAGAGGCGTTAAGAGAAGCACGCAGCATACCATTTTTTGATGGGCAAAGTGAGTATACAATCACACACTATTTAAGAAACGTCACAACAATTTTATCGCTAACAAAACCAGAAGAGCAACATATTATTTCCACGGTTTTGTGCAACAAATTGAAGGGTCGAGCGTTACATGTCGTACAACAACTTACCGAACCAAGCTGTCAAGACATATGGTCCAAACTAAAGGAAGAATTCGGTATCAAATCTACATTTTTAAGCCTAAGAAATGACGCAATGAATGTAAGAGTTTTAAATATTGAAGATTTGCACAGTAAGTTAGGAAGTATTTTACACACTATGAATACAAAATATAATTTAGAAGGTGCAAATGATCCTTTATATACACCACAAAATAATTCAAAACTAATTTTTGACGGTTACTTACAATACTTGCCTTTTAATGTAAAAACTTTGTTGCTACAAAATAAAATCAATAATATGGAAACTGCTCTCATATACTATTTAAAAAATAATATGTTAAAAGATATTAATCTAAACAGTGGTACTATGAAGGTTGATGTTCACTCAAAAAATAATACTTTTAATCGTAATCTCCCTACTAGTTCCAATGCGTTCCTTCATAAAAGTAATACAAATATAGAAAATGATGCAAGTTTTTATAGAAATAATTCAAAAAGTCACTCTAATTTCAACTCAAATTTTAAGAACCATACTAGAAATCATGAAAATATGAACTATTATGCAAATTTTAACAACAATTTTAATAAAAATAACAACAGTAATAATTACGGCAGAGATAATGCCAGTGGGAATGTTCGGGGTAGTCCTAGTGGTCATAGAAACTTAGCATATGCAAACAACTCTGGGAGGTTTTCAAATAATAATAGGCAGTCCCATGTTGTTCCAATGGAAGTAGACAACATTGAAAATTTTCAGATTTCTCCACATCGACCAACTTATCCCTGATAGATTTAACCTTTGAGGGTATTTTAATAAGGTGCTAGTCGATACCGGATCGGCTACCACATTAGGCGACCTTCGAACCTTTGGTAATTTCAGCAGCATTGGAAAAACCTATCCTTGTAAAAACACTCTTTGCATCCGAAATCATAACAGATGAAGTCGTGGTAAGTACTCCTGCAGAATTTGATAAAGAAAACGAAACAATTTCCATTAAATTATTAAATTTAAAGAACAAGCCATTCCACTGCATACTGGGACTAAATATTCTAAACCCTCTAAACTTTCTCATTGATTTTTCTCAAAATGTAGTACATGTCGGTAACAAGCCAATTCCATTCGCTACTAATAACGTTTCAAATTACTTTCCTAACAGTACAAAATTGTAAGCAACCCTACTATCGAATTAACAATAACGACCCTGTTGTCACTCTCACTGGCAACCCAGTTGAAACATGACGATACGAATCAAATTAACGAAGGACAGTAGTAGTTAACGAGAAAGCGAAGCGTACCAATCGGAGAAACTAAAAACGTAAAATCTCATTCTATTAATTAATTTGAAATATATTATTAAACTCTGTAATTGAATTGTTGAATTAAAACCAGTTCCTCAAATTTAAGAAACAATCTAAAATGTTTCTATAGTTCAGTAGAAGGGATTATTGCCCAAGAAAAACAGAGTGTGAGTGATTTTGCAAATTATATGTATGCATATACGTACGTGCAATAAAAAATCTCTGTATAAACTGTGTTGGCATAAAATATGCATGAGCTTATGGAAAATATAAAGTTTTGTACTTATAATTGCTTTGCGACATATAGATATATATATATATGTAAAGGTGCATGAACATGAATATGCACGGTCGAAAAGTTTAAGGGGCATATTCGTGGTGAAATCCGTTTGCAACATACGTACATACATACAGGTGCAGAGCGTTCGAGAAATTACTGACGTCGGTGTGTTAGTGAATTTCATCATATTTTGTGCGCGCATGTTCGGTAGTGTAATTGCAACGCGAATAGCATTCACACCAACAACAACGTAAATATTAGCGAGTAACGACAAAATTTCAAATGTATAAAAACGAGCAAGAACAAACGAAAATAAGTGCGAGCAAATAAACGGCGAAATCGGTTGAACGAAGCAAAGAACCGGGTGGAAAATAAAAGCGATAAAAAGAAACGACTGAAACGAAACGTGAACGGCAAAGTCGTAAACAAAACAAAAACGAAAATATGGGTGGAAATCAGAAACCAAAACAAAACAAAGTGCAAAGTGAAATGCAGCAGAACGATCAATATGAGGTATTTAAAATTGCCGATATGAAAATCGATCAATTAAAATCGGTATTATCGCAAAGAAATTTAGCAACGACAGGCTCGCGCGCTGAACTTGTGCAGCGTTTGCTTGACAACAATGGTTCTGATGAAATTGAGGTGCAAGTGCCACCGGTGATGTCAAGAGCAAATTCAAATGCAAATGTGAGTGCGGGTTCTAATGTTCAAGAGCAAATAAACGAGCTTCGGGGCGCTTTAGATAATATAGTCGCGTTATTGCAACAAAGCGTATCGAATCAAAAGGTACAAAACGAACCTTCGCGCGAGTCGGTAACAACTCCCATGACAACAACTAGTATGCAAAGCGGGAATGGGCGAAAGGAATCTATTAAAGAAATAAGTGAAACAATTCCGGAATTTGATCCGACAAACCCCCAATCGCTTACGGTAGAGCAATTCACAGACCGCGTTAGTAGTGTCGTGCAAGCGTATCAATTTGATGAAAAGTGTGTACTTCTAGCTGTGTATAGTAGATTGCGTGGCGTAGCGCGTATGTGGCTCGATGCCCAACCAAGAGTACACACCTCATGGAACGATTTTTCAAATGATTTAGTGGCAGAATTTGGTGTTCACCTCGATGAGGGTCAGATACATCGGGTGATGGGTGAAAATGTTCGAAAATCAAATGAGCGAATTAACGATTACTGTTTCCGTATTTGTGCGCTTGGTAGACAATACCGGCTTAGTGAATCCGCGATAATTAATTACATACGCGCCGGCTTACAACATCGTGAACTACAAATCTCAATCGCCGCGATGAGATTTAAAACTGTCAAAGAAATGCGGGAAGTAATAGAAGACTATCTTTCCAATCGTAACAAAATCAGCGAAGTAAAAACTAGAAATGTGTCGGTAAATGGGCAGGAACAACAAACACAGCAAACAACGAAATCATCAATAAAGTGTTATAACTGCAAAGAGGTAGGTCATATTTCTAGTAAATGTCCCAAGCCGCAGCGGCGCGCTAGGTGTGTAGATTGTAGCAAAGTACATGCTAAAAATGAACCACAAAATTGCGGTAAGCGGGGATATGATATCCGTCGAACCGAAATGTCAAAATTAGATCAGTGCTTCACAAAACCAATCGAAGTTGGCTCTGAAACTTTTAAGGCATTTATAGACACTGGCAGCCAGTGCAGTATGGTGCGGTCGTCGGTAGCTAAAACACTAAACATGACACTCGACAAGTGTCAAACGCAACTAAACGGCTTTGGGGGCGGTAGTCAAGTTATACAAGAAATGTGCACTTTGAATATAAAAATAGGTAAAGCGAATGTTAATGCTATATTCTACGTGGTTGATGACGTATTGTTACAAACAGACTTTCTAATCGGCCAAGATATATTAATGAATAAATCGGTAAAATTCGAAGTAAACGATGGCCAGTCAATTTTGGCAAGCAAACGCGTGGTATTAGATGGCAGTAGAAATTTCGATGTTGGACAATTGGTGGCAGATATACAAGACCAATCAAATCGTTCAAAAGTATACGCGGTTTTAGAAGAATTCGGTGATCTGTTTGCGGAAGGCTTAAACGGCATCGGTAAGACGAATCTAATCGAAATGACCATCGAACTTAACGATAATAAAATCATAGCGCAATCTCCGTATCGTATACCGGCACCAAAAAAAGCACTAGTTACACAAATGATAAATGAACTCGAAACCAACGACATAATAACTAAATCTGAGTCAGAATATGCTAGTCCTCTCGTGCTGGTTAAGAAAAAAGACGGCGGCGATCGCCTTTGTGTAGATTATCGACGGTTGAATCAACTAATGATAAAAGAAATATTTCCGGTTCCAAATATAGAAGAGCGTTTGTACGAAGCGAAGCAGTATAAATTATTTACGGTCTTAGACTTAAATAGCGGCTACTATCAAATACCAATCGCTACTAGTTCTCGGAAGTTTACGGCCTTTATTACTCCGGACGGGTTATATGAGTTCAAAAGAATGCCTTTTGGCCTCAAAAACGCTCCTATAGCTTTTCAACGATTAATGGCGAAGGTTCAGGATAAGACGAAACCAGGCGATATGCTATTATATATGGACGATATTTTGATAGGTGGAAATTCGGTTGACGAAATGGTAGATAAGTTGCGACGCGTACTCTCTGCCTTAAGACAAGCCGGGCTTACCCTAAACGCAAAAAAATGTACGTTTTTAAAAACTTCTATAACTTTCCTGGGTCACGAAATCACCCCTGATGGAATAACACCGGGCGAGGTGAAGACACAAGCTATATCAGAATTTGCTATACCAAAGAATGTAAATGACGTTCGGCGTTTCCTCGGACTCAGCGGATATTTCCGAAAATTTGTCCCTGGCTTTGCATTGATCTCTGAACCGTTACGAACACTTTTGAGGAAGGGCGTCGATTTTCATTGGTCATTAGAGCAAAGCAAGGCATATACCCAACTCCAACGCGCATTAACGTCAAAACCTATACTAACTGCTTATCGAGTGGATACTGAACACGAACTCCACACAGATGCAAGCTCCATCGGGTTGGCTGATGTACTGATGCAGCGAGAAGGTGACGACATCAAGCCTGTTGCCTACTATAGCCGAGCAACGTCTCCCAGTGAAAAGAAGTTCCACAGTTTCGAGCTGGAAGCGTTGGCTGTGGTGGAGTCGCTTGAACGTTTCAGGCATTACATATACGGCAAGAGTATCGTCGTAAGAACCGATTGCAATGCAATTCAAACGGCAATGAAGAAAAAGGAGTTGATTCCACGTATAGCGCGTTGGTGGCTCAAGATTCAAGATTATGATATTGACATACAACATAGACCTGGCAGAAGAATGGAGCACGTCGATGCCCTAAGCCGAGCTCCAGTGGAAGAATCGATAGAATCAGATACAGCACATTTACGCGTATCCAAAGTAGTTATCGACGAAACCGACTGGCTATTCAGCATGCAACTCCAGGACGACACGCTACGAGGTATCATCAACGAAATCCAGGCTAAGGGTCTATCATCCGACGGAGACTACGTAATTAAGGATAATAGGCTATTTCGGCGAGTAGACCACAAATCGTTATGGGTCGTCCCTAAGACCCTAAGGTATCGAGTAGCGCAAGACGCTCACGACCGTGCTGGACACATGGGGGTGGAGAAGACAATACAACGACTAATTGATCACCTCTGGTTTCCCAGGATGCGCAACTACGTTAAAAACTACTTAAAATCTTGCGTGGAGTGTGCATTCTACAAGCATAAGGGTGGGAAAATGGAAGCCCAGTACCATTTCGACGATATTGAGCCCATCCCATTTAAAACTGTTCACATGGACCACCTCGGACCGTTCCCCAAGAGCACTAAGCGAAATGAACATCTCTTGGTCATCGTCGACGCGTTCACCAAGTTTACTATTCTGCGAGCAGTAAAGAACACGTCCACTAAATGCGTAATTGATATATTGAATGATGTAAGTAGTTTCATAGGCATGCCCGAGCGAGTTGTCACCGATCGCGGAACAGCATTTACCTCGCGTGATTTCAAGAGATACTGCGACGACAACAATTTCAAACATATTCTAACTGCGGTGCGAACGCCTCGAGCAAATGGTCACGCCGAACGAACCAATCGCACCATATTATCTATGCTTCTCCCAACCACAGAAAACGACAGACACTGGGATGAAAATATCCGCAACGTCCAGTGGTGCATCAATACCATGAACAATTCAACTACGCATTGTACTCCCTATGAGTTACTATATGGGTTTCAACCACGCGATATCCTGAAGAACAAAATCGTCTCTAGCCTACATAACAGCGACTATCTTAGCGACGAGGAACTCCAAAACATTCGAACTACCGCAGCGTCGCGAGTTAACGACCAACGAGCAGCCGCTAAGCTACGATTCGATAGAAAATGTGTAAAACCAATGTGTTTTGAAGAAGGCGATTTAGTACTTGCTCAAAATGAACCTCCTAGCACTGGGTGTTCACGGAAACTCGAGCCTCGCTTTAAAGGCCCGTTCATTGTCACGAAGGTTCTCGACAAAGACCGATACGTGATTGAAGATTTACCAAAATCAAAACGCTCACAAAAACATTATACATCTATCTTTTCTGCCGATAAATTAAAAAGGTGGTGCTCATTACCACCCGAAGAAGGAATCGATGGTGAACTTGATCGAGACTCTGATCCTGGTTGCGGTAACGAGGTCGTTCCCATTGAGTCGGATGGCCGACTGTAAGCAACCCTACTATCGAATTAACAATAACGACCCTGTTGTCACTCTCACTGGCAACCCAGTTGAAACATGACGATACGAATCAAATTAACGAAGGACAGTAGTAGTTAACGAGAAAGCGAAGCGTACCAATCGGAGAAACTAAAAACGTAAAATCTCATTCTATTAATTAATTTGAAATATATTATTAAACTCTGTAATTGAATTGTTGAATTAAAACCAGTTCCTCAAATTTAAGAAACAATCTAAAATGTTTCTATAAAATTGTATGCCTTTTGTTCCGAAACTGAAACATATCCTGACAACTTTCTGTTGGATAAGAACAATTTTCAAATAGATCTATTAATTAACTCCGATTTGAATACTGAAGAACGGCGTCTGTTAAAATTATTCATATTAAAATACAAAAATTTGTTTTTCCAAGAAAGACAGTACCTACCTGCCTCAGAATCTGTTAAACATCAAATCATAACGAAACCTCATGCTCCTCTATACAGTAAAAATTATCGATATCCATATGCGCTGGAAGAAGAAATAAATACCCAGTTGAAGTCTATGCTGGACAACGGAATAATTAGGCCTAGCAAATCACCTTACAACTCCCCCCTCTGGATTGTTGAAAAGAAATCAAGTTGCGCTAACAAAAAGAAATGGCGTTTGGTAATAGATTACCGAAAACTTAATAGTCTTACTGTCGACGATAAATTTCCATTGCCAAACATAGAGTCACTTTTTGAAAAGCTGGGACGAGCGCAATACTTCTCCACAATTGACCTTGCAAAAGGATTCCACCAAATATTGATGGACGAAGCTGATGTAGAAAAAACCGCTTTCTCTGGACCAAATGGGCATTGCGAATTCACACGCATGCCATTTGGTTTAAGAAATGCGCCTGCAACCTTCCAGCGCATGATGAACACGATTTTAAGCGATTATATTAATAAAATATGCATAATTTATATGGATGACATATTAATATTTTCTACATCTATAACCGAGCATTTTGAGAGTTTAACTAAAATATTTAATCGTTTGTCTGAAAACAATTTAAAAATACAATACGATAAATGCAATTTTCTATCAAGGTATACAGAATTTCTAGGTCATATCATTACACCCGATGGTATCAAACCAAATTCGCAAAAAAATAGAGGCTATACAAAAGGTAAAATTACCACAAACCGTAAAACAAATCCAATCCTTTTTAGGACTGACGGGCTATTACCGCAAATTTATTAAAAACTATTCTGCTATAGCTGCCCCTATAATTAAATATTTGGGAAAAAATGAAAAAATCAATTTAAAGGACAAAGAATATATCGAGGCGGTTGACAAGTTAAAATTCATAATGACATCACCCCCACTACTAGCGTTCCCAGACTTTTCCCAAAAATTTGTCGTGACTACTGATGCAAGTAATGTTGCAATAGGCGCTGTCCTAAGCCAAAATAATAAACCAATTTGTTTCGCTAGCCGCACATTAAATGGATCCGAGAAACGTTACCATACACTAGAAAAAGAGCTTTTAGCAATAGTGTGGGCGGTGCGGCACTTCAGACCTTATTTATTCGGACGATCATTCGTTGTACAAACCGACCACCAACCCTTAAAATGGCTGTATTCCATGAAGGATCCAAGCCCACGAGTTTTGAGGTGGAAAACATTGCTTAGTGAGTACGACTTTGAAGTTGACTATATTAAAGGTAAAGAAAATAATGTGGCTGATTTTTTAAGCCGGCAAACAGATACTGTTTCAGTAGGAAACGAGGAAAACTATGACATTAAGTCTTTGTTCGAAAATTCAATTGAAACGGTGCATTCAGCAATTGAAAATCTAAATGAGCACTTCCTTATCTCTGAATCAATAGTAAATAAATACACAACTCAAATACGACTGGTGAAAAATAAGACCGTTGAAAGCGAAGTACTATACAAAAAATATCAAATCCTTTATATAGCTCAAGCAGATTTACACAAAAGTAGTTACCTTACGGATCTATTTAGAAAATATATAAAGAGGGGAACAATAGGAATTCATTCAGAGCTTCCTAATAACCTATACAATATTGTCCAAGAGAAATTAATAAGTTTGTTTTCAAATGAGAGGAAATTAAAATTTACTAAGTGTTGTTATAAGGCGGTAGATATGAAAACAGAGGAAGAAATTCTAGAAGTAGTGGAGAAAGTACATACGGAAGGAAACCATAGAGGAGTTTTAGAAAATTATGAGCAAATGAAACTTACGTATTTTTTCCCTAACCTTAAAAAAATAATTAATAGGTTTATAAATAAATGCGATACATGCAACGAAAATAAATACGCGAGAAAGCCTTTAAAAAAACTTTTTAATCACACCGAGACTCCTAACAGTCCTAACGAAATAGTACATGCTGATATTTTCTATTGTTTTCGCACATATTTTCTGACAACTATCGACAGATTCACTAAACTAGCTTCTGTACACAAATTACCCGATAGGAACATGGTCACCATTAAAATTAAACTTCAAGAAAGATTGGCTTCGCTAGGAAAACCTAAGAAATTAATAATGGACAATGAATTTAACAATTCTCTCATAAGATTGTTCTGCCGCGAAAATGGTATAGTACCCCACTTCACCACTCCGAACAGCCACACTGGCAACGCCGATATTGAAAGGCTTCATTCCACACTGCTGGAACATATCCGTATTTTAAAAAACACTGAAAACTCTCTGGAAATGGAGGAGATTATGATTAAATCAGTTGATTACTACAATAATTCAATTCACAGCTCAACCAACGTAAAGCCGATAGATTTTATTAACAATAAAAACATTTATCTTAAAAAAATCCAAAATTTTACCTACAAGAAGAAAAGACATACCATAGAAAAAATTAATGCTAAACGAGAAAACGTGCCAAATTTTGATAACAACAAAGTTTACATGAAAAACCCTCTCGCTAGCAGAAATAAAACTGCTAAAAGATTTATTAAATTAACCAATAGTTTTCCAAATAAAATCGACATAGCTAATATTAAAAGGCCACCCAAAAAATGTAATTAAATTCATAAAAACTTATATATGTATATAAATATATATAATGTTAATATAAACAAGAGGAAAATATGGTAAAACCGCAAAAATGTATTTGCAAGAAATGATTAACGTCGTGGTGACGTAATATCGAACGTGTCTCATGTATCTAACGTTTGTTCATTATTCGATCAGTCACATTTTGTATACATATGTTTATGTAGATATCGCTGTTAAAAATTTACAATTTACAAAACAAAAATTTTATTATGTGAAGCATATAAAGAAAACAAAAATTTACATTGTTATCACAGTTCGGACATAAAATATCTTTTATTATATATAATGCTCAGGCATTTATCGATTTATAATTTAATACAAGGAACAATTTTTTGAAATTTGAAAAATACTGTAACAATTAAAAGTTAACAAAAAAAAAAAAAAAAAAACCAAAGAAATATATATATATAACATTGTAACTTCAAAATTCGCAGGGACGCGAATTCATTAACGGAGGGCGAGTTATATACTTACACTCAATATGAGTAACAAATATTATTATTCCCTTATTTATCGCTCTCATTAAGCCGATGATTAAAAATCCCTAGCTCAACCTTACGCTCGGTCTCATTTTTTAGTTAGTCGTTGGTAAGGTGTTAAAAAGTGAACTAATAATTGCTAGTGTCATCAAAATTATATGTCCGTCGTAATATAACTTTTACAAGAAATAAAAACTAAAGTATGTGTATAAAACATATTAAAAACGAACGTGCTTTGATTCTTTAATTAGTTAGATAAAAGATGAAGGACTTAAACGTATGGGTTTACTTCTCCAGTTATTTATACTAGAAGTAAATCTAAATCTTATAAGCGACACTCCCCTTATCAATACTCAAACAATAAACACTTAATCATTTACCTGGTATATCGACTAAACAACCAACACACAAATTGACCAAAACGTCTGTTTTCAAATACGCTTACAGCGCTGCCAACGTCTCGCTTTTACTGCCCAATATAAAGCATACACAGCATGAACCTCGCACACACACGCAAACATTCAATAACAATGGCCGTATACTCCCACTAGGCAATGGTGCGCCAATTGAATGGGGCGGGGCTTAAATCGTTTTTCATTCTCTCGTTCGATCGTCGCACTGTGTCATGCAGATACAAGCACGCACATGTGTAGATATGTATGCACATATGCATGTGTTTAACGATATGAGCGATGTGTAAATATGACTTGTGTGTTGTCCACCTGTTTGTTGGGTGAGGAGATGAAGTTGTGTATGTGGTACGTATGGGCATGGACGGCTACTCATATGCCGTCGGTTAGTTTTGTTTTGAGTTGTGTATTATGATTTTTTTACTAGGAAGATATTCAATTATTTTTCGTACCTATGTACTTGCGAACTTTTAGGTTAAAAGCCAAATTAAACTTCCCTAATCCTAACGCCATAGTCGTACCCATACCCATATCCATAACCATCTCCAATGTGATCGATTAATGGTGCCTTAACCTAAAAATCGTAAAAATTTCATAAAAATGAAGAAAACGCAAAAAATTACTAAAATATTCCACAAAAAATATGTCTCTTAGTCATAACGTGTCCAAAGCAATGAATAAAATCTACAAAAAGTTATTAAATTTACCAACTCAAATATTTTTCGGTTATGGATATGGCGAGAAACCAAAAACCATTTGGTCGGCTATGGTATGGTTATGGCGTTATCGTTATGATATGGCACCATTAATCGATTACATTGATTTCCATAAGGTGAACATACCTGCTGTTTTATCTGGTTATGGTTTTATGGTTATAAGTCACCATTATTTGGCCCTTAAACCTGCGACATCTCATTCTAATATACTTGTATATCTTCTCTTAGGTTGTGCGAGTTGAGTATAGAGGTAACTATGGCATAATTATAAAAATAGACCAGTTGAAATTTTAGCGCCCATTTTGCGATCAAAGTATAATTCTAAGGTATACGCAATTCGATATGTATCGATAGGTCTTCTAGAGGAGCAGTGCAGGCCATTAAACAAATCAGGTTTGATATCGCGTGCAAATGAAGGAAGAACGTGTACATGGCTGTTTTAGTGGAGGTGTAGTGGGAGAGTCAGCACACATGAGTAAATGTGTAATTTCCTTTGCTGATATTCAAAGTGCTTACAAATTCAAACGAGAATATTCAAGTTGAAATATTTTTTCGTTTTGTTGGTTGAAACATTTTCATGTGCTACTTTGTAAGCTCGTACAATAAAATGAAATTAAATTAAATTAGATATATAAAACCAAATATAAGAAAATAAAAAATCAAGTAAAAATAAAAAAAAAAATAAAAGGTAATAAAGTCAAACTAACTAAAATCAAATAAAATAAACAAAGATAAAAAAGAACATTAAATAAAATAAAATAAAATAAAATAAAATAAAACTAAGTATAAAAAACTTAAATTAAATAAAGTAAAATAAAAAGAACGAAATAAAAAAATTGAATAAAAGTAAGTAAAACAACATAAAATTAAATTAAATTTAATGAAAAGATATACAATAAAATAAATACAAAAAATAAAATAAAACGAAATTTAAAAAAATAAAACTTAAGATTGTTTTAAATTAAATAAAACAAAATAAAAATTAAAATATATATATATCGTATGATAAAACGAAGTAAAATAAAATTAGCAAAACACAAATAATATAGAAAGAATAAAACACAATAAAGTTAAATGAAATAAATTAAAATAAAACCAAATATAATATAGTGAAAAACAAAATATAAAATAAAAATACGAACAAAATAAAATAAAATAGTACAGAATTAAATAAAGTAAAAAAATACATAAACAAGTAAGGAAGGTTAAGTTCGGGTGTAACCGAACATTACATACTCAGTTGAGAGCTATGGTGACAACATAAGGGAAAATAACCAAGTAGG
Organism: Eurosta solidaginis; assembly: GCF_040869045.1. Classification (NCBI taxonomy): domain Eukaryota; kingdom Metazoa; phylum Arthropoda; class Insecta; order Diptera; family Tephritidae; genus Eurosta; species Eurosta solidaginis. The sequence continues at coordinate 867,520 of NW_027136883.1, read as the reverse complement.
AAAATGAACCGAGGGAAACCCTGGAATGTGTTTGTATGACATGTGTATCAAATGAAAGGCATTAAAGAGTATTTTATGAGGGAGTGGGCCATAGTTCTATAGGTGGACGCCATTTAGGGATATAGCCATAAAGGTGGATCAGGGTTGACTCTAGAATGCGTTTGTACGATATGGGTATCAAATTAAAGGTATTAATGAGTATTTTAAAAGGGAGTAATCCTTAGTTCCATAGGTGGACGCCGTTTCGAGATATCGCCATAAAGGTGGAGCAAGGGTGACCCTAGAATTAGTTTGTACAATATGGGTATCAAATAAAGGTGTTAATGAGTTTTTTAAAAGGGAGTAATCCTTAGTTCCATAGGTGGACGCCGTTTCGAGATATCGCCATAAAGGTGGACCAGGAGTGACCCTAGAATTTGTTTGTACAATATGGCCATCAAACGAAAGGTGTTAATGAGTATTTTAAAAGGGAGTGGGCCTTAGTTCTATAGGTGGACGCCGTTTCGAGATATCGCCATAAAGGTGGACCAGGGGTGACACTAGAATTTGTTTGTACGATATGGGTATCAAATGAAAGGTGTTAATGAGTATTTTAAAAGGGCGTGGGGCTTAGTTCTACAGGTGGACGCCTTTTCGAGATATCGCCATAAAGGTGGACCAGGGGTGACTCTAGAATGAGTTTGTACGATATGGGTATCAAATTAAAGGTATTAATGAGAGTTTTAAAAGGGAGTGGGCCTTCGTTCTATAGGTGTTCGCCTTTTCGAGATATCGCCATAAAGGTGGACCAAGGGTGACTTTAGAATATGTTTGTACGATATGGGTATCAAATGAAAGGTGTTAATGAGTATTTTAAAAGGGCGTGGGGCTTAGTTCTACAGGTGGACGCCTTTTCGAGGTATCGCCATAAAGGTGGACCAGGGGTGACTCTAGAATGAGTTTGTACGATATGGGTATCAAATTAAAGGTATTAATGAGGGTTTTAAAAGGGAGTGGTGGTATTTGTATATGTGTAGGCGTTTTCCAGATATCGACCAAAATGTGGACCAGGGTGACCCAGAACATTATCTGTTGGATACCGCTAATTTATTTATATATGTAATACCTGCCAAGATTTTAAGGGTTTTTTATTTCGCCCTGCAGAACTTTTTCATTTTCTTCTACTTAATATGGTAGGTGTCACACCCATTTTACAAAGTTTTTTCCAAAGTTATATTTCGCTTCAATAAAACAATCCAATTACCTTACCATGTTTCATCCCTTTTTTCGTATTTGGTATAGAATTATGGCATTTTTTTCATTTTTCGTAATTTTCGATATCGAAAAAGTGGGCGTGGTCATTGTCGGATTTCGTACATTTTTCATACCTGTTACGTGGCTGACTGTTTGGGTGGTGAGGAGCGGCGGCAAGCAGGTATGCTTGCGGGCCCAGGCTAGCTCGTCGTCTTGGGCGGGGTATTGCACCACCGACCTCACCCGCAGCCACATGAACAAAAAAAAGGTTCATACCTGCATGTGATTACAAAGGAAAGCTGAAATAGATAGAAATAGACGTGAGGGGCAAAGTTATAGAGGGGAAAGCATGAGGGGCAGAAAAAGGTGAAGGCCTGTCCTGTCAGGTGGAGTCTACCCTCCCTCTGCAGTGCAACTTGCACTGCACCGTGGGCACTGTGCTGACTCCTGTTTACCTTACAGTGCCCCCAAACCTGACCTGAGTCTGTCCATCCGTCAATAAGTCATTTCCCTATTAGTCACCTTCACCTTACCTTAACGCGCGCAAGCGCGGCACCAACACCAAAATTCGACTTAGCCCCGCATTATGAATGTCTTAAAATTTCATCCAGACATAATTCTTATAATTTATTTACAAAATTTTTTTGGTTTACAAATTACCAACTAATACCCTACTACTAGTTCAATAATTTCAACAAACTTTAAAATCAAAATTTACTACAAAATAATTTTCCAAGGGCTTCAAAAGTTTACTCAAAGTAACAATAAAAAAATTGCTCAAACTTAATGCTAACTTTTATTACTGGCGAACATTAAAAATTCATAAGAGTGCAAGAACCAGTGGATACATTCCAAATTCAATTCTATAAAAAAAAATACCTACGACTAATAGACCCAGTGTCTGGCCTCAAACAAAAAAAATTTAAACTTTTAGGGCCACCCTAATGCGATATTATTACTAAGACCTAGTTCTAAGCCCTAAAATTACAAATTCAAATAAAATAAAATAAGAGGGCGAATAAGTAAAAAAATCCAAGTACCCTAATCTCTGACCTACCGCAACCTCACCAGCAAATCCAGCATCAATTTTCTACAACGTAAAAGTAGGTCATCTAAAAAGGTATGTAGGTGCAATTGTATGTTTGAAAAATTCTTATGTATGCATATATATTATTTTGGTTTCCTTTGTCAACGCCAATTCCTTTTCTACTTTAGCAAGACTAGGAAAATTGCCTGGCAATATATGTACATACATACATACGTGCATATATACTCTTCCAAATGTTAAATATTATCACTCACCGTGTCACTCACTCCGTTGAAGGCGCCTGCATGAAGTTGAGCTCGCGAGCTGTAAAGAGAAAACACTCAAAGCATATATGCTCAATGCACATACATTTATCCGGCACACTATTCTTTCTCCGCACTCAGCAAGACCACTCGCTTGTGATCTTGGATATTGAGTTAGTTAGTTTGACAAAGCGTCGATGACAATACCAAAATGCCTGCTACTGTGTGCATTCCTATTCAAAAAAAAAAATTTACTAGTTTTCTGGTTTCTTTCCGGGATGGGAGTGCACCGGAGGCCTCAGAGACCCCACGGGAATTACAGAAGAAAAAAAAATAATAAAATGCAGTAAGTGCCAAAGCAAGAAAACAATTATTAAATTAGCGAAAAGTTAGATGAACCGCATGGGTTCTTACACGAGTGTGTGGGTGGAAGTATGGTGAAAAAAAAAATAAAAAAAAACGAAAGTTTGCAAAAAAAGAAACAAAAGGAAGAAGAAAAGAAAAAAAAAGGCAAAAGGCACAAAAATGTGCAAGAATTCCTTCCAGTGGGAAAGAGATGAGAATTTGTGAAAGAAAACTTAAAAAGGTTCAAAGAAAAATTATCTTTGGTTATATCTTCCGTAAGCTTGCCCCGTAATCAAAAAAAAAACCTACTTTATTAAAAATATGACTTCCCCTTGATAACTTCGTGGCGTTTATGCCTACTTATGCCCTTTTTCCCAAATATCTACACCGCTAGTATGGTTAAGTACAAAAAAACCCAGTAACCATAATTAATTAATACAAATGTAAAGGACAAAAATGTATCTCGTGGACTGTGTTGTTTCTCCAATCTGGTAGCTGATCCAGTCGTGATGTTGTAGTTGTTACAATGTTGCCAGCACCCTTTTTCCAGTGTTATAATGAAATGTTTGAGTTGTTGTGGTAGTTTTGCTGGCCTATATAAGCATGAGTAATGGTAGTTGTTATGGTGGCGATGTATCCGTGTTGCCGACACCTGTTGTGGTTAGCCGCAGTGCATATGCATCGCAATTGTGGTGGTTGGAATGGTGTAATTGTCGGTGCAAGCCAATGTTAGTTGTTGTTGTGGATGCGTTTTACTCCGCCAATAAAGGAATGCTAACAGACTTGTGTATCAAGGGTATTGTTTTTGGGTGTTTTGCCGTCGGCTAAATAATAAAGTGTGGTGCTTGTGGATGCGTAGCAATTGTTTTTGGCCGGAATGTCACCAGTGTGATGTTGTTGTTGTTGGCGTTGCGTCGCCAAGTATAATGTATTTGCTTTTTGGCGGTACGCCGCCCATATACGTGCCCAGTGGGTCTTTCCCAAAGGAAAATCAATTGTGCGCTGAAATTAAATACAAAAGAAAATCTATTTAGAAATTCAAAAGCAAATGTGTATCTATGTGCATATACATAATTGCCTACGGATTTCTTGTCTGCATAGTCATATATTCATCTACATGCATATATTTGTATGCAGAGATGTATATGTCGATGCAAGTTTTCTTTTGGCTTGCTTGGGAACTAGGCTATATAGAAGCCAACTTCCCAGTGGGCATGCCAGGTTGGGAGAGAGAGTTAAAACACGGAAAGGTTACACTTACCTGGTTTTATAAATTTTGTTGGCGAATGGAAACTGCCGGACTAGGGTGTAAGTAGGCCTCGCAACTCCGCGCACTAAAAACTTTTCCAGGACTTTTCTGACGTCTTTAAATAACGCGCACTAAAAACTTTTAAACCTTTTGAAAAGGTCTGGCTAACTTGGCACTTCACACTTTTTTAGTTTATTTATTTTTTTTTTATTTTTTCCACTTCACTTCACTTGCACTGGGCACTGTTACAGGAAAACGTTTGCCCGTTGCCTAACGTTGCGCCCTTTTATAGCTACCGCCGTGGCAGGGGAATGTTACTCAGAAACGGAAAATTCCTACCTATACATGCCAAACTTTCTTCTCGGCTTTCCCGTATTTTTCATCCATACGTATTTTTCACTCATACCTTCACACGCTTACCGCTCCACAAAACGAACACCTACACAGATACATTTGGTTCGCGCCTTGGCCGCTTACACTGATGCATCCACACGTTCATAGCCTTTCACGAATACCCATCCACCTACATAATACCGAACAGAACAAACACATAGTTACATACCATTCGTCAAGGCTGCTAGGTTGTTAGCAACATGGTGAAATTTTTCTTATTGTAACAACATGATGCCAAGCGCAACATCTAATTTCCGTTCCAACATTGTGTTCCCTACAGGCACAATGTTGTCAATGTTAATGTTATCATGTTAATATTATTTTAATGGCAACATTGCGGCTAAGGCACGGACCTGGACACAAAACACATAAACACATAGACGCATATACACTCTGCCACTCATTCAAGCCAGTATGGAGACAGGCTGTCGTTACAGGCTCGCAACCGCCGATGGTGTCTGCACTATGGAGCGTGTGCGTAAAGAATCCAAACGCAGCCTGCTAAGTATTACTTCCTGCGTCCAACGTGTGGCCTCGACCCACGACTCAATGCCGGGCCTATTTTTTTTTTTCACGCCTTTAAACTTTTGCTCTGTTTACTTACGAACTAAGTCACTGGGCTAATGCTACTACTTAAACGTATATCACAGATACTACTCTACATATCTAATAGTAAATAAGATATCACAGATAAAATAAAAAAATAAATAAAAAAAATAAAATAAAATAAAATATCACAGTTAGCAGAACAAAAAAAAAATTTATAAAATAAAATATCACAGATGGCAAAAAAAAAATGTATATAAAAAAAATATCACAGATCAAATAGTCAAGTAGGTAAAATAAATAAAAGAATAAATAAATGCGAAAATAATCAAATAAATAAAAAGGTAAAAAAAAAATTGAATAAAAATAACTTAATAATATAATCACATACGTCAATAAATTAATAAATAAAATACGTCGATAAATAAATAAATAACATAGAACGAGAGTACTAGCACTACAAAAAACATTAAACTATTTTGCAAAAATGTCTTTAGCGTGGTATACGCCGATCTTTTTCCCATTGCTGTCGCCAAGCTCGTACATTGAATTACCTACAGAATTAAGTACGATACACTTTACTTGTTTCGGAGCTAGCTTGGCGTTGTAGTTATCGACCTGGGAACTTTGCTTAAAGTTTCGGCGATATACCACTTGTCCAATTTGAAACTTAACATCCCTACTCCTAGTGTCATATACCTTTTGGCTTCTTTCATGGGCCAACTTCAGCTCTTTCATAATTTTGTTCCTAATTAGTTGCAGTTTATCACCTGAGGCCTCTACCTCGCAATCCACATCCTTCACCGCTGCCAGCTTTCGGTATAGCTCATATGATGCAGCATGCTGTATCATAGGCATACCGAAAGTGGCGTAGTACGGCGACATGTTGATTGCTGCATGTGTAACGCTGCGGAGTGCAAATGCGGCATCACTGACGCATTTGTCCCAATTTTTCTGATTCTCTTTTATAAATGATCTAATGATCTGTAGGACAGATCGATTTACCCTCTCCGCAGCGTTACCCTGAGGTGAATAAAAGGCCGTTTTCACATGTTTTGTGCCATATTTCTCTAAAAAGTGACCGAACATCTCAGAAACAAACTGCTTTCCGTTGTCCGAATGTACATATTCGGGCACGCCAAAAACATGAAAAACATCCTTTTCCAAAAACTTGACTACCTCAGCTGAAGTCGCCCTTTTCATGGGTTTTAAGAACACGAACTTTGAAAAATGATCTAAACATACAAAGACATACACATTACCATCACTAGAACGTGGATAGGGACCCATAAAATCAATGAAAAGACGCTGGAAAGGTCGCTCTGTGAGCTTTTGCTTTCCCATCATGGGTTGTTTAAACACGTTTTGAGTTTTGTTAGTTTTGCAGGTTTCGCAGTCTTTTACATGGGCGCATACGTCGGTGACCATTCCTGGCCAATAATATTTTTGACGTAGTCGTGACAGTGTCTTGTGGATGCCACCATGACCAGCAGACGGTGAGCTATGAGACGACTCTACCAGCCCCGGTCGCAGTTCCGACGGAACCCAGAGCTTCCAGGTCTGGTCCGCTAGAAGATCGTCCCCGCTGTCGAATTGCGTCCGTTTATAAACGTAACCGTCCGATATGCATAAGTCTGGCAACTTATCTTTGTTCTCGGTCACCGTCTTTTTTAACTCCGTATACTCCTCCGACTCGAAGCATGGTGACTCGAGACACACGTCTATGGCTCTGTCGTTCGTCAGTATTTCGTCCATGTGCATTCGTGAGAGTGTGTCGGGAACCACGTTTTGCGCACCTTTTCGATGTTGGATATCGAAATCATAACCCTGGAGTTTCAAACTCCACCTTGCCAACCTCCCAGAAAGATCTTTCTGATTCATGAGCCATTTGAGGCTGGCATGATCAGTGATGATGGTGAACGGGGTTCCCTCCACGTAAGGTCGGAATCTCTTCACACTCACGATCGCGGCGTAGCATTCCAGTTCGGTGATGCTATAGTTCTTCTGCGCCTTATTTAGTTTTGCCGAAACGTAGGCAATCGGTCTTTCGTTCTGGTCATCGTCCAACTGGAACAAAACCCCTCCCACTCCGTCCGTTGATGCATCACATTGAATATAAAAACGACGCTTAAAGTCCGGATGTGTAAGCACCGGTGCAGAAACCAAACTCTGCTTTAAAATTTCAAATGATTTCGTTGCTTCGTCCGTCATTGCAAACTTCTTAATTTTGTCCTTTTTGAGGCAGTCGTGCAGTGGAGCTGCGATAGTCGCATAGTCCTGTATGAAACGTCGGTACCAGCCCGACATACCCAGGAACCGTCGTAGTTGCTTCGGGGTTTTCGGAACTGGAAAGTCCCTCACAGCCACCACTTTATTGGCGTCTGTCCTAATACAACCATCCCCGACTACGTATCCTAAATAGCGAACTTCTTTGAAACAAAACTTGCTTTTTTCTACGTTAATTGTTAACTTAGCCTCGCGAAGACACCGAGCGACCTTTTCCAATAAACACATATGGGACTCGAAATCTACAGAACAAACTAACAAATCGTCAAGATAAACAAAAACACATTCACGTAACGCGGCCGGAATGACCTTGTCCATGAGACGACACATTCGTTGTGCTGCATTGCACAACCCGAAAGGCATGACGGTAAATTGGTAAAGGGGTCGGCCAGGGACAGTAAAAGCAGTCTTTTCTCTTGACTTCTTCTCCAGAGGAATCTGCCAGAAAGCGTCCTTCAAATCTATCGCGGAAATAAATCGTGTATTTTGTAGTCGGCTGAGGATTCCATCAATGTGGGGTAAGGGGTAGGCATCCTTAATTGTTCGTTCGTTGACTTTGCGAGCGTCAAGGCATAAGCGGTTTTTCGTCCCTTTTATTACCAGCGATACCGGCGAATTCCAGCTGCTGTTGGACTCCTCGATGACTCCCATGTCCAACATTCGATCTAACTCTGCGTATATGAGTTTTTGAATAGCTGGTGAAATCGGGTAATGGCGCTGCTTTACTGGCAGATTCTCGTCAACCACCTCGATGACGTGTTCCTCCTTATCTGTTTGACCTAACCCTAATACCGCGAAGGACGGGAATTGGGCTTTCACACGCTCCAACCTATTATTTTGCTCCGGCGTTAAAACGTGCTGCACAGCATCGAAAGACAAGTCACCCTCGGCGGGCACGAGCTCCGCCACACTGGCACCATTCACACTACCACTCACACCCTTACTCACAACACTCATACCGAAAGCCTGCCAAAAATCTATCCCAAAATATACTTCCTGTTGTAGATCAGGAACTATCAAGAATTCTAATTCCTTGGTCGTATTATCCCACACGACTGGTAACTTTATGACCCCTACCACGGCGGTTTCCTCCCCGTTCGCGGTTCGGATATTTTGGCCCTTGATTGGCACAATCAAGGCTTCCTTTCCCCGAAGGAGTGCAGCTGAGTCTTTGCCTAAGCAGCTGGCACTCGCCCCTGAGTCCAAGAGAGCCAGGACCTCGTGACCTCCTATATTTGTTTTGGCGAAAAACCTATTATCTCCTTTCACTGTAACAATTGTTGAAACTATTTTATTCCTCAACCTTTTAAAATATTTCCTCTTTTCCCTCATCTTCTCTATCTTCATAAAATTTCTGTTTTTCCTACTTGCATTTATTGTATCACAAAATATTCTTTTTCTTGCTTCTTCGTACTCTAGCTTTCTTTGGTGTAAACTCTTAATCTCCTTCTTTTCCCGTGTCATTCCTGCCTGTTTCACTTCTTCCCTGTTTTCCGTATCCCTTCTCCTCAAAACTTTTATTTGAGTGTTGCCGGGTTGCCTGTCTTCTGGCTGGAGTCCCCGGTCAACTCCGCCAGCCTCGGGTTTCCCTGCTTGGGCTTAAAAACACAGAAGGACGAATCACTACCACAAGCAAAACAGACCATATTGTGGAACGAAGACGAACATTTATTTGGTTTTTGTGCTTCTGCCGGGTTTTTCACAAAGTGATCCACCGGCATACCGCACGAAAAACACAACATCAAGTGGAAGGGTGATGCACAAAAGGAGTTGACAGTCGACTTAGACGCAGGACTAACAGAAGGACGAACACTATTGGGATTGGCTGTGGTTTGGTGTTGGGGTAGGGATTGGGATTGGTGTTGGGGTGGGCGCTGAGGCTTCCTATCAAAAGCTTCGACTTTTGTTTCCCCTAATTGCTCTGGCTGTTCAAAATTAATTTCATTAATGACCCTCGACCTACTTTTATTTTCTTTAATAAGCTTTTCGGCTCTCTTGCATTCCGACTTGAGCTCCGCCAACGAGTCCATTTTTATGGCGAAGGTCAAGTTGGCCAGGTACGGTTTGAGGTTGCCCCTGATGATGCCAACCAACTCCCTCTCAGGGATCCTCTTCCGCAAACGGAATGTCATATTGTGGACTTCGGCATAAAAGTCATCAAAAGCTTCCGCGGGCAGCTGTTTCCTTTCCATGATTTCACGGATGATTTCATAGTCGGACTCGGCAGTCTTGAAGTGGCTCAGCAGCTCGGACTTTAGCTCAAAGTAGCCAAAGTTCGGCTCCTCCGCATGGTCTTCAAGGACCTGCCAATACCACTTCAAGGCACCGCCGGAAACCAGACAATGAAAGTCCGTGAAAAGCTGGAAGAAGGAAATATTATGCTGCTCGCGCATCCTTTCCACCCGAAAGATGAAGCTTTCGACGCTTATACCTTTACTTGTTCCATCGAATTTGATGTGCCACTTTTCTAAATCTAACTTTTTCCACCTTGGAGGGTCACTACCATCTCGCTCAGTCAACCGACTGCCACTCGGAATACCATTGCGGGTAGCAGGCTCCCCCCTACGGTTCTGAGGCTCGGGCGTGGATGCCACAGCGGACCGATGTCCCACCGCGTGACTGGATGCCTCCATCTCTGCCACGCGACCACCAAGATGATCGACGTTGGTCTTGATGCTCCGCACTTCACCCGCCATTTGCACCACCAAATCTTGTTGTTGCGCCATCATCGCCATCATGCGGCTCAGCTGTTCAACATTGGTTGCGTGATCACTGGCGTCGGTGCGAGGAGCATTTAGGCCACCGTGAACTACTGCTGGTGCGTTTCGCGAATGAACATCGCCCCCCTGTGCACCCACGTTCTCGCTGTCGGACATTTGGCACACCAAATCGATTTTCTGCGAGAAATTTAAACTATTTTCCGAGTCGTTGAACGACACCCCGTTCGCGAAAGACACCCTCAGCGGACGTTCAGGGCCAAACGATCCGAAAATCCGCGACGCGCACCTATTGAAGTAGTCTGTGGGCACAAAGTCGACAGCCCTGGGAATACCAGTGTCGATTTGATTGAACACCGAACCAGCGATCTGGTTTTCTAGTGCGGCCCTCGTAACGCTCCTAGTGACTGGTCTAGCAGTGCTCAGTATACCTAATCCCCCTGCAACACGATTCTCGGCCTCCTCGTCCTTGTCAGACATTCACTGTCTGAAGGAAACCCAGAAACAAAAGTAAACCCAAGTAAAATTGGAAAAATAAAAACGAATGGAATAAAAATTTTGCTCCGGACGCCCTAATGTATCAACGGGCACGATATCCCAAACTGCGAGTACCCACCGACGTTCAACTCAAATGGAAAAAAGAAGGAAAATTTAAAAATGTGACCCAAAGAATTAATTTCAATCAGAACAATCTGTGTATATTTGCAGATCGAAATAGGCTTAAGTCAATATAAAACAACCAGGTAATGTGATTCAAAAAAAAAAAAAAAAATAAATAATATAAAGATACCAAAAGAATTCAGTTTATATGTATAAAAGTAATATGTTAGTGTGTATGTGTATGTAATTCAATTAGTGTATATGTTTAAAAGGATTAAATTTTATGCCTTATATGTCCAGTAGGCAGACCTATAAAAATTACCCCAAAGCCGAAAAAAAAAATAACCGGGGGTATATGTAGTTGAAACCAAAAAATATTCAAATTCAAGTTGGTAAACTACGATACAAAGGTATGCAGGAAACAAATAAAAAAAAAAAAAAAAAAAATATAAATAGAGAAAATGCTCCCGAATTCAAGAACAAAAAAAAAAATGGTACTACTCTAGCCCTTCTATGAACCCAAAATAGTAAAAATCTTAAAATTAAATAAAAATAAGAAACAGTTTGTTATTATCCAGGCACTTTGTTAGTGGTTGTATTTGTAGTGGATTACTCCAAACCCAAAAATTTTAAAACACAATTTCAAAAAAAAATGTTTGGAAACAATCCTAATACGAAAATAATCCGTAAGAACATAAAAAAAACAAAAATAGTTTATAACTTCGAAACTTCAAAAATATTTAATTTTGACTTCGAACTAAAAAGTTAAGAAATGAAATTTAATGTATTTGTATTGGTGTCCGTGGTGCTGCCTTGGCGAAGGTTCAGCGAAAGTGGTTAGTCCGTCTCTATGTATTTGAAGTCTGGTCAATCGTGCTGTCCGTGGAAGTGTGGCACTTCACGTTCGAGAACTTGTTCCTAAGCGTGGATGCCACACCTCCTACTCCTAAATATCGTGGCGACGACTGTAAACCTCACTTACCGGCAGTGCTGGACTCCCGGTAAGGTAGCTTGAACAGCTCGCCACGATCTCCTACCTAAGTCCGTCTCTAGCTAAGTGTCATACCAGTTACCACTTTGTTGAGCTGTTGAAGTTCAACAAAGGAACCCTGACATGGACACTCAGCTAATCCCTATCCTCTGGTCAAGATGACACTTGTCGATCAGGTGAATCCAATCGGCGTTGCCATCATGACTGTCCCTGTCCTGTCAAAAGACGGAAATAAGGATTTGGTTTGGAAGGGTAAAAGAAAAAAAATGGAAAATCTAAGAAAGGAAAGGTTGACAAAAATTAAGAATTTCAAAAATGTCAAATAGGAAATATTTAATTAAAGTAAAAATGTGAAATTTAAAACAAGAGATCAATAATTAACGTGGAAATGAAAAATTGGTCGAGCTATTAACGTTCGTAATACCAACGCTAAAAACTGATAGAAAATTTTGGAAACTAAAAAAAAAATGTAAGCGGAACTTGAAGGATTAATCGGGATCGAGAAAAAAAAAACTGCAAAACAAAATACAAATTTAAAATTGATAAAAAGGGGAATGGAAGAGTGAAAAAGGTGATCGGGCTATTGTCGTTGGGCGCCATTGTTACGTGGCTGACTGTTTGGGTGGTGAGGAGCGGCGGCAAGCAGGTATGCTTGCGGGCCCAGGCTAGCTCGTCGTCTTGGGCGGGGTATTGCACCACCGACCTCACCCGCAGCCACATGAACAAAAAAAAGGTTCATACCTGCATGTGATTACAAAGGAAAGCTGAAATAGATAGAAATAGACGTGAGGGGCAAAGTTATAGAGGGGAAAGCATGAGGGGCAGAAAAAGGTGAAGGCCTGTCCTGTCAGGTGGAGTCTACCCTCCCTCTGCAGTGCAACTTGCACTGCACCGTGGGCACTGTGCTGACTCCTGTTTACCTTACAGTGCCCCCAAACCTGACCTGAGTCTGTCCATCCGTCAATAAGTCATTTCCCTATTAGTCACCTTCACCTTACCTTAACGCGCGCAAGCGCGGCACCAACACCAAAATTCGACTTAGCCCCGCATTATGAATGTCTTAAAATTTCATCCAGACATAATTCTTATAATTTATTTACAAAATTTTTTTGGTTTACAAATTACCAACTAATACCCTACTACTAGTTCAATAATTTCAACAAACTTTAAAATCAAAATTTACTACAAAATAATTTTCCAAGGGCTTCAAAAGTTTACTCAAAGTAACAATAAAAAAATTGCTCAAACTTAATGCTAACTTTTATTACTGGCGAACATTAAAAATTCATAAGAGTGCAAGAACCAGTGGATACATTCCAAATTCAATTCTATAAAAAAAAATACCTACGACTAATAGACCCAGTGTCTGGCCTCAAACAAAAAAAATTTAAACTTTTAGGGCCACCCTAATGCGATATTATTACTAAGACCTAGTTCTAAGCCCTAAAATTACAAATTCAAATAAAATAAAATAAGAGGGCGAATAAGTAAAAAAATCCAAGTACCCTAATCTCTGACCTACCGCAACCTCACCAGCAAATCCAGCATCAATTTTCTACAACGTAAAAGTAGGTCATCTAAAAAGGTATGTAGGTGCAATTGTATGTTTGAAAAATTCTTATGTATGCATATATATTATTTTGGTTTCCTTTGTCAACGCCAATTCCTTTTCTACTTTAGCAAGACTAGGAAAATTGCCTGGCAATATATGTACATACATACATACGTGCATATATACTCTTCCAAATGTTAAATATTATCACTCACCGTGTCACTCACTCCGTTGAAGGCGCCTGCATGAAGTTGAGCTCGCGAGCTGTAAAGAGAAAACACTCAAAGCATATATGCTCAATGCACATACATTTATCCGGCACACTATTCTTTCTCCGCACTCAGCAAGACCACTCGCTTGTGATCTTGGATATTGAGTTAGTTAGTTTGACAAAGCGTCGATGACAATACCAAAATGCCTGCTACTGTGTGCATTCCTATTCAAAAAAAAAAATTTACTAGTTTTCTGGTTTCTTTCCGGGATGGGAGTGCACCGGAGGCCTCAGAGACCCCACGGGAATTACAGAAGAAAAAAAAATAATAAAATGCAGTAAGTGCCAAAGCAAGAAAACAATTATTAAATTAGCGAAAAGTTAGATGAACCGCATGGGTTCTTACACGAGTGTGTGGGTGGAAGTATGGTGAAAAAAAAAATAAAAAAAAACGAAAGTTTGCAAAAAAAGAAACAAAAGGAAGAAGAAAAGAAAAAAAAAGGCAAAAGGCACAAAAATGTGCAAGAATTCCTTCCAGTGGGAAAGAGATGAGAATTTGTGAAAGAAAACTTAAAAAGGTTCAAAGAAAAATTATCTTTGGTTATATCTTCCGTAAGCTTGCCCCGTAATCAAAAAAAAAACCTACTTTATTAAAAATATGACTTCCCCTTGATAACTTCGTGGCGTTTATGCCTACTTATGCCCTTTTTCCCAAATATCTACACCGCTAGTATGGTTAAGTACAAAAAAACCCAGTAACCATAATTAATTAATACAAATGTAAAGGACAAAAATGTATCTCGTGGACTGTGTTGTTTCTCCAATCTGGTAGCTGATCCAGTCGTGATGTTGTAGTTGTTACAATGTTGCCAGCACCCTTTTTCCAGTGTTATAATGAAATGTTTGAGTTGTTGTGGTAGTTTTGCTGGCCTATATAAGCATGAGTAATGGTAGTTGTTATGGTGGCGATGTATCCGTGTTGCCGACACCTGTTGTGGTTAGCCGCAGTGCATATGCATCGCAATTGTGGTGGTTGGAATGGTGTAATTGTCGGTGCAAGCCAATGTTAGTTGTTGTTGTGGATGCGTTTTACTCCGCCAATAAAGGAATGCTAACAGACTTGTGTATCAAGGGTATTGTTTTTGGGTGTTTTGCCGTCGGCTAAATAATAAAGTGTGGTGCTTGTGGATGCGTAGCAATTGTTTTTGGCCGGAATGTCACCAGTGTGATGTTGTTGTTGTTGGCGTTGCGTCGCCAAGTATAATGTATTTGCTTTTTGGCGGTACGCCGCCCATATACGTGCCCAGTGGGTCTTTCCCAAAGGAAAATCAATTGTGCGCTGAAATTAAATACAAAAGAAAATCTATTTAGAAATTCAAAAGCAAATGTGTATCTATGTGCATATACATAATTGCCTACGGATTTCTTGTCTGCATAGTCATATATTCATCTACATGCATATATTTGTATGCAGAGATGTATATGTCGATGCAAGTTTTCTTTTGGCTTGCTTGGGAACTAGGCTATATAGAAGCCAACTTCCCAGTGGGCATGCCAGGTTGGGAGAGAGAGTTAAAACACGGAAAGGTTACACTTACCTGGTTTTATAAATTTTGTTGGCGAATGGAAACTGCCGGACTAGGGTGTAAGTAGGCCTCGCAACTCCGCGCACTAAAAACTTTTCCAGGACTTTTCTGACGTCTTTAAATAACGCGCACTAAAAACTTTTAAACCTTTTGAAAAGGTCTGGCTAACTTGGCACTTCACACTTTTTTAGTTTATTTATTTTTTTTTTATTTTTTCCACTTCACTTCACTTGCACTGGGCACTGTTACAGGAAAACGTTTGCCCGTTGCCTAACGTTGCGCCCTTTTATAGCTACCGCCGTGGCAGGGGAATGTTACTCAGAAACGGAAAATTCCTACCTATACATGCCAAACTTTCTTCTCGGCTTTCCCGTATTTTTCATCCATACGTATTTTTCACTCATACCTTCACACGCTTACCGCTCCACAAAACGAACACCTACACAGATACATTTGGTTCGCGCCTTGGCCGCTTACACTGATGCATCCACACGTTCATAGCCTTTCACGAATACCCATCCACCTACATAATACCGAACAGAACAAACACATAGTTACATACCATTCGTCAAGGCTGCTAGGTTGTTAGCAACATGGTGAAATTTTTCTTATTGTAACAACATGATGCCAAGCGCAACATCTAATTTCCGTTCCAACATTGTGTTCCCTACAGGCACAATGTTGTCAATGTTAATGTTATCATGTTAATATTATTTTAATGGCAACATTGCGGCTAAGGCACGGACCTGGACACAAAACACATAAACACATAGACGCATATACACTCTGCCACTCATTCAAGCCAGTATGGAGACAGGCTGTCGTTACATACCAAGGTAAAGTGAGTTCAAGTAAGCACGTGAACTAAGTTCGTTAAAGATATGTCGATTTTTGCTCAAGTTATCGTGTTAACGGCCATGCGGAAGGACAGACGGACGACTGTGTATAAAAACTGGGCGTGGCATCAACCGATTCCGCCCATTTTCACAGAAAACAGTTAATGTCATAAAATATAAGCCCCTGCCAAATTTCAAAAGGATTGGTTAATTTTTGTTCGACTTATGGCGTTAAAAGTATCCTAGACAAATTAAATGACAAAGGGCGGAGCCACGCCCATTTTGAAATTTTCTTTTATTTTTATATTTTGTTGCACCACATCATTACTGGACTTGAATGTTGACATAATTTACTTATATACTGTAAAGATATTAAATTTTTTGTTAAAATTTTACTTTAAAAAATTTTTTTTTAAAAGTGGGCGTGGTCCTTCTCCGATTTTGCTAATTTTTATTAAGCGTATATATAGTAATAGGAGTAACGTTCCTGCCAAATTTCATCATGATATCTTCAACGACTGCGAAATTACAGCTTGAAAAACTTTTAAATTACCTTCTTTTAAAAGTGGGCGGTGCCACGCCCATTGTCCAAAATTTTACTAATTTTCTATTCTACGTCATAAGTTCAACTCAACTACCAAGTTTCGTTGCTTTGTCTGTCTTTTGTAATGAATTATCGCACTTTTTATGTTTTTCGAAATTTTCGATATCGAAAAAGTGGGCGTGGTTATAGTCCGATATCGTTCATTTTAAATAGCGATCTGAGATGAGTGCTCAGGAACCTACATACCAAATTTCATCAAGATACCTCAAAATTTACTCAAGTTATCGTGTTAACGGACGGACGGACGGACGGACGGACGGATGGACGGACGGACATGGCTCAATAAAATTTTTTTTCGATCCTGATTATTTTGATATATATTGAAGTCTATATCTATCTCGATTCTTTTATATATGTACAACCAACCGTTATCCAATCAAACTTAATATACTCTGTGAGCTCTGCTCAACTGAGTATAAAAAGCATGAATACAACTAAATAATATTAAATAAAATACTAAAAAACAAAAATAAATAAAAAAAATGAAAATAAAATAGCATAAAATTAAGTTAATAAAAATAAAGTGACATGAAAAAACTAAAACTGAAATGAAATAAAAATATTTTATTAAATAACAGAAGTACTCCCAAAAAACCCACCAGCTTTATTTCCGCTGTAAAATATTTAAATTTCATGCATTATTTACACCATCACTTTGTTACTGGAAAGCTATGTCTACAACAGCTATCTTTACGGAATTTCGAAATTCGAACAAGCTTAATGTTGATTAAATGTAAACATAGCACGAGTACAAGAACAAAGCCGAATGTGATGGAAAAATGTAAAGAAATAATTAACAGCAGCAAAACCAAAAACATTTTCCAATCATGGTGATTTTGTTGCGTTGGCGTTACAGAGTAACATTTTTGTGTTTTCGAAGCTGTTGTTACGAATATGCGCGTTAACAGTAAACTCTAATGTTAAATCCAATGTGTCGATGTTCATACGTACATTTGAGTAAATAAATAGTAAAAACTTTAATTGTTTAATTTATGAGACGGTTTTTTTTAGATAGGATCACACCGGCCGGAGGTGTAAAGATCTCAATTATACTGAATATATTCATTGTGTTATCGGAAGCTGGTTTGACTATCAAACTAAAAGAAAGTCAAGAAATAGGAACTTTGGAAGCAAAGTCATTGAGCCTAGTTGCAGCTAACAACGCAATATCATTGACAACTGGGTATGGTTAAGTTAGGTTGGACTCCTCGGTCCTTGAGGGCCTCACATAGGCTGAATAAGTTCATAGCGTGACTAAAAATTTGTTTAACAATCAAAATAATAAAAGATAAACTTGTTGCCGAGTTGCAAAAACGAAGTGAAGCATATAACCATATTATCAACTTATTTAGTTTTCTTACTCAATTGTTATTCATAACATCAGGTGAATTGGAAACTAAAGCAACAAATTTGATAAAAGTTTATTCGAATGATTTGCAAAATTACTTCTTATTAGAAGTCAAACAGTTTATACCACGCTTGAAACTACAGCCAAAAGGTTTTTTCTTTAATAGAACAGAAAAATTATATAAAGAAACAGAACAAATTCTGTGCCCTTTGCAAATTCCTAATTGGATTGTAAATGTGAACATGCTCGAAGTATTCGCGAATATCTACATCGCTTACAGGATTTTGGGTACGATTCCAATAGCAAACTGCAAATCTGAAAGGTCATTCTCGGTTTTAAAAAGAATAAAAAATAAGTATGCATAAACTATTTTAGATGAACGGTTGTCCGCATTGAAGAGGTTAAGCATTGAAACTGATTTACTTCGATCGATTGATTTTAATGATTTGATAAGTGACTTTGCCAGAGAAAAATCAAAAAAAAAATATTTTTAATTGTATGATAATTTATAGTTTTTAATATATAAGTACCAAAGAAAAAATATTTGCGAGAATAAATTATAAAAATAATTATAACGGTTTTTATTTATTTAAAAAAAAAAAAGATCATATTTTGCTCCTCTTAAGTCTACCCCATATTAATTTTAGTTCCGGGCCTCATACATCTTTAATCCGCCCCTGCCTACATGTAATCACTCGGTACAAAAATAGTTTTTTAATTAACAATAACAAAGAGACCCACGCTGAAATGGAGATAAAAAAAATAGAAAAACTGTGTACTGATGTTTTTTTACGAACAGTCAACGCCTATAAAATACTTTTTACATATATACGCATTCATATACATATATCACAAGCGATTAGTTTTTTCGTAATTATTTAATGCATATTTAAGCCAAATGTATTATTTTAATTAGCCACGAATCGATTGTAAATTTTTATTTTTTTTAAGTGTTTTATGAGATGTTTGCTCTCGGTTACAACAGCTCACTCAATTTACTTTTGATAGCTGCTCTGCCCTGACCTGCTCAGAAACTATTTTGGCTTCGATAAACGGACCTATAAATAAAGAAAAAATAAATGTTAACCGTTAAATGATAAATGTTAAATTATAACCTCCGAAGAGATTTTAGGCCGAGCTATTCTTCCAATTTGCGAGGTGCTCTTCTTGATTTTTGCTACAAATTGGCGGGACGGGACCTACTTGTTTTATGCCAAATCCGAACGGCATCTGCAAGGTAGAGGTTTACGCCGATCACTTTATCGGCGGCGGCGGCGTAGGCTCTATTATAAACCGGCGGCGGCGGCGTGGGCAGCGCGCCGGCATACGCCGGTATTCTGACTTCAAAAAGCTTGATTTTTCTATTTAAAAAAATAATAAAAAAATACTTGTTTATCGACCTTTTCTTCTTAACTTTCCAATTTGCTGGCTCGAGGTCTATGTTTTTCTTGCAAAAACTAATAAAACACAAGTTTTTCGTTCTGCCAATATATTTCGAATTACCGTCAGTAATCGTCTTCAGGACAAAATTTATTTACACGTTTCTACTGCTTAACGTGGAGTATAATACTAAGTGGGTAGTTAGTATTATAGTTAGTATTATACTCCACGTCGATATTTTTGACATTCGGCGGCGGCGTGCGAAAAACGACCAAAATCAGCGGCGGCGTATATCTCTACTGCAAGGTAGACGAGTTTTCACTGAGAGCTTTTCATGGTAGAAATACACTCGGAGTGTTTACCAAACACTGCCGAAGGGCGACCCCACTTAGAGAAATTTTCTTCTAAACGGACCTTTAGTTTACATACAATGGCACATGTCGAATACGTAAAATTTTTAGGGCAAGAATTTTCAACCAAACTTTGTGTTCTTAAAATAAACCCTTATTATTACATTTAAAATACGGTAAAAGTTATATAAAACACAAAATTAGTAGTCACGTTTAATGTATCGCCAAAAAACTGGAGAATTGAAATTCATCACAACCATCACCCATACCTAGTGATAGAACGATACGTGTACTGTGTAAGTAGAATCGATACTTTTCCAAAAAAAAAAAACGCGAGTATTTCATACTCGATACTTTTTTCCAAGTACTGAGTAAAGTATCGATACTTTACCTCGATACTTTACCAAATGCCGATGGTTTACATGTTTAAGATCAACAAATGGACTGAACCATTAACACCATAACTTGACCGTATGAATCACTAGCTCTAATAATAATAAGGTGCTAACTCCATAAAATACATCAATACATTTAAACTTGTCACGAAATAGAGCTTTTTCGTTCTTCTATGAAACTTTAGTGGATTTAGTTAGCAGCTTTTAAAGCGTCGTTGACGATATATTGTATTGAAATTGGTCGAAATCAGATTATATCCACGCCCAATTTGCGTCGTGCTATTTTTTATTTTCCTTGCAAGTTGAGGATATTTAATGCCGGTTCCTAAAGGCATCTGCAAGGCAGACGAATTTTCACTGAGAAGCTTTCAACTTTTTCATCGATTGTTGAGCGAACCCCAACTAGAACCGTCCCGAGGAGCCCCGCCACATATTTAATCATACAAAAGTAATTTATTTAAAAAAAAAAAATAAAAAAAAAAATAAAATTATTTGTTCTATGCAAAATTTTCACTTGAACCCGTCTAGAAAAACTTTTTTCTGAACTAAAAAAAATCTCCGATTGATCTCTTTTGCCTACATGTGGTCATAATTGATCGCCTTTAATAGTCCCTTTCGGGTACAGTTGGGATTAGTCAGTTGAAATCTACGAGTATGTAGCGCATTTTAAGAAATATTAAAAAAAACGGCAATGAAGTGAGTAAAATTAAAAAGATTGCAGGTGATTGATACGAATTACTAAAGAAAAATGCGGAGACCTATACCGACTCTAAATTACTAGGACTTAACGAATACGCCGGAGTTAGGGTTAAATTTTCGGAGATAATTTGTTATCCCTTTTTAAAAGGCGGGCGAACAACTTACATCAAATAGATTTGGTTGCTTGGCAAACCCTTCGAATGTATTACTGCCATGGAAAATGCAACTTGGCCCTATTTGAGTCATTATTGAACCGATATGGGTACAAAAGGTATTGGTCCTATCGATCCCTTTCGACTATAAATGGGTACAATTAGTCTCTTCATAGGGCATGCTCAAACAAAAGCGAACAGTTCAACTCATACAAAGAGATCAAAACTGGCATTAGTCGCATACTCCTTTGAATTCATCCTAGACTAATCGCATTTTTTGCAGTGAAAGTTAAAAGGCATCAGTTATTCGGCTAGAGTATTTGTTATTGTATGTAGATTACATATGTATGTACCTGCATAAATATGTAGGAGAGCGAAGATTTTTTCTTGTCTTTGGTAGTAAAGTGGAGTCTTTGGTAGTAAAATGGAGTACTTCCGTCCATAGCAAAAAACATTAGCCTTTCTGCGATTAAAATCAATTCATTAACTAAATAAATACTCATTTAAAATTCAAAATGAAAAATAAAAAAATTCTGGAATTTGAAGTTTCCTTGAAAAATCTTAAATTTCACAAATAAAAATTCAATTTTCTCCGATTTTGCTTACACTTTTTGCCTGTTACACTTTTACTGCCTTTTTGCTTTGGTCGGCAGTATGATGGTAGGATACTAAATTTTGTGACAAAGCTCTCAGTATTTTTTCTTGCTTACTTTCTTCTACTATCGTGGTTTGTATGTATGTACCTATATATTCTCACTACTCTCCCTATATATTTCCCCATTTTTTTAGATCGCATTATATTTTGTTTACCTTTGTGCAACAGAGAAAAATTGCCTTTTTTTCTCACCACTGTCAATGTGAGTTTTTCATATTTGCTGTTGTTACCTGCAGCACCGACAGTAGTTAGACACGAGTGAGTATGCTGTTCGTTTTGTTTGTATTATTATGCTTCTAAGTGTATTTGGTATTGCATTTGTTGTTAGGTGCTGCCGGGTGCGCACTGATGCTTTTTCGATTCTCATCGATTTTATTACATTTTACCGATTTATGTAGCGCAGAATTTAGGAGCATTACAAGAATATGGCGTATCGATTGCAGCCAATCAAATCGATGCAGTGTAAGGATTATTTGTATAGATGAATGACAGGGCGGTACATGTGTGTACATATGTATGTGTAAACATTCAGGTGTACATCTAGAAAAATAATTTTTTTATCTAGTGCTCGCCCAAAGGTTGAAGTTAAACCGCAACGAAAGTAAATTTATTAGAAATAAATAGTTTCGAGCTTTTTGAGTAGAGCTTTTTCAGCTTTTTATCGGGACCAGCCGATACCGACAAGTTGTTGTTTTGTTTGCGGTTTACTTTTCGAGTTTTCGATTTGTTATCAGCTTTCTATCGATTTGTTATCAGCTTGTCATCGAAGGCTTACATACCTGTCATCGATTTTATATTGCAGCTGTAAAGGTATTTGTTTAATAACAAACCAAACAAACATTGAGTCGTTGATAACATGCCAATAACAAATTGAAAACACTACGATAACATATCGAAAACTTTTCGATAATATATCGATACATTTTTAATAACAAAACAGATTGCTTTTCGATAACACGACAGTAACTATCAATAACAAATCTGTAAGTTTCCCAAAACAAATTTATATCCTTTTGATAATGTATCGATAAGTTTTGTGTAATTAATCGATAACTTTTCCATAACAAGCCCAAACTTTTTCGTGACACTCCCATAGGAAATTGTTAACAATCCTATAATATATTAAAAGCATATCAATACTTTTTTAATAATAGATCCAAAAATTTCGCTAACAATTGAATAACGCGTCGATTAAAAAGCGACTATATTTAACTTAAATTAAAGAAATTGTATTTTATTTTATATTTTATTTTGTTTTAATTTATTTTATTTCATTTTTTTATACTTTTTTATTTTATCTTATTTTATTTTATTTTATTTTGTCTTAATTTATTTAATTATTTTTTTGTTTTAATTATCTTAATTTGTATTATTTATTTTCGTTTTATTTTACTTTATTTTATTTTATTTTATTTTAATTTATTTTATTTTATTTTTTTTTTTATTTTATTTTATTTTATCTTATTTTATTTTGTCTTATTTTATTTAATTACTTTACTCTTGTACTTCATACAGCATACTAATATGCCACACATTCTACATATGTATATTCCCAAATAGCATGACACTTACGTCTTACGCTTACCCTTACGCTTACACCTTGCACTTAAGTAAGGATTACGCCATACCTTGAGCAAAGAGGTTGACATTTTAAAGGAGCGCATCCCTCAAGACTTGCTCCGTAGACGTCCCCATCTGATTGGGCGAGATTAAAGAAGGCTAGTGGCACAACTAAGGTAATGGATAACAAAGTTACTCTTATCATTAAAAAGAGAAGACTGTAGGCTTATGACGGGCATACTGACTGCACACTGCCTTCTGGCGTCACATGCTTTCAAATTGGGCTTAGTCGCTGATAGCAGATATAGGAAGAGCGTGTTGGAGGAGGAAACGATCGAGCATGTTTCAGGTTCATGCTTTGCGCTCTCAAGGCCAAGACTCCAGCCATTAAGAGGAATACAGCTGTCAGATCTAAAAACAGCAAGTAGCATGTACATAAGTCCTAGAAAGCTGCTAGTATTTGCGGACGGAGCTGTTTTATAATATATGTAAGTCCTAACCTCGGATAAGGGTTTCCACTTTAGTCGTTGAGCAAACTATGGAATCATTTAGTCTATGTGAGGTCCTCATCGAGCAGCTAGTTCAACCTAACCTAACCTTTACCAAAAAGGTTTCCTATTAAATTTTTGTATTTTTTTTTTTTTGCATAGGGTTGTCACTTTACCTTAATTATTCATATGCTCGTTTCTATATTCTGTAGCTAATGAGTTAAAATCGGTCACCCCGGTAGGCAATTTTTATTAAAGGTCAAATCTTGGGCAATAAAAACAATCAAAAAAGATATTGAAAATAATTTCAAAATGTTCCTTACTGTGGTGCAATCTAACCTACTACATAGGGCAAACATATATATGTATGTCCATATGTGTATAAATAAATATATGTAGAAGTAAATATGTATATTTTTAATGGAAAAAATGTCTTTCCTTTCTTTCAATCCTAGGCATCCCACTTGTACTCAGCATCAATATATAACCAAATTAACCGAATAGGTAGCCAACCAACCGAACTCAATCTACAAAATACTCAATAAATCCAACAACCACTAATGTACATACGAAAATAAGAAACAATTAAACAACAACGGTAACATCATATCAATACATATCAGCACAGTGACAAAAGCGAATAAAAGTAATCAACAACCGTACAGAGCAACCAAAAGAAGATGTGCGGCCCCAAAACTACAATAACAATAAAACATACATATATGACATACGGGACAACAACGATTGCGCTCCACCTCATATGCACACGCATTCACACACAAACAAACAAAAACAGACAATCAAGAATACGAGAGCACAGAAGGTGCGGAGCAAGATGTGCACGGGCGTTGTGTGTAGTCGTAACTTGAGGGACAGCGAAAAAATGTGAAAGAAATCGTAATCGTATTGAATACTAGTTGACGCATAAAAGAACAACAACAACAACAACCACAACACAAATATAATCAAGAGTTATATGTGTGAAGAAGTTGCGTCGCGCCGGTGCGAGAAAAAATCGGATTTTTGTGCAACATACAGACGCACACATATTTACATTTAATACACAACCAATACAGTGAGTGATGTGTCGTCTCCCAGCCCCAACAAATGTGGAGAAAAAAGGAAAAAAAAAAAAAAAATGAGAAAAAAAGCAATAAAAAATGCGAAGATGAAATGATTTCAATTGAATTGTGAGCCACACGCGACAGAATGAAATAGCAAACGAAGCCAAGAGCCGATGCCAAAGTAGTGTAGTCAAGCAACAAACACAGACAACCAGCCGGGCAAGTCGACAAGCAGCAGCGGCGGCAGCAGCAGGCGATAACGAACGGGCGAACCCAAACGAACCTCAATCACAAGAACAACAAAAGCAAAGCGCCTACAAAAAAATAAACAAACCAAACAAATATCCATAGCAAGAAAATAATGTGACGAGAGAGAGAAATAAAAACAAATCGAAGGGAATGAATGAATTTCAATACATTGGCGGTGTTGATGATGGCATTGGCGTTGAATGTTACCGCGGCGACGACGACGACGTAGGCGATGTTAAACACGTTCGCCTGGCCGAAGGCAGCTCATACTCATCTCCATTATATTTACAATGGAATTGAGAGGGACTCAGCGCTCTTGAAAATCAAACAAATCTACTGCAATAAAAAAAGTAAAAAAAGAACAAATAAAAAAAAAAGGGTTAGAAACCCAATAAAAAACCAGTAACGCCTGTGCCGAAACCATCGAAAACATTTGAGCTCCGCGGAATAAATTGAAAGCAATATACAGTAAAAAATTTAAAGACGAATGAGAAAAATTAGTTGGTTCGGAAAAATGAGAGCACACTGTGGTCGTTAAACGAAATTGAAGAAAAAATAAAAATCCTGCAATGGGGTGGGTGGTAAAATCAAAACACTAAGCGAGCGTAATCGAGAGCAGCAATGTTGTATAGAAGTGTGAGAATGGGGATGTTGTGGAACAAATACAAAATCATATAAAACGTATAACAGCAGAATAAAAAGTATGGACAAAATTCAATACATTCACCATAGAAATCAAAAGCAAACAATAACAAAAAAAACACACACTCATCAACTAATTTGGGAGCGCAACAGTCAGCTTAAACGAAGGAATAAAACAGCGAACCTGCTAACAGTAGTGTTATTGTAGTGCAGCAACGTCGGCTGTTACGTTAACAGCGAACGTTTTGTGGGGCGTCGACGCCGTCGCTGGCCTTAAATTGAGTGCTTGTTAGTGGTGAGAGCGCCTTTAATAGTCAATAATGAGTGTTTTTCTTGATTGAGAGAAAATTTCAAATTTGTTATTGCTAGTGTCGGCAACATTTTTTCCCGTGTATGTATGGAGGGTACTGATAGTATTTACGTTGGGGATTGACATATGAATTTTAAGAATTGCTATGAGTTGGGTAAATTTGAAATAATTTTAAATTAACTTAAAAAAATGGTTTCTTTAACTAATTCAGGGTGCTGTTAAGTCTTGAGATTGATATTGATTGAATATGGCAAAATTCTTCGAAACCATCCTTTCACTCAAGTAAAATTTATTTGGTCACAGTTTTCACAGTTAGAAATTTGGGCCTAAGTTTTAAACCATTCATAGGTTTAGGCAATTTTTTAAACTTTTTTGTACTGACTTGGAAACCTCACAATTTACAACTATATTTTTTAATTTTATTCAAAGTCAATTGAAAACTTATTTGAATATTGTGTCTAAAATCTCAAATAGTTTTAAAACAAAACCTAAAAAATTTAAAAAATCGTATAATAAAACTTGTATACACGTCTGGTTTTAAAATAAACCCTAAGAGTTTAAACTTCATGCTGAACATTTTAAAATAAATAAGTGTGTTTGCGAAAAGTGCTGCATGCCATAAACCAAGCCACCACCCACTAAATTTTAATTTTTATTTTTAACTGCAAGTTTAGACTGCTCTAGTTTCAAGTTGAAACCCAGTTCTGTGCAAAAATTTTCTGAAAGACCGGTACAATTTATATTTGAAGCCAAATTTGGTTTTGATATGTAGTACAAATAAAGTTTCATATTAAGCCTGAAACTTTAACCGTGTTGTTCGTGTGTTAGACTAATAAAAACCTAGGTCCGTCCACACGGGGTGAATAACAAACAATTGATTGATTCTTAAAACAGTTCCGAAATGATCTATAGATGGTTCCGAAATGATCTGAAATCAATCCGGAATCAGAGTATAATCCCAAACTAAACCGGTAATATTCCCGAAATCATTCCTAAATAGTCCAAAAAAGAACCCAATAATAGTCGCCATATGTGAGTCAAATTCTGATATATTGCTTTCTTCAAAAGTTTTCCGATATAGGCCCTTTGCAAAACGGCAGCCGGCAACTACTACAAGAACTCGAATCCTTCCAATATTTTTGTTATTGATTTAGCCATGTCCGTTTGCCTCTTCGTACGCAAACTAGTCCCTTGATTTTTGAGATATCTTGATGCAATTCGATGAGCGGATATATTTTTGTGTCCGAATAGAAATTTTTCGGAACCAACCGGATCGCACCACTAACATGTAATTCCCAACGTTTGAGAAGCAGATAGCATATGCCACAAATAGGTGGCTCGGCGTTATCGGTATGATAGGAAATTGTCATAGCTCGCCATTCATCCCCATAGTCAGCACAGGACTTGTCAACTGCGTCAACTGCCAGGCGATGTTAACTCTAGCATCCGACTACCTACCCATACTCCTCTCGCTGAAGCAATCTGCCGATGAGCGTACGTATGAGCGCCGCACTTTCATCAGCTTCATAAAAATGATAGTCGATAGACAGCATACACAGGCATCTTTTTGCTACCCCGCAATCCCGACTGATGCCCGTCAAAGGAAACGAACCTTTCGCAAGGTCATAGAATTCGCTTCGGCTCGTTCCATTTCCGCTGGAAGAACTACGAAAATCCGACCAAATTTTCTCCTGAGAGGCCGCAACATTAGCGACAGAGCATAGCATTGTGAGACAACAACACACTGGCGTTCCTCAAATCAGGGACATAAGCCTGTGCATCATACAGCAAGAACAATTGGAGGAACATCTAAAGAGCTGTAGCCTCTCCGCCGCTTCTCGTAAGCTATAGTCAACCCGACTTTACGGTCTCAAATCCAACTAAGCACAATGACAGAATATAAAGTGCCTTTGGAGATAAAAAGCTATCAGATGCGAAGAACTGAGCGACCGATTTCTGCCGGTAATACGTTTTGCAATCATCGCTTGACAAATCCAGATGGCAAGCCAACAGACGCGGAAATAAGCATAACCACATTTCGCCTAATATTACCATCACTGCCGAAGAGGTTTAAGAAGCCATACAACTTTATAAACCATCTAAAGCAGTAGGCCCCTGATGTGACGGCGATATTTAAAAACCTTTGCAATTAGGGATTTAGTTACCTGGCGCGTATCTTTAAGCTGGCTCTCTTCACTTTCGTCATCATTGAAAATGAAAAATGGGGATGATGGTACCGCAACTAAACTCTGGGAAACCAACTAACGAAGTGGGTTTATATAGTCCAATATCTCTCCTATCGCCAGTAGCCCAGACACTTGAAGCCGTCCTGCTTACTTATTTCAACGTAAATCTGCGACTTGCCAATCATCAGCACGGCTTCCGAAAATTACATAACACCTACCACCACGCTGAACGCCGTCAGTACACACAAATATTGCGGACTGAAGGAAAAAACCCATCATAGAACAGTGCTCTTAGCGTTAGACTTGTCAAAATCTTTTACTACGATCAATCACAATACGTTACTGCAAGACTTTGAAAAGTTTACAATTCCTCGTAGTCTCAAAAGGTGAACCGCAAATTATTTATGTGGTTGGCAGGCATCGGTCCAGCCTTTGCCAGTTGTTCGCAGCGCGTAACTTGGCGCCATCACCGACCAAATTTTCGAAGACTGTATTCATCGCGTGGACGGGGCAAATGTCAAAAATATTGGGCCTCCCCGTCGATGGCATTACGCTAGCGACTGTCTGGCCTCCCAAAAGTGAGTGTGACGTTCAAGTCTCTCGCTGGCGGCACTTGGGAAAGACAAAGAAACGCTCATAGCTGCTTACATATAAAGCAATTGGCTAGCCGCTTGTATGCTACGCGTACGTACTACCTTGTACATAATGCTCACATCTTGCACCTGTGCGATGACCCGACCCTATAGAACCCCTACATCAAGCCATGTACAATACACATAAGGTATAGCTGCTTGCACACATACATACATTTAGAACATATTCATACATACATATGTACAAATCAGAATAAAAAGTGCCACCACTTGCTTTGAATTTGCGCTCAGTAACAACGACTCCAATAAAAATCATTTCACTTTAAAAACCTTTCATTAGCCAGCCACTATTTTATTTTTCTACTCAATCTCACATATATGTATACACATGCATCTACATATGTGTTGACATGCGAGCGCCGCCAATACTCACAACTCAATGAGCCGAATTAAACCAATATGAGCGCCAAATAGACTACTTCCGCAGTCGATAATGGCTGCAGCGCTGCAACAGAGAACGCTGTTATTGCCTGCTGAGCGCAAGTATGTAAATGAAATCAAACCAAACTGAAACGAAATATGGATAAGCAACAAAAACCAAAATAAGAAAAAATTATGTAAAGAAATATAATATTAACAAAGTAGGAGAAAAGTAAAATCAAAGACAAAATAAAATAGCAGCAAAAAAAATTGAGCTAAAAATCAAAGAAATAAAAAGCAGTTAACGTATGTTAAAAAAAGCAATAATAATAATAGAAGAAGCAAATATGAAGAGCGCCAATATGATGACGCCAATGGTGGGCGCTGAGCGCAAATAACAATGAAACAAACGATTGGCAACGCGAAACTAAATTGTAATAGCAACAA
Organism: Eurosta solidaginis; assembly: GCF_040869045.1. Taxonomy (NCBI): domain Eukaryota; kingdom Metazoa; phylum Arthropoda; class Insecta; order Diptera; family Tephritidae; genus Eurosta; species Eurosta solidaginis. The sequence continues at coordinate 838,143 of NW_027136883.1, read as the reverse complement.
ACACACACAGCGAACTGCAGCAGTCATGCTTAGTGTAGTATGGTATAGTATTCAAGCAAGAATCGAGGTGAAGAACAAACAATAACAACAACAGCAGCAACAACAAAAACAACAGCAAGCACATTGTCAACAATGCCACTAACCCATACCTGCATACATATCTACATCCATAATTGTACATTGACGATTTTCGAATAAATGTTGGCCAATACTCCATTGCCCGTTTTTCACCTCTTGCTCAACTTAACCAAGCACTCTCACACTTTTTACAACAAATATGTAGACTCTCCTATAACACAACTACTCTACTATGGTCTTTTTACACTGCCGACGTCGCTGCTGTTAATACACTGTTGATTACATTGGTGGTAATACATACACGGGAGGGTTGTGCGCGCTTCGTTAATGTTCGGTTTGTTCAGTCATCAGCCGAATTCGTGACAGGCAGCATCTTCTTAGATTATTGTGTGTGTGGCTGTCTGTATTTGTCCGTTTGTTTTAATTACATAATTCATCAATAGGCTTATTCGGCGCTCTAGCAAACCTGATCGGACAAATGATTGATTGATAATCAAAATTTGAAAAATTAAAAAGAAAATATTAATTTTAAGTAGTGCGTACAAAAGTCGATTAAAAAGTGTTTGATTAATTAATTATTTTCAATAATTAAATCAATAGCAACAACACGCTAAAGTTAGTGTAAACAAAATGCATACAAAAAATTTAAAAAACTTTATGAAAATTTACATAAAAATTAAAATAAACAAAAGCGTTTGCATGCTTGCAACAAAAATACGCTAAATAGTGGGCGTGCTTCAAATATATGAAGCTATTAAACGCTGTTTACATACATATATACAGGTGTGTGTGTTTGTATACATATCTAGGTGTTAGTAGTGTGAAACAATGCAAACAATAACACAAACAAATAAAAGTTTACAAAATAAATAACTTCTTACTTGAAATAAAAAAAAATTTAAAAAAAGTGGGACGGTAAAAATTTTAAGTCAAAACTAACGCAAACAGCACTAAACTGGAATATTCATTTATAAACTGTGTACATGATTAACTTTAATATTTAAAAGGAAAATTCAGTACACAAATTTTTTTTTTCTTATTTGCTGTTTTTCTTTATTTTACTTGATACTGAACGGAAAAACAAAATTGTTTCGCCATAGGAATAGCCATTTTCTGAAACTAAAAATCGACAAAAATTATGAAAAAAAGTTTTAATTAAAAAAAAATAAACAAACTTTCAAATAAATAAATTTTATAAAGGAAACAATTTTTTTTGTATCGTTCATAATGAAGAAAATTAGCGAACAACGAAAGAATAAAAAAATAAAAAAAGAAAAAAATTGAAAATTTATGCACTGATTTCGGATGAGTAGACATAGCATTTCGTTAAACTTATAAAATGCATATAAAAAATGTAAAGCTTGGTTTACAGTTTTTTTCTTTTCTAGTAACACTACGGGCTCATACAGTGAGGTGCTAAGGAACCGGCCAGTTTAACTCAATCTAACCTTAGAATTTTGAGGTACAACTTAAAAAAAATTACAACTTTTCACAGTTGTTGCTGCTGTAGCGTTTAAGATATCTTTCCACTAGAAACTATATTTAATATTTTCTTTTTGTGTAACCGTCATAACAAATGATTTAACGGATCATGAGGACTGCAAAAAATAGAAAAAAAGAATATTAGGAACTTACGAAGCACCGTTCAGGTTTCCAAATTCAACAAAATTACGCTTTGATACAAAAAGTGATGTCAAATCGATAAAAAATTTCACTTGTAGTTCGTATAAAGGCTGCATGATTACGTTATTTTCATCAAAACACATAAATATTTTTATTTTTTTGTTCTCAATCGTTTTCATCTTATTTTTCCAAACTTTTTCATAAATTTAAATGTCAATGTTTCATACAAATATATTTAATTTTGTTGATATCAAAAAATTTCGTTTACGAGTTTGAATATTTTTTTTTTTCAAATTTTTTTCCTGAAAAATCTCAGATAAAAAGATATATATATTTTTTTATTTAATTATCGAGACAGGCTCAAATTGTTCTATAATTTTTTTTTTTTTTGAAAATTTTGTGATTTTTTTCTAATATCACTTTTTTTGTATTATACCGAATTTCAAAAAAAAAACTTAAAAGAACTATAAAAAAATGAAAAATAATACAAAATTAATATTTTGCAAAAAAATATAATTTTATCTTTCAATTTGCTCTAATTTTTTGCAAAATAATCTCAATTATAGCTATTTAGCAACTATAAGGTCTTAGTTTACTTTCATATTTACTTGAACTTTACTTGAACATTTTTTTCACATTATTAGAATTTTTTTCATTTTTTTACTATATTTTTTTTTCACTTAAAAAGTTTTGAAAATAGTAATTAGCTTGCAATTTCCTTAATATATGAAAAAAGTCGTTTAGTATTAAATAACAAAGTTTGACTGTAATCAAACCATTATGATGAACAATTTTTTTAAACTTCTCCAAAAAGAAAAAAAGAAAAAACCGCGCAACTGAGTATACAACATTCGCTTACACCCAGACTTAAACGCCTTTACTTGGTATTAATGGCATTGACTAGCGCAATATTTAATTTATTTAGTGTTTAAAAGGAAAATTTTTTTAAAATACTGATTGTTAAAACGCCGACGGCAAATGCGTTAACAAGTACAACGGTCTTAAAATAGCAAATTCAAGCAGCTGAAATGCCAACAAAGATATATTATTTTAGTTTCTATTAACAGAAGGTGTTACTTCTGGGAAGGAAGCAAGGAAGACATTTCGGCACTATTTAATTTTTTTTTTTTTTTTTTGAAGCTCAAGAGCTGGCATGGAAAGTTTGAAAGAATTTCCTTAAGGTTAGTTTCTTTTAGATTAGGTTTCGGGCTTCATTAGTTATAGATCCTATATTTAGAATTAGCTCTCTGTTCCGGTACAACTAGGTCTGAGACGCCCGCGAAGTTGTAAAATTAGCAACCAAATATAAATGTTGCACAAAAGCTGAGCATTGGCACAAAACGATGAAATATAATATATAAACTATATTTTCATGGTCAGACTACTGATTAGCTGCTCACTTGCAGTCAGCAGCTCCACTGAAAGAAATACGCTGGTAATATCACGATAGTCATAAGAACAAAGTAGGGAGCGCCATGAGCATCAGTTTCTCTTTAAAGTTAGCTGATGCTTATGCATACATTGACTTTTGCTCGCTGTTGAAATGACAAATGAAACCAGTTATTTTAACAGAAAAATCAGTTGGATTCATTGAGCATCTGTAATTTTTAGACTGTTAGAAACTGTTAGAAGAACAGATTTTCGTTAAACTTTCACAGTTTTCCTTCTTTGGAAATGACTGTACAAGTTTGTTCCTTTCACAAAAAACTCCGTTGAATTAACGATAATGCGATAAATTTTGCTGAATAACTGTTAATTCAAGAGCAACAAATCTGATTTGTTGATTTTACTAGGGTAATTTCTGTAGGTATAACAGCAAATATGTACGGAGACTCTTGGTTGGGGATAGTCATATCTTATAATTTAACCTAACCACAAATAAAAATATCCAACTGAAAGTAAAAAAAAAATTCCACATAAAAGCGAACTTTTACAAAAAAAAAAATATGCATTATTTAATTGTTTTAAAAATTTCTTCTTCTTATCATATGCTCTTATTACGGTTGAAAAAAATTTAAGGCAAAAAACATTCTGCCTTATAAATGGCTAAAGTTAGACAGCGATTGAAATTCAAAGTGAGACGTAACATGCAAAGCGAAACATGAACAGTGCAAACAAATTGCGAATTTGTAAAAAATAAACAAAAACAAATGATCTCGAAAAAGAGAAAGAGTTAAAAAAAGTAAGAAGAAGCAGCAGTAATTTGAGCTGCTCAAAAGCGTTAGCAAAACAAAAAAATAAAAACATAACAATGAAACAGTAAACAAAACTCAAACAAAATAACTAAAAAACGCCAACTTCAACTAAGTAAAACAAAAACATTAAAGCGTGCCACAACGCCAGCAAAAACGGCAACAACAACGACAACAACATTTGTTTGCTTGCTGGTGCTGGTACAGCACCCACAACAAACATAACAACAGCAATAACACTACCACCAACATCAGCAGCAACGACAACAACAACAACCATAGCAACAGCAACACTTTTAAATGCAAATGCAAGTGATAAACATAACTTTAGTACTAACAATAACAATAACAACAATAAATTAGCATTAACTACCGCTAATGCACAATTTAATAAATTCAATAACATTAATAATAGCAACAATAATAACAATAAACACAACAACAACAGTAAAAATCTGTCATCATCAGAATTATTATTAGCCGCTAGCAGCCACCGAATGTAGCCACAAGTGCCGCAAGCCGCTGGGGCGGTCGATATGGATTTGACGGCTGTTCAATCGATGGATTGGTTTTTCAAAAAGGAGCACAATTCGCACAATTTTTACAACAGGCAAGTTTGTAAATTAATTTTTGTTGTAATAATATTGTATTTATTAAAGTTGCGCATTAGGGTGGTGCTGAAAATGTTAAAAAAATGCAACCCCGTATCCTAATGTCTTCAGTAGGTAAGACATACAAAGGAAGGTAACAAATTGAAAATTTGCTCATAGAAAGCAGAGAGAGATAGAAATTTGAACCTAAGGGGTAAATTATGTACGACACAACCTAACGCAACATGGTTCTAAATCAATGGAAGTGGTTGGGCCTACTGTTTACTGTGTTGGTCCAGAGATAAGTATATCCTACAGACTGCCAGATTACTGAAGCGTCTTTTCATCATAAATCAGAGTCGTGGAGAAAGCAGCAGTAATTCTGGAAAAGTGTGCTTACGCTGAGTTGCGTCAATATACACATTGGTAGCCAGGCGGCGATCAAGGCAATAATTTGACACAGTACTTCATCAAGAAGTGGACTGAAATACAAAGAAGCATTGTAAAAACTTCGCTCAGGCCGGACCATACATCTGCAATGGGCTGCCGGTCATAAAGGGATGGAAGGAAACGAAAGGGTGGATGATTTGGCAAAGGAGGTTGGAGCACTCGTTGAAGCAAAGGCAGATGTCCCAATCCCTTTGGGAGAAACCAAACAGTGCAGGAGTTGCACGCGGGAAAGGTGTAGACAGAAGCGCGGAGCTGCAAAATATCGAAAATCATGTTCAAAACTTACGAAGTTAGATTCACATAGAGAAAAGATTCAAGGATCACAATGGGCATAGTAAGTGGGCATTGCTTTCTGCTTTCACTAGCTTTTAAATAAAGTAACAGCAGATGTGGAAAGTAGGCGGCCACCGTAGTGTGATGATAGCGGGCTCCGCCTACCACACCGTATGCCCTGGGTTCACACCCCGGGCAAAGCAACATCAAAATTTTAGAAATAAGGTTTTTCAATTAGAAGAAAATTTTTCTAAGCGGGGTCGCCCATCGGCAGTGTTTGCAAGCGCTCCGTGTGTATTTCTGTCATGAAAAGTTCTCAGTGAAAACTCATTTGCCTTGCAGATGCCGTTCGGAGTCATAAAACATGTAGGTCCCGTCCGGCCAATTTGTATGGAAAATCAAGAGGAGCACGACGCAAATTGGAAGAGAAGCTCGGCCTTAGATCTCTTCGGAGGTTATCGCGCCTTACATTTATATATTTTTATTTAGATGTGGGAAGTGCAATCTGCACAAAGAAACAGTTGCGCCTGCTCTGTGTTCGCGCCCTGAGCTCGCGAGGTCAAGGCTGCAGCTACTAAGGGCGGCAGAGTTGCCAGATCCCGAAGCAGCAGTTAAGTTAGGTTCAGTAATCTAGTATTTACTAAGAGGATGGAGTTATTCGATGAATAAGTCCTGGTACCTAATTCAGGGTTTTCCGTTTGGTCGTCAAATAAATTTTCGTAACATTGTGGACACATTCTGTGAATGTAAGGTCTGTATTGACCGGCCAGTTCAACCTAACCTATGTGAAGAGGTGGTGCTCTGCCAACTCACCGAAGATCCGTGCAAAACAACATCAAAAATTTTAAAAAAGAGTTTTACAAAAAAAAAAAAAAATTCTAAGCGCCGTCGCCCCTCGGTAGTGTTTTGACAAACACTTCTGAGCTACTCAGTGAAATATCACGTGCCTTGTAGCTGCCGCTCGGAGTCAGCATGAAATATGTAGGGATCATTAATTTGTAAGGAAAATCAAAATGCGATACGATATTTAAAAGAGAAACTCGTCGGACTAAATTTTCTTGCAGGCAAATTGCGCTAAGTATTTTTTTTTAAATAAATTTTTTAATTATTTTTTTAAAGCCTATACAAATTAAAAAAAAAAATTGCATTCACTTTCGCCGCTGACGCATGCAAAATGATTGATTATACGACTTGATCAAGCACTAATTTGTGCTAAGTAAACAAATTTATTAAAAACATGCAAATGGCAACATTACGATTATATCATCACCATCAGCCTTAGCTTAACACTTAAGATAAATTTATAATTAATTAAAATGCAATCAATTGACAATTGGCAACATAAATATCCAAAATCATATTGAGCTAACTCAGCACTCATACACACATACATACATGTATACTTTAATAAAAACCACACAGAGTTACCACCACTGCCTTCATCCTCTTCCTAGCCAACTACTCGACTGATCGTTGTACTTAACTCTAGCACTTTTGCGGCGCAATTAGCGTTTCTCGTCAACACAAAAACGCCAGCAACTTCAATGCAATTTCTCTATTAATTTTTCATTGTAATTACTCAATTCAGCGACTTATAGATGCCACCAACCGACAGAACGACCGGGTGGTTGACGGATGCGTGTGCTTTTTTCACTTTGAACGCCGCATAATTATTTACAGTAAATTTTGCCGATTTCGTTAGAGGGAAGAAATCTTGGAAAAAGTGAATAGCCAAAATGTGAAACTATAACAGAACAAGTAAGGAAGGTTAAGTTCGGGTGTAACCGAACATTACATACTCAGTTGAGAGCTATGGTGACAACATAAGGGAAAATAACCATGTAGGAAAATGAACCGAGGGAAACCCTGGAATGTGTTTGTATGACATGTGTATCAAATGAATAATTTTAATTATAATAATTTAATACCTTTAAAGAGTATTTTAGTAGGGAGTGGGCCATAGTTCTATAGGTGGACGCCATTTAGGGATATCGCCATAAAGGTGGATCAGGGTTGACTCTAGAATGCGTTTGTACAATATGGGTATCAAACGAAAGGTGTTAATGAGTATTTTAAGAGGGAGTGGGCCTTAGTGCTATAGGTGGATGCCTTTTCGAGGTATCGCAATAAAGGTAGACCAGGGGTGACTCTAGAATGTGCTTGTACGATATGGGTATCAAATTAAAGGTATTAATGAGGGTTTTAAAAGGGAGTGGTGGTAGTTGTATAGGTGGTCGCTTTTTCGAGATATCGCCATAAAGGTGGACCAGGGGTGACTCTAGAATGCGTTTGTACAATATGGGTATCAAACGAAAGGTGTTAATGAGTATTTTAAAAGGGCGTGGGGCTTAGTTCTATAGGTGGACGCCTTTTCGAGATATCGCCATAAAGGTGGACCAGGGGTGACTCTAGAATGTGTTTGTACGATATTGGTATCAGATTAAAGGTATTAATGAGAGTTTTAAAACGGAGTGGTGGTAGTTGTATATGTGAAGGCGTTTTCCAGATATCGACCAAAATGTGGACCAGGGTGACCCAGAACATCATCTGTTGGAGACCGCTAATTTATTTATATATGTAATACCTGCAAAGATTTCAAGGGTTTTTTATTTCGCCCTGCAGAACTTTTCATTTTCTTCTACTTAATATGGTAGGTGTCACAACCATTTTATAAAGTTTTTTCCAAAGTTATATTTCCCGTCAATAAACCAATCAAATTACCATGTTTCATCCCTTTTTTCGTATTTGGTATAGAATTATGGCATTTTTTAATTTTTCGTAATTTTCGATATCGAAAAAGTGGGCGTGGTCATAGTCGGATTTAGTTCATTTTTATACCAAGATAAAGGGCGTTCAGATAAGTACGTGAACTAAATTCAGTAAAGATATGTCGATTTTTGCTGTAGTTATCCTGTTAACGGCCATGCGGAAGGACAGACGGAAGACCGTGTATAAAAACTGGGCGTGGCTTCAACCGATTTCGCCCATTTTCACAGAAAAGAGTTAGAGTCATAAAATCTATGCTCCTACCAAATTTCAAAAGGATTGCTAAATTTTTGTTCGACTTATGGCATTAAAAGTATCCTAGACAAATTAAATGAAAAAGGGCGGAGCCACGCCCATTTTGAAATTTTCTTTTATTTTTTTATTTTGTTGCACCATGTCATTACTGGAGTTGAATGTTAACATAATTTACTTGTATACTGTAAAAATATTAATTTTTTTTTTTCAAATTTGACTTTAAATTTTTTTTTTAAGTGGGCGTGTTCGTCATCCGATTTTGATAATTTTTCTTTAGTACACATACAGTAATAAGAGTAACGTTCCTGCCAAATTTCATCATGATATCTTCAATGACTGTCAAATTACAGCTTGCAAAACTTCTAAATTACCTTCTTTTAAAAGTGGGCGGTGCCACGCCTATTGCCAAAAATTTTACGAGTTTTCTATTCTGCGTCATAAGTTCAACCTACCTACCAATTTTCATTGCTTTATCCGTCTTTGGTAATGAATTATCGCACTTTTTCAGTTTTTTGAAATTTTCGATATCGAAAAAGCGGGCGTGGTTATAGTCCGATTTCATTCATTTTAAATAACGATCTGAGATGAGTGCCCAGGAACTTAAATACCAAATTTCATTACCATGCCACAAAATTTACTCAAGTTATCGTGTTTACGAACGGACGGACGGACATGGCTAAATGAATTTCTTTTTTCGCCCAGATCATTTTGATATATAGAAGTCTATATCTATCTCGATTAGTTTATGCCGTTACGGATTACCGTTATGCGAATAAGGTTAATATACTCTGTGAGCTCTGCTCAGCTGAGTATAAAAAACAAAAAAAAAAAACATACAATACTATATATCTTCTGTATCTACAACACTCCATGCCCACTTGTCTAGCTGCTCCAGCCGGTGGGTCGGCCGCGCTTTCGTTACACCGCTTTCGTTGCGTGTGTGTGCGTTGTAACTATTTTTAAAGGCCCTTCATTAGAATTCTTACTTGAAAAGATCGCATAAATTTAAATTTTTGAAGTTAATTACGTTGCAAATATTGATTTTGAAGTTTTGAATTTGCCTATGGAATGAAGGGTGTTTCTGTATGTGTATGTGTTTGTATGCAGTGATAGTTTGTAAGTCAAAAGGCAGAAGATGGCGTTAGCTGTCAGTGCAAGGTGTAAGTTTTTATTTTAAATTTAAAAATTTTTTTTTTTCATTTTGCAACTTTTTTTGTGTCTTCTTGATTTGGCATTGGCAACTGAGATTGTTATAATGGGCGAGTGAGAATTCGTGGAAATTGTGGATTGATTAGGAAATTCTGTAAAAAGAATTTAAAATTTTTTCTGAGTTAAATACAGCATATTTTTAGTTAATAGTGTTACACTCTAAACAAATATTTAAAGCAGAGGAAAATTCTATCTCGCCATAGAAATCTTTCCCAACATCTGGGCTCGTGTTTTCCGTAATCGAATGGCCAATCGTATGGTTACTGATCGTATGTTCGGCACAAGGCGAATTCAGTACCAGGTGTTGTTATCCAAAAAGCTGATTGCTTCTTGATTATTTTCCATACAAAGCCTTGTACAACAATATGTCAGTTAATCGAAATCAATCAACATTTTCGTTTGACTTGAGCAAGGCGAATCCATACCAGGTGGTGGCAAAGCGAATTCAACCAATTCGCCGTGCAGAAGAATCTCAAGTCAAAATAAAATTTAAATTGATTTCGATTAACTGACATATTGTTGTACAAAGCTTTGTATGGAAAATTATCAAGAAGAAGCAATCAGATGTTGGGATAATACCACCTCTACTGAATTCGCCTTGGGCTTGACATTCTTTTGAGCGGCGATTTTTTTTAATTCACTTTGCCACCACCTGGTATGGTTCGGCCTTGGTTCGGCATTTTTGGTATTGCGACACACGCTCACTATCGCATTGTAATTTATGGCAGAGAGTAATCGATTTGACGGAAAAATGTTATAGAAATATGGAAAATATTCATTTAAATAACTGCTGATGGTGATTCCTGATGAATAACCAGCGTTTTATTAGAACAAGTAGATCAGAGACAAAAGAGACCTCGTTTCAATGGCAACAGTGCATTTTGTTATACATTAATCGGACTAAGGCGACAGAATGATAGACATTAAGCGTGCGAACTCTAGGGCTTAGTTAACACCATCGCCTCACTTCCCAAAAACGTCACCCTTTCGTGGATAGGAACGCGTTCCACTTGAAAGGAATGGAGGTGGTACGTCGGTGCAGTTTCAAAGAAGTTTGGGCACATATTTACATTAAAGAACCTATCCAATGGAGTGCTTTTTCTAAAAGAACTCTACTCTAATAGCAACAACATGCTTGGATTGCTGATTGAGCGCGAGTGAAGCTCACAGTATGAACTTAGCATATCAATGATGAGCTGCCAGTACAAAAGGAGAGCACGTAGAAGTAACCTTTCATACTTCGACATTTCTATGCCTTCATTCAATGGTAAATCCGAGGCATACAACAACTTCTTGCCTTATGAACTAAATATCGCGTTTGACACCAATAAACTGGATTTCAGGTCCAAGAACCCCCTTTTAGAAACCTAACACAGCCGTAGTAGATGAGCTTAGCGTGGTGGTGTTCTCTAGCGGTAGAGTCGGTGTGATATTAGCGATCCGCAAAAAATGTCTATGATTATATGTAGCTATTTGCATGAGAGAGTTATGATAAAAATTGGTTGTAGGTGTAGTGTCTCCCAACACATATGATCTTCTTTTCATATTCATTGTTCAGAGAATCGTGCATAGTATTCTGATTCGTACGCTGAACGTCGCCTTAAATATTATTCATGGCGGAACCAAACAAGTGACGACCTTTTGGTTGATTCGAGGAAGCGAAATTAGTTTTTGTATAAACGAGCTTTTATATTGGCTATGTGAGACTGTCCAATAAAGCTTTGACACGCGTTTAATGGTTTGATCATTTCCGCATTAGATCTATAGTTTTGTTATAAAAGAGTTTTATAAATTATTTTCCAAGTAGAATGGAATATCCCGCAGTTAATTAATGATATTCAAACTTTATAATAAAAAATCGAAACACTTCTAATTTACAACTATTTTTAAATATTTTCCGCTACTTTTCGCAACCACTTATGTTTAGCCTCTCCTCTTCTGCTTTATCTTCTATAATAATCTTAAAACTGCATTAAACTAGATTTCTTATTCAGTGAAATAATATCTAAGACCTAAGCTACACTGCTGTTCACTTCTTAAGAAATCATTCAATAATTATAATATTAAAAACAACAACAAAACTTTGAACTTCGTGGAATTGTTCAATAACAAAATTAAGTTTCGAAAAACTTTCAACACATATACATACATAGAAACATCGTTATATTTAAACACATACTTACAAATATCCATTTACCATTGAATACAAAATCAAACGAAAAATTGAAAGATCAACTATGCATAAATTAAAAAAAAAGTATCAGAAACAAATATATTCTTACGAATCTAGATGATCGTTAAGATCCTATATATGTGATCCATAAGTTTGTGTCGGCATAATGAGCGAAAAAAATTCAAAACCAGCAAATTTGTTTGTGTTTTGCTTAATGCTTGTTCTTATTATTGTTGTTGCTACTTAACGAGAACTTTATTATTTATTAATGACCCGATTAAATGGTACAACAAACAAATATCGAAGTTGATGTGGCATTTTATATGCAAAACTAGTGTTAATGGAAACTGATCCGAAGTTGATTGAGAGTTGCTTTGATGGAAATTTTTTGAATACGTAACGAAGAAAAAATTCAATGCAAATTTTTTTACAAAAATGTGTAATGAGAATGGCGACTATATCGACTGCTGAATGGAATATCAACCTATATCGGCTACCAGCTCGAAAACGCCATATCACAAGATTTGTTTCAAAATAAGATTGACGTTTGCCTTAGCTCAGAACTTATTTCATAAACGCTCTACTAAACGTCAAAATGTATTATTCATGTTCATATAGGGTATTTTTGAAACAAATTCTGAAATAGGGCGTTCTTCCAACAATTTCTGCAATGAGGCGCCCTCCAAAATTTTTCTGATATGGGACGATTTTTCAAAAACGCCATATGTATCTCAAAATGTGTTTCAAAAACGTCCTATCTGAGCTTAAATTCAATATAGGTCGCTCTTAAACCGAATTCTGATATAGGGCGTTATTCAAATGTTTTCTGCGAAGGAACTGAATAATTAATAGTGCTGTCTCTTAATGCGATAGTTCTGCGCTTGTTTGGAAGTATGTAGTGCAATTCGCTACAGGGGAATTGACCAGTTTCTGCTTTGATAATTTGGGACATTTTACTCACCAAAACCTTTAAGCTATAGTTTTTTTATCACTGAACTAGTTTAGTCAATGTAAGCTAAGAATGTAGGTTTCAAATGAAACACATCGCTGAAATTGTTGATAGATTTAATTTTTTGCGATGAGCTTGGCGTATAAAACTTCATTATATAATGCATGCTTCTGCGATACTTACATCTCAGGTGTTATACTTTAGGCCACCGTCAACCGTCTAAGCTTGCTGCTCACTAATTGGCACTGCCGTAAAGCTTTTTTGAGTGTGACTGTTAGCCCTGATTTTGAATGGGCTGGTTGCTTTTGTAAAAGCTGAGTCTATTGTTTAATGTTTTGTGTTGTGTTGGATAGATTAGATTAGCTTAAACTGGTCGTTTCGTCAGAACCTCACATAGACAGAATGAATGCATAGTATTACAAGAAGTTTGCTGAACGACCAAACTGAAACATTTCACCAAAAACCAGTACTTATGCTATAAAATAACCTCGCCCTCTTGACAAATACTAGAATTTTTTAGGAGCTATACTACTTGCAACTTCTACAACTGATAGCTTTGCCACCCCTACAAGGTAGAGCCTTAGCTACCTAGCGCTGGGCATGAACACAAAATATGCTGGCTGGTTTCCTCCTCCAACTCCGTACATACCCTTTTTTAAATAACAAGAATAAATAAGCTTAACTTAGTTATATAATTTGGAACACCTGCATATGATCTTAGATACTTTGCATCTCTGCGCCCAGTTCCATGCCTTTCCTGCTGGGTCGACCAACTCTCACCTTCTTTTAATCTCGATGAATCTAATTGGAACGTCTACAGTACAAACTTCGAGTTAGCACATGCGCTTTTTCAATTGCATCTATTCCCATATGCCCATGGACCCAGTATAGATGTATATTTCTCTCTCTGCCGATTCTTTGCAGGGATTCCTATCACTCTAACATATTCTTAAATGAGAAATTATAGCCTTAGTTGAGGGATTATCTTATATATTATTTCTAATTGTTGTTTTTATGTGCAGGTCCCTTTTTCGCTCTTATTTGAAATCCAAATCTACAAATAAAGTTTAGGTTTTAAAGATGGAAATTCTCGCTATTAGCGAGCTTTGGGCATTATTGGCCGTAGTGCTTTTGTTTAGCTATATATTATTAAAATAATTTGTTAAAAATAAACGATTGTGAGCCCACAAAGAAATCTATTTGTACTATGGCACTATAGTGAATATTTGATTAGAACTGACACTGCATTACCGGCAGTTGCTAACATTCGCCAGATGACAGCGCAAGCGTATGTAGATTTTTATTGATAGATGATTGGTTGATAGAAGAGCTGATTTCTGTTGATATTTGCTAAGAGGCTTTTATATTTGTTGCGCAAGCAAGATGCGCACGGGTCCGGCTCGTATTCTTAATTCCTGTTTGGCTGTTAATGTAAAAGTTGACGCGGCTGCAGTTTACGCAATTTTCCTCCAACATTTCTACAGCTTTAGTCAAGGCAATTACTTCCACTTGAAAAAACAATACAGTGATCACACAGCTTGAAGGAACTGTTTATTTACGGATGAGCGTGTTATATAATAGGCCCTACTCATTTCATTACTTTGGAACCATCTTTGTACACGTGTATCGTCTCGTTTGTCATTTGAGGGCTTTTGCGCCCTTAAGAGACCCATCGAAGGATGCTCATTGGAAAATATTTTTGAAGCTATTTGCTTAAAAATTGTCTATTGCTTCAGTTCGTCAGACGCCAATCCCATAGCCACACTCATACACACACTTTTATCCCGCATAGATTGCACATTCGCCCAAATATTTTCTTTAGATTGAATTTCATGCAAGCATAACAAACGCAAATTGCCGTCGGCAAATTGTAGCATAGAGTCAATCAGCCAGTTGCAATAAGCGTGAGTACTTGATGCGTTGCAACTTCAACGCAATCATACGCCGTTGAGCTTAAATTGGTTTAACTGACTGATTTTGAAATAAAAAAAATAATATTGCAGCGCCTTTGCCGGTGTTTCTAGGAATTTCGCATAAATGCAACGCTCTCTCAGCAAATTCTTCACCACTACTGCCCACTGCGACGAAGCAGCCTTGCAACCAGCTGGCTTTTGTTGTTGCCACTTGCTGGGGCATGCTGTTTAGTTGCAACAATGTCGTATTTTTAATCGTTGTATGCAAATATACATATACCTACATACTTATGTATAAGTATACATATATGTGCCTTTGTGTATGTATAAGCAGTTATGCTATTGTGTGCGTTCGATATTTTGTTAGCTATAACTGTAGCTCTTCTTGGTTTCTTGGCCTTTTGACTTTTTTTTTTTTTTTGAAAATTTTGTGGCATGCCGCAATTTACAGCTATTCAGGCAAATTTTCTTCTTTTCACGACTTTTTGCTTTCTGTTGTTGTAGTTTCATGCTGCGCGTGGACGCTTATATTGCATATTATTTTAAAAAATAATTTAAAACTGCACTCAACATAAAAAATATGATTTTACAATTTTCAGCAAACAAACAGAACTAAATATTTGTCTGCGTGCTAATCTTTTTTTTGTCGATTTGTTTCAAAAATATTATGGCAAATTTGTATGCATAATTTGGCAAATTTTATTAGCTGTTGCTCTCACACAATAAATGTAATGGAAAGCATTTTGGCTATAGCTAATGCATTTGCGCAAATAAAATTTATCTTTGCTTTCAATTATCTCGGAAATTTTGCTACAATGCAGGATCTTTGCAAATTTTGTAGAATTTGTATATGAATGGTAATGACTTATAACTCATGCCTTTCAAGTTTTTTTAGGTTTTTTGTTGTTGTTGTAGTAATATATATCCCCCACCACCCACCAGATTTATTCCGAAATCGCTCTCAGAAACATGGACTTTGTAGCATTCACTCATTAAGTTATTCGTTCATTTGTACAAACATATATTTCAACCCGTCTTGGAATGTCTTAAAATATATTGACTCTTACATACATATTCATACAATTGTACATACGTATATTTTGGCTCGTTTTGGCACGGCATGAGATTCTATTGACACATTCATTCATTTGTACAAACATATATTTTGTACACCGTGCATCATACGGTAACCTGAGCCTTAGTATGTCACTGTTTAGAGCTTGCTCGCGACAAGCCTTTACCTGTAGTCAAATTACTAACATGATTCATTTATGCTTGCGTTGCACATTCCACAGCCAATTTTAATTATGCTTAGAATGCAGTTCCCAGGGAACTGAATTGAATGTATATGTGTGTTATACTTAGTTTGTAAGTATTAGTGTAAGTAAGTATTTTAGCTCATAGAAATTTTGTATAAAAGAAAACAACTTTTGAATAAAGTACAGAATTCAACCTGCTGCCGTTTCAATTGGCAGTAAATACTATCTAGTGCCGCTAACTGGCACTGCAACCTAGATTTCGATTTTCTCTTATCCGCAAACTTTACAACTTGCGACGCACCAAACCAAGTAATATTTAGATTTCAAGAATACTATAGTTGGCTCTGTGGTCACTACCTATGAAACATACAACAACAAACACTATAAAGTAAGGATCATGATTCCTTAATGCTACATCTTTTACGATTCTGATTTCGGTTTCAGCTGAATGCGTCAGATCTATTGATTTAATGCTATACTTAATTCGGCTTTATTTTGTTTCGATTTCAACCACAGTTCGCAATATGGTCATGGTTTCAGTTTTGGTTCAGTTTTCAAAGTTTCACCCTTCTTTTCATTCATTTTTCAAACATTTTTTTGCCCTTTTCGTGACTTTTATTTCCTCTTTCTTTGGTTTTTATCCTTATTTTTGTAAAAAAAAAACTTTTTGTTAATTTGAGCGAAAATTTTGCCCCAATTCTTTCAATCGCGAATTTTTGATCATGGTGTGACTGATCAAGTTCTGTTGAACGTGCCTAAAAATATTCCCCACAATTTGATTCTAAAACGTATAGTATATATATGTATGTATCCCCATTGTGTATAGAAGTAATAGCAACAAAAATGCAAAAGATACTGAGAGACAAACGTGCAGGGAGGCATTTATATGGCTGAGTGGATAGAGAGCATCTGCCTTTACACCAGTATGAACGTTGGAGATTTCGAGTTCAAAAACTCAGCTCCCGAAAAGCTAGTTGATGAAGAAGTGAAATTCAGAAACATGTCCTAGTAATCATCGGCGTGTGGAAATTTTGTAACTTTTCCAAATCACGAAATACCAATGTCCAAGCCACTAAAACGTATAATGCGGTCTTTCGCGGGCACAGACAAAAACCGTTATATTATTGGCGAAATTGATAAGAACAAATCGGAAAGCATTAAACAGCAATGGAAATGGATCTGAGTCGCGATTGCGCTCAGGGTTGACAAAGGTATTTGGTGCATTAGACGGAAAATTTAGTCTCCATGATTTTATACCTTCCAATTTGAGGAGGTTAATTGCCTTCTTCGCGCCTCAATCTATGGATATCAGTAATATCATGAAATAACTAAATAAATTTTCCGTCGGATAGTCATTCCCCGCAGGCTTATGTCTCTTGTATTTTTTAACATTTTTTCAAATTGTTTTTTTGTGTCAAAAAATAGCACGAAAAAGTAACTCTTGAAAAACTTGCCTTCTTGTGTGCACAGAAAAATCTTACTTAAGTCATTTGGCCAAGCGTGCAAAGTCAATGTTTTCATTACAACAGCAATAGCCAACAAAAACATCATACGAGAAACAAACAAATGTAATATGCCATACATATTACACACATACAAATTTGTAATATAGGGAACACCTCCTAGGTAGCAACCGCAAAAACGCCCGGAACAGTAGCAACAACATTGACTATTTGCACATACCTATACACAAGTGCAACATGTAGCAGCATATATGCGAATGCATATGTGTACGTTCTAATATAATAAGAGCATAAGGGTGCGCCTTATATGTATGGATAGCAAACTTTGTTTTGCTACAAAACAAATATGCACAGCTAGAAAATTCAGTGGCATTAATCAAGTTACGCTGAGCTAGCCTAAAAGTATTCCGAACAATTTGTATTAAAAAAATAGAGTATATGTAAACTTAGTTGTGTACAAAAACAAAAAGGCAATGCTTAGAGACAAATTATAAAGCGTACAGCGGGACATTTATATGACAGAGGCACCTGCCTTTACACTAGTATGAAGTATTAATGTTGAAAATTTTGTGTTCAGAACTATGCTCACCAGCTGATAAAGAAGTGAAATTCAGGTATATGTCTTAGTAGCCGTCAACGTCTGCAAATTTTGTAATTTTTCTCTAATATCAATAACAAAAAAATTGTATTAAGCATTATCTTATTTTCTCGCTAATTTAACACCTATAAATAAAATTGATATAATAGTAAACAGCGGAAATATTGTTTATAATGCACTGCTAGGAAATCCAATGTCACTGATCAAGAGTTCCGTTGAACGAGCCTAAAATTATTCCACACAATTTGGATTAAAAACTTAAAGTATATACGAGTATGTACCCTGACGAGCATTTCTGAGATATGAAATGCTAACCAAACTGTTACTGTTGAATACTCAGAAGCCTGGGCATCCCAACAGACATGTGATTGATGAGGCTATATCTCCCAGGGGTTTGAGGGGTAATCTCCGTAAGCATTATGAGGAAATACGGCACCTTTGAACACAGCCGTATTACGCTAAAAAGCACAAGCATATCCTCCGTGATATCCACAGGCAGACTTCGGACCTCTATGCGGGTAATTGCCCGGCGAATCCAGTACTTAAAGAAAAATACCCAGAACTAGCAGAGGAGGAACGCACTCTCCCTAGGGAAACGCGCGTCATTCTAGCTCAACTTCGTTCTGGACACATGTCCTGCTTGCAATGTGTCCCCACATGATACCAACCATCTCTACAATTGTATTGTGGAATCAACGCCTCAAACATTTCTCTCATTATGGTCCACCCCCTGTTGAAACAGCAAGTTTCTTTGGACTCCCGTTAGAGGACATTGATGACAATTTGTGATTGGTCGCACGTATTGGATGGGGCGAAGCGCTGCTACAGCAACAACATTTCTGAGAAGGTCTCTCCTTGTAAAACAAAGTTTAAAATAAGCGCAGCCCTAATGCCAAAACATACATACATTACTTATGGCCCGCTACCATTTCTATTGCTAACATCGTTTAACTCTGCTGCCATTTGCCTTGTTACAATTTGACTTGTTTTTTAACCAAAGCTTGCATATTTTAACTACCATTTTGGTGTTGTTGTTATTGCTGCACTTTTTCATAAATTTCATGACTGTTTTTCTTCTTCTGCAAATCACTTTGATTTCTTTAAGTCTCTAACCTGTCTCTTAACAGTTTTTGTTGTGGTTGTTGTTGCTGCTGTTTGCCAACTGTTGTTGTGTCTATTACCTGGTGGCTGTTTCGTTCCATTGCTTGAATGCGTTAATGACGGTATTGGCTGATCGGAAGGCATTAAGCCATGCTGGTGTCATCTATGCTTCCCTATATACATATTTAACAAACTTGGCAGATACTTACTTGAACATATATAAAAATGCGATGCCTCACTAACTATACAACTTGGTGGTTTTGACGCGCCTATTGGCGTTGATGGCGGTGACGGGCGTTGTGCTCTTTTCTTCTTTTCATAGTTATTGGCGTTAGTTTTTTGTGTGGAGTGGTTCCATATAAATATTTGATGATAAGGTGACTCGTCATTATTATTGTAATAAAATAGTGCATGTCTACATAGAAAAAGCAGCGCCTCGTTGCACTTTGTTCTATTGAAATGGGTGCTATGCATTTGTGGAATAAATTGATTACACTGTATCACAAATTCCAATTTATTTTCTACACCAGAGACGCCATTATGAAATTCCTATGTAAAATCACCCCCTGATTTCGAAAATTTGGTTATTTTTAATTCTATGGTAACGTTTTTGAGATATTTACGAATAACGGGTTTTTCCAAAAAAAAATAAAAAAATTGGGTCCACTTAATCATATATGTAAATCTCAAGAAGGAATTGAGCAATTCCAAACCGGTTCGAAGCTTTTAAAAGGTAATAAAATTTGCTATAAACTGCGCATACAACACTTTTTGCTAGGCTCTGCAGATTCAAAGATAACGAACAATCATTACGGATTTTTTCCATTTTTTTTGTAAAGATATAAAAAAATTTGTATTTTCCGAGGAAGTCTTTCATTCAACAAAATCGATGGATTAATACAAAAGTTATAAGGATTCAAGTAAATATATCCATTTAATACTTAAGTACCCTACTGGTCCATTTGTGTTAATATTCGCTAATAACTCATATACGAATACTAACACATATGTACCAGTAGGGTACTTAAGTATTAAATGGATATATTTACTTGAATGCTTATAACTTTTGTATTGGTCCATCGATTGATTAATGAGAGCTTATTTTTTTTGTAATAAAAGAGACCTTAGAGAGAAAAAAAAATTTGCAAAAAAATAAAAAGCTTTTGAGATCCTTCCTCGTAAAATACAATTTTTTTTATATTTTACAAAAAAAATGGAAAAAATCCTTAATAATTGTTCGTTATCTTTGAATCTGCAGAGCCTAGCAAAAAGTATTGTATGCACGGTTCATAGAAAATTGTATTACCTTTTAAAAGCTTCAAACCGTTTCGTAATTGCTCAATTCGTTCTTGAGATTTTCATATATGATTAAGTGGACCCAATATTTTTTTTTTTTTTTTTGGAAAAAACCGTTATTTGTAAATATCTCAAAAACGTTACCATAGAATTAAAAATAACCTTGATTTTCGAAATCAGGGGGTGATTTTACATAGGAATTTCATAATGGCGCCTCTGGTGCATTTTGGCTGTAAACCAGTGTTATCAACCTGAGAACTATAGGTTTTCAAATATTGAATAATGATTGGAGAATGATGAGGGTACCAACTGGAGAGCTATAAATTTCACAAAATTTCTCAAACGTTGGAGTAGATTGAGAGTATGATCTTGGATATCAACTTGAGAACTATAGATTTCACAAAAAAAGTCATAGATTGGAGAATAGTTAGAGTATGATCTTGGATATCAACTTGAGAGCTCCAGATTTCACAAAAGTTTTCAAACGTTGGAGAAGATTTAGAGTATGATCTTGGATATCAACTTGAGAACTATAGATTTCACAAAAAAAGTCATAGATTGGAGAATTGTTAGAGTATGATCTTGGATATCAACTTGAGAGCTCCAGATTTCACAAAAGTTCTGATAGATTGGAGAATAATTAGAAAAATGATGTTGTTGGATATTAACATGAGAACTATAGGTTTCACAAAGTTGGATATCAACTTGAGATATATGAATTTAACAAAACTTCTCAAAAGTTTGGATATCGATTGAAGAAAGATGTTTGGTATCAACTTAAGAGCTATAAATTTCACAAATCTTCTCAAAAGTTGGAGAACGATGTTGGATATCAACTTAAGAAAAATAAGTTTCAAAAAATTTCTCAAAATTTGGATACTGATTGGGGGCGTGCTATGGATATCAGCTTGAGAAATATAAATCTGTTATAATTTTACCCAGGTTGGAGAATAATTGGTGTGTTATCTTGGATTGCAACTTGAAAACTATAAATTTCGTACGGGTTAGAGAGTTATTTATTCGAAGTTTGTTGGGTATTCTGCATTCAAGTTTGCGTTAAGGACTCTAATAATTTAAAAAATTAAAAAAAAAAAATTTTACAAAAGAAAAATAATTCTTACTTAACACATTCACAAAATATTAGTTTGTATAAACAAAATTTTTTCCACAGACTTTTGTACATAAAAATATTTATTTTTATACATTTGCTTATTAAAGTTAAACTTTTAATAATTTTAAGATGTAGATATTTTTTGTTTTATTTTTGTATTTTTTAATCATTAACAATTTGAGTGCTCGCAGAAAAAAGAAAGCTTAAAAATGAAGCGCCAAAAGTTTAATTTGTAGTACACAAAAATAATTAAAATCTACTTTATCATTTTTTAACCCATAAAAGCTGCCAAAAAGTTATTAATAAAAATTATTTTCACTATTTTGTTAACATTTTTTACTTAACTAAGTAAATAGTTGTTAATTAAGTACCTACATTAAGGTGCCTCACCCAAAAAAATTGTTGGGAAAAGTCGTACAACAACAAAGTTAGGTTTGGCTGACTGCGTCAACAGTTCAACGAACGCAGAAGTGCGGGTTCAAATATCACTAGCGGACGAAGAGGCTTTGAAGAGATTTACAAGGTATCATAGAAACAGCAGAAATCACATGCGAATTAAGGCGGCTAACCCGCAATAGTCAATGAGTTCGTCTTAAAAATTACAGTGCATTCTCCAGTGAACGCAACAATTTTCACAAACTTCATGAGCGGAATTCTCCAGCGAAAACTCGTTCACCAAAACATTTGCGTTAAATACAACACAAAATGTTTCTGCATCAAAACTTGTATTGAATCAAGTAGAAATATGGGGGGTTTAAATTTCACTGAAATTCGTTCAAATTGCTCCATTTGAGAAATACCGAAAATGTCATTCTCACACAGCAGCAGGTTTTATGTAAATTTTCAAGGTACATTTCACTCATTTTACTTAAAACAGCATACATTAAACTTCATAGTAGGTGCAAGTATTAATTATTGAACGATCTTGCCTCTATATTCCGCAGACCGGTGTAGCCGCTCTTAAACCCGAAGTATCGGAGGGGAAAACCGGAGGGCTGGCAGACCTATTTGGGAATAACTGCAGAACAATTTTCGCCGAAAAGAGGTTTATCTGTGGCAACCCTTTTTAAGGATGAGTTACACATCCCCCCATCGGGTTAGGGGGTTAGAATATACCCGCGGTAGGTATGCCTGTCGTAAGAGGCGACTAAAATACCAAATAGATTCAAGGGGTTGTGTAGCGCAACCCTTTTAGGTTGCCAGCGCAATATATAGCTTCTCCAACCCCAATTGTCAACCTCACCTATCCGTGGCGAATCCTGTTTCATTAGCAGCCGGGGCACTGGCGAACCCGAGCTCCTCATGGATGTAGGGGATGGGAGGGCGGTATGGCCTAGAAGGTCGCATGTGGTCATAATAAATCGTTCCCGAAATGGTCGGCTTGGTACCGGAATGTACCGGATCTGTATCCGGCAAAGGACCATCAACATCGATAAAACTCCCCAAGGCCTTCGGGTAGTGTCCTTATCGCTACAACAACTACAGCAACATACAAATACAAAATGCTTTCAAGTACATACGTATTTCTTGTTTTATATCTGAGCTTTTTTCAATCTAGTACATGGGATTTTGCCTCACCGGTTTCGCTGAAATTATTCCTCCAGCCAATCGGGAAATTTGAATTTTAGAAAAAATCGGGACATCTTTTGTATCCTAATTGGTTTTTTTTTTGTTTAATAATTTGATGAAAATTAAAAAGTTGTTCAACTTAGGTCATTTCATTTGAATTTATTGTATTTAAATAAATTTTCCGAAAAGATTATGTAATTTGAACACTCAAATTTGTACGGTGCTGTTGTCACAAACAAAAACTTTGATTAAATACTCTTTCATCATGAGGAAACTTCGGGATAACCGAAGCAGAATCGTTCCTTTAATAAACTTGAACAGGTCATTGCAGGACAGTTTTAAGAAGATTTTCCCGTGGTAAGTGAGTGATAAAGTGAAAGTGTTGAAACAAATTCTAAAAATAATATTTAAAGTGTTTTAATTCAATTAAAATTTACACTGCTGTGGATATAAAAAGAAAAAATTTAAATATAATGTATGGTGAGTTGAGTATACTATTTATAAATAAATTAGATTTTTTTTTTTAATTTCGATTATAAACCAAAAATGTTACCGCTGCTGCGGTCTGGCATTTATAAAATAATACAGTTTGGGCAACATTTGGTATGTGCGCGTTTAATCAGAGTCTCTAGTGCGCGATCATCTTTCAGCATGAATGCACCTCTAGGTAATAAGTAATATAAAGTCATAGAGCCGGCTATTTTCCAATGCGACAAAAATCTTTATCGGACAGAAGTCAAGCCTGAGTTTTTCTGATTTTTAATTGTATTGGTATTTCATACCGTTAAGAAAGTTGGCGTTACCTGACCACAAGTCACCAGTACGTTGACTATTTTTTCCAAAGCACTACAATTTAAAATAAAATAACAAAAAGAGAATCAGATTGTGTATCCGCTAAAGTTACCTTGCTTGGGTGATATAATAGACAACAAGTGTATAAACACTCTGGTCTATCTTTGCCCTGGGCATTCAAACCAGTGTTGTCTGTACTGTTGAGTTACTTATGCTTTCCCTAGTGTGTACCTTTGTCCACAGTCCACAGAAGGTATACATATGTAGTATATAATGCTGCTTTGGCACCTTGCTAGGATAGGTAGTTAGCCTGTTTATTGTCTTCATGTCACTTAGGACTCCAATGCATTCATCTTAGAAGTAATTGTGTAAGACTGCATGTAAAGCTGCCTGGCTGTCTGATATAATGAAGATATGTTCCGAGGATAAGCCTATCCGTAGACATACTCTATAGCAAACATCTATTGCATGGATATCTGGTATAAAAGTGGTGAGATTGCAATTTCTCCTATTTCATCTCCCTTTTTTCGGTCGAGTTTTGATCCATCCGGTGACCAGGCATCCGACTTAGGGCCATATATATTTCCTGTTTCCCAGAGAGTTCTGTTAACAAAATTTTGTGAGATTCAGAACTGTAGAATGTGGCATTTCCCATGGTTTTTACTTCAAATGCCATGTCATACTTGCGTTCTTCAGCTCAGAGATATTTTGAAGTTATAGTTCAACAAGTGCTGCTTCTTTCTCTTGTATAATATTGAGCTTCTCCCACTAAAACACTAAGGGCATCAGTAGAACGCACCCGGCGCAGCAATGGTTGAAATGTTTACATATATAAAAGAGTAAGGACATATACTCAAACTGTCATATCATAAATGTTTCCCTCGACCTTGATGCTGGGATACCAATTATAACCTATTTTGTCCTAACCTTACCTAAGCTAACCATAGGCTTCATGTTTTTCTGCTCAAAAATGTTCTCGCAATACTACCCCATTGTTCTTAGCACCAAGCCCAATAAATTTACCGTGAATTTCAAAGTAGTCAACACTGTCAACAATCGATTATGTCAGAGTGTCCTAGCCAGGTTGTCGCCTTCTCACATTAGCTCACCACTAAACGGTTGTTTAGTGACTACCTAGAGGATCCCTGCAAAAATCGCGAGTACTCCATGCATGCATGTATGGAGTACTCGGTATGGACCAATCGAGTGCTCCAAAATTAACCACAATTCATACAAAAAAATATGGTCCAATTAACATTGCGATGTCCTAGGACTGGACCATATACTTCAGCTCCGCATTACATCAGAGTAATCCATGGAGTACCCACAGTCTAATAAACATCGTGTAGTGATTACAATCGTTAAAAACGAGCAATGATCGGCTTACAATATGTTCGTGTAGAAACATGAGTTGGTCCATTGCTGTATTACAGTGGAGTATAATGGTAAGTACTCCAGTGGACCACATGATCCAATGATGTTTGCAGGGATACTTCGCCGCATATGGCTTGATATACAAATTGCCAGCGTATTCCCATTAGCGAAACAATTTGCTTACAATTTATAAACAATACTCGTTAGCGAATTCTCATTTAAACAAAAATTTGTCTTCTCTAACGAATTTGTATTATACTAAAATCTTTTTTTCAAAATTCGCCAACGAAATTAGTAGTGAACTCACATGCACCAAAAATTTTTCTAAAATACGCCTGTAATTTCGGAGCAGCGATTTTTTTTCGCATTTGAAGAATGTGACACTCTAATGTACATACTTTTCTTATACATTCTCTTATTACCGCTTAATATAATCTTTTAGTTTTCTACCAAATGCTGTTTAACTGATGTTTTAACATTTATGTGAGTGTGTGTGTGTGCCTTTCATTTGCCTATAACTTAATAATAGCTAATAGCCATTTTATTTGATTGTTGCTATGAGGTATACATTTACTATGTATGGGTATGAATGTGTGTGTGTGAGTGTAACTCAAATTTTAGTTACAAAAAAGATAGTTCTGTTTTTCATTTTTCATATCAATGCCATAAGTCAAAGCTGTAAAATTGTCAAAAAAATTTCTTACCGATGCAAGAAAAACACACACACATATATATATATATATATACATATATGCACACAGAGAAACAAGCATTTAGCTTGAGTTATAATTTACGTATGTACGTCTGTACGTAGTGTAAATCGCTTTGATTTCACTAAATTAGCGCTGCAAACGCCGCCATCCCCACGCAGTAAACTTGCCTTGTTGTTGTACTTTTGTTGTTGCTGTTATTTTTTTTTCTTTCTGTCGGTAATTTGTGCAGCTCAATATATCAGTCGATATCTTATGAGTTTATAATTTTAGGTTGTCTCAGTGTCAGTTAATTGAACAAAAACACAAAAAATAAAAAAAAAATAAAAACAGAAGGCAAAAAATTTTTAATTGTGATTCAAAGGAGTAAAAAAATTGCCTGCCCGCTAGCCTGGTTTTGCTGCCTGGCAGAGTGAGTGGCTTGAATGACAGCTTTGCCTGCTGATAGACTACTTTGCTGACTGATGGCCTAGCGCGCTGCCTCCTCAGTCTTCATGAGCACGGCACCCTACCCAATGCAACATTCTACAGCAGTGGTGCACATAAGTGGCGAAGCTTCAAACAACAAACGCAAATTTTGTGTATTAGTATGTGTCTACATCATTGGGCAGCGAGCCATGGCTCAATTGAGACAGACTTGCTTCACGCATATCCATCACCAGTCGTTAGCGAAACAGTAACGAATAAACACTACGCATGGTTGTCGCAAAAATGTTAAGGTTCCTTGTGAGAAATATTATGACTGGTAAACGCAACTGCTATGATGGCCTTTCCATATGTAGCTCATCTTCCAAACATGTTTAGGTTTGGGTTTTTACCTTTTTGGGTATGTTTTATTAAATAACTTTTCAATACAATATGGGTTTTTTAAATTACTTTCACAAAAGTTGTAACAATTTCGTTCTGTGCAAATATAAATTTTAACTTCAAAAAAAAAAAAAAAAAAACTAATTTAAATAGTAAAAAATTTAATTGAATATATCTTTATGTTCTCATTTTTTAAGTCAGCTCCATATATTTGAAGCGTTTTGTGTTTCCCCCGGTTGTGGCAAAGGTATAAGTTTCGGAAATATGCTTTTTAAAGCAAGTGATCGCTTCTATATTTGCGTTATTTGAGGGACTTGAGAATATTTCAAACTATTTCTGGATCAAAAATGAAATATTGCAAAATTTTTGCTATAAATGCATCCTCTGCATGTTGTAATTTTAAATTTAATTTCCTACTCGGATTCTCATGCTCTCGCTCTCACTAATTCACTTACATTTTAATTTTTGCCGATCACTGGTCTACATGGAGAATGTTTGAGCATAGAATACACTGCATGCTTTACTGAATCTCTGTCGCTGCGCTCACACGACATGTAGGTAAACGGCGAATAGTTTCCCGAAACTCTACGAAGTTTTCTACTGCACCACTGCGCTATACACATTTGCTTGTATCATACGCTCCCAATAATAACTGCTATAGCTCATCAACCGTATTTCCTACAAATTTTTCATATTTCGTCCGTTAAACAAGAAAAGCAACAACAAAAATTATACACAAAAACAATGCATGCAACTGCTCAACCATTCTTTGCTCCTTATTTACTCAATTTTTATACTCAGTTGAGCAGAGCTCACAGAGTATATTAAGTTTGATTGGATAACGGTTGGTTGTACATATATAAAGGAATCGAGATAGATATAGACTTCCATATATCAAAATAATCAGGATCGAAAAAAAATTTGATTGAGCCATGTCCGTCCGTCCGTCCGTCCGTCCGTTAACACGATAACTTGAGTAAATTTTGAGATATCTTGATGAAATTTGGTATGTAGGTTCCTGAGCACTCATCTCAGATCGCTATTTAAAATGAACGATATCGGACTATAACCACGCCCACTTTTTCGATATCGAAAATTTCGAAAAACCGAAAAAGTGCGATAACTCATTACAAAAGACAGATAAAGCGACGAAACTTGGTAGATGGGTTGACGTTATGACGCAGAATAGAAAATTAGTAAGATTTTGGACAATGGGCGTGGCCCCGCCCACTTTTACAAGAAGGTAATTTAAAAGTTTTGCAAGCTGTAATTTGGCAGTCGTTGAAGATATCATGATGAAATTTGGCAGGAACGTTACTACTATTACTCTATATGTGCTAAATAAAAATTAGCAAAATTGGATTAAGAACACGCCCACTTTTTAAAAAAAATTTTTTTAAATTCAAATTTTAACAAAAAATTTAATATCTTTACTGTATATAAGTAAATTAAGTCAAAATTCAACTCCAGTAATGATATGATGCAACAAAATACAAAAATAAAAGAAAATTTCAAAATGGGCGTGGCTCCGCCCATTTTCATTTAGTTTGTCTAGAATACTTTTATTGCCATAAGTCGAACAAAAATTTACCAATCCTTCTCAAATTTGGTAGGAGCATAGATTCTATGACGTTAACTGTTCTCTGTGAAAATGGGCGAAATCGGTGGAAGCCACGCCCAGTTTTTATACACAGTCCACCGTCTGTCCTTCCGCTCGGCCATTAACACAATAACTTGAGCAAAATCCGATATATCTTTACTAAACTTAGCCCACGTACTTACCTGAGCTCACTTTTTCTTGGTATAAAAAATGGGCGAAATCTGACCATAACCACGCCCACTTTATCGATATCGAAAATTACGAAAAATGAAAAAAATGCCATAATTCTATACCAAATACGAAAAAAGGGATGAAACATGGTAACTGGATTGGTTTGTTGACGCAAAATATAACTTTGGAAAAATCTTTGTAAAATGGGTGTGACACCTACCATATTAAGTAGAAGAAAATGAAAAAGTTCTACAAGGCGAAATCAACAGCCCTTGGAATCTTGGCAGGAATACTGTTAGTGGTATTGCATATATAAATAAATTAGCAGTACCCGACAGATGATTTTCTGGATCACCTGGTCCACATTTTGGTGGATATCACGAGAACGCCTTCACATATACATCTAAGGGCCACTCGCTTTTAAAACCCTCATTAATACCTTTAATTTGATATCCATATCGTACAAAAACATACCAGAGTCACCCCTGTCCCACCCTAATGGCGATATCTCGAAAAGGCGTCCACCTACAGAACTAATGCCCCCTCTCTCTTAAAATGCTCAGTAACACCTTTCGTTTGATACCCATATCGTACAAACATTCTAGAGTAACCCCTGGCCCACCCTAATGGCGATATCTCGAAAAGGCGTCCACCTATAGACCTAGTGTCCACTCCCTCTTAAAATGCTCAGTAACAGCTTTCGTTTGATACCCATATCGTACAAACATTCTAGAGTCACCCCTGGCCCACCCTAATGGCAATATCTCGAAAAGGCGTCCACCTATAGACCTAATGCCCACTCCCTCTTAAAATGCTCAGTAACACCTTTCGTTTGATACCCATATCGTACAAACATTCTAGAGTCACCCCTGGCCCACCCTAATGGCAATATCTCGAAAAGGCGTCCACCTATAGACCTAATGCCCACTCCCTCTTAAAATGCTCAGTAACAGCTTTCGTTTGATACCCATATCGTACAAACATTCTAGAGTCACACCTGGCCCACCCTAATGGCGATATTTCGAAAAGGCGTCCACCTATAGAACTAAGGATTACTCCCTTTTAAAATACTCATTACCACCTTTCATTTGATACCCATATCGTACAAACACATTCTAGAGTCACCCTGGCCCACCCTAATGGCGATATCTCGAAAAGGCGTCCACCTATAGACCTAATGCCCACTCCCTCTTAAAATGCTCAGTAACACCTTTCGTTTGATACCCATATCGTACAAACATTCTAGAGTCACCCCTGGCCCACCCTAATGGCGATATCTCGAAAAGGCGTCCACCTATAGACCTAATGTCCACTCCCTCTTAAAATGCTCAGTAACACCTTTCGTTTGATACCCATATCGTACAAACATTCTAGAGTCACCCCTGGCCCACCCTAATGGCGATATCTCGAAAAGGCGTCCACCTATAGACCTAATGTACACTCCCTCTTAAAATGCTCAGTAACACCTTTCGTTTGATACCCATATCATACAAACATTCTAGAGTCACCCCTGTCCCACCCTAATGGCGATATCTCGAAAAGGCGTCCACCTATAGACCTAATGCCCACTCCCTCTTAAAATGCTCAGTAACACCTTTCGTTTGATACCCATATCGTACAAACATTCTAGAGTCACACCTGGCCCACCCTAATGGCGATATCTCGAAAAGGCGTCCACCTATAGAACTAAGGATTACTCCCTTTTAAAATACTCATTACCACCTTTCATTTGATACCCATATCGTACAAACACATTCTAGAGTCACCCTGGCCCACCCTAATGGCGATATCTCGAAAAGGCGTCCACCTATAGACCTAATGCCCACTCCCTCTTAAAATGCTCAGTAACACCTTTCGTTTGATACCCATACCGTACAAACATTCTAGAGTCACCCTTGGTCCAGCTTTATGGCGATATCTCGAAAAGGCGTCCACCTATAGAACTAAGGATTACTCCCTTTTAAAATACTCATTACCACCTTTCATTTGATACCCATATCGTACAAACACATTCTAGAGTCACCCTGGCCCACCCTAATGGCGATATCTCGAAAAGGCGTCCACCTATAGACCTAATGCCCACTCCCTCTTAAAATGCTCAGTAACACCTTTCGTTTGATACCCATATCGTACAAACATTCTAGAGTCACCCTTGGTCCACCTTTATGGCGATATCTCGAAAAGGCGTCCACCTATAGAACTAAGGATTACTCCCTTTTAAAATACTCCTTACCACCTTTCATTTGATACCCATATCGTACAAACACATTCTAGAGTCACCCCTGGCCCACCCTAATGGCGATATCTCGAAAAGGCGTCCACCTATAGACCTAATGCCCACTCCCTCTTAAAATGCTCAGTAACACCTTTCGTTTGATACCCATATCGTACAAACATTCTAGAGTCACCCCTGGCCCACCCTAATGGCGATATCTCGAAAGGGCGTCCACCTATAGACCTAATGCCCACTCCCTCTTAAAATGCTCAGTAACACCTTTCGTTTGATGCACATATCGTACAAACACATTCTAGAGTCACCCCTGGCCCACCCTAATGACGATATCTCGAAAAGGCGTCCACCTATAGACCTCATGCCCACTCCCACTTAAAATGCTCAGTAACACCTTTCGTTTGATACCCATACCGTACAAACATTCTAGAGTCACCCCTGGCCCACCCTAATGGCGATATCTCGAAAAGGCGTCCACCTATAGACCTAATGCCCACTCCCTCTTAAAATGCTCAGTAACACCTTTCATTTGATTCCCATATCGTACAAACACATTCTAGAGACACCCCTGGTCCACCTTTATGGCGATATCTCGAAACGGCGTCCACCTATGGAACTAAGGATCACTCCTTTTCAAAATACTCATTAACAGCTTTCATTTGATACCCATATCGTACAAACACATTATAGAATCACCCCTGGTCCACCTTAATGGGGACATCTCGAAAAGGCGTCCACCGATAGACCTAAGGCCCACTCGCTCTTAAAATGCTCAGTAACACCTTTCATTTGATACCCATATCGTACAAACAAATTCTAGAGTCAGCCCTGGTCTACCTTTATGGCGATATCCCCAAATGGCGTTCATCCATAGAACTATGGCCTATTCTCTCTTAAAATACTCTTTAATACCTTTCATTTGATACACATGTTATACAACCACATTCCAGGGTTACCCCAGATTGATTTTCCTTATTTTGTCTCCATAGCTCTCAACTGAGTATGTTATGTTCGGTTACACCCGAACTTAGCCTTCCTTACTTGTTATTTACTTTTTTTGTATCTTCCAATTATTTGTTGTTCTTCTTTTGCTTATGAGTGGAAAAATGCACCTTTTTGATTGTGAAAAGGACAAATCACTCTGCGTGTGTAGGATATTGAATAAAATATCATTTTGTACACACCCCCTTTTTGGTCATGGTCACGCAGTTCGATTTGTTTGTTGTTGTTGTTGCATTGCTTTTTCGCATGATGCGCCATTAATATAGCCGTTCGATCAGCAGCAGTAAGGATGGCGACAGCGGCGGCGTTGTTAGCAAAGGCGAATCACCTGGCAGGCTGGCTCCCTTCACTTGTTCACTCGCTTGTGTGTGTAAGTGTGTAAGAATTTTATGTTGCAGCGCTGCTCATTCGCTTTTGGCTATTTTCCATGTTTTACTGCTTCCATTCTGCAGTTTGTTTTTTCCTATAATTTTGATTGTGTTCTTTGTTTTATAGCCCCCGCTGATGATGATGATCTTTCTGCCCAGCAAATGAATGACCAGAGTTTATAGCTTCACATCAAAAAGAAATA
Organism: Eurosta solidaginis; assembly: GCF_040869045.1. Lineage (NCBI taxonomy): Eukaryota > Metazoa > Arthropoda > Insecta > Diptera > Tephritidae > Eurosta > Eurosta solidaginis. The sequence goes on along the minus strand of NW_027136883.1, from coordinate 806,018 downwards.
ATATCTCTTATGCATTGCGCAGATCGATAAAAATGTGCGAACTCAAAAAAAAAAAAAAAAATTGGTAAAAACAAAAAATTAAAGCCATTTAATCCTGACAAAATCGCCCGAAGGTTTTCAGCGGCAGCTTAGCTGCAACATTTTATCAGTTTTTTTTTTTTTTTGTTATTTTACTTTTTGTTAAAAGCCTTAAAAGGGCTTCTTCATCATTTTGATTGATACACTTGTACGGTGTAGATTTTGCTGATATTTTTCCTTTTAATAGCGACCAGAACATTAAAAAGAAATCATCATTATTGGCAAATACGTTTTTGCACACAAATTTGTTTTCGCTAAATATTAGCTACGCTGTTGCGCATGCGCAAATTCGCATCCTTTCAATGACGAACTGCAACTCATTTAGTTAGATGAACAATATAACGAGAGTAAACATAAAAAACAATGAAATAATAGGCGATTCAAGAAAAATCCAAGGAAAAAATATATGTATATTAAATAAAAAATACAAAAATATATACAAAAAAAATTAAAAAGTACAAGAAAAAATATAAAATAAACAAAATAAAATAACTTTTTTGATTTGTTGATTTTCCGACACTGATGATGGCACAACGGCTTGTCTCGAAACCAAATTTGACAAGAGATGACGGAAAATCGTTCCAATATATAAAATAAAATAAAATAAAACAGACAAATTAAGAAAATTTAATAAAATAAAATCAGCAATAAAACAAAATTAAAATAATATAAAATGAAATAAAATGAAAGTAACTTAAGGAAAATAAAGTAAAATAAAACAAAATGGATTTAAAAAAAAATTTAATTAAATGTATTTAAATTAAATTAAACTAAATTAAATAAAATAAACTTAAAAATTTGAATAAAATATAAAGAAAATAAAATAAAGAAATAAAATAGAAAAAAAATACAATAAGGTAAAGCAAAATTAAATAAAAAAATTAAACTTAATTAAAATAAATTCACAAAATAAAGTAAAATCAATTAAATTTAAAAAACCAAATAAAACTAACAAAATAAACAAAATAAAAAAATAAAATAATATAAAAAAACTAAAATAAGTAGACAAAATAATATACAATAAAAAATTAAATTTAATTGAAACAAATTAAATAGAACTTAATGTACTGAAAAAAAAATTAAAACACAAAGTTAAATTAAATTAGAGGTAAAAAGAAACTAAAACGAACTAAAGCACAAGAGTTCAAGTAAACATTTGCCGATATGTGTTAAAAAATTTTTTAATATAAAAAACAAAATCAAATTTATCAAAAAAGTTAAATATGTTAATAAAATTATATATCATTTAACAAATTTTTAATTCCAAACCTAAACTTTATATTTATTCTTAAAATACATATTTAAGCACGTTGCAAAAATTAAAATTGTCATAAAAAATATTCTTTATTAGTATTGAACACTTAAATTAACTCTTTCCCTATATATGAAGCTGAAAGTTTTGAGCAGGACTCGTCCTTTCAAAGCACAGTTGTGCAGATTCGACTATTGTTTATTTAGGCATTTCCAAATAAAATATTTTGCAAACAAAAGCTCAAGCGCGTAATTTCAAGTTTTTTAATGTAAGCGTTATATTTTATCGTTATATTTTATTTGTATTCCTGTAAATAAATAATAATTCTTGTAATAAAATAATATCTTCATAACATATTTAAGAAATATTTTTTGAATGTTAGCAAACAAAGCGTACATTCGTCTTGCTTCATTGACCGTTTATCAACGACTAAACCACTACCAATATAATCATAATATACCTGCTAACATAGTAACAGTTTCTTTATGGAAGAGCCCTTATGAGTATCTCGGTATACAGACTGACCAGAAAGTAAAAAGGCTGGAACTAGAAAAAATCGCGTAAAAGCAAAGCACTTTCCGTTCCTCTTTCATTATAAAGAAAAAACAAAGAGATATCGATATATATAGTGCAATGCGTTTAGCAATGCACCATGCCCAACTATGCAGAAATGTCTCCACTTGCTCATTGCTTTGACTGCGCTCGCAGCGCGCTTATCTACAAATACACAAATGCATATCCACATTAAAAAAAAAATAATTTCAACAGCCAAAGAAAAAAAAAAAAGCGTATTATTATTAATAATAATATCCACAATAACAAAACTCAAATGAATTTCAGCTGAATCAGTCATCGAAGCCATCGAAATTGATCGCAATCAGCGCATAGATCATGAACTCGACATATTTCGTCTCAACTGACTTGGCATTTTTAATATGTTGTATTATCACATTTACATACATACGTATGTATGTATAAACATTGTATATTAATAGTACGTTATAATTTTTCGAAAATTAATTCAAGGAACGGATGTGCATGGGTGATGGTGGCCGCCAAATGTAGCTCAGAAAAAAAACTTAAATTTGCTGCGCGGAAAAATGGGGAGACGCCAAGTGCAGTGCACAGACTGTTGACAGCAAATACTTGATTGAATATTTGAAATTGTATAATGCGCTGATATTTATATACAATATACATATTTTGTTCGTTTTCATTGATGCGGGAAGCGGTTATTAAGAGCAACGATTTTTTTGTTTTGATGATGAGGATGTTGATTTGATGCTGTAAACGCGCCCACACAAAATAGCAGAAACAAAAACAAAAATAAACCATAACAGTAGCATCAAAAATAAAATGCACTAATAATAATAAAAAAAAAAACAAACAAACGCGTACAATATCAAAGTATCTATTTTCTCAATAACTAAGTGGTTGTCAATTCTTTATATAAAATGCATGACAGCTGTCAAACAAGTGTATAAAAAATGTAATCGTGTATGTGCATACATACATATGTACATTTCAAAGCATTTTAATGTCATCAGCTAGCAATTGAAAATTCATATGTGGTAATTGGATCAAAATAGCTTTATTATTAGTAGTGTTGTTTTAGTTATAGTTAGATCGCAGCACGATCACATTAGGCCATCATTATGATGACTATATAAATTTTTATGGTTTTTAATTTCCGACAAAACCAGCTGCCGACAGCTGACAAATTAATTTAATAATATTGTGTCGAGAGCGCATTTGTAAATAATAAAAAATAGCAACAACAACAAAGTGAATTAAAAAATTCAAACAAGCTATACAGTAGCAACATTTAATATCAAATAATCAAACATTCGAGCAATCGTTTGCTTTGGCGCGCCACTTGCTGTTCACTGTGGGTGACTGGCATTGCACCATGGGCCAAGCAACTAGATGTAGGGGCGAAAAGTAAATTATAGAGATTGGCGGAACAAAGTACGAATGACATGGACAACGGAAAGTAGAAATAGTTTTTATTCGCAATTTTTTTTTTGTACTTTTGTTTTTATTGTTTTGAAAATACAAAAAAAAAAAAATCCAAATTTTCAAATAAAAAATATTTAAACCAAAAACAAATTTTTTTTGTGCTTTTGTTTTCTTTTTTTAAGTTAGTATGGAAATTGCAAAAGTTATAAAATATTCATTATTTGCAAAAAAAAATAAATAAAATTTCCTTAACTTTGCAAATATTAATTTATATTTTTTTCTTTATTAAAAATAAAAAAAAAACAATAACTACTGTTCAAAAATTAATAATATTTGTAGAGTATAAAAAAAATGTTTATGTTTTTATTTTTCTAGTTATATAATATTAAATATACTTTATATGCATTAAAAAAGAAATAAAATTTTACTAACATTTTTGACAGTTTTTTTATGTAAATTATTGCTTTCAAGCAAATACAAATATTGCAAAAACTATAAAATATTTTTATTTGCAGTAGCTAAAGAAACAGGTTTATAAATTTTCGAAATTTTTTTAGATTTACTTTTTTATAATAAAACTTATATTTTTTCAAGCTGGCCCAGTGTATGCTACGTCCTTTACTGCCCGTGCGAAGAACATACTTTGCTATTGACAATATCGTGCTAAAAGTGTTAATTTTGCTTCTATTTACAAAAAAAAAGACAAATTTTATTTACTCGCAATATTTTAATTACTTCGATTATTGACGCGTTTGAATTTTAATTAGCGCTCTAATTTTGTGGCGGCGCAAAAGTCAAAAGCGGACAGCAAAAACGATCAACCGGCACCCACGGCATTTATCAGTGGTGCACAAGGCCAGCAGAGCTTCGAACACAAACGCAACATTTTTATACTCAGCTGAGCAGAGCTCACAGAGTATATTAATTTTGTTCGCATAACGGTACCCCGTAACGGCATAAACTAATCGAGATAGATATAGACTTCTATATATCAAAATGATCTGTGCAAAAAAAAGAAATTCATTTAGCCATGTCCGTCGGTCTATCCGTAAACACGATAACTTGAGTAAATTTTGAGGTATCTTAAGGAAATTTGGTATGTAAGTTCCTGGGCACTCATCTCAGATCGCTATTTAAAATGAACGAAATCGGACTATAACCACGCCCACTTTTTCGATATCGAATATCACAAAACTCAAGCAAGATATGTTTACTGCTTGCAATACAAGCGAAAAATGATTTACTGCTTACTCTGCTCAATCTTAGCCGCTGCGTTCACACGAAATCTAGGTGAACGCCGAATAAATTCCCGAAGCTCTACGCAGCTCTTGAGGGCATCACTGGGCATGCATAGGTATACGTAAACGGCTGAAAACAAGCTGGCGATGGGCGGCTACAAGTGTTTCTTGGCTACTTCATGAATATTATTCGCTTAAATATTTTTTTTTTAATTTTTGCTACTTTTTACTGTTTTTTTGTTTTGTTTGTTTGTTGCGTTTGTTTAACAAGTGCCAACGTGTTCAGCTACAAATGTCTGCTTGTTAACATGTTTAGACGCTTGCTCGTGCTTCAATGTTGTTGCTTTTTGTGATTGTGGTTTTTGTTGGAATATTATTTAACTATTAGTTTTTTTTTTTACTATTTTTTCGTTGTAAACAATTAGTTTATAATTAATAAGTGTGTTTAGGAGAACTTTTCCAAATGTTTATTACTTTTCTTGCATTGTTAATTTGTATTTGCTTCAATTTGTTAATTTGTAATTGGAAAATAATAAAAATTGATTTATTCGGCGAGTACCTAAGAAGATTTAATGATGCGCTGTACGAGTTATATACAGACACGAACATCCAGTCCAGCAAATTAAAACACAGCGGCTACGTTGGCTCATATTATGTGTATGAAAGATGATGCTTTGGCCGAACAGCCTTCTCAAATAGTAGCGTATTTATTTATCGTTTCTGTATCTAATATTGTCTTTGGCTATATACATATGTAGATGCATATCTGTAGTCTGTATATCGTCTGCGCTCTTGCTCTTAGCTGCTGTTTACATTCACATGTAGCTGTTTGCCACTTCCTCTGCTAACTCTGCTGTTGTTGTTGCGCAGCATTTTTTTACTAGTGGCATAGTGATGTGTCGAAATTGCTAATATTCGCCACAGTACCATATTTGACAATCATTTTTGGAAAATTAGCCTTAATATTCATATAGTTTATGCAGATAGAAATTGATTTACCTGCTTTTGCTAGTAGTAAGAGCTCGCCTTTTTAAGCCATATTAGTTATAATAATAAAAAAATTTGTTTCAATAAAAATTTTTTGTTCAACTTTTATTTGTGTTAGCCAAAATCATACATACTGGGGTTTAAAATGTTTATCTATTCAAAAATGTCACTACATATGACACATTGACGCACCAATTAACCCTAGCTCACACATATATATACATGCATGTCTATTTGCATTGCCTGCCACCACTAAAACTAGCCTGACCAGACATCATTTTAATATATTCTAACAATGCCATGCTGTTAAGTCAACTTGCTCTTTTTTACGTATTGAAAATGTTTAAGACTTAAATACACTGAAAGAATAAAACTGGTGAAATTACTCCGAATTATGGTTCAAATTCCACCCATATTTCTCTTATCTTTTATAAATATCGAAAAGCTGCAAAATCAACTTCGCATAAATTGTTGATTCTGAATTGATCGTTTCATAAGTCAAATCAACAAAAAAAGTTCATCCAGTGTAAGCCACAGCTCTGTTAGAAACAAATAAGTACAATATTTGCACGATGAATCCGATCAGCAAATATTTTGCTAATTGAAAGAACTTTTTTCTTAAGATTTCTATGTTGCTTTTTCCAGACCTTGATCCCAAGATGTTCGGTGTATTAGACGTAACGCGCTACCATCACATCACTGTGGCCATCGAGCACTGCTCTGTTAACTAACTATTATTACTGTCACCGTAAGAAAACCATTGAAACCTGTTAGATTAAAATATTTCTGTCAACAATAGAATAGCAGTGGCTTTTGATATTACAGTGATTCCTTTGGAACGATAGTCATAATAGCAAAGTAGTGAGCGTCGTGAGCGTCAATTTCTCTTTAAAATTAGCGCATTTATTTCCATAATATTAACAGTTCTTCGCTGTTGAAATGACCAATGAAATCAGTTCTTTTAACAGAAAAATCAGTCCGATTGATTGAGGATCTGTCATTTTTACAGAATATTGTTAACTGGAGACGTACAGTTTTTCTTGTGTTAAAATCAGTATACGAATTTGTTCTCTTGACAAAAACTTTGTTGAATCAACCACAATACAATAAATTTGACTGACTAACTGTTAATTCAAGAACGAAAAATCTGATTTGTTGATTTTACGTGCTTCATTTCTTTCGGTGTACGATGAGTAGCTATTTCAAAAGGGAATGGCTATCTTTCTTTAACCGGGTTGCTTAGTTTGTAAGTATTTCAAAATAAATATTTATTGCAATAAAAAAATGTGAGCTAAAAAATAGTATAGGTTTTATATATACGCTATATATTTATGTATGTATTGGCACATATGGCTGTTTTTGTTCTTTATATGCGCCATTTTGCTCAAACCCATTAAAATTGAAATCGTAATGAAAAAAATTTAAATCGTTAAAATAACAAAATACTATAAACCCTTCTTCAATACAAATTGGCAAGCGGATTTGGAAATGTGACTAATTGTGAGTGTGTGTGTTTTGACAAAAATATTGGTGGTTGTTATTAATGGGTTGATGCTCTACTTTACTATGCTTTACTGTGGGTTTTTAGCACCCCAACCCAACTTACTAGAGTTAAATTCATATATCGTCCTCTATTTGCCACTACGCTCTTCCTATTTTCTCATCTCTTTCCAATTTTTGTTGCTGCTTTTGGCATTTTGTCTTTCATTTGGCTGCGACAAAGGGTAACTATTAACGCTTTCATCCGGTTTTACTTTGATTCATTTATATCTACATAAGCATTTGAGTACATATGATTTTTGCTTACCTTTTTCTCAACTTTATTCTTTGACACAATTTATATATAGGCACATTTAATTTTCTATACCTAATTTAATTAACACAGCACTTTTTTTGCTATAATTTTTTTTTTCATACCCGCCGCTTTCGATATTCAATTTTTATCCATATTTCCGCTTGCTGCGTCAATTCCGGTTCAGCGTGTTCACTTGGTAGATTTTTTTTGTGTCACAATAAATTGCCTATGCAAATAAGGGTTAAGCGGCTTTTTAAGGTTTGCAGGCATGAATAAATTTATTGTAAATTTTTTTTTTAATTTCCATTTTTTTAGCGCAAAAGTTTCTTTTTGCTTTCAAGAAATGCGCATTTATGTATATTCTTTTATATAGTGAAGCCCCTAAAAAGCATAGATTTAGTTCTACAAAAGTGTTGCACATGGAAGTACATACATAAGTTTGGTTAGGAAGCGGCAAAGAAAGTGATGAATCTACTTCTCTTCCTCCTCATCCTGAAAGCTTTTGCAGAGGGAGCTTCTCGGTATGCGGCACCATCAAAGCATTGCTGTCATAGCGCAATTACCTGTTATCACAGCCGTAAGTATTCTCACTGCAGATAGCTTGAGACGGAAGCATGTCCATAAGACCTCCCAATTATCCCGTTTAGTGCACAGTAAGTGCGTTGCCCTTATCTCAAATTCAGCGATTTTCCTCAGTAGATAACCCAGTGGTAGCCGAATCACTGCAAATTTATTCACTTCAGTATCACCGTGCGCTGAAATCAAGCAAAGTGAGATATTTAGTTGCCTTATGAACACCAGCGAGGCGCGACCGCTCGGAGATCCGCACGATGTCTGACTTTATAACGTTCGATTCGTATGCCTTTAAGGCGGCCTGGCTGTTGAAAAAGATCGCTACATTGACATCTAGGACCGTACTATCCTGGAGCAGTCTGGCTGCTATCTCTAGTGGCAAACACCTCCACCTGGAAGAAACTACATGAATCAGGAAGTCGGTACGATTTATTTACCTGCAGATGCTTTGAGTAAACTCAGGCTCGAGTTCTAATTCCATTTTTGAGCCGTCTGTGTAGATTGTAATGTCCCTACTACTGTCAAGGCCTTCCTCTCTACACCTGGAAGTCAAAAGCTGCCGGAATGTGGTCGGTGTCCAAAGGACATTAGTTCATTTGTCAGGGAATTACATAATTGAAAACATGTTTGTTATGTCATGTCATGTAGTGTATCTTGGTATTCTTGTTATCCAATCTCAGTTCAGTTTTTAAAAATTGTGCATCTAGCTGTAATTTTTTTTTAATTCTTCAAATGTAGCCCTCCAGCATGTTTTTTTTTCCATACATATTATTTTCTTTTTTTTTTTGCACAAAGTAAAATTTGTTCTTCATTTGTTATTTGAATAAGTTTCAGTCGTAGCTGCTCGGGTGAGTGAGGGTTAAATAAAAAAATAAAAAAAGAAGGTTCAAGTGTTGGGTTGGGTATTGAGCTATACATTTTTTAAAAACACCCAACTTCCCTTGCTTTAAAATAAGCAGACTAATGATTGTCACATTTTACAGTACTTTCTACTTAGCGTTTTATGCTTATTTGTATGACTCCCAGCATCGTTGGGCTGTTTGTTAACTTCCAACATCTACGCCTCTACGGCGGAGGGGTATACATCACTTGACGCTACTTCCAGGTGCTCGAGGTCTTTTTTTCTTCTTCACCTGCTTATAGCGTATTGGGCTTATTGTCCTTAGGACTCCTCTTTCTTAGGCTTATTATTTGGAGGATGTAGTGCTGGCTATAGTTGGAGTGGGAGTGGAGGTGGCGGTGGTAGTGGATGTGGGAAGGATATAAATGGAATAAGGGATTTAAAAGAAGAAAAATTGAGGATAAAGTATACGAGAATGGAATGGAGAGAGATGAGGGGAAGCGAGGCTCACTTTTTGAGTACAGGCAATTTTCGAGCAAGACAAAATCTAGTCTAGTCTTCTATACACTCTATAAAGTTTTAGTAATACGGCACGCTTTAAAAACTCATGTTTGATTTTTTTTCTCGCATTTGTGGAAATAGGCATTTTGCAGTCTGGGTCAAAAGTAATTTCGTTGCATATGCAATAAATTTGTACGCATTCGACTCACTTAAAATCATATTTATTTTTAAAAAAAATAAAATTAAAGAAAAAAAAAACTTTTTTAAAAATAAGCTTTTATTATTTTGGTTAATAAAATTAACTAAAAAGTAAACAATAAATTGACTCTAAAGAAATATAACACTTTATAAGTTCATTGTAAGCTTAAACGATAATTAGGCTTTTTCGTCTGCGACAAAAAAATTCTATATTGTACATAATTATATATTTTTAACATTAAAACTTTACACCTAAATTATTAAATCTTACAGTTTATATCACAGTCCTAATTGTTCTAATAAAAAACGTGTTAAATTTTGATGGTATAATTAAGAACATTTAGGATCTCCTTTTCTTGCTATCGCAATGTAACACGCTTTTATTAGAACAATTAGGACTGTGATATAAACTGTAAGATTTAATAATTTAGGTGTAAAGTTTTAATGTTAAAAATATATAATTATGTACAATATAGAATTTTTTTTTCGCAGACGAAAAAGCCTAATTATCGTTTAAGCTCACAATGAACTTATAAAGTGTTATATTTCTTTAGAGTCAATTTATTGTTTACTTTTTAGTTAATTTTATTAACCAAAATAATAAAAGCTTATTTAAAAAAAAATTTTTTTTTCTTTAATTTTATTTTTTACTTTTTAGTTCGTTTTATTAACAAGTAATAGAAGCTTGTTCTTATAAAAGCTTTAAATATAAGTATAGGGGGTGAAACAAAAACACATATATCAGTTACATCTGCGTATAATGCGTATTGGAATTTATTAGTACACATTTTATGCGCAGCAACTTCAGAGGTGTATTTAAAGTTTAAAGCATTGTAAATATAAGTATTGAAGTCATGAGCCTGGGCATTCGCGCAATTTTAGTGATGTAAATTGCATGGCGCCAGCGCCAATGCGGTGCCAGCTCAATGGTAGCTCATTGACGAAATTACTCCAAGCGAATTTTTGACGCTTCTTAGTAGTGAGTGCGTAGTACATTTTACTTGCGCTATTGAGTGAAACGACTTTTGTGTGTCAGGCACGAGTTTGGTGTTATTGGCGCTACTGGCAGTGATGACACTGAGCTGTTGACGGTAGCGCTGGTAGTTCAGATTTTGAATCAGAGAAAGAATTGATGACCCGTGTGAATTATTATGGCTTTGGCCGTGTAAATTATTATGGTGTATTTGTATATTTTAGATTTAATGCACAATTAATATTTGTGTGTTTGAGCGGCCAAATAATAACAGTAGTATTGCTAAAGTGCTGCTTAGTTGATGGAATGTCGCTAATTTCTTAGCGATGATCAGCAGATTGTCAATATTTCGTTCAACGGACGCGCGAAATTGCCACATCTGCTCAAATTTTCCAAAGATTTTCCATTCTTGATTTAACTTAAGCTGTTATGCCAATATTTTTCAGCCAGCTTTTTTCAAATAGGTAATTTTTCCAAGAGCAAAATAAATCACAGAAAAGATTACAGGGTTAAACAGCCTTAAAAATTCAGCTATGTTGGTTATACACAGAAATACAACAGAGGGTTGTGTCTCCGCTTTTCGCAAGCGATGAGATTCACCACGCGTGACACGTGATTCACCACGTCCAAATATCACACTCCACGGATAGGTACCGGCGTGTTTGTATGGGACTTAGGCTGTTATGCCAAAGTAAATACAAATCTTTACCGATAACTGTGTTATCGATTAATTTATCGAATTCTAACAAAGTAATATTGCATTGTCATCGGAGTTATACATGTGTGCAAAATTTCAGCTCAATCGGACACCGGGAAGTGTATCAAATTTAACTTGCAAGATTCCATTACAGACAACAAAAGTGAAAGTAAATAAAAGCTTATAATTATAAAAAATTTAAAGCGGTGGAGGGATATGCATACGGGCATAAGTAAAAATAAAGAAAAATACGATAAAATTAAATTAAAACAAGTAAGGACGGGACTGTCTTCGGCTGTGCCGAACTCTCAGTTCGTCGCCCTGATCAATTCGGTATACTTAATGGTGAGTCTATCTTCTATATTTCTCAACGTTACAAACATCGGAGCAAAGTTAATATACCATTTCATGTTCATGAAAGGTATAAAAAAATAAATAAATGTAAGGCGCGATAACCTCCGAAGAGATTTTAGGCCGAGCTTCTCTTCCAATTTGCGTCGTGCTCCTTTTTAATTTTTCCTACAAATTGGCGGGACGGGTCCTACTTGTTTTATGCTGACGGCATCTCCGAGGCAGATGAGTTTTCACGTAAACGTAAGTATTTGATGAAATTTGAAGCTTCTACCCGTAAAAAAGGGGTAAAAAAGACAGTTTATATGGGGTATATAATATATATACCACCGATCTCTACGATTTTTTCAGACAACAATATACGCTATATATGTACGTAAGCATTCGTTGAAACTTGAAGCCTCTAGCTCTTAAAATGAGGCAGCAATTACGAAAAAGTTTCTTATCTGAACAATCGGTTGTGGTGGATATATACTATATATAGACCGATCTCATCCATTTTTTTAGACAACAATATGTGCAATATAAGAAAGCATATGGTGATGTTTGAAGCTTCAATCTGATAAATTGAGGAAGATATGACAAAAATCCTCTTTTTCTGAAAGGTCGGTCCCATCCGGCCGGTTTCGACAAATGTCAAATCGAACACCTAAATACACCCGCTCACCAAATTTTATCAAGATTCTCAAAAATTTAGGGACTAGTTTGCATACAAACAGACAGACGGACATACGGACAGACGGACATGGCTAAATCAACTCAGTTCTTCATCCTGATTATTTCGGTATACTTAATGGTGGGTCTATCTATTTTCCTTTAAGGACTTACAATTTTGAGATTCGTGCCAAAGTTAATATACTATTTCATTTTCATGAAAGGTATAAATATTGTGTGGAACAGCATGAGTATGGAAATAAAAGAAAATTTCATTTGTATGACATTTTGCTGCACCGACTACTGCGACGCATGGGTAGCTGGTGGATGCCACTGCTGGAGGGAGTATGGAAGGAGTTTGTGATACTACTTCAATAAATTATTATTATTCTTATTAGGATTCGATACACTACTGCCTCTATTTAGATCCATTGTGATTGGCCCATTACTGTATGTGGTGACTTTTACGGCTGAATTCTGTAATTCAGTCTCATCTCAAGTCTCTAAATTTGAGATTTTCCTTTAGAGACAATTTTTGTGACTTGAGATGATTTCGGTATTCAGTAAACGAAAGTCACAAAAACAATTCACCATATCAACGAAATTCACCAAAATGACAATTTACTAATACATTGAACAAATAATATAGCATTGAATTTTGTCAACACAATGTTGAGTGGTGTTGTGGCTGACCTCGCTAAGACGCCGTTCACAACTTTTATAGAAAAACCCGAAGTGTGTAGGTTCGAATCTCAGCGGCGCCACATAGAGTTCGATGTTTTCTTAAGTATTTTCTGTTTTTTAATTTTTTCTATGGTTATTTTAATTTGAGGAATAAAAAAAAATATATTTAAAGCGTTTTTCGCAAATAATTTTCATACTTTTTCTGAAATTTTCACGTTTGTGATCTGCCCCGGCCCAGCTCACAAATTAGTGATTGCTTTTGTGAGGCTGGAGACACGAGACAGCTTACAGAATGGCAAATTGTCTCAAAAGTGATTTTCACCCCAAATTGTCTCTAACAGTGACTAGAGACGGCTTACTGAATTCAGCTATTAGTGTACTTCTTCAGGCTTTTTACTCCTTATACTAATTTCACACAGACGGCTTATTGAATAATAAAGGCAATTTTCTACATTAAGACGCTTATTGAGCTCAATCTTCCCTACAAAATTCGAATCTATTATTATTTCATTAGTAGCTAATCGAATGCCTAATGAAGTTAAAAGCACAATGCAACTCTGTTGGCAGCGTTCCGCTTCCGTTTCCGTTTCTTACTTTTCAAAGCAAATGTCATTGTCTGCATGGCGGAACGATACAAGGTGGCCGCATCGAACAGCTGATTATAACCTTTTTTATTTGATTTGATACATCAACTACCGGCGCAGTACGATTTTGACATTTGTCCATCGAATTTACAAGTACATGGAATTTTTTTTGTTTGTAGGTATGTCACCATGCTCCCACCTTGTATCGTTCCGCCATGATTGTATATCTCATCCTTCATACTAATCGAGCATTTACTTCTGTGTGAAAGCAAAAAATTTACGATTTCATTAGCAGGTGAAATGAGATCATTAAGTTTCTGTGTGAAAACAGTATTATAACGAGGCTAATAAGCATCACACCACCGATATCGGGGAGTATCTTGCCAGAGCGACCCGTTCGCAGATAATGTCCGGCGCGTTTCATTTCCCAGCTCACAAACGCGACAGATTTGTGTAGATTTAACTTACTTAGGTAATATCGAAGACTGCAGTGTTCCGTATAATACACAGTGATCGCTCGTAAGTCCCCTCTACTTAGATTAATGAGTATAGCTGATACTCTCGTTGCTGGGAGTATAAAAAATTTAGACTGCCTTTATCCTGGGCATTCAATCCAGTGGTGCATGAACTGCTCCCAATTTCTCTTGTGTGGCCCTTCGTGAGTCCACAGCTAGACGCCAGATTCCGTTTTTCCGACATCAAATTTTGATATATTCGTGTCAGGGTCGATATATGGATTATTTGTTTCTCACAATGGACACCGCAATTTCCGTGAGGTTCCGAGCGTAGAGCGTCATGCATCACTTAGTTGCAATACGGGATTTCCTATGCATTTTCTTATTACTTTCCTATCCCCTGTCATGTTTCCGTTCTCTACCTCACGTATATTTTGAAGTTTTAGTGCGGGAGGTGCTGCCTTTTTCTCTGGTATAATAGGGAAGGACATTTTATGATCCTAGGCACTAAATAAGTGCATCAGCAGTGGACGCTCTCATCACAACTTTTAAAACTACTAAAGCTACTGATCCACAGCGATCTTCCCATGATGAACATACAGCGTTGAACGCTGTTACTTAGGAATTTACTACTTTTTGAAGTGAGCTACAAAGATGCTTACAAAAAAATTTTAAACGTACACCAACAAACTTTTTGTCCTAAGTGATCGATGATTAATAAATATTTTCTAAAATTCAACGTAAATTTAAAATGCATTTTTGGATTAAGAAGACAACTTCTAGATAAATTAATAATTTTATATATCATTGCTGATCCACTGAGATCGTGCAATAGCAAAAAATATTTATGAACTCAAACGCACGATCATACGCACGATCACCTACATACATATGTCAATGAAACGACAAAGGAGTACATACATATATGAACCTTAGACTTGAATGCAAAGTAAATATTAAAGGGGGGGTGACAAATATAAATCGAAAATGCCTGAACGCCTGCACGCGTAACGAAAAACGCGCAATATGTGGTACATTTTTGCATGAGATTTTAGATATTTCAAAACACTTGTCTCCAAAATAACAATGCCATCTAATAGCAACAACAACTGCATTAACAATAGCCAATGCAAACAAACAAAATACACGAGAACTACAACAAAACAATAATGTCAAAGACAAAAGCTTTTTGTTGAGTTGTTAGTACAGCTGCACACAACAAGCACACACACACAACTCAAACTTTTCTGATTTCGAATACAGCCAATATTTACATTTCCAATTTTATTTTGTTTGTATTTCGATTTTCAATGGGGAATTCCGTTCGATCTTTTGATCGCCGAAGGTATTTAAGTATTACCGACACAACGCTTGGATGATCGACAGCCACATTTTTTACTCATTTCTCATGCTCAGGAAAAGCATGCGAGCGTATGCAAAGTAGTATGAAAGCAAAGGAAGAAGCAGAGAAGATATAGCGATCGTGTTAAATTTAACGATCTGTCATTTCGATTTATTGTATTGCTTAAATGTTCTACTATACTATATTTATAGATGTTTGTAGTTGCTTTCAACTAGATTGACTTACTTGTAGAATAATTATAAAATGCATGTAGCAGATATTTATTGTATATATATGTATGTATGTCACATTGAGGAAATATTTCTGAGAACTTTTTGCTTTTCAGCTATTTTTAGTGCAATAGCGGCTTGTAAAGCATATCCAAACGGGGCCAAAGTAAAACCAAAAAAAAAAGGAAAAAAACAAGCAAAAAAATAATAATAATAAAAACAAACAAAAATCACAAAAAAATAAAAATCGAATTTTATCAGCGGCGGTGACTTCGAAGCTTTGACATTGTCGTACGTCAGCTGCATATTAAATTAAATGGTATTAAAAAGCGATCGACATGGCAAAGTGAAATTATAAAGAAATGAGAAATGGGTGAGGGATGGAGAATAAGCGATCGGTGATGTGTCAAGTGATCGAGAGTATTCATTCTTAAGAGATAGTATTTAAATATAGACACTTGAGGTCTTTTCTTATTAAGAGAATTTTGCACTTTTGGGTTGCAGAATATCACTTGCCAGGATCAGCATTCATGAGAAACATTTAATGATATACAATTTTTGGAATCACTGCAAAAATTTCGTTTTTTCATGTATTACAACTTATATCTAATAATATTTTAAAGGGCCAAGTAACGCACATTGAACTCGAGAAGATCGCTTTCGAGGATCAGCAATCAAGAGCGGAAATAAAGTAAGCCAAAAAAGTTGGTAACACCACCAGGAATGAAAGCGTACCTAATAGTAAAGAGAAATTATAAAGAAATGAGTAGTGGCAGAGAGGGGTGAGGGGGGTTGAGAATAAGCGATCGCTGATAAGCAAAGTGATCGAGAGTATTCATCCTTAAGAAATAGTATTTAGATATACACTTGAGGCCTTTTCTTATGAAGAGAATTCAGCACTTTTGGTTTCCAGAAGATAACTTGTGAGGATCAGCTGCCATGAGAGAAATGATATCATAATAATTGTAGAGATCACTGCAAAAATGTCGATATTTTATATATTAAAAATTTTATCTATACATATTTTAAAGCCCCAAGTTGTGAGCATTGATCGCCGGAAGATCGCTTTCGGAGATCAGTAATGAAGAGAGAATTTACAGTTAGTAATAGCGCAAAAACTTGAAAAGACATATACATTTATAATAATAAATTCATAATTATTAATTATCAATAAAACACAGCGACTAACTAAAAATCACTTAAATTATCGGCGTTCATTGATCGCGAATGTCGATCGCCACAAAAAAAAAAAAAAAAAAACTACAAGAGAATTTCAAAAAGTGCATATTTCCTTTAATATGATCACTTATGAAAACATTAGCATATTTCAATACATAGATTTTGTATCATCTGACAAATGTTGACGCTAGCAAGATCCCTTGCGGCGATCAATAGTTATAATCAACTTACGAAAAGAAAAATATACATAAATACAAGACAGGTATGAAGTGAGAAAAATTATAGAGTTTAGCACAAAAGAACGCTTATAATATTAAGCAAAACTGAAATAAGATAAAACTGTAGATCACTTATGTTAATGGGGTGCACTAATCGGTCATGTCGATAACGAACTCAAAAGCGTTAAAATTGAAGGAAAATAATTTTCCTGCATTATGCATAAAATAAATTTATACAATATTTGGTAGGTTAACTTCTTGTATGAAGTTGTTTTGGTTTTTAACTAGCCTTTAACTGCGCCTCCACCTCCCCAAAGTGATCATACATACATATGTCACGATCAATAATATAAATTTCAAAATAAATAAAATGGTGTACAATTTATTTTAAAATTGCAATGAGGGCATTTTGCTTAACATTCTCAAGTCAAAAAACCTATTTAATTATAAAACAATACTTTTTATAGCGCTTCAAAAATTTAACACGATCACCATAAATAAAAAGACTGCTTTTCATCACTTTTTAATGGATTCATTTCTTTTTTTCCTGACATGTTTCGCCATTGATTTAATTTTAAATGTTTTAGCAAATGAATTATTATTATTACTAATGAGGAATGAGTGCGGTTTATTAAAGCGCTTTCGGATACATTTTGCTTTGCGCTATTTGAAGCTCATCACTTTAAGCTACCCGCAATCATAAAAACCAACAATTTGTGAAGCATTTTGTTAGGTAGCGATCGCTAGTGATCAATTGCTAATAATGTTGGGGTGTAGCGCGAAAAAGAAAAAAAAAATTGAGAAATTCAAAGAATCATAAAATAATACTCAATAGCTTGCTTGTTCGATTTTTTGTGTTTATTTATTTATGCATGTATATTTTGTTTTCAATTGCTGCCGACTCATTCACAACATTATTAGCTATTCACTAACTGATCATGTCATTTATTGCTCAACATTGTGCTTGCTGCATATGACAAGCTCTTCGAGTTCAAGTGGGTTCATATATTATTGATATCCAAGTACATATTCACTTGAAAACAGCAAACAAGTAATTCCGATTTAGCGGGTATACAAGTTGAACAAAATAAATTTGAAGATCGATTGTGAAGATCACATTTTCAAGATTAGTACTTTTCATATGATTGCTTTTGTTGTAGCTACATACTACTAATAATTGATTTTCTCAATAGCATATAATTTCAAGTTCACAAAGAATTATTGTGGCAAGTAAATCTTGTGTAGTTGCTATTGATCGCGGAAACGATCATATTTTGAGTTTATGACTGAATAGCTGATTTTAGCAATATTTGCATGTATATTAAATAAAAACAATTGTAGCTATGAAGTGCTTTCAACTGCTTTAGCTGCCTTCACTCATTTCAATATCTTATCCTAACACAAAGAATATCAAGAAAAAATTTAACTGCTCATGCAAGCGATCGATGCTAAATTTTAGTTTGAACAAGTGTTTTTTGCAATTTGCGCTGAGAAAAGCCCAGTGTTAGTCTCCTTTTAAACTAATGTTTGTATTTTTGCTAATCAAATGTATATTAAATTCAAGTTTTTAATTCCTTTAGTGATCGCGCGTACGATGGCTGGTGAATTTGAGTTTTACAAGCTAGCAAAAAACAACATCAGTGTTTCATATTAATTTTTTAACCAATAAAGCGCTGCTTAAGTTAATCAGTTACAGATATAGTCGCATTTGGAAAATTTTTAAGATCGAGAGTCTGAACATAATATTGGTGTTTATTGGTGGTTATTTAGTGTAGGCCTTTGAAATAAAACTGTCCTGAAGAGTGAAATATACATATGTGAATTTTTTCTCAATAGAAAGAGTTTTTAGTGATCGTGGAAAGGATCGCTTCTTAAACTGCAATTCGATGCGTGCTTGTCGCGCTTTTCATATTAAAAAGCTATGGTTTTCTATTTTGTTTACCCTCCCATCTTTACTATCACCCAACTATGCTTTGCTGGCAACTGATCAGTGATCGTTCCACGTCTGGCGATCTCTCAACAAAAATAGAGCATAACAAATCAACTGCTTCCCATGAAATTTATGCTGTCTGGATATATTCTGCAAATTTGTTTTTTTTTTTTTTGTCATTTTTAACATTTTAAGCTATTCGTCGAAGATCATGTGATCATGTGTACTTGCTGTACATTGAATTGCTGCGCCGACACGGTTGTTAATACATCTGAAAATCTCAATAATAAATTTTAGAAAATATCAATTTGTTTTAGTTTCTTTTCATGTCAACTTGTTTTATGCATCTGTCGCATAAATGAATGTCTTCGATTTTATATTTCATTTCATATTTCACATGAAAGTTTTGGTTGCGCTCTATAAGTACTGATCCATCAGACGCTGCAGTTGCTTTTTTCTACTGTTGGTGCTTCCACACAGTTGGTGGATCATATATATTCACGATCATCATCATCACCACTATAATGATAATATTGCTGATGTTGATCGTTGAACGACATTATATTGTCGCTCATAATTTTTTTAAGTCTGTTGCATTGCAATGAGCCGCAAATAAATGTGGTGTTCGGCGCAAATACTCAAGCGGGTGATCACCACATGCGCCACACATACAATTTAAATACTTGCATAATCAAATATTGGTTGTGGTAAATTTGTATTTGTATTGGTGCTTTGCCTACTTCAATTCGATGTGACAAATATCGAGCTGCATTCAACTGCGACACATTACATATTTGCTTTATTTGCTGGCTGGCTTCATATCCAACTGATCTATACACTGCAAGATCGGCGGGTTAGCGAGGTACATATGCACGCACGTACATCTGCGCTGCTCTCATGTTTGCTTCTATTCGTCTACGATTGGGTCTCAGTTATGTCTCTATGGTATTTTTTGAAGCTTTTATTGCACTTTTGATTATTTCTTCAATAATCAGCCATGACTATGACACATTTTGTATAGACGCATAACTCGCAAAGTACCCGCTATGATCCGTTCTAGACTCCCCTTTGTTGTTTTTAAAAATAGTCAAATCGCAGACAGCTCTAAGAACGTAAAACTGTGCAAAAATGGCGCAAATAAGGGCGTAATGAAATGATGATTCTAAAATTTAATGGCACTTTTTTTGTAGCGGTGTGGTACAAATTGTAAAAATTTTAATTGCATAGCTATGCTGATGGAAAGAAAATTATGAAAAGCAAATTTTAAGATGTCTAATCCCAGTACATAAATGCGATTGCATAAAAACTGTGAAATTGAAAATATATTTGTTCAAAAAAAAAAAAAAAAAAAAAAAATATACCTAGAATAAAACAATAATATAGTATTTCTTTGGTCATTTTGTTCGTTAGCTGCCAATATTACGCCAAAAACAAAATTATAAAGAAAACCTTATGCTCACGTCGCACACTACTTTGTTCTCATAACCATGCCAGCAGCCTTTACTGTTATTCTAACATTGACGAAAATCTATTATTTTAACAGTTTTTATTGTTTATCTCAGTGTGACAGTAATAATTGTCAAGTTAAAAGAGCTATGTCCTATATATGATGGAAGTTCCCTTGTTGATTTCACTGTCAATTTACAATCAACATTTTGTGCGTAGTTGATTTAACAGCTGTTTGCGTTCGATAAAAGTTGAGAGACATTTTGGTTGAGTTGTCCCGTAATTCCGAGCTTTTTTTCCTCAGTGTTCTTAGTGAACGTTGTTGTGCACCTTATTCCCACGAATTGATTTTTTAAACCAATGTTTTTAGTCAATTGCATTAACTCTTTGAAGGACTATGAGGTAAAAGAGTTTAAAGCTTTGGAGTTGAATACTACAGAGAGTCAGAGAGCAGCTCTCCAACAAACTATTTCAGCTGTTTTTAACAAGAAGAATTGTTGATCAAATTAATGTTCAATGCAATTTTCCTCGCATCACTGTGACCTTAGGTCAAATGCGAGATAGGCTGATTCCGTTCCAACCATTCTTAAAGGCACTCTAACATCCCATTGTTATCAATTTCTTTAAGCTTGGCTCATAGATATCATCTTCCGTACTCCGATCATCCGATTTTTTCTTCTACGCTAAAATCGTATTTCGATTTTGTGTTTTGGTGCTTTAAATGACAGATTTTTTCTTCCTATAAAAGGCTGCAGTAAAATTATGTTAGGCTGCATACTGTTACAAACCTTAAAGATTCTCTTCCCTTAAAGATTTCCCTTCTGTTAACGTTCGAATCACGGAATTGTCGATTAATAAACTCAAATCTTCAGTATATCAAATAAGTCTTTATTTACAGCACTAATATAGTAGTAGAACTTCACAATTGAAATTATTTGCGTACTTCACATAAAACGTTTTCAAATCAAACTGACTAACCATCAATTGGACTGTGTCGCATGTGTACTCTCACTTGTCTCGTTCGCTTAATTCTCCTAGGGTGTAGACTTTTCGCGAACCGCCTTCTCGATTAGGTTATTGCTTATTTACTTCTCTTATCTTCTGCATCTCATATTCGCTGTTGTCGGCTATGCATTTGTATAAGTAATGTAATCTGCGCTCTTTGTTACTGTGTATATGCGTGCGTAATCGCGTCTGCGCTCTTATCTACTGCTTATCTACCCTGCAGGACATTCCGAGAGTAAATTGCAACAATTTTTGAAAATATGTATTCGTTCATGATATCGTGAGCACACTGTTTAGCAAATTAAACGAGTGGTCGGGAACAAATATAAAATTAAAATTTCGTTTAACTTATGAAAAGGTGTTATTAATATTAAAATCTCAATCAAATGATTTTTTAATATTTTTGTAAAAAAAAAATTTCAGCATAAAATATCAAAAGGATTAAATCTAAATTTTAAGCACACAAAAAAAATGAAATACATAATTTTGATAGAAAATCAGCAAAAAAAATGGAACGTAGATGTCATACTGTAACAAAAATATGAAACACGAATAGGCAAACTTAAAAAAAAATTCATAAAATATTGGAAAAACTGCTATTTTGCTAGCAAGCAGGGGAAGTACAGTTGACGCAGCTCATTTACATATGTCATATAAATTATCGGCAGCATGCACATAAAGCATACACGCACACACTTTGATATATATATACATTAATAGTTAGGGCACAATGAATGCCGATATAATAATAAAAAATTTTTTTATTGAATCCTTTGACTGAATTGATGCACCACCAAGGACGTACTCAAAACTGGAAATCAACCCTCATTTAATTCATTTTTATATAGATAAACGTTTTTTTTTTTGGTTTTGAATTAGCAGGCATGCACGGATATAATTTTCAATTTTTGTTCCTCAATAATTCAAATTTTAGCGCTTCTGGCGCTGCTGCTGCTTTTACGCCGACTGCGGCTCAATTTTCTAATGAGCCATAGCAAAACAAAAGCACGATTCGTGCAACATGAAAATTTATCACACACTAACGCAACTGTAATCGAATTATTTTGCTATGGTCAAGTAAGAAAAAAAATAGCAAAATAAAAGGAATACAATAAAAAGTTGTTTTCTGAATAAAAAATTACCTATATGTGTTATGAAAGTACACTCACGGCAAAAAGTAATAGCACAAAGACTTTTTGCAATTTTCATCAATTTTTTTTTTTTTTTAATATTTACATACATTTTGTTGTGTCCATTTTCACACAGCTTGGATAATTGATGCACATTAAAACGATTGTCCCTCATCCCTTGCCAAATTTGTTGCTTAGCACGAAAAATGACACTAAAAATGGCATAACGCAGAAACCGCTTTGTCGCCAAACCAAATTTAAAAAAGCATGATGGAGAATTGCTCTAATATATATTTAAAATAATTTTAAAAATTTGACTGAGAGTTTTTAGAATATTTCTGAGTATGCAGTATTGTATTGTATTTAATATTAGTACAATAAAGTGTTAATCTCAATCATTATATTTATTATCTGATTTTTGGCAATTTTTTTGTCAGCTGAGTTGAGCATTTTCTTCCATACAAACTTTTGAACGGAAGAAAGAAACCGCGTAACTCAGCTGATAAAAAAATTGCTAAAAATCAAGACTTTTTTACCGTATTAAGACTAACACTTTATGATACTAGAGTTTGATGAGCTATAAAACTGCATACTCAGAAAAATTTCAAAAAATTCTAAGTGAATATTTTAAAATTTGACTGAAGATTCGTGTTTTGAATTGCGAATTTTAGAGAATTTTGCGTGAAGTCTTGCACCATTGTTTACATTGATTTTATTACATATTTGTACGCGCTTTTATAAAAGTATAGCGAAAATTAGGTGGTAACTTCAAAAAGTTCTCATATCAATAATTTTTTGCGTGGGTGTAGATCATATGCGCATCAAATTAATCTACAAAGCCAACAAAACTCATAATCAAACTATTATGCTGCATGCCACATTGTATGTATTTCGTTGTTGTTGCCATTTGAAAATTTTTCAATCGACAAAAAGAACAATTCTATGTATTTCTTATTGTGATGAACAAGCATTACACACACACACACTCAATATATACTGCTTTAATCATTTATGCATAGAAAGGGTTAAAATTGATTAGTTGCAAGGACATTATGACAAAGGATGTTTATTCATTTTTTGTAAAGGGTCGCTGTATGCAAATGACAAGCTGGCACTTACGCATTACTACTCATCTTTATGCGTTTTTATGGGAAAGTCTATCCTTCTATGCTGAGCCAGTTCTTATGAAAAATATACAATACATTGAAATGTTTAATTGAAACATGATTTCAATGCGTGTGTAAGCTATTATGAATATATATGCAAAGACGCATATACATACATAAATGGACAGCAAAATATTAGCCTCTTATACGAATAAAGACGTGGCACAGAATAACTTTTTTGGGACGGGGGATTGAAGCCTCACAGCGTAGCTCTTCAAATGTATGACTCCCACTAAAACCTAATCTCTCACGACCTGCACAATTACCCGTACTTGGTACCAAGTTAAGCATTACTTCTGGTACGGGTGCGCACTACGTGAGCTCCATACTCTCACGTTAATGAGCTAAGCATCCAGCTTCTCGTTTGCTGAAAAATATATGCCTTACATATGTGCTGACCGCATCCCATCTATCGCTGCTTCAGGTCATGTTGTTGATGAAACTGCCATGGTATAAGTCACCAAGTATCTCTTCTACGCTCCTTCGCTGTTCGGGGAAGTGTTCGCATTCGAAAAAACTGTGGCGTACATCATCCAAATTTCCACAGTGCAGGCAGTTCGTGATTTCAACCTTGCCCATTCTGTGAAAAGATATTTGCGAAAGTGACTGTGTGCGGTTAGAAATTGAGTCTGGTAAAAGTCGATCTCTCCCCGTGCTGACCTAAACAATAGGTTCAGTTCAGGAACTAGTTCTCTGTTTCAATTTCATACGGTACTGTTGCTCCACTGTTCTTGCCAGCGTCTAATTGACTCTTCTCGCGCCTGTATGGTAACAGTAGCTCTACTCGTTTTCGACTCGCTATCGTATATTGTTTTTCTTTCCTCAGCGAGTAGTTATATTGGTGTGGTTCCCCCAACGACCGCGACAGTTTCAGCTGAGATCGTGCGGCAGCGCTCCTCTGCGCTGGACCGAGTTGAGAACGATTCGGTTCTTCCGGTATTGGTTTGCGTCCACCTAGACTTTTGCGCCATATAAGAGTATAAAGTCCGAGTTCTTTGAAGTGCGTCATGTAAATGATAGTGAATATACACCTCTCGTGAGGGTGACGATATTCGTTTTTGCTGTTGCCAGCTCAAGACCGTGATCAGCCATTCATCTATTTACACTGCGCACGATCTGGTTTAGTTAAGTGTTATTCGTCGCCTAAAAGTATGCCCACGGCAGGTACCATGTGTACTAACGCATAGAGACCAGGAACTAAAGTATGCAACAACATAATAAAAGCAAGCGCATACAACCAAATTACAGTATTTCACTCGCAGCACAGCAGGCGCTCCGATTCGCAACCACTTTATAATAACTTGAGTATGAGTCGTGGTTATCGAAAACATGATTTGTGGTGAACGAGGCACACAATGTCGCACAAAATGTTACTAGCTTCGAATGCGGCTTAAAAGGTATAAAGTACTAAATATTTACGAAACAAGAAAACTTCATATTATTGTCACCAGTTTTATGAAAAAGCAGGTATAGAATAGTTTCCAGCCATATCAAAATCTGTCATGCAATGAAGGCGGCTGTGATTATGTACAGGTTTCAGACCAAACAGAATGTCTTGGGTGTCAACATTTGATTGCGATAATTATGCTTGGAATTCGAGCAATTTTATAGAATAGGACCAAAGAACTTGACGAAGTACACCTAGCTTTTGAAAACATTGTAAATTGAAATAATGTTACGCCCACGTCGGTGTCTAATCTTCGAACTCAGCAGAACTATCACCAAACCCCCTACTTGCTACAATTTCAAAAAATTTTTTTGTATTTTTATTTTGTATTTTTTTGACTCCTTTTCCCTTTTAAAATCAATAATTTCGCTTCATCGATAACCATCAATAATTATCCAATTGAGCCACTTAACAACCCAAACAACACTCACTAACTCACTCCCTCTACAATATGCGTATTATCAGCTACGCTACTCATTAGCAAACAATGATGAGGCATAAATAGTTTCGATAAATTTCTAAATACGAAATAAAAGGATGAGCAATAGTAGTATCTTTTGTATATATTTTCGAAAATTTTCAAGTAGAAAATATGTATGCCACTTAAGGGTGAAGCGCCCACCAAACAACAAAATAGCAATACATAGCTGATATAATTCAAATTTATGCGGCTGCTGTAAAGTGACTAAGCGAAAAGTGAAGATGACAGGAAATCGTGCAATTAAAATGAACCAACTACTAACATATCCTAGCTACACATCACACATACGCACTTTGCGCGTATACCATGAAAGAGCTGAAGGGTTCGAAATATTCAGAAATATTGTTTATTGCATAATATTTACATTTTATCAGAGGCGACCGATCAGCAGCCAGCGGTTGTAGTGCGTTGAGACAGTAGAAAATGATTAACGAAAATTTCATAAATAAGATTTGGGGGAGAAAATATATAAAATTCAACATACATGCTTTCATGCAAATCCCAGTTAATATTTGGAGTCATAAATGAGTGCTCAAAATTAATTACGTGCTTGTTAATGAATCTGAAAGGAGTGCATTTCGCTTGCTTTGTTCACTCGTTATAAACTAGTATATACATCACAAAGCCCAAAATTTAAGTGAGTCGTATATGACGCGTATCGGATACGTATGTAAGAAATTTTTTATTGCCAGAAGATTCAGACTTATCTCCAAACATCACGTTTGTTAAATTTCGAAAAAAAATTGCATATGACTCATATCCGAGTCATTGACTAATAAATACACACATTTCAAATTTCAATGTGAATTCTCTTAGTTGCAGCTTATTCTATATCAAACTTCAAAATGTTTAGCGCTCGAAAATGTTTGCTGGGATATGTGTCTTAAGTGTAAATGTACACAATTTTTACGCAAATCTTTGCCTTTGGCTCTAAACTACTTATAAAGTCATGTGCACGTACGTGAAAATACGTATGGATCTACAAGGGCGTATGAAAAGGGGGTGAGACATGTAAAGTACTGTTCTTCTCTCTCCTCGAGTGAAAGGCACGTGCATATTTTATTAACACTGAGAGAAATTTAATAATAAATAGAAGCAAGACTGCAAAGCATGTCTGCAAAGCGATTGCCCTTTGTTGGACGGAATGAGAGCACGATTGCTCTATGATATGCCGACCGTTACTGTTGAGTTGGAGTTAGAGATTCGAGGCGAGGAGACTGTCGAAAACATAATGAGCATTATATTTTGTAAGCTGAAACTGCTGCAACTTAAGAAATTCCTTTTCTGGATGCTATACAGTCCTCATCAGTTCCCATCAGGGAATTTAATACTTTGTCATATGTGACCCGGTCTACGAAAAGGTGGCTTATGACAATGCATTTCTTCAGGACGTTTGTGCTCTTCTTTTTTTTTTAGTCATAAACCACCTTTTCATAGACCGGGTCACATATATCTAAGTGGGAATCAAAGCGCGAATTAGTCGGGTTTAAGTATCCTCTTGACCCGAATCCTAATTCGGTGAAGAATTTTCATTCCAGAAGTATTGCCAGCTGATGATTTCCGTCCGTTACAATAACAACAACAATAATATGTTGATCTCGGGGATTCGTGGCTATGATTTTAGTTCGTACGAGACTGTTCTAAAGTAAAAAAACTTTGCTAGATTAGCCACGTTGTATCCAACTTGTGAAACGCTACCCAATAAGACGTCTTAAAATCGAGTCTCAATATTGCGGAAGCTTCCATTACTAGAACTCGTATAAAGGTTGAAAAGTTCAATCTCTCTGTTAGTTTTCTGTATACTTAAGCATCTCTGATCGTGAACAAAAGCCCTGTAAATCGGATAAAAGCTTTGGTTGTGCTTATAAAATTCTTATGGCTTCCGCAGAATGGATTTTCTCATTTTCATGAGGTTTGATGCCGAAAAAATATAAACAGGACTTCAGACTTAGCAGGTGAAACTCGTTTTGACTTTCCCGTGCATATAAAAAATTTCGCGAAGCACTGTTATAAACATCCTCACTATGCATCACAAACACTTTTAATTTTGAAAACGTTGGAAAAGTACCAACGAGTGGGAAAAGTAATTTAACTAGTAAATTCTGAAAGCACTCATAGCCAAAACAACTGTCAAATTCTTCTTCTTATGATTTACATGTAGCAAAAGTTAAAAATTCTTTAAAAAAATACATCCAATCTACTCATTTGCCAGCGCACAATGCTGCATCAAAAATCGTATGCGTCAGGCCTATTACCCATGCTAAATGGTAGAGGCTGACTACGCCACTGTGATTGGGTATTGAAGCGAGTGAAGTTAGATAGTTATATGCAGTAGAAATAAATATTTGTTTTTTTTTTTGTTTGTTTGTTGTTGCATAAAAGTTCATAAAAGTGGCAGCTCAAAGTGCTGAAAACTAACTATAACTACATAAGATAAGTGCCAGTGCTCTCAAAATTTAAATACGCACACTCTCTCACATCCACTTTTCTCTTGAACAGCATTCAGGATATGAAAGGACATTGAAGTCATATATTTAAGTATCTATTATCAGTGTTTACCAATTATGTATTGCCAAACTCTGCTTTTAGACACCCGCAAAACTCACATTTATTAATAATGAGTGTTGTTGTTATAATTGCTCAAAAACTACTACTTCTAATAAAGTAATTTAGCTACTTATGTGTGAACATGTGTGTGTATGTGTGCTTGGGTATGAATTGATATGATAAATGCTTAAATGTTATTTTCATTAAATTCTTAGAGTCAATGTATAGTAAATGAATATTGTGATACGGGAGATATAGAGAAAAACAGCAGAAAGCGGGAGGGATTAAAGCGTTAATAAGTGTCGTTAATGTTTGTTAGAGATTAAGTAAAAGTCAGAAGCGCGGAGAAACAAAAATGGGTTTGAATAATGTGATAAAAGGACAATAGCTACTTCTTATAAGGGTTGGAAAAAGAATCTTGATAGGAATAGTTTAGTGGGACGAGCATTTGTAAGCGCACACATATGTACGTATTTGAGTTCATATGTAATATTTTTTATTCTTCACATATTTGACTTGAGGTTACTCAACTTAATATTATGTACATACTTTTAAGAGTAAAAAATGTTAATGGTTTGTTGTAGATATAGGTTTGGTTGTAATAACAGATGATCTTTTCATAGTAAAATTCTTGAATTTACCAGCTGTGATTTCTGGAAATCGCTAACGCTAAAAATCGAACTGTAAAAATGCCGTTTCAGAGAACGGAGTCCGGCAAATATCTTAAAAGAATATATGTAAAAAGCGTCTAAAAGTATGCAATGATTAAATAAGTGTAAGTTACTCATACTATCGCAAATAGTTAAGCAGTAGTAATCTCAAGTGTTGCATACTTCTAGGCGCAATATATTTTACTCGGACTATTTAGCAAACGAGCTTTATCGTTAATGCTTGAACCAAGAGAAATATAACAAACCTACAACTAAGAAAATTTCAAACCTCTTTTGAATAATTCAATTTTGAAGAAGAGTGTGTAGTAAACTTATTAAAATCAATCCAAAAAAAGACCTATGTAACGCCAAAACTTTGTTATCTACAAAAAATTTCCAGAAATCCGACCAAGCAGAAATTTCACAATTGCTTTGACGTGCTCAAGAGTCTGGCTGAAATGAAAACCCCATTCGCCTCAAAGTAGACAATGGTGTTTGGCCACTCGTAGCGTGGAAAAGGCGGATTATTTGGTTGGCATTACGAGCCTACTCTCATATTATATTCATATTCATATTTATATCTTTATTAAGTCAATGGCAAAAAACCGTACTGACTAGATTTACAATATTATTATAAATTAACTTAAAATTAATTTACAATGAGCTCAAGGAATAATTGTATTTGCTCGGTAGGAAGACTCAATCAGTAACTTAAACAAAGATCCAGCCTTCTAGAGATCCTATTAAACTCTTCAAGTCCTGTAAGGAGAGGCGCAAAATTAATGTAATTAGATCTCCGAACTTCAATGTAAAATATATTATAAGAAAGGTGAGTTCTATTGGGAACATTAAAACAAATTTGTCCAAGCAGAGCTGGGCAGTCAATTATACCAGCGATAATGTCGAAGATAAACATTAAATTTTAAACAGAACGTCTGGCTTCGAGCGGCAAAATGTTGATAAGGATGCACCTAGCGGTATATGGAGGCAACGGATTATCAAAATAGAGAGGTTGAAGAGCGAATCGAATGAATTTGCGTTGAACCCTTTCGATTCTCGCCGAGCGTGTGGATTAAATCGGATTCCAAATGACAGATCCATACTCTAACTTAGATTGCACTAAAGAACTATACAAAATTTTCCTAGTATATGGGTCCTTAAAGTCCTTCGCGTACCGCCTTAAAAAGGCTAAAATAGCATAAGCCTTCGGTATGATATAGTCAACATGGTTAACAAAAGTGAAAGAAGAGTCAAAAATTATACCGAGATCACGAAATTCGTTAACCGAAAGAAGATCTATATTAGCGATATAGTATGTTGCCGAAAGCGCACTTATAGACGCAGATTATTATGGAGAGCCCAGGAATTAAGAGCATTTAAATCATCCTGCAAGAGTAGTGTATCTGATGGAGATGTTATCCTTCTATACAATTTTAAATCATCTGCATAAAGTAAGTATTTTGAGTGTTTTAGACCTAAACCAACATCATTGATGAAGATTAAAAAAGGATTGGGCCAAGGATGCTACCTTGCGGCACTCCGTATGTTGCTAAAAACTCATATTACTTCATAGTTTCAATTTCAACAAAAGACGTTCTATTTGACAGGTATGTTTCCAGCCAAGGCAGAAATGTTGAGTGGAAACCTATATTTTTAAGTTTTAAAAGGAGTATTTTGTGGGAAACTGTATCAAAAGCCTTGGAAAAGTCGGTATATATGGTATCCACTTGATACCCCTCCTTGAAAACAGAAACACAGAACTGCGAAAAAACAGCAAGATTTGTAATAGTTGAACGACCTGCAACAAACCCATGCTGGCAAGGATCGATTATTCCCTTTATAGAAAAAGCTAACTTGTATTTAACAACTTTCTCGAACAATTTGGAGCAAGTTAACAATTCAGAGATTGGCCTATAGTTGGTGACTTCGTTTTTATTTCCCGACTTAAATATTGGAGTGATAGATGCCAATACTCTCAGCAGCAATTCAATACAACTTGTCATATTTTATGAATGATAAATCATCTTTTTTTTTAAGAAATAAAAAGAGGGGTTCCTTGCGCACTAGATCCAACAAATTGAGCTAGCTTTTTTCCTTTTCACATTCTAATATTGGAAGAGTCAGGCGTCAGATTTTGCGCTATCTCTGATTCAAACGTGAAAATTTATGTGTAAATGTGGGAAAGTTATTATCACCCTCAATTATTTTTATACTGCGTAGGCAGCCCTTCTTTAGAGATCCACCCTTTTATAAAATACAAAAATTCAAGAACATTCGCAACACTTTCATCTTTTAACTGAATAGCACACGTGGTTTAGATAAGTCTCTTGCCAGTTTATGTGTATCAGTTGCGTGCAATAAGAAGTAAAAAAGCTGCTAATCGACTCTTAAGAGCAGTGCTCATCCGGTTAAGAGGCTAGTATATATCCGCGGTAGGAATGCCTGTCGTAAGCAGCGAGTAAAATCCGCAGACCTCGAAAATTCGAAATCTTCAGGGAAATACCTTATTGCTGCAATAAGTAGAATAAGACTTAATTCCAGCATCGTGAACATTTCATCTCAACCATATGGTATTCCGTCGTTGGACTCCCCAAAAAAGGGCTTTGTTTTGCACCGTAAACTGAATGCATTTTTTTCTGTTTGGAATTATATTTTTGTGCATATTTTTAGGCTGGTCCTATTTCACGAAGTCAGAGCTTCAGAGAAATTGTGTTTTAAACTGCGGCCAATGCTTTACTCATTCAACTCATCGTTTAAATTTCTTCATTGTGCATATTTTTAGGCTGCGAAAGTAGGTATTATGAATACTCTAGCCAATAGTCACCAATGAATAAAAAGTTTACTTGAAACTGCGGTCATTGAAAAAGTATGCTTAATAATTACTTTGGCTTAAAGTAGTCACGAATGAAAAGTTGTCTTATATCAAGTTGAACACTACGCTTTATTATATGCCCTTATCACTTATATGCCATTTATTGCCAAATTTTGGACTGCAAACGTGAGTAAGTATATCATGCTTCCTTCAAATTAACTGCAATCTAATAAAGCCGTATCAATTTGTTTAAGCCGTATCAATTCAGTAGGCTTTAAAGCCCCTTAATATAAATATCTGCCATGTACATTATTCAAAACCCTGTTGCATAGTTATAGGCTGACTGCTTGCATAGCCATGAAAACTTTTGTAGAATTTTCTTTTAAATTTCTACTTAATATTCAACCTTTCATACGCACTATACAATTTCATTTTGTGAAAGCATTAAACTATCCACAATTCTGCACCTTTAAAAATTTCTTTGCATACTTTTAGGCAACTTAACTAGTGTGGCAAACAAAACAGTTCTTATAATCAGTGAAATTTCATTCAGCTTAGCCCATCTACACCTTTAAAGCAAAAATTAACAATTTCAAGATTTATGCGGCGTAGCACACAAGGTGTCATTAACCCGCATGCAGCCACCGACCACAATCGTAGCAAACTAATGCCGCTATTTTAGCGCTAAGCATACATGCATACTTAGAACAGACAAATCAAGTTCAAAGCACTCAAATTGCACAACTTGGCTACATATATAAAAACTTTAAGTATATGAGTTTAGAAAGATAAGAAAAAAAGTTAAAATAGTAAAAAAAATTTAGTGAAAAGTAGCAGCGCATTTGTGATTGTGGTTAGATGCGTGAGCGTATTCACGTACATACATTGTAGTGCTGAAGTTGTTTGTTCTCGATTGTCTGTTTAAGTGTGTTTGTGAAGATATGCGCTTATGTGTGTTGTCATTTTATATGCGTGCAGGAGTAACTGCTGTTGTCTGCCATATAGCGGATTGTGGGCTTTATTTCACAAACTGGCTCTCTCGGTTTCTTGCGCGGCGCCCCCTACTAAAAACAAAACTATGCCAAAAACTTTCAAGGACACATTTAGAATGCTCTTACAAAGCAAGCATATCTGTGTGTCTATGTATATGTATGTATGTATTTAAATACATATGATTGTAGTTAGATTTCACATGTGTAGTTTTTGCTAGTTAGTGTGCGTATGTGTATGCATGCATGCGAGTTTTTGTCGGCTGTTTTGCTGCCACAAAACTCACATTAAACGATTGTCTCTAGCCAACGAGCGCACACACATACATACATGCAAATTTCAGCTAACAAACAAATATCTAAAACTCCTTTTTATGTTGCTGCCAGCTGTCAGTGCTGTATGCGTGTACGCATTAAAACATATACATATATGTAAATGTAACAAGTCTGCGTAATTAAAATGCTTCCCTTTGGAAATTAAAGGTTTTCTAATGTCGAACGCCTAAAACTATGCTAGTTCTATAAATGCTTTGGCAGCAAAGTCGAGGACATGATTTAAACGCGCATTTTTTGGTTGTTGTTATTGACAACCGCGCATGGACTGCAAGCAGCAGACAATATTTTTGCATGGTTTTAGGGGAGCAGACAACATTAAAGCGAAAGCTATGCATTTACGCTTTAAATAATAATAGCATCAAAAACTACTACAACTTGTATGATATTTACACGTTGTCAAATCAAAATGTTTACCAAAGCACAACTCAAGTGCAAATTTTCTTCGGAAACAGGAATAATACTACTCGAATTCAAAAGGTCTCTAGAGGTTAGCGCCTAAAATTTTGTTATAAATATTTGCACTTAAACAATTTTACTATGTTCGTGACGAACTTGATGACGTAAGGCGTAAGTTCGCCGTAAATTAATATCGCAGTTAAAATTATGTTTTCATGTCTTATGCACTGGTAGGCACAATATATTGCTTACTGCATATCTTTAGGCGCATAGATTAAACAAGATATAAGAGCGCAAATAACCCTACAATTTCACTTTTAAACAAATATTTGTTAGGGTGTCAAATTTTCACGCTGCAACATTTTACTAAAGCTGAGTATTTTTGTTTTAGTCTGTCTTTAAAATATTGCTTCAAAGGTCCTATTGTTGCACACATCTAGACGCCAACTGTTGATTGCTGCATACATACATTTGTATTGCAATATGTAACAAAAATGCGTACTAGTGGTTCTCTCGCCGTGCTTTCTCTCTATAGTTAAGGATCTTGTGGACAGCGCCATAAATTATGCAGCATTTAATTTACTTAAGCAAATTTCTATGATTTCATGGCAAAAAGTATGTCATAGAGTAGTAGAAATGCTGTTATGTAGTTGATATTTTTGTGTTATCACTAATTGAAGTTTAATTAAAGCAAAACAGTTGCAGTGCAAAATATTTAAATTTTGAGGCGCATATGGAGTTTTACAAAAAAAATTAACACATTTACATCAAAGTTTCTTACAAACAAGCGACCACTTGGTTTGTTGAAGAAAAAAGTAAAATGAAAAATATATAGAAAAACTCAACAAATATTAAAAATGTACAACATATTTTCGTTGCATATGCTGCCAAATGTGTCCACCACCTTTTCATACTTCATATCACAGTCCTGCAAATCATTTTTCAGTTTTACTGGTAAAATAATATTTAAAACTCTTTAAGAGCGGCCTGTGTTACATACATTCAGGCACACGACGAGGTTGTTGACAGTTATATATATCATATTTGCTAGTTTACGCTTGCCAAAGCGAGGGTGAAATGACAAAAAAGTCGACAGAGCGGCTGCTACGCCTTTTACTACGACTACGAGCACTACAATTTATATAGGCCAAGGTATTGCGCATAAAAGTATGCAACAAAAAGTATAAATAGCGGTTTAAAGATGAGTTAAGCACAAAAAGAACAACACACGCCCTGAGTTAGCTGCTACTGATGACTGTGTAGATGCGACAGCAGCCAGAACAACAAAAAAGACAACTGCGTCCACTTCAGACATTAGAGTCAAAAGCCGGCGCTATGGGCAAAGAAGTAGCACAGGAGTCGCAGCGCAGAAAAGATATGACGATAGTGATGTTGTTAAGGACGACGTCGAGGGCGTGTTATGACATCACTAAATGCTAAAAAAAAGTAGGTAGATATATACTTATATTTCCACATGTATATGCACAAATACATAAAAAAAGTAATAGTAGCAAAACAGCTGTAGCTCAAGGACGCCACGAGTTAACTAGCCAGCTAGCAGACAAATGGACCAACGGATAGACAGACGTGAAGTGAAGCCAAGCGCATATGCTTGAGATATACATATATACATATTTAGTATTAAAACATAGTTGCAAGCAAAAGGAGACGAAGAAAACAAAAATCACAAGCAAAAACAAGCCAAAGCATGTCTTTGTTGTATACAGAAGTTGTTGTTGTAGTTAAGTAGTAGGCGTTGTTTACTTGCTGCTGCCGACCACATCCTCCGGAGCTGTTGGTTAAATTCGTTGGGAAAAGCTAAAAGTACATTCAACATTAAAACGCTTTAAATTCAAATGTAACACAAAATGTTAGCATACTTTTAGGTGGCATTGAAATTATTTAAGTACACTCGCTCGTCGCAGAGCAGACAAATGTATACTACATAAGCACAAATGAAAACAAAACGAAGCAGAGCACGTCATCGTCGTCTAATTTCACTCACAAAGCAAGAAAGGAACAACAGTTAGCAGAAAGCAAAGAAACCCTTTTTTCTTATTTTGTGTGCTTAATTTAGTTTTAAGTTAATTTGCAGACGTGCAGGCGCAAAACAAAAACATTTACAAACATGCAGCGCTTTGAAAATATCTAAACTTATATTAGTATACCAGCACGGAAGACTACATGCCTCACAGCAAAAATTATGGAAATGTAGCAAACTTGAAAGTTGAATTTCCTTAAATAGCTTTCTTAGCATGCGCCTTAAAGTATGGTATGTTGTTGCCTGCTAGGTAAACTAGTAGCTGATTTCACTGTCAAACAATTTAGCAGGCATGATTTTGTATTGTCTAAGGTTATGGTAAAAATTTTAAGCAAAACAAAATATCAAGAAATATATAGGGTATTAGTGTCTCTAGTGTATTAGTGTCTCTAAAAACACTTGCTGTAGCATACAAACAGGCGGAAGTACAAGCAACAAGGCAAGGAAATACCCTAAAACTAGCAAAACAAAGTAGTAAACAAAAATAACACGAACGAGTAAAGTAACTAATGTCAGTTAGAAAATACATATAATAAATATATACAGGAAAGCTGTATATATGTATTAAATTATTGTTTAGCATACTTTTAGGCGCAAGCAAATTTTAACACATAGCTGCTATACACAGCTCTTCATTGAAGAATTTAGACGAAACTACTTACAGTTTTGTGGTTTTAGATTTTGTATATAAGACAGGCAGCAGCGCAAAAACACAAAATACATAAAATGATAGCACCCACATCCAAAAGTAGGCTATCTCATATTGAATTTTAAAGTTTAAAAGTCAGCTGTGTACTTTAGTTACATAACAGTTTTCATGCTTTAAATTAATTGATTTCTTTCGTGGTACGGCCGCAAAATTGTTGTTTTGTGTGTAAATTGGTGCTTTATTTGAAGGCGCCTAAAAGTTGTTTGCAATAAAAATAATTTTATTACTTGGCAGTTGAGTACAGTAGAAGAGGTCACTTTTGTTTTATATAGTAAATAAATAGGGTTGTAAAATTACTTGTGTAGCTCTTAAC
Source organism: Eurosta solidaginis (assembly GCF_040869045.1). Classification (NCBI taxonomy): domain Eukaryota; kingdom Metazoa; phylum Arthropoda; class Insecta; order Diptera; family Tephritidae; genus Eurosta; species Eurosta solidaginis. Next base: position 769,831 of record NW_027136883.1, on the reverse strand, counting down.
AGCATATTTTTCGCGCCTAAAAGTAGACTTTTGTAAATAGTGAAAAATCGCTTTAAAATATATAAGTCAGGGAGAAAGCGCTAATGAATCATCGCAAACAAGCGATTTTAAAACACTTGCTTGATGTTTTAGTAGATTTTATAAATCGGAAATTCAATTTCAACAAAATTACATTAAATTCCAATGTTGAAACGGGAATGAGCTATATCTCCTTAAAGTATGCAATTACTATTATCGAACACCTAAATGCATGTTTTCAACCTTAAAAGTTTTTCTATTAAACTTTTTTAACGAAACTTTTATCTTTTTCTCATTACAGGTAAGCTTCATGAATAATACTGCTATGATAAATTATGGTTCAAGTTCGCCTGAAAATAGGCAATAAAATTATGTAAGTTTTAAATATTTTAAAGTCTCTAATTGCTTGTATAAGTTTCGTTTCAAACTATTTTTGTAATCGAATTTTTTAAAAATGAACAAAATTAGTTTGAAAACTTAGAAAGCATACAACCTTGCACAATATATCTAGGAATCATTTCAGGCAGTAAGTTGTAGTGGAACTTTAGCGTGCAGCAGAGTGAAAAAGGCCTCGACGGCGCTTCATTGTTGTTGTTGTTGTTGTTGTAGCGATAAGGTTGGTCCCCGAAGGCTTTGTGGAGTGTTATCGATGTGATGGTCCTTTGCCGGATACAAATCCGGTACGCTCCGGTACCATAGCACCATTAAGGTGCTAGCCCGACCGTCTCGGGAACGATTTATGTGGCCACATTAAACCTTCAGGCCATTCCCTCCCTCCCTGCCCCCAAGTTCCATGAGGAGCTTGAGGTCGCCAGAGCCTCGTCTGTTAGTGAAAGAGGATTCGCCGCGGATAGGTGAGGTTGACAATTGGGTTTGGAGAAGCTATATATTGCGCTGGCAACCTGAAAGGTTGCGCTACACAGCCCCTTGAATCTGGTATTTTAGTCGCCTCTTACGACAGGCATACCTACCGCGGGTATATTCTGATCCCCTAACCCGCTGGGGCGCTTTATGGTTATTTTACACTATGGAGGCTTTGTTTGGTGGACAGGAATTCCTCACATTCCACCTTTAGACCTGACGGCGAAGAACATAGCATTAACAACTACAACGAGGCCCAGTGCCTCTAGGCAGCTTGAGCGCATACCATACGGCCTTAGACAGCGTCATCAATTACTGGACGAACTGCGCTTCGAATGGCAGACAAGGCGATACACGTTGTTGTTGTTGTTTTTGTAGTGACAAAGCCACTCCCCGAAGGTTTTGGGGAGTGTTATCGATGTTGATGGTCCTTTGGTGGATATATATCCGATACAAAACGATTTGATATGGCAAGATGGAACCTTCTAGGTCATCCCCACTCACACCCTAGTTCAATGGGAAACTTGGGGTCGCCACACCCTCGTCTGCTAAAGAAACATTATTCGCCACGGGTCGGTGAAGCGATACAAGAGGCTCAGACCCTAGTTATTAGGTGTGATACAGCTATCAAATCTAGAAGCAGGAAGTGGCAAAGTGCCTAGAAAGCTTCCCATATTTGCTAAGGAGTTATTTTATGACATAAGTCCTGGCTTTTGATAGGGTTTTTCAGTTTGGTTGTTAAACAAAGCTCAAGTAAAACTATCGACTCATTCAATCTATGTGACCGAAAAGTTCAACCTATCCTAATCTACGGAGAGAAGTTTCAAGATAGTAATTTTTATCGTTTCTTCGGGCTTAAATTAATTCAATGTCAAAAATGATGCAGCTTAAAATATTACTTAACATCACACAACACAAAACACGGGACATTACAACGGAAATTCAAACTAAAAAAATCTAATGCATTTCCTTTGTGTTAAAATCAAATTAATGAGAGAATAATACAAAACAAAAAAGAAATAAGAAAAAAATCAACAACAAATGGTAAGAATAATGAGAGTATTGGAATAAAAAATAAAGAGCAGGAATAACAACAACTCATGTGCTCTTCGCAGCTACATATTCAATCACAGTTTCAATATTTGACGCGCTCAATTTCAGCGATAAAACTTCAGCGACTACGCATGTAGGTACATATGTATGTAAATCAGTGGTGCACTAGAGAGCTTCGTAAAACTATTAGGCGTTCGTCTACATGTTGCATAAACAAATGAGCCAAGATCTGGCCTTCCGGAATTGTATTTGTAATCGAATTTGAAAAAAAAGTTTGATGACGTAGCGCTTTTGAAGTTTTTCGATTTATTACATTTCTCTCATATTTCGCTACCAGTGCTCGGAGTATTTAAAATTATTACCTGAGTAAACGAATACGCCGGAGAAAAAATTAAATTTTCACTCGGGTCGGTGAAGCGATACAAGAGCCTCAGACCCTAGTTATTAGGTGTGATACAGCTATCAAATCTAGAAGCAGGAAGTGGTAAAGTGCCTAGAAAGCTTCCCATATTTGCTAAGGAGTTATTTTATGACATAAGTCCTGGCTTTTGATAGGTTTTTTCAGTTTGGTTGTTAAACAAAGTTCAAGTAAAACTATCGACTCATTCAATCTATGAGACCGAAAAGTTCAACCTATCCTTATCTACGGAGAGAAGTTTCAAGATAGTAATTTTTCTCGTTTCTTCGGGCTTAAATTAATTCAGTGTCAAAATTGATACAGCTTAAAATATTACTTAACATCACACAACAACAAAACACGGACATTACAACGGAAATTCAAACTAAAAAAATCGAATGCATTTCCTTTGTGTTAAAATCAAATTAATGAGAGAATAAGACAAAACAAAAAAAAAACATAAGAAAAAAATCAACAACAAATGGTAAGAATAATGAGAGTATGGGAATAAAAAACAAGTAAGGACGGGACTGTCTTCGGCTATGCCGAAGACTTCATACCTTTCATGAATGGGACTGAACAATAATCTTATCCCGTTCGTAATCTCCGAATAATCGGTTGTATAAGTTAAGAAATATCTACAGAACAGATCTACATACCTAAACGATTTTTAAGATAAATATAAAATAAAAAATAGGTAGGTACTTTGTGTGAGGATGCAAAGCTTCACGTTTTTTGTGGTCTGCATGTAAAACCTATGACTACGAATCACGTATTTCAAAAATATATGAAGTAAACGTAACTATTTGATGAAATTTGATGAATTTTGAAGCTTCTATCCGTAAAAAAGGGGCAAAAAAATACAGTTTATATGGGGTATATAATATATATACTACCGATCTCTATGATTTTTTCAGACAACAATATATGCTATATACGTAAGCATTTGGTGAAATTTGAAGCATCTAGCTGTTAAAACGGGGCAGAAATTGCGCAAAGTTTCTTATCTGAACAATCGGTTGTATGAGATATATACTATATATACAACCGATCTCAATGATTTTTCCAGGCAACAATATATGCCATATACGTAAGCATTTGGTGAAATTTGATGCTTCTAGCTGTTAAAATGGGGCCGAAATCGCAAAAAAAATATATATATACATATACTATATATATGTATATACTATAAATACCATCATACATATATTATATATATCACCGATATCTATGATTTTTTGACACAGCAATATATACTATATACGTAAGCAATCGGTGAAATTTGAAGCTTATAGCTGTTAAAATGTGGTAGAAATTGCGAAAAGTTTCTTATCTCAACAATCGGTTGAATGAGATATATACTATATATACAACCGATCTCTATGATTTTTCCAGACAACAATATATGCCATATACGTAAGCGTTCGGTGAAATTTGAAGCTTATAGCTGTTAAAATGGGGCTAAAATTGCGAAAATATATATATATACTATATATATATACTATATATACCTCCATATATCTAATATATAAAATTCTTCTGTCACGGTTTTAGAGGCTGAACTTCTCCGAAACGGCTGAACCGATTCTCATGAAATTTTGTGAACATATTGGGTAGGTCTGAGAATCGGCCAACGTCTACCTTTCTTTTCGCTACGTGTCTAGCGTCTTGAGATCAAAACGTGGACCCGGGTACCCCTAGAATGTGTTTATACAATATTGATGTCAAATGAAAGCTGTTGATGAGTGCTATAGTACAGGATAATTTTCATACAACTGGGAGGCTAGGGTCTCGAGATATAGCCCAAAACGTGGATCCGTGTACCCCTAGAATGTGTTTATACAATATGGATATCAAATGAAAGCTGTTGATGAGTGCTATAGTACAGAATAATTTTCATACAACTGGGAGGCTAGGGTCTCGAGATATAGCCCAAAACGTGGACCCGGGTACCCCTAGAATGTGTTATACAATATGGATATCAAATGAAAGCTGTTGATGAGTGCTATAGTACAAGATAATTTTCATACAACTGGGAGGCTAGGGTATCTCGAGACCCAAAACGTGGACCCGGGTACCTCTAGAATGTGTTTATACAATATGGATATCAAATGAAAGAGGTTGATGAGTGCTATAGTACAGGATAATTTTCATACAACTGGGAGGCTAGGGTCTCGAGATATAGCCCAAAACGTGGATCCGGGTACCCCTAGAATGTGTTTATACAATATGGATATCAAATGAAAGTTGTTGATGAGTGCTATAGTACAGGAGATATAGCCCTAAACGTGGACCCGGATATACGTAGAATGTGCTTTTACATTATGGGTATCAAATTGAAGCTGTTGATGTGTGCTTTAGTACAGAGTAAGTTTTACTCCGCTGAGTGACTAGGGCCTCGAGATATAGGCCAAAACATGGACCCGGATACCCCTAAAATGTGTGCGTATTATGGATATCAAATGAAAACTGTTGCTGAGAGCTCTAAAGTTCATTGTGATATTCGATTTAGTCGCATCAACCTGGCAAAACTGATAAATATGCATGCGAAGCCGAAACTAAGACAAGAATTAATAATACCCACATACCTATTTACATACGTCCTATTCGATTTGCCTGAAATTTCGTATATAAATTTGCCTATATTAGTACTTACGATGCGGTTTTTTCGGGAAGTATACCAGAGACGGACTGGGACTGAGACTGAGACTCGGAGTGGGACTGGGACCGAGACTCGTAATGGGACTGGAACAAAATACATACCACCCTCTGGGAATGACAATAAGAGATGAAGAAGAAGGAGAAAAACTTGAGAGAAGAGAAAATAGAGGAGACTGAGAAAGAGATAGAATGAGACGAAGATGGAGATGAAGCGAAAAAGACGGAGGGAGGAGTGAATAAAAATATTAGGAAAAAGTGTAGAGGGGTAGGGCAGAGTTACATGGAAAAAGCTTATTAAAATATATGCAGATAGGCCAAATTTGGGGCAGAACAACGTGTGCCGGATCTGCTAGTATACTATATATACCACCGATCTGTATGATTTTTTCATACAACAATATATGCTATATACGTAAGCATTCGTTGAAATTTGAAGCCTCTAGCTCTTAAAATAGGGCAGTAATTACGAAAAGTTTCTTATCTGAACAATCGGTTGTGGGGGTATATACTATATATACGACAGATCTCATCAATTTGTTCAGGCAACAATATGTGCAATATACGAAAGTATATGGTGAAGTTTGAAGCTTCAATCTGTTATATTGAGGAAGATATGACAAAAATTCTCTTTTTCTGAAAAATCGTTTGTATTGAAGGTATATGCTATAGTGGTCCGATCCGGACGGTTCCGACAAATGTCTAATCGTACACCTAAATACACCCGCTCACAAAATTTTATCAAGATATCTCAAAAATTGAGGGACTAGTATGCATACAAACAGACAGACGGACAGACGGACATGGCTAAATCAACTCAGCTCTTCATCCTGATTATTTCGGTATACTTAATGGTGGGTCTATCTATTTTCCTTTAAGGACTTAGAATTTTGGGTTTCGTGACGAAATTAATATACCATTTCATTTTCATGAAAGGTATAATAAAGAGCAGGAATAACAACAACTCATGTGCTCTTCGCAGCTACATATTCAATCACAGTTTCAATATTTGACGCGCTCAACTTCAGCGATAAAACGCGCACAGACTACGCATGTAGGTACATATGTAAATCAGTGGTGCACTAGAGACCTTCGTAAAACTATTAGGCGTTCGCCTACATGTTGCATAAACAAATGAGCCAAGATCTGGCATTCCGGAATTGTATTTGTAATCGAATTTGAAAAAAAATTTGATGACGTAGCGCTTTTGAAGTTTTTCGATTTATTACATTTCTCTCATATTTCGCTACCAGTGCTCGGAGTATTTAAAATTATTACCTGAGTAAACGACTACGCCGGAGAAAAAATTAAATTTTCGGAGTATATTTTTTCTTCCATTTTGAAAGCAGGCGAACAACTAATATCAAATTTATTTGGTGGCTTGGCAATCCCTTCAATTGTGTTTTTACCATGAAATGTTTGTCAGCAAAAAAGTTATCTGCCTTATCAGATGCACACGGACATTCTGGAAGAAAAGTGGGTTCTATCTCCCCGGATAATTATTGCGAAAAAATATTATAATTATTATTTTCGCTCTACCATACATATTTCGTACTCTATTAATGACAGAAAGTTTCAAGACCGGGGTAGATTCCTATAGGAATGATAAGGGCGGGCTGGTAGCTAACGTACAGAGTGTGGGTGAAGACGAAACCGATACCCCGATTGGCTATCATGAAAAACACGCTCCGGCATCCAACTATGGCGAAGTGAGAATGGCAATATCACGGTTAAAAATTCACAAGGTGCCAAGTAATGACGGGATAACCGCCGGGCTGTTTAAACATGGAGGCGAAAAGTTGGTATAAGATAAAAAGGCAAAAAAAAAGTGGGTATTGCACTAAACGTTGACAAGACGAAGTAGTTCCTGTCATCGTGGCCTTTGCAGCCACGTCACTGTTGACGGATATAAATTCGAATCTGTGAAGGATTTCGTCTATTTGGGAAGCAGCATTAAAAGCAAAAACAAAGTCGGCCTAGAAATCAAACGGAGAATAACTCTTGCCAAAGGTGCTTCTTTAAGCAATTGAAAAGTAAAGCTCTCTCTCGACGAACAAAATTCTGGCTCTACAAGTCACTCAACATATCTGTCCTAATGTATGTATTCGAGAGAAAAGTTCTCCGGAAGATTTATAGTATCGAAGGAGGTATAATGATAAGCTATATGAGCTTTTCGCAGATATGACGAAAGTGCAGCGAATAAAAACAGAAAGCTTCGCTAGCTAGGTCATGTTGTACCAATGGAGGAATACGCTCCGGCAGTTTATAACCAGAGGAAAGAAAATACCTTCACTGAGTTGGAAGAGACAGTTGGAGGAAGCTTTGACCTCCCTTTGTGCTCGCAATTGGCGACTGTTATCCCAAAACAGGGTTAGCTGGCCTTTCTGACTCAACATACTATATTTTTATATAAAACTTCAATAAGTGCTGTATGTTGAATTTTGGCAGACTTTACAGATCGCGTCCGGACACATAAGCTGCTTACATTTTACTCCTTCTATTCTCATTCCGTACGGAAAAAGTACAAAAACTGTGAGTAAAATGTGAAAAAACATGTCTTAAGACACGAGCAATGAATTCGTCACTTGTAAACAATCAGCTTTTCATACGTATGCTATGAAAACTTCAACCAAAAGATATTAGATAGTAATACTATTTACGAGTAGGAGGTAAGAGCGGAGCAAAATACTACGATTGAAATAAAGTCTGAACACTGCGTCAGCAATAAAACATGTTGTCAAAAGCGTGACGTCACGCCGAGAAAATTTATTTCCCAGCCAACTATGTTTTTTGTGCTCTTTCAATTTTTAATGCGGGATCTGTTTATTGGTTCATGTACATTAGACTGGGTTGGTCCCTAAACAAAAAAAACAAGTTGCTAATGTCCGCCCCTAAATTTGAAGATTATTTTGAGAGGGTTTCGGAAAAATGTTTTTTGATCCTTCGAAATACAGCCGAAAAGGTTTTTTCGTTGTAACTTGGTTATTTGACGTCCGATTTTTAAAATTAATGTGTCATTATTTTTGCCTTGAGAAGCTTCACATTTCCGTTTAATGTCCTTTTAAGCTATGAAGTCCTTTTCACATGATTAGGTCAGCTAACAAAATTGTACCCCCCTAATGTATGTTTTTTCCTTACCAAACGAAAGTACTTAAAAATTCAAGAAAATGTTGCTTTAAAGCCATATTACTAAAATGATAAACAAAGAACTTATAGCACTTTCAATATTTATTTCAACTGTTATTTTACCTGATTCTTATTATACTTAGACCTAAAACTCATGATATTTTTGGAGGAAAAATTACAGGGTTTGCATTGAAAAGTTAATAAAGATATGCCAAATAACATGAATAGGGGAAGTTAAAGTAAATAAGTGAGTCAAACCTGTTGTTTCGTATTTATAATAATAACGCTATACGACAAAACCCAAAGTGCTATCTCCGTTTTTCGAACTTAGCCTCCAAAAAATAGATATCGGCTTACGAAGTTCGAAGTCCGAAATTCTACATTTCGAAATTGTATTCTTTTGTTAACGCGTTCAGCAAATTGAAAGAGTAAAAATGTGGGCGTGGTCCGCTCTTTTCCCTTATTTGAAGGGCTGAATTCTTTTTTTGAGAAATTTAGTATAACAGCTGTTATACGAGGTGAAAAGTCAGTCTCTGCCTTCTGAATACAGTCAGACTCTGACTTCTGACTTTTCACCTTTACTTTTTCAATTTGCTGAACGCGTTAACAAAAAAATAAAATTTCGAAATGTAGAATTTCGAACTTGGAACTTCGTAACCCGATATCTATTTTCCGAGGCTAAGTTCGAAAAACGGAGAAAGTACTTTGTTCACTTAAGCCTCAATCTCTAGAAAAAAGTGGGTTTTGTCCAATACCCAGAAAAAAAGTTGATTTTGTCGCATAGCGTTATTATTATAAATACGAAACAACAGATTTGACTCACTTATTTACTTTGACTTCCCCTATTCATGATATTTGGCATATGTTTATTAACTTTTCAATGCAAACCCTGCAATTTTTCCTCCAAAAATATCATGAGTTTCAGGTCTAAGTATAATAAGAAGCAGGTAAAATAACAGTTGCAATAAATATTGAAAGCGCTATAACTTCTTTGTTTATCATTTTAGTAATATGGTTTCAAAGCAACATTTTCTTGAATTTTTAAGTACTTTCATTTGGTAAGGAAAAAAACATACATTAGGGGGGGGGGGGTAAAATTTTGTTAGCTGACCTAATCATGTGAAAACGACTTCATAAAAATTTTGTTAGCTGACCTAATCATGTGAAAACTACTTCATAGCTTAGAAGGACACTAAACGGAAATGTGAAGCTTCTCAAGGCCAAAATAACGATATATCAGTTTTAAAAATCGGACGTCAAATAACCAAGTTATAACGAAAAAACATTTTCGGCTGTATTTCGAAGGATCAAAAAAAACTTAAAAAAATTTTTCCAAAACCCTCTCAACATAATCTTAAAATTTAGGGACGGACAATGGCAACTTTTTTTCCGACCCAGTCTAATGTACATGTTGTGTGGACTGAAATTTAGAGCGCAGCGACAGAGATTGCTATAGCAGTCAATCTGTTTTAGCTTGTATTTCAAGCAGTAAAAATCTCATGCGTGAATTCTATGCTCAAACATTCTCCATATTATTACAAAAATGTTTCGTAGTGTACCACTGTTGTAGAAATTACGTGCAGTTAATAATTATCCATAAGATACATTCGAACGCACAAACAGCGCTTAAGCTAAGCTAAGAATAAAATGCGCTAATGAAAACAAGATCGACGAAGTAGCATTGCAAATGCGCAAGAAGTGATATTTAAAAAAAATATCCACGAACAGAGAAAAAATTCAAAATATGCGCGGATGGGAAAAATATGTCGCTAGAAATTGCAAGATGCATGAAAGTAGTATGAGTATTAGGGTGGTTTTATCTCTCAGAATTTTTTTGGGGCACCCCTTAAAATGTATCATTTTGTTAGATTTTAAGATTGCCAAAGCTTGAGCACAATTGGAAGATGTTAACCCGTGCCACTGGGGCCTCAAAGTTTTGAAAATCTCGATTTTTTGTCAGTTTGGCGATTAAAACAAGACATAGACCTCATTGAAAGTTTATTGAAATACGAAAGCATTGTCATAGAAATATCAGAAAATGGAATTAACAAAATGATAAATCGCCTGTGGTACCTTAGTCCTGAACTTGTTGCCCTGGCATTGTTTGACCCTAGAGGTTCACCGTTAACATTGGCTTCATTATCTCGAATTCAGTACTACTTACGTATTTTTACGTAAATTACTTACGCCATTTTGTAATGTACATACATAAATTAATTTACGTTCCTGATATCGAATCTCCAATATAATCAAGCTATCTCGCGATGAGAATATCATCAAAAATTCCAGCAGTTGGATGTGGGTAGAATAGCAATAGAATGTTGTCCAGATCTTTATGGTCATTACATATAAAAGAAGACTTGAAATCGAATTTTCATTACATTTCTCAAAAATTGCATATAAAATATTACTAACAGTATCGTCTTTAATTTCATGTATGACACGGGCAAATAGCTTTAGCCGTTCTAGAGATATGGGTCGCCTAAGTCGTCAAAAACCAAAAAATCGAGAAAAACTTTGAGGCCCCAGTGGCACCGGTTAACATCTTCCGATTGTGCTCAAACTTTGGCAATCTTAAAATCTAACAAAATGAAACATTTTAGAGGGGTGCAAAAAAAACGGAAATCGATCTTTTAAACCACCCTAATGAGCATGCATTATATTAGTTGTAATACTCTTTACAGAAAGTTCATATTTTGGAAAGGGGAGAGGTCTTGTCTTCAAATCGTGCCTATGATTTTACTTTTTGTTTGTTGGCTTCTCGGAACTTCTGTCGCGCAACTTTTCCATGCAAACCTGTCTTAACCACCTCATTGTCTCTGCAATGACATCGCGCGCTTCCGTCCATTTTTCGTTACTTGACTTACGATTGTCTAGGGGTAGTAATCTTCTCGAAATATGTTGCGCAATCCATATATAAAATTAAACGACTTCAGATATTCGACAAAGATGTGGTACACATCCTCTATTGCCCGCCCCCCCCCCCCCTCGCCACGAGGTGGCCTTATTTTCCTCTTGTTTGAACCGGTGGAAATATTCCTTATAACAACCGAGCCCACTTCGGATCTGGGTTCGTATCGCGTTTTACGATAACATATCGCGAAACGTTTTCTCCTAAACAATAAATATAAATTCTCTCAAACTATACGTAAAAATGATAGTGAGTTATGCATCTAATGAGTACTCATAACCGCTATTTAACATATTTCTTTAATCCGATGCACCATTTCTGAGCTTTTTTGATTTAAAAATTGTATTTCAATCACGGATCTTATAACACGATACGGTCCCTGGGTTAAGTATAAATCTACTTCGCCGTGCATTTGTGTCAGCTACTGATACAAGTCTGGGATACAACTATGGCCCAGCTGCCAGTTTTGTATGCTCATTTCTCGTAGTCTGGAAATCGTATTTTCCTTCTTGGTAATCCTTGCTGCTTCATTTGCCAATATATCGATGAGACACTTCTAAGCAGCGCACTGCATGTCCGAAGTGCGCATAAGCGGTACGTTGACTTAACTTCGTGCAAGCAAGTATGTATTCGTCATTTGTCGCCTAGTGCCAAATAGGAACACCGTACATAGCCACCCTATTAATGCGCACTCTTCAGTGAGCCATAGCACTCTCTCATAGCTGATTAATGCAGATCGTGCTGCATTATTTGCATATTAAACATTCTTTTATTGAGAATCAGGTTTTTTTAGACAAAAGGGTATACAGCATTGTCAAAATTCTGGAAACACACATACAAAGCTACATACAGACCCGCACTCCCATCAAACCAAACGCTTCTGCTGCTGCCTGCATTTGATTTACTAGCTTATGGCTGCAGAGCAAAGCACAGCGGAAGTACATGTAAAAGCGTACGTATGTATATATATATATTTGTATGTGTATTCATGTCCGACAGCTGCGCGCATTTTTTAATGACAATTTCATATTTAAAAAATGTGCCCTTCATTTTACATTTTGATGCTCAACGTGTTGATGATTTTTCAATAACAAAAGGGCCCGCAGAACATTGTTTCGATATCTTCAAAATAACGTTTTGACAAGCATAAGACAATATAAAAAACACACACACACACATACGTTGGCGGGAAAAGTTGCATGAATGCAACTCCTTTAGTAGCTACATTCATTCCTTTTTTTTATGATTTAACATCATTAATTAGTGCATCATGCATACAAGAAGTAAGGAAGCACTAGGGGATATATGTGTTGTTGTTGTTTATAAATGCATTAAAAAAGATACATTTCTTCTTGAATTCTGGTTTCGATTTTCCTTTGTGCTTGGTGCGCGAGTGTTGCACATAAATCAAAATTAAGTTGCTCTTCCTTACACTACATCGGATATTCTCTTACGACGTTTTTCGTTTGTAAAAACAAAAAAACAAAAATTGTGTTGCTGTGTAAAATATCTTCAATATTATAAAATATCTTTCATCAGCAGTGCCATACGCTCACAAGATTCCCCTTTTTATGCAAGTATCAATTTTACATGTTTTTTGTGTTTTAAGTTTTTTATGGTTCCCTACAACAGATATGGGGTTGTGTTGTAATTGACAGTTGCTTAACAGATATGATACCTTAAGTGACTACTTTTGAGATAATATTAGCAATAAATATTAGAGATTAAGAAAAAGATGTATTTACAGATCTTGCCCTAGATACTTATACGGAAAGGAGGAAAGGATCGAGGACGTTTGCCCTACTCTCGTCATGCTAAGACTCAAGCTATAAGGAGTGACATTGTTAATAGATCTACTAGATGTAGCATATGTCCCAGAAAGCTTCTAGTATTTGCCAAGAGTACGGTGTTATTTTATTAAAACGTTCTGGCTTGTGATAAGGTACCAGCAAGTTCGACCCAACCTATTGCAAAACTTAAACAAGGTTTCCATCTTACATCTGAGGCATTCAAACTTCTTCCTTTATTCGATATAACATTTCAAAATATCCCAGGATCTAAGTATATTAGAGTCACTCTTGTTTCAACTAAATAAGTGCTTAATTACAACTCCATTTTAGTTATTTGGTGAGGTTAGGCTATTGTTTCTCTTATTTATACTGATGCTATTTAAGGTTTTGTAGTTCTCGTTGTGGTTGTTATTATTTTTGTTACTTCCTCGCTGCTGTTTATTTCAGGCATAGTCTAACTTTTTCAATATTAATTTTTTTTCTTTCTATTTAAATCCTTCATACTATTGTTGTTTTTAACTCCGTAAGTTTTTTTTCTTTATTGATGGCGTATTTTAAAAATAATACAATGTTTTCTCGAAAAAAATACATTTTGTATGAGAAGATAGCTTAACAGGTATGCATATTTGCTTCCTACGCTGTCAACTGCGTTAAGTACCCTACTTTACATTTAAATTATTTTAGTGCTTACTAACAAGTGTGTTGTGCCAGCTTAAATATACTGGCGCCGAATTATTTTAACATACTTATTTACTGTGTTTTGTTTCTTTTTTTGTTTTATAAAAAAAATATAAGAAAAAAATACATATATTTGTATCTTACAGGCTAAAGTTATAATCTAGTAGCAAGAGGCTTTTAACTTGCCTCTTGAAATGCAAATAATTGGAACATGTTTTAACATTGTCGGGCAATTTATTAAACATTCTATCACCATAGCTACGTATTGAATTTGTGCTTCTTTGAGTACGGAAAAAACAAGTTTTTATATATACAGTATTTTTAAAGTTTTGTGTTTTTATCTCTGGCTTTGGGTTCTGATAATTTTTATCCTTGTTTTTTTATATTTACTAGCCAAACACGCGGACATCTTGCGCAACAAATATTAAAGTCTCATATCAACAGAAATCAGCTGTTCTATCAATCAATCATCTATCAATAAAAACTTACATGCGCTTGCGGTGCCATCTGGCGAATGTTAGCAACTGCCGGTAATGCAGTGCTAGTTCTAATCAAATATTCACAATAGTGCAATAGTACAAATAGATTTCTTTGTGTGCTCGCAATCGTTTATTTTTAACAAATTATTTTAATAAAATATAGCTAAACAAAAGCATTACGACCAATAATGCCGAAAGCTCATAATGGTACGAATTCCATCTTAACAACCAACACTTTATTTATAGATTTGGGTTCCAAATAAGAGCGAAAAAGGGACCTGCACATAAAAACACCAATTAGAAATAATATATAAGATTATTTCTTCAATTTAGATTGTAGTTGGTTATCTGCTTGTTTCTTAAATTAGTTTCGTTTTCATTCTTTTAGTTTTTTGTTATTGCTCTCCTCTAGTGGTTTAAATATTTTTCTGAAACTCTTGTTTTTATTTTATCTTTGTTTTGTTTTTTGTCTTTTTTTTGTTGTTGTTATTTTCGTAGTATTATTGTTGTTTCTTTATCTTCTCTTTTTTGCGTACTCATTTCATTTATTTCTTCCAACTCCATCTTGAGAAATGGTGGGCGTAGGAGCCTCGCAATTTATACAGAAACACTAAAAATTAGCCTATTGCTACATTAGAGATCTAGGCCTATTTAAAACGTGTTAGACTGCGAACTACATGCCGTATTGCTAAAATTCTAATTGTATATTTAGTTGCGAGTATAGCTCCAAAAATTACTTATCGGTGATTTTTTTTTTGTTAGGTTATCCACCTCCTATATTTACTCCCCTCTATCCCCGATCTTCTCCATTGTGTTTCTCGAAAATATGCTAACATCTAAGAGGGAAGCGCCAAGAAAATAAATGGATAAAATATCTAGCACAACCATAGGTTCCACCCTACCGTAATCTTTAACCTAGATCTTAAGTAATGTGTTATAAAAAGCGCTTCAGTTTATTATTTTGTTCTCAATTCCACATATGAATGCCTCCGATTCCCCAAATGCCCACTTAAACTTAATTTAATATTAATTTAACGTGTTTAATTAAACAACAGGAAGTAACTCAAACCACAGTCAGCTTCATTCAATTTCAATTTCATAAGTACATATATGCTTTTTCGTTGATTTCATTGCTGAGTATTTTCGATCACCGTTTTACTGCTACTGGATTTTGTATTTATACTTCCTTTTTGTTTTTGATTTTCTCCGAACTTTCAGTGATTTTTTGATTAACTGATTTTATATATCCGCGCATAAGCATCAGCATCTTAATATACTTGCACTCATCACACATAGGGCAGCATGCGATCGTCAAATGTGCTCGAATGCGTATGTTCTTGTTTCGCCGCGTTTGCGTGGTCTCAACTACACTCCGAAAACTGCCTGATATTAATTTAATTTCGCTTCCGCTCATCTACAGTTCAGCTGAAATCAAATCAACTCAAATCAACTCGAACATGATATCACATGCTAAAAAAAGCTAGAGTGCTTTCAATAAAAGGAGTGCTTTCAGTAAAATACAATTGAAATAAAATTGCAAAAATCAGCAACAACTTAACTCGCACGCTCTTTTTTCGCATCAATCGAATTCAATTAACAACATTTTAGTAGATTCTGCTGAGCTAAGTTTAATGCGCATATCTTAGCGTATCACAAGCAGCGCAGACGCGCAGATAAATCATCAATTGATTTTTTTTTAATCTGTTAAGATGCGACCCCACACAACACACAGACACACACACAAATGATGCTTGTCTGTACTTTACGCGCTGACAATTGATCATATTGACACCAGCGTTTCCCAGGCGTTAGTTATTTGCTGCCGCCAACAACCAACTAACTACCCGTCTGCTGGAGCAATCGGTTTACAAAAAAACAAAAACCAATTTCTCAGCCCAAGTTGGAGCTCATAGCTCATTCCTTCACGCGCTTCTGTTTATTAAATTTAAACCGGATGTATGTGGTTTCTTACGAATTGGTAATTGTAGACGCGTTTGGATTACTTTTTTTATACTCAGTTGAGCAGAGCTCACAGAGTATATTAAGTTTGATTGGATAACGGTTGGTTGTACATATATAAAGGAATCGAGATAGATATAGACTTCCATATATCAAAATAATCAGGATCGAAAAAAAATGTGATTGAGCCATGTCCGTCCGTCCGTCCGTCCGTACGTTAACACGATAACTTGAGTAAATTTTGAGGTATCTTGATGAAATTTGGTATGTAGGTTCCTGAGCACTCATCTCATATCGCTATTTAAAATGAACGATATCGGACTATAACCACGCCCACTTTTTCGATATAGAAAATTTCGAAAAACGGAAAAAGTGCGATAATTCATTACAACACACCGATAAAGCGACGAAACATGGTAGATGAGTTGAACTTATGACGCAAAATAGAAAATTAGTAAAATTTTGGACAATGGGCGTGGCACCGCCCACTTTTAAAAGAAGGTAATTTAAAATTTTTCCAAGCTGTAATTTGGCAGTCGTTGAAGATATCATGATCAAATTTGGCAGGAACGTTACTCTTATTACTATATGTACGCTTAATAAAAATTAGCAAAATCGGAGAAGGACCACGCCCACTTTTAAAAAAAAATTTTTTTAAAGTAAAATTTTAGCAAAAAATTTAATATCTTTACATTATATAAGTAAATTATGTCAAGATTCAACTCCAGTAATGATATGGTGCAACAAAATACAAAAATAAAAGAAAATTTAAAAATGGGCGTGGCTCCGCCCTTTTTAATTTAATTTGTCTAGGATACTTTTAACGCCATAAGTCGAACAAAAATTAACCAATCCTTTTGAAATTTGGTAGGGGCATAGATTTTATGGCGTTAACTGTTTTCTGTGAAAATGGGCGAAATCGGTTGATGTCACGCCCAGTTTTTATACACAGTCGTCCGTCTGTCCTTCCGCATGGCCGTTAACACGATAACTTGAGCAAAAATCGATATATCTTTACTAAACTCAGTTCACGTACTTATCTGAACTCACTTTATCTTGGCATGAAAAATGAACGAAATCCGGCTATGACCGCGCCCACTTTTTCGATATCGAAAATTACGAAAAATTAAAAAAATGCCATAATTCTATACCAAATACGAAAAAAGGGATGAAATATGGTAAGGTAATTGGATTGCTTTATTGACGCGAAATATAACTTTAGAAAAAACTTAATAAAATGGTTGTGACACATACCATATTAAGTTGAAGAAAATGAAAAAGTTCTGCAGGGCGAAATAAAAAACCAGGCATGCTTAACGAACGAAACGATATCATTTCGTTACGAAGTCACTTCGTTTCGTTTATTAACGTTAAGATCGTCAAATTAACGTTAATTTGGCGTTCTTAACGTTAATAAACGAAACGAAATGACTTCGTTTCGTTTATTAACGTTGATTATCGTAACGAAATGATATCGTTTCGTTCGTTAAGCATGCCTGTAAAAAACCCTTAAAATCTTGGCAGGTATTACATATATAAATAAATTAGCGGTATCCAACAGATGATGTTCTGGGTCACCCTGGTCCACATTTTGGTCGATATCTGGAAAACGCCTTCACATATACAACTACCACCACTCCCTTTTAAAACTCTCATTAATACCTTTAATTTGATACCCATATCGTAAAAACTCATTCTAGAGTCACCCCTGATCCACCTTTATGGCTATATCCCTAAATGGCGTCCACCTATAGAACTATGGCCCACTGCCTCATAAAATACTCTTTAATGCCTTTCATTTGATACACATGTCATACGAGCACATTCCAGGGCCCCGGTTCATTTTTCTACATGGTTATTTTCCCTTATGCTGTCACCATAGCTCTCAACTGAGTATGTAATGTTCGTTACACCCGAACTTAAGCTTCCATACTTGTTTTTTTTTCAAAGCCTTTCCAAGCCTAATGTTTACTTTTTCCAAATTGACTGTATCTTAGATTAATCCATATATTAATAGATTGCACTTGCGCAGATGACACTTTTTTCTTACTTAGCAATATGCTCCTATGTGATATTCACCTAAAAAAAAGGTATACAAAAGTTGGTCATATTTAATGATTTTTTCTTATAAACATACATACAGATCTGTATTGCTTGTCTCCATCTATCCAATAGCTTGTGATTGATTCCACCTCCGAATAACTCTTCTTTCGCAAACCTCTTTTTACAAAAGCTTTCTGTATTGTCTTCGTCGTTTTCCACACCTCTAGCAAAAAGCTGTTCTTTCTAATATGCAGCCACCACTTTATCTTTGTATAATTCATAATATATATCACCTGATTCGTAGCACGATTTATTTCATACATGCACTATCACCAACATCCAATCATTTATGTTATTATCACTGTGAATTCAAGTGCTATCAGTACATTCGTACTTATAAAATTACACTTTTAAACTCCAACTATTCCTTAGCTAAAGTTGGCGCTCTTGCCAGTTGTAATCTTTCGCCTCTTTGATGACTGCCATTTAATTTTACATCAGCGATAATGCTTTTTCCAATGCTATTACATATATATGAGTTTTACTTGTATTTATTACAAGTATATAATATACTATAGCACCAATTTGTGACAGCTCGTGGTATCAGCATCATTATATATATATCTTTTTTTCGATTCGTTTTATTCCTTCCGTATCTACCTTGGGTGCTTATGTTTACATAATGGCAGCAAATTTTTACATTTCTTATTTACTAGCTGCTCATTTATATATTTTTTTTCTTTCTTTTTATTATCAGCATACCTTGTAGAATATTAATGCAATTCTTATCAAGCTCTTTTTGCCTCTCGTTACTTCTTCCTGCCTTTTCAATCCTATAGCTCGCAAAAGCAATTCGGTTCTGTGGCCGTTATTTGAAAAAGTATACAAAAATTCATATTTACAAAATTTCTATATAAAAATAATCATAACTCTTATTACTTATGTATATATGTTTGTATATGGCATCTTACCATCACACTTCAGTGCTTTCGCTTGGATTCCAGCTCAATTTCGCCTTTCACCATGGCGTATTTATTACCATTGCTTTCAACTTTTTCCCGGTTATTTGCTTGCTTTTCTTTACTTTATTTTGCTTACTGCTACATCCTACTTTATCCTTGAATGTTTATGCTATAAACATATATAACTATACATATCTATAAATATACAACATTGTATTTGTAATCATACCAATCTTATATACAAAGCAAATGTAACCAAGCACCAGCAGCAACAGCACTAACAATATCGTCAGTCACTGCGATAAAAGCGAAAAAAAAGCAAATGCATTCGCACAAACTCACATTCTTACAATATAAACGTACTTAAAAAAATATATATACAAATTGTAGGGAACACAATTTTTTTACTTTTCCCGCTCCTCCACCCAATATGGTAGTAACTGGTCTGAGTTAGCCACAAGCACACGACGCTTCTTCACCCAAAGCAATTTGCGCGCAAACAACATTCAGTGTCATCCCATCATCATAGTTTCGCTGGGATAGATACTATAAATGTTTGAAAGGACATTGTTCTCATACCACACAACCAAATTGCACCATTGCCAAACTCCTCGATAGCGTTCGGCATCTAGGCAGCAATGCGAACCAGCGTGTCATTCAGTCTCTTATTCAAAGTATGAGTATGCTATGGCTGCCGTGGTCTTTTGTTGCTCCTATTTCACGCCTCCTTTTTGAGTTTTCCTGCTTTCAAATGTTTTGCACGACTGAAGGTTGAGGTTGCAGCGTAATTTTTCGCTGTTTTCTTTACTGATTTTTATATTAGTTCTTCATATTTTTTACTTTATTTTATGCTAACTTCTCGCTAATCTGCAAACATTTCGGTGCTCCAAACTTACGTTATTCTTGCTTATTCTATGCTTAGATAGTTAGATGAAGTGGTTAAATATATGGATTTTCTACTATAGGGTTGGTTCAATGGTTTTCACATTTAATTCTTTTACTTTTCAACTCCTATTCTACTGAGCTGTGCCCTTATTTTTGAAAATAGTGGCGTGCGCTATTTACATTCTTCATTCTTGATTTAGTTCTGCTCCGGATTTGCGTTTGATTTATTCCACTTCCGAATTATTTTTTCAAACAATCAAACAACAGCAAAATACTCGTCAAGATAATTTCAAATCTTGTTTTGCGCTGCTTCGCCCCTGCTGCGCTAATCCAATTTTTTCAAAACGCTGGAGTCCTAAAAGTATAAAGTCGGATCCTTCCTTAAATAATTTTTTATTTTAAGAAACTGCAGATAATCACCTTCAATAAAGCAGGGTTAAGTATTAAAATTTTTCTTTAAAGTAACAATAAAATAAAGATACCTGTGAGAAAGATTGCTCTACCTTGGCTGAAGGTTATTAAGTCCCTGTTTCAGTTTCCTATTTGAGCTGCAAATGCATTGAATGAGGCGTTTTTCAAGCTGTGTCAACATTTGTGAAAAATGTTCTGAGATTGCGCTTTTTTGAAACAAGTTCGTAGTTGTCGAACTGAGAACTAAGTTGTGGGCTCATCCGCTAAAATGAATTTAATTACATAGGTATTAACTTTTGCCTCGATGCTTGTTCAGTACCTACTCTTAACAACTGTAAGATTATATCCCATAAACCAGAGAGTCCATAACTTCTAACCTGCTTGATTATTCCACTTTTCTGTACTCTTGTCCTCCGCTCTGTAGAATACTTTCCTGGAATAAAAATAGAGAACAATAAGTTTAACTGGAGTAATGCATTTTATTGTTTTTTATTTACGTTTGCTTCAACGAAGTTTTATCAAAACCTTTACAAAACTTAAACAGTAATTGCTCTAAAATTTGTTCTATCCACCTCATGGGGGAGGCTTGTTTTCTATAGTCATCAGATTCCAGCCCACTGAAATGTTACTTTTCAATTTAAATTTTTTGAGTTAGGCTCTTTTGGCCATTAATTGTGAAGTGCAAATAAAATAATGTGATAGATCACCCCTGATGATGCTAGGAAGTCTAGCGAAACGTTGGGTTGGAAAAGTAGAATAAATTATTTTATTTGCACTTCACAATTAATGATCAAAAGAGCCTAACTCAAAAAATTTAAATTAATCTAAAATTTACCGGAAAACCTCTAAAAAGTTACTTTTCAATATTTTTTCGTTTTGTTTTCATATACTTCCTTACAATATTCACAAAAATCCTATCATCCTCTTACTCATAACGCGCACCAAGCTATGCCTTCCACACCCAAACCCAACCAAGCGCCTAGCAATCCACAGAACTTTTCTATAGTTTTTTGTGCTTTCTCATATTTTTCCGATTGCTACCCCCGATGTAGAATTTTTTCTTCTAACGGTATATGTTATATATTGGTATATATGAAAGAACTATATGACCTCATGTGTAAGTATGTACAAATGTCGTTCAGATTCGATATTTATAACAATTTATGTATGTACAGTTTAGTCTTTATGGCATTACTCTTTCCGAAATTTTACTGTATGATATTGGAAATATGTCAGATGCGCAAAGCATCCATCGGTTATGGCTCCGACTCTTCGACAACGAAAGCTTCGATGGCTGTTGCAGGCACGCTAAAGATTTACCCTGCAAAAGTATGTAAGTAGGTACTTCATACTGCTTAAATATCTACCGACTTACCTACCGTCTTACTTCGTACACAGTTCCTGCATGGCATCGAACTTTGATCGGGGCTGGGCTATTTCGTTGTGCTAGAATTTAAATGATGTATGATTTTGGTATGTACTTACTATGTAACGTGCGCCCATAGCAATTGCAGCAAATATAGAATGGTAGGATCTGGTGCGATTTGAGAATCGGCGCTCGTTTGTTGCAGCAATTTTATATTGAAATTGAAATTGGTTCGTCCCTTAAATGGGTGGGGAATGCTGCTCGTAAAACGGTGTACTAGTTCCTCTATTTTTTTCCACTCATTTGAGCTGAGTTAAAGTGTCGTTATCGATGGGCTAAAATTGTCAATGTATGGCATTTGCTGCAAATACCTACAATGATGGTGTTCCTTTGTAGGGAGTGTGCATAAAATTGTATTTATTTGTTGTTGTTACTGGTGTTGTTATTCGTTTGTCCTCGCCATCTCGCCAATACCAATGTATGTATGTATTTATTGAAAAAGGGTATTAATGATTTGTGGGGTATTTCGTTTTTCCTGTTGTTGTTGGTTGTGGTTTGATATTTCTTTTTTGCATATGTGTACGTATGTCTTTGCTGATTTATGGGAATTTTTGATTGGATGTTGAAGTTTTGGTCAAGGATACGAACATATGTGCGTATGCGTGTTGCTATGGACTCATATAGAAATATCCGTTTGTATGGAATAAAATCTTTAGTTGGTTGGCTGATTTTGCCATTTTACTGAACGTTTGGTTCAAATAAGTAATAAAAAATGTTGTTGTTTTTTTGTCGAGGGAGGCAATGGAGATAAAATGTGAGAACGTGGAGCTATATGTATTGGTGCCTACATTGAAGAAGAGTTTGCTGATAGAGATCTTGCTCTAGGTAGTCCTGCACCGTATCTGAAAGCGGTAATAGCTGCGGCTGACCGGCGTCCGACTTTGATCTTTATAAACCTTCAATTTGTCTTACCCCTCTGTTTTCAATTTCGAACATAGAAAAGCTTCTAAATTAAGATATCGCTGCTGCCAGTATATTACATAGTCTATTTATGCTGCAGGAATTATATTAATCGTGCTGAAAAATTATTAATTGAATACTAGTGTACTACCGTGTACCGCTTAAGCAGTATTTTTATCTGTACGGCAGAATATGAAAGTCTTAACCTTAAATAGCCGTGGTTTAAAAAATACGCTAGTACATGCTGTTGCTTTAGCTGTTATTTATAAGCTCCAGAGCAATATCAAATTCAGTTTGTGAATGAAGTTATTGGGTTCCTGCGGCCACATCTGAAGAATACGGTGGATAGGACAACAATTCAAATTTCATTTCACACAATTTTTCCATTGTTACAAACGACTTTTGAGCAGGGGCTGAAACTGTTATTCCTTTTATAATATAATTCCTTGCAAAACTATTAATTTTGGACTTTAAATATATTTGGATCAAGATAAAAATTATTTTCGGATTTTTATTTATTGAGACCTATAGAACTAGTTAACTAGGACTTTTAAAAATAAAGGTCCGGAAATAAAGGTTAAATCCGGACTTTTATTTTTTAAGGCCTAAATAAAAGTGCAGCTTGATAACAAAGAAACGGCTCAACCGAAATAAAAATTTTTTTAATTGGCCTTAAAAAATAAAAGTCCGAATTTAATTCTTATTTCCGGACTTTTATTTTTAAAAGTCCGAGTTAAGATAGTTCTATCGGATTCAAAAAATAAAAATACAGATTTTACTTTAATATGTGGACTTTTATGGAAAAAGTTCGAAAAATAAAAAGGATGCATGATTCGACATGATATTGCTATAGAGATACCTGGGAACTCAAACATTTTCACCTGGGACCATTTTTTGACAATGATGCACACGTTCTTTCCATATCTTTACGATATCAGCAGTCTTACTCAATTTTATTTTAAGATTATTTCGAACAGTTTTCAGAATTTTTTGTATATTTTCTAGACTAACTGCCTCATTTGGACCACCAGGGCGTGGTGCATTTTCGGTGTCCTTCTACGACCGCGTTTATATTCAGCATACCAATGACAAATGTTTGAATTTGGCGGAGCAGAGTCCCCAAAACACCTCTCAATCCATTGCTGAGTTTGAACGGTAACCCCCAGCGGGACAGGGGGCTTAGAATATACCCCCGGCAGGTATGCCTGTCGTAAGAGGCGACTAAAATACCAAATTGATTCAAGGGGTTGTGTAGCGCAGCCCTTTCAAGGTGTTGCAAGCGCAAAATATAGCTTCTCCAACCCAACTCTCAACCTCACCAAACCGTGGCGAATCCTGTTACTTTAACAGCCGAGGCTCTGGCGACCCCATGGCCTTGAAGATTTGATGTGGTCATACTAAATCGTGCCACAGATGGTTGGGCTGGCGCATTAATGGTGCTTGTTACCGGAACATACCGGATCTGCATCCGGCAAAAGACCATAAACATCGAGGCGAGTGTCCTTATCGTTACAACAACAACGGTATTTTTTGTTTGTCATTAAAAATCAATGATAAATTAGCACACGAAATTGCTTTGAATTCATGTTTAGAAAAATAACAAAAGTTGCTTCACTTAAATCGCTGTAACTTGTAAACAAATAAACGAAATTATATGAAATTTTTGCAGGTGACATTTGAAGGTTCAAGAAAATATGCATTTAGTCATAGCGGTGCAATTTAGGTGTCAGTCCAAAGAACTTTCTATATTTTTTCTTTTTATGTTCTTTTATTTAGCTGCAACCTGAAAATTTAAACATCTCGATTTCGTTCATACGTTGAAGTCTTACATACCATTTTGTCGTTGAAACGAGTATCCCTAAAAGCCCAATCTCATTCAATCGTTGAAGAAAGCCAATTTTTTAAAGAGCGCCATCCCAAAGAAAACAGCGAAGTTTTGTTCATTCGCAAAGCAATTCTTAGTTTAAACTCTAAGAAGTAAATTTAAATTATTACTTAAATTGCTTACCTAATTCAATTGAGTATCTGTATAATGTATAAACAATTAATAGTTATTAAATATCCAATATAATTTATTGTTATGTAGGTATGTACTTATGTATATGGGGTATTCCATCCCATTTCTACCAATTTTGAACCCGACCCCTTTAGAATTGGCTGAAAGTTTTTCTTCTTTTTCTAGCTTACGAAAGACGTTTTTCAAAATTTTTTCAAATTATTTCATTCAACTCAAAAAAAGTTATGAATTTAAAAAACAAAACACCGTTTGGGATCTTTTTTTTTTAATTTGTTTTAAATGTACTTTTCGAAAAAAAACCAAAAAAATGTTTAAGGTTTTTTTTGTAATTTTTCAGTTTTTCTAGATTTTTCGAATTTCGCCAGTTTTTTTTCTCATAAAAAACTTCAATCAATTCTGCAGTCATCCCCACTAATTCCGGAGTGGGCCGATAATTTCTTTTTTTTTTTATTTAATTGAAAAAAAAAAAACTTAAAAAATTTGTTTGTATTTTTTTCAGAAAAGTACATTTAAAAACAAATTTTTTTAAAAAAAAGATCCCAAACGGTAAATTTTTGAAAAAGTTATAGCATTTTGAAAAAAACCACGTTTTTTTTTTTTAAGTCCTAACTTATTTTGAGTTGGACTCCGTTTTTGTTTTTAAATGTACTTTTCGGAAAAAATACAAACAAATTTTTATAGTTTTTTTTTCAATTAAATAAAAAAAAAAAAATTATCGGCCCACTCCGGGATTAGTGGGGATGATTGCAGAATTGATTGAAGTTTTTTATGAGAAAAAAAAAATAAAAATGGCGAAATTTGAAAAATCTCGAAAAACTTAAAAATTACAAAAAAAAACTTTAAACATTTTTTTGTATTTCTTCCGAAAAGTACATTTAAAAACAAATTTTTAAAATAAAAAAAGATCCCAAACGGTAAATTTTTGATAAAGTTATAGCATTTTGAAAAAATACCGTTTTTTTTTTTAAATTCATAACTTTTTTTGAGTTGGATGAAAAAATTTGAAAAACTTCTGAAAAACGTCTTTCGTAAGCTAGAAAAAGAAGAAAAACTTTCAGCCAATTCTAAAGGGGTCGGGTTCAAAATTGGTCGAAATGGGATGGAATACCCCATATACACTTGCAATAGCCTGCTCGGATTTTCATCTTAATTTATTCAATTATGAATACCTTGCACATTCCACATTTATTCAAATTTAATTACTTGCCAATTTAAGCATCTAATCTTTTTGCATTCGAAATTTCCACTGCTCTCCCATTTACATGTTCTGTATAGGCGAATTTTGAATTCCACGATAACTACCATCGTTACTTTGCTGTTTACTGTTGCTATACAGTTAGTTTTTAGTTTTTTTTTTTTTTTTGTTGTACGCTAAACCGCAACTTTAATTGCCAACTTTAAAGGTTGATTGCACTATTTTTCCCTACAAAATTTTCCAACACAATTCAATTTATTTTTAGTTTTTCTGCTACGAATGTTGTATATATCTATGAACTCCTGCTTGCTCCGTTCAGAAAAAAAAGCAAAACAATGCACCTTTTCCCGTTAAAGAATGGAAACAACACACGTGACACTAACGGCGTGATGAGCGCAGTAGAAGCGTGAGCGTCTAATAAATGAGCGACTTATTTTGTGCAGCTCGCGCTCTCAAAAGAGTTATGCGCTCTCGTTTCCAACAAGCAAAGTGTGGTGAATTTCCGGTGCAGCGCCGCAAAAATTAAGTATGGAAAGTATTACTTCAAAAAGGAGTAAAGCACGGTTTTAGTAAATTTGAAATACTGAGATTTTAAATTTTTAGCGACTGAAATTATTTTTAATAGAAATTATTCAACAGCATTAGTATTAGTATTACTCCCACATTTTGAACATAAGCAAAGCATTTATTCATCTCCGTAAATTAACAGTATGTGTCCGAGTTCACTCCCCGAAAGTGATTTTATTTTAAACCAAATTCGGATGTTTTTCTTTCATGTTCAGTTTTTTTCTTAATGAGTGGAAAGGGACGGGTACTTTATGAAGTCCCTACTTTACTACCTTCTAGATAGACACATCTCTGCTATAGCTATTGTCTGGAAAAAAGTTGTCAACCCTACCTAGTAAGAAGAGAACTTAAGACTCTTTCTGTATGTTTAAACAAATTAATTCAATATAATAGCAATAACTCGACTTTCATGGTGAAAATACACTCTAAGTGACCCCCGCTTAACAACCTTTTTCTAAAGAATTTTGATGTTATTTTCTCCGCGGCTAGGACCTAGGACATGCGGAAGAAGAACAAGCTACCTACATACTGCGCAGGGATGGGGGGGGGGGGGCTACCAAAACGACCCTATATTCAAATCCGTTTAGCACTACTCGCTAGCACAACAAAAACAAAACTTTCAAGCTCCTCGACTCGAAGTATATGTTAAATTTTTTTTTTATGAGCTTTTTAAAGTAAACACCGATAACTAAAATTGAGAAGGCTGCCTGTAAAAATCGTGCGATTAGTCCTTAAAGAGAGTGGTCTGCTACTGGTCTCTCTTGTTTACTGGAGCAGTAATCTCCGCTCGTTGGTGAAAGGCTCCCAATTGGTCTGTCCATATCTTGAAATGTATGTTCCTGAGGGAAGACTTTGTTACACGATATTATCTCCACTTTAATAAACTGTAGTAGACAACTTAATACTTTGTTCATTTGATATTGGTACGGCCAGAGGATTAGAAACTTCTTTCACCTAATATGAGATCACGATATTCTTACTAAGTTGGGTTAACAGGGCAAGCGTGGGAATTTCCACACTTCCACTCGGAGGCATTTTTGTGAGTGTCCTCAGTGAGTGCCGGGTGGCGGCATATTCGTCCAATCATATTATTTCATAGTGATCCCCAACGAAACATTTAAAAAGGTACTACCAGCTATTTGAAAAGGTACCAAATTACCCACTTCAACAAAAAAGGTACTTGGACTGCAATTACTAACAAAATGCATTGAACACGCAGGTCATACAATCCCTCGCTCGTCTTATTTGCAACAACAAAATCTGTGGAGAAACGTCAACCATTGTAGGGAGTCAACAAACACAAAAAATAAAATCAAATGCAATCCCGTTAAGCGCAATGCAACAGCAAAGCCGGTGGTGAGCACGAGAGAGTGAGAAAGATAATATTCAGCTTAGCTCAACTCGGTCCCGTTGTACAATGCATGAGAGTGAGATGACTGGCAGTTATAAAGCAAGAACAATAATTAAATCATATGAGAGGAAGAGAGCGCCTATAAAAATATAAAAGAAAAAATTAACGACCAATACATTTATCAGCAGTATTTTCTTTAACGAGTGCTCGTACATGTGAGTTTGCATGTTTGTGAGGCTCTGCGCAGCATATACAAAAGAAAAAAGTATTACACACAACAACAAAACCATGCGCACAGCGGGCAATAGAACATACACAAACAAGTGTTAATAATAATCGACAGCACATTGTATTCTCTCTTCTTATACTTATGTTCGACGCTGTTCAATAAC
Source organism: Eurosta solidaginis (assembly GCF_040869045.1). Taxonomy (NCBI): domain Eukaryota; kingdom Metazoa; phylum Arthropoda; class Insecta; order Diptera; family Tephritidae; genus Eurosta; species Eurosta solidaginis. The sequence continues at coordinate 741,752 of NW_027136883.1, read as the reverse complement.
CCCAGCTGGTTAGGGGGTCAGAATATTCCCGCGGTAGGTATGCTTGTCGTAAGAGGCGACTAAAATACCAGATTCAAGGGGCTGTGTAGCGAAACCCTTCAGGTTGCCAGCGCAATATATAGCTTCTCCAAACCCAATTATCAACCTCACCTATCCGCGGTGAATCCTGTTTCACTAACAGACGAGGCTCTGGCGACCCCAAGCTCCTCAAGGAACTTGGGGGTGGGGAGGGAGGGAATGGCCTGAAGGCTTAGTGTGGCCACATAAATCGATCCCGAAATGGTCGGGCTAGCACCTTAATGGTGCTGTGGTAGCGGAGCGTACCGGATCTGTATCCGGCAAAAGACCATTACATCGATAACACTCCCCAAAGCCTTCGGGGAGCAACCTTATCGCTACAACAACAACAACAACAACAACGCTGTTCAATACAATGCCACAAAGCAAGGGTGCTTGTGAGGGAGCTGAGTAGAGGCCTGAATACCCCAAACCTGATCCATTGCAAATTTTATTGCCAAAAGTAACTGAATATGTATTTACTTGTCACCTACTTGTGGCCATGTTTTGATATCTAGACAGTTCTGCATTGTGAATACTTACGCGTTTCACAGGTCATTGCGCTATTGCGCCAATTCTCCGTTGATGCGCATACCAACGAGCTCCCTCTGTAGAAGCTATTAGTATGAGGAGAAAGAGCAGACGATACATCACTTTCTCTGCCGATGTTTAGGACTGCAAACAAGACATTTCAGATTTCTGGACGCACGGTTTTTGGACAGTTTGGTAGAGGTTCGGATAGCCAATCTTTCACTCTTACTTAGGTACATCAGAAAAAGTAAATGCTTCGAAGAGGACCACTAGGAAGTAATCTAGTTGGACGATTGTGCGGCCCTCGCTACTCACTGAGAGCGCTCACAATGGAAAAAAATGTTTCTGAGTGGAAGTGTGGCAATTCCCGAAGGGTGCTTTTTGAGTTGATCGTTATTTTAATATATGTGACCTGGAATCATGAAACGACCCTATTTTGCGAAAACAAGTTTTCGAGAAAAACACGTTTAAAATTTTTGTTTAGCTAGACTCTGTGTAGCGGTCGGCCGTTGTGAACGAATTTTGTAATTAAAATTTAAGTAACTTCCCCATAAGCTACAAGCTTGAAACTTGGAATATAGTTCAGAAATCGATGACAATTCAATATTAAGAAAAAAAATCTCCGATAGGTGGCGCATGGATCAAAATATTTCAAAAAATCGTATTTGTGGTCCGATTTGGCTTTAAATGCGATTTGTGAAAAAACTAAGATAGAAAACTGCTATACTATAAAAATCACTCAAAAAGTGAACACCGGTATTTTCGCACAATAGGGTCGTTTCATGATTCCAGGTCACATATTACATACATATATATATTTTTTAATTTGAGTCCTAAAATGTAACGACTACAAGCTACAAATGTTACTCTTACGATCGATCTACAACTAAGTTCAATACAATACAGCCAATGGAAAAATTTATAGAATTTGACTTATGCCTTAATTTTTTCCATTGTTGTATGAAATTTGATATAATCAAAGGCGTCCCCCTTTAAAAACTTCATGCTTACGGACCTAGTCAAAACATTGAGAGCGTAGATATATAAGAAAGACAGTTAATAAATTGGAGCAGCATTTGATGAGCGCCACTTGGAGCAGAATCCAATTTCTGAGCTAGAAGAGGAGACAGACACGGACTCACAGTGGGTAATACACAATTATGGATTGAGATAACGGCTAGAGACACAACAACAACGTTGAACTGGCTGTATGCCCATTGTATTAATATACATATACGTACATATGTATGTAGAGAAGGTGTTGACTGAGTGGCTGGCTGGCAGCTGTTTTGCTTCCTCTGTTGCTCACCGAAATGCTATACTGCTATATATGAATGCATGTGGAAGTATGTGTATTGGTGGCTTCCACTACATTGATGATGATGACAATGCAATAACTACAGCAACAACAACAACAATAAAAAATATTGATCTTGGCGCATGCATATGTAAGATTTTTAACAAACCTGATTGGATGTTATTGACTGCAGTGCTAACGGCATTTTTGTTGTTGTAGTTGTATTTCTTTTTGTACTTACGTTATTATTGTTATTGGCAATTTGTGTTTGTTGTTGTTATTGTTCTTGTTATTAGACAAGCATTTACTGCGCTCTGGGCAACGTCAATAACTCTGTAGGTAGCTGAACTGAACTGAGCTAAGCTGTGCAGAGCTGTGCTGGCTTCGATGGCTGATTGCTCGATTGTGCTTGATGGCTGATGAGGCGTGTTGTATAGCATCTAGCTGGTGGATGCATGTACATATATATTGATTGTGTATAGCTATGTACATGTAAATATGTTTGCCAATATATTTTTATTGTTTTAGTTGTAAAATATTATTTTTGTTGTTGTAATTTTCTTGCTTATCGACATTGCGCTGCCATTTTATGTAGATATGTATGAATTTAGCTACATGCATATATGGAGCATTTCGCGTGCAGTATATATAATAAAATTATAACAACAACGTTTCATGCGCGAATTGAATGTCGCTTGGTAGGGAAGTTGATGCGCTTGGTTAACTGGTTGATAGGTATGTGTGTTTGTATGTATATAGATACATATGTATGCATGTATGTATGTATTGTTATGAAGGGGCTAATTTAGTAAACTTTGTATGTGTCGATAAGTAAAACATAAAAAATTAAAATATATTTTTTATGTAAAATTTTTTTTGGTGTTTTTGTGCAAATATTATATTATTAAATAAAATTTGTTTTACTTTAAATATTTTAGGTATTGAATTTCCCAAAAATATATTAAAATGATTTTCCAAAAGCAAGATATTTCTGCAGTTTCAAAAGGTTTTACTTACTTTGATTGGTAAATAAGCTTATTTAAAATAATTGTTTTTTTTATTAATTTTTTTAAATTAATTGTAATAAAAATTTTGTTTGTGTTTATGTATGTATATCCGATAATGTATTCAAAAACTTGTTTGTTCACATATCCGATAATAAACAAAAAATGTATTACAAGTTTCTAAAATTTTTTATTTATTTTAATTAGGGAAATGCTTTTTTAAGTTTTTTTATTTTTTTTTGGATTTTGTTTTAATTATATGCATTTTAAAATAAACTGTTTATATACATATATGCGATAATTTCTTAAAAACTTTTTAGTGTATATGTATATCCGATTATAAAATAAGATTTGATCAACCTTAAAAATTCTAGATTTTTAATTTTGAAAAAAAAAAAATAAAATTTCAAATCATTTTCAGATGTTAGAGATTTCTACAAACAAGTTTAGAAAATTTTTTTTTTTAATTTAGAACCTTTTAAAATTTGTATTTTCAAAAAATATTTTTTTTTCAAAACTTCTTTCGAATTTTAACTCGAGCTTAAAGCTAAAAAATTATGCGCCACAATACTTGCAAAAGCTTACTGCAAGCTGGAAATATTTGTTGGGTATCTACCTACCTATTACAACAACAAGTTCTCAAACATGGTCATTAAATCTTTTTTGTAATTTTCTTTTATGTACTTGATTTAAATTGCCAAAAATTCAGAGTTCGTGGCAAGCCAGTTTATTTTATTGTTAGCGCTTTCAACACTCAAAAAAAAAAAAACATTTAAAATATAAACTTATTAACTTTTGGTAACCTTACACACACATATATACATACATATGAAAGTATGCCAGTTAGCATTCTTATAAATAAATCGCCCTCAGAAGCTTAAAGGCCGAGCAACAATAAAATTTTTCATATAGATGCGTTCAACGTAATCTTATGCATGTCAGTTACATCATCACAATCGCGCAAGATGTTGCGTTTGTAAATATTAAGGAACTTCAGACTTTCGCAGTTGAAGTTTATTTCGCCTTGCATAATCACATACAAAATTTTGCGAAGCACTGCTATAAAAATTCTCACTACAAAAGAAAACTACTTGCTTACATATTTGGTGGCCTATTCACTTGTTAAATTGCAGTTTTTAACTGTGAAAAACGTTAGAAAAGTTCCAACAAGTGGGAAATATTATCTCACTTGCAAAGTGTGAAAGCACCCTTAGCCAACGTAAATGTCGAATTCTTCTTTTTATGCTTTACTTGCAACATAAGTCGAAAGTTGGCTACTTTTTCATGTCAGATGGTGCCAGTGTCGCTCAATCTGCCGCTCTCCATAAAAATATGTTCAATTCACTCATAATGCATGAGATTACATTAAACGCATCTATATGAAAAAGTGCTTGTGTGACGGAGCTTTAAGTGAAGTACATAAGTAAATTAGTTTGTAGCCGAAGGTCAACAATACAAATACAAGTAAATATAAAACAGTTAATTAGGGTTTGCTCGTTATGAGCTACTGTGCTTTAAGGCAACAAAAAGTTAAAATATCAAAATTTGTTAAGTCCTTTTTTTTTAATTTTTCGAAATCATTCAAGAAATCTACGTTTTAGAAGCAAAAATAACGAAAAATCATTTGCTCGCATTTCAAAATACAGTCTGTTCTATATGTCAAATTCCAAAGGAAAGTATTTCGAAAAATTGGCACAAAAATGCAATACCTAAGAAAAAATTATTCACTCTCATATTCGAAATACAGTCGATTCTAGATGTCAAATTCCGAATAAAAGTATGTACTTCGAAAATTTTCGAACATAAAAAAGTCATACAAAAATGCAATAGCGAACGAGAAAATTATTCACTCTCACTTTCAAAATAAAGAAAAAAACATTCAAAATACTGGGCAACCTGTTTTGTATGTCAAATTCCAAATAAATTAATTTCGAAAATACTAACATCAAAAAATTTATACAAAAATGCAATACCCAAGAAAAAATTATTCACTCTCACTTTCGAAAAGCAAAAATAACGAAAAATCATTTGCTCGCATTTCAAAATACAGTCTGTTCTATATGTCAAATTCCAAAGAAAAGTATTTCGAAAAATTGGCACAAAATGCAATACCTAAGAAAAAATTATTCACTCTCACTTTCGAAATACAGTCGCTTCTAGATGGCAAATTCCGATAAAATTACTCCGAAAATTTTCGAACATCAAAAAAGCCGTACAAAAATACTATACAAATTACTTAGTGAGCTTGAAAATCTTTGCCCGAAAATTTCGAAATTCTGAAAGTTCCATACATATAAACATTACTATTTACACTCAGATTTTAAAACAAATTTAATTCGGAAAGTAGGTTTTAAGAAGTGAAATAACATGAAAGTTTGATGGATATACATTAAATAAGCTCAAAAGCATTTCGAAGACTTTATAATTCACATTCGAAAAAAATTTTAGTTACATTAGAAAAGCTGAAAAACTATTTCTAAAAATTCATTATTCCTTTAAAAAAAATTTAAATCATAGCAACTATGCAATTTAAAAAACTTTCTCCGGCAAATAAGTTGGCAAGAAAAATATTTGTCCGAAAAAATTACGAAAGACTTGAACTCCGAAAAATTCTAATCAGTAGTTTGTTTTGCGCTCTAAAAATTAATAACTCCGAAATTTTTTAAATGTGTTTAATAAGTAATATTTTTTACATAAAAACATATACCAAGGAGAAACATATACAAATAAGGAGAAGCTGTCGTTACTCCGAAACAGTCTTTCCAAAACATTCCCAAAACTGTTACGCTTCGCAAATATTTAGTTTAGTTTAGTTCTGTTAGTATGTATTTGTGAGAGTGTAGCCTTTTCAAGATACATGGCTGTCAACATTATGATTATAACAACTCCGAAAGCCCTCCGCAATAATTCGGTAATAGACTCCTCTGTGCCTTCAAATCACAAATTTTAGATACTCCGGAATTAGTCCGAAACTTGTATCTATTCCATGTCTTGTAAAACTGATTTCAGTTAAAATGAAACGTATGCAGCATTCAATAGAATTTCTTTCAAAATGTGATTTTTTGCACAAAATTACATTTTAACTATGCTTTAAATAGCATTCTTTTAGGCAAACATATTTTTCCTTGCCAATATCAAATTTAAAAAATTATCAGAAAGTATTACAAAATCCTATGAAACGTTAAATTTTTACTAAAATACGATCTCATAAATGTACACACATACTTACATAAGCACTTATCTATAAAATCTTAAATAAGTAAATACAGTAGCAGTAAATAAGGCATTTTAACAACACAAAGCTTATTCTGACTGGCTGAAAAAGTTTGAAAGCAGCGCCAGCGAATTGACAACCCATCTATTTCTTTATATAACAAATTGAAGAAAAAATTTAATAAAAGCAATGTAATAATAAGCTGCAGGCCATAGCACCACCAGGTTGTAGCAGCCTTGAAGTATGCTATGATTAGCTGTTGCATGGCACGTTAGTACATACATTTATTACAACAACAATTCTACCAGTATAAGTGACAGCTTTTACAGCTGCAAAAAATTCAGCTTCATACTCACAGTAAACTGTTGTTGTATTTTTTGTTGTAGTTGTTATTGTTATTGCAACTGACACTATGCTGGCGTTCGTCCAATCGAATTCAATTGACTCCCCATTTTGTCCTTGTATTTTTGCTGTTTTTGTTTTACCATGTTTTATTGTTATCCGCCCAACAAGCACAACCAAGCAAAACGAAAAAATATTGTGAAAGTAAAAAAAAATAAGTAAATAATAGCGTGTGTGCCACCCAAAATTGGTATATGTATGTATATTCTGTGGCTCTCTTTCCAATCGATGACAGCCAACATATCGAAGCATACGCCCAGGCGCCAATAACACTCGATAGCTGCTGGTTTGAGCGCACACATATATATTTACTTATGTACTTACTTAGATGTATATATGTGCCTAGAAACTTTCATTCATACTTATTTATGGGTGTAGCTATAATAAGGCTGAAATAAAAATGTTCATATGTAATGTATGTATGCATGCTTGTAGTTGTTTTCGCTGTATCTTTGTATATATGGCAATGTAATAAAAATCGGTTTCGAATTCGTTTTTATTTTTATTTTCATTTATGTTCAAATACGCACAGCAGATCTGAGACGGAATACCAACTTAGGGTGATTGCAGAATGTGTGGTGATTGTAGAATGTGTATATATGTATGTACAGACATACATACGTTCGCTTATATACCTACGTGCACATATTAGTGATGTGCAATATATATACATACATATCTAAAGTGACCCAGTCATACGGCGCTGTCCGCCTCGCTTATGTCCATTTCGGAACCTTTCCTGACAATCTCATCTGCAAATTTTTGCCCTTCAAAATCGCTCAGCCCTGGAACACAGCAAAGGGAGACATTACGGTACCTTATGGACGCCAGCCAGACGCGAAACCTCCGCACTATAACCGACTTTATCACGTTGAATTTTAATGCCTTTAAAGCGGCCGAGCCTTTGACAAACATCGTTACATTGATGTCTGACAACGTACTATCCTGGTGCAGACTGTATGCTCTCTCCATGACATAGACCGCCACCTGGAAGACCATACATGAGTTAGGTAGTCGGTACGATTCATTTACCTGCATGTGCTTTGAGCACATTTTAGCTCCAATAACTTTTTACAGTTTTAAGCTATCAGTGTAGATTGTAACACCCCTACCACTACCTAGGCCCTCCTCCCTTATCTTATGTTCTGTACTTGGACACTAAGACCACTTCTCGATTATATGTGGTTACATAATACAAGGGATATACCGTAAATTTACCTTAAAATTGCAATAAATTATAATTTTCATGCTTAGTTAGCTTTTTCACAAAATATCGCTTTTCCGAATTTACTCCGAAATTTTGTTTAATCTTGAAAAACTTACAAATGCATTCGCTACAAGTCACAAACTCAACCGAAGCAATAGATCAAATTAATAATTTCGTTTAAAAAAAGTGCCTACTCCGAAACACTCCGAAGCTAAAATTTCACTAAGCATTCTCTAAAAACCACAAATTTACTTACAAAACGTAACACAATCATAAAAGGAGGCTTTCTTATTAAGAAACTATTCTCACATAACTCCGAAAATATCGCATAGTGGGAATTCCTGGTGAGTGCTCTCAAGTTGGCTGTTGCCTATTGTTCGGTTGCTTTAATAATTGAAAATCACCGGTTTTTCGCGCCTTTGCGCTGTTCTGTGCATCACTAGCACATAAATATATGTATATGTATGTATGTATGTATATGCGCATATAACTTTATATACCATTGATTTCATTTATCAGCAACGTCTTTATTGGACTCAAGTGTATCTATAGGTCGCAGCGCTGTTTCTTCTGTTTGCCTTTATTTTTTTCCTCAAAACCAACTCGAGCTGTCGATTTATGCTACAAACCTACCAAGAGTAAATTCTCATGCGTGATCCTCCGCAGTTAGGCCACCCAAACGACCTATCAGCAAAGTCAGAAACCAACAAACAAATGTATCTTTTATAAAAAAACTTTACTACACACATACCAAGATTCAATTCTGCTTCAATTACATACACACATACATACATACTATTTGATATACCCGGCTCCTGCTATTACATTTCTTTATCGAAAACGCGCTATCAGTCAACCACCCACTCGACGTTGAAGTGGGTTTCATTAAGCATATGTCATGTCCTTTCTGCGCACACACACACTCCTACCAACTCACTCATGCAGTAAAAGCGAAATATATTTATATATTTCAAGTTTTCCTATCGAAAAAATTTCGTTCTCTTTTTTCCGCTTTTTTTATTTTATTTTTTTTTTTTTTGTTTGCTCATACCTGCGCTTAATCTCCTCCTGCGTATAATATACCAGATTCGAAAGGAAAGTCTTCAACTCTTCAAATTTCGACACACGACTCTTCATGCGCTCTCATTCGCTCGCTCGGTCTGTCTCTCACATTAATATGCTACATATTCATACTCACTCACAGCACACGCTCTCCTACTCCAATACTTTTTTTTGGAAATTTTTTTATACTCAGTTGAGCAGAGCTCACAGAGTATATTAACTTTGATTGGATAACGGTTGGTTGTACATATATAAAGGAATCGAGATAGATATAGACTTCCATATATCAAAATAATCAGGATCCAAAAAAATTTGATTGAGCCATGTCCGTCCGTCCGTCCGTCCGTTAACACGATAACTTGAGTAAATTTTGAGGTATCTTGATGAAATTTGGTATGTAGGTTCCTGAGCACTCATCTCAGATCGCTATTTAAAATGAACGATATCGGACTATAACCACGCCCACTTTTTCGATATCGAAAATTTCGAAAAACGGAAAAAATGCGATAATTCATTGCCAAATGCGGTTAAAGCGATGAAACTTGGTAGATGGGTTGATGTTATGACGCAGAATAGAAAATTAGTAAGATTTTGGACAATGGGCGTGGCACCGCCCACTTTTACAAGAAGGTAATTTAAAAGTTTTGCAAGCTGTAATTTGGCAGTCGTTGAAGATATCATGATGAAATTTGGCAGCAACGTTACTACTATTACTATATATGTGCTAAATAAAAATTAGCAAAATTGGATGAAGAACACGCCCACTTTTTAAAAAAAATTTTTTTAAATTCAAATTTTAACAAAAAATTTAATATCTTTACTGTATATAAGTAAATTAAGTCAAAATTCAACTCCAGTAATGATATGATGCAACAAAATACAAAAATAAAAGAAAATTTCAAAATGGGCGTGGCTCCGCCCATTTTCATTTAGTGTGTCTGGAATACTTTTAATGCCATAAGTCGAACAAAAATTTACCAATCCTTTTGAAATTTGGTAGGAGCATAGATTCTATGACGTTAACTGTTCTCTGTGAAAATGGTCGAAATCGGTGGAAGCCACGCCCAGTTTTTATACACAGTCCACCGTCTGTCCTTCCGCTCGGCCGTTAACACAATAACTTGAGCAAAAACCGATATATCTTTACTAAACTTAGCCCACGTACTTATCTGAACTCACTTTACCTTGTTATAAAAAATGGCCGAAATCCGACCATAACCACGCCCACTTTATCGATATCGAAAATTACGAAAAATTAAAAAAATGCCATAATTCTATACCAAATACGAAAAAAGGGATGAAACATGGTAACTGGATTGGTTTATTGACGCAAAATATAACTTTGGAAAAAACTTTATAAAATGGGTGTGACACCTACCATATTAAGTAGAAGAAAATGAAAAAGTTCTACAAGTCGAAATCAACAGCCCTTGGAATCTTGGCAGGAATACTGTTAGTGTTATTGAATATACAAATAAATTAGCAGTACCCGACAGATGATTTTCTGGATCACCTGATCCACATTTGGTCGATATCGCGAGAACGCCTTCACATATACATCTAAGGGCCACTCTCTTTTAAAACCCTCATTAATACCTTTAATTTGATATCCATATCGTACAAACACATTCTAGAGTCAACCCTGGCCCACCCTAATGGCGATATCTCGAAAAGGCGTGCACCTATATACCTAATGCCCACTCCCTCTTAAAATGCTCAGTAACACCTTTCGTTTGATACCCATATCGTAAAAACATTCTAGAGTCACCCCTGGCCCACCCTAATGGCGATATATCGAAAAGGCGTCCACCTATAGACCTAATGCCCATTCCCTCTTAAAATGCTCAGTAACACCTTTCGTTTGATACCCATATCGTACAAACATTCTAGAGTCACCCTGGGTCAACCTTTATGGCGATATCTCGAAAAGGCGTCCACCTATAGACCTAATGTCCACTCCCTCTTAAAATGCTCAGTAACACCTTTCCTTTGATACCCATATCGTACAAACATTCTAGAGTCACCCCTGGCCCACCCTAATGGCGATATCTCGAAAAGGCGTCCACCTATAGACCTAATGTCCACTCCCTCTTAAAATGCTCAGTAACACCTTTCCTTTGATACCCATATCGTACAAACATTCTAGAGTCACCCCTGGCCCACCCTAATGGCGATATATCGAAAAGGCGTCCACCTGTAGACCTAATGCCCATTCCCTCTTAAAATGCTCAGTAACACCTTTCGTTTGATACCCATATCGTACAAACATTCTAGAGTCACCCTTGGTCAACCTTTATGGCGATATCTCGAAAAGGCGTCCACCTATAGAACTGAGGATTACTCCCTTTTAAAATACTCATTACCACCTTTCATTTGATACCCATATCGTACAAACACATTCTAGAGTCACCCTGGCCCACCCTAATGGCGATATCTCGAAAAGGCGCCCACCTATAGACCTAATGCCCACTTTCTCTTAAAATGCTCAGTAACACCTTTCGCTTGATACCCATATCGTACAAACATTCTAGAGTCACCCCTGGCCCACCCTAATGGCGATATCTCGAAAAGGCGTCCACCTATAGACCTAGTGCCCACTCCCTCTTAAAATGCTCAGTAACACCTTTCGTTTGATACCCATATCGTACAAACATTCTAGAGTCACCCTTGGTCCACCTTTATGGCGATATCTCGAAAAGGCGTCCACCTATAGAACTAAATAAAATAAAATACTCATTACCACCTTTCATTTGATACCCATATCGTACAAACACATTCCAGAGTCACCCCTGGCCCACCCTAATGGCGATATCTCGAAAAGGCGTCCACCTATGGACCTAATGCCCACTCCCTCTTAAAATGCTCAGTAACACCTTTCGTTTGATACCCATATCGTACAAACACATTCTAGAGTCACCCCTGGCCCACCCTAATGGCGGCATTTCGAAAAGGCGTCCACCTATAGACCTAATGCCCACTTCCTCTTAAAACGCTCAGTAACACCTTTCATTTGATTCCCATATCGTACAACTAGAGACACCCCTGGTCTACCTTTATGGCGATATCTCGAAACGGCGTCCACCTAGGGAACTAAGGATCACTCCTTTTCAAAATACTCATTAACAGCTTTCATTTGATACCCATATCGTACAAACATATTCTAGAGTCACCCCTGGTCCACCTTTATGGGGATTTCTCGAAAAGGCGTTCACCTATAGAACTAAAGCCCATTCCCTTTTAAAATACTCATTATCACCTTTCATTTGATACCCATATCGTACAAACACATTCTAGAGTCAGCCCTGGTCCACCTTTATGGCGATATCCCTAAATGGCGTCCATCCATAGAACTATGGCCTACTCTCTCTTAAAATACTCTTTAATACCTTCCATTTGATACACATGTCATACAACCACATTCCAGGGTTACCCTAGGTTCATTTTCCTGCATGGTGATTTTCCTTATTTTGTCTCCATAGCTCTCAACTGAGTATGTAATGTTCGGTTACACCCGAACTTAGCCTTCCTTACTTGTTTAAATTTTATTTTTCTTTTCCGCATTTTGTTGTTGTTGCTCTTTCCTTTGGTTTGTGTACTTTCTTCCTTTTTTCACTCGCCCGCCATTTTTCTTTCTATTTACTACAACGAAATTTTCTTGTTCTTCCTACAGCTTTTGTTTACTTTCTTCTATTGCTTACGTATGTATGTGTGTACATATATTGGTCGTCTCGATTTTTTAGCTCTTCGATTTTGGTGACGAGGAAGCAAACCACACGAGCGCAATTACATAAATATCGGATTGTCGCCTCATGCTTCTCCTTATCATTCCACTCTCCAATAACTGCTCAATGAAAATACTGATAGTACATAGGTATGCCTTTTGCTTGGTAAAGTGACAGCCTCTCATCTCCCCTACCCCTCTCCTCACTACCCTCTTCCTGTACCCGACATCACTTCTCTCCTGCAATAAAGCATCCTGGCAAATATTCTGCAAAAATAAAAAAAATAAAAAATAAACAAGGACTCGTACACCTACAGCTTTCATTCGTACTTACATACAAACATCGATTTCGATTGGAAATCCATCTATAGCGAGACGAATGAGCTTGATTCGCACGCACACAAACATTCCTTAAAAGCACAACAACAAATTCACTTGAGTGTGCTCCTAACGTTGCTTATGAGGAGTGTGGCACAGTAGCATATAAGATTCGTTGTAAGTCGGGTGGCTGATTTTGGGTGGGTAGGCGTACTCACTGTACTGTAGGTGCCCTGTGCTTAAGGCTATGTGCATTTTTTTTTTCAACCAAAAAATCCAATAAGCGTTCTTGTGTCATTCTGTATATTTTCGTACTTTTTTTGCAGCTTTGTAAAAGATGTTGGTGTTGTTGTTACATCAAATTAAATTAAGTGTATTTTACTAAATCGACGATTGGGATTAGCGTGGATATAAGATATTCTTAGGCTTGTGGCCGCTTTTCTTTAGTGGCAGTGTGATTTTAATTTTGGTAACTAGATAACGAAGAAAAATTGTGAAATGTTGCGTTTGTTTAAGAAATACATCTTACATATTTATATTTTTTTCTCAAATTTAAGTCTGTGAAATCGTAGATAAGTTTTGATGGAATAGGGTCATGAACGTTTTACTCCGAAAACTACTTAAAAAAAAATGTCTTGTCATTCTCTGTATTTCTTTCACTCACCTCAAGTGCTTGAAGGAATAAAGCCATGCATAAATGATTAACTTTAGTTTCTGCAAAACTGTTCACTTCAAATTTACTCCGAAAAATGTTAAGGTTTCAAAAACTGTATATGTTATTCAAAATCATTGAGTCAATTAACCAGCACTTTTTTTCTAAACATTTCAATATACATACATTTTACGAAAAAAGCCCAAAAACGATATATTTTTTACAAAAAAATCCTATTCAGCCAAAATTCTAGAAGTTTTACTCCGAAAGCTATGAAAAATAAATATTTCTTTACATTATCTGCATTTCTAAAGATATTTTACTTTGTTTACTGCAAAAGTTTTTACTACGAATTACTCCGAAAATATGTTAGGTGTCAAAAAATACATACCTACATAGTTTATTTGAAATCATTAAATCATTTGAAAATGATACAAAACACAATTTTCTTAAACCTTGGTCAAAATATTAGTTGTTCGAAAAAGTTCTAAAATGATATAAATAGCAAAGTGTCAGCCTATTCAACCACAAATTTAGTAGTTTTACACCGAAAATTACGAAAAATCAATCTTTATACCTTTCTTTGTATGTATATATGAAGAAATCAAGCGTTCCATGAATAACTAACTTTGCTTACTTCAAAAAAAATGATACTCCGAATTTACTCCGAACATTTTTTAGGCGTTAAAAAAATATATACGTTTGTTATTTGAAATTATTGCATCATTTCAATATATTATGCAGAACACTTTCTAAACATTTTAAAATATGCATTCTCCGAGCCAAATCAAGTAACTAAAATCTTCTGCGATAAATTTTACTTGCGCCAAAAAAGGCGGATATATTTTAACATTTTAATATGTGGCACATTTTTATTCAACCAAGATAAGATAAAGTCATAAAATAATTTCTTAATAAATTTCTTCTTCTCAATTCAACATTCTGTAATTAGTCCAAAATGTTCGATTCCGAAAGCGTTTGTAACCTCAACGATTGCCCTTTCGCTCACTAAAGGTTTTATGCAGGTTATTTAGTACTTTTAATTATTAGTCCGAATTTGGTTCCGAAAATATTTCAAGCACCTGCTAAATAGTCGCTACACCGAATTTTATTCCGAAAGATATTTTTACAAAAAAAAATTATGTTTTCAGAAACACAAGCTAACTCCGTATTTAGTCCGAAAAAGTTATGTCAATTTTAACAAACATTTTATCACTTACTCTTACATTCACCCCGAATATGTTGCTAACATCTTCAATCTTACTTAATTTCCCTAACTATGTAATCAATATTCAAGCATATGATACAAAAATATTACCAACTCCGAATTTCATTCCGAAAAAATGCAAAAATTCCAAAACTCACACAAAAATTTGTTTTAACTTTTTTCTAGCATTCATTTGTCACATTAAAAAGTTTAAATTCTGTTTTTACTATCTTTATGATAAATTTACTCCGCCTTTTGCATCATGCGTTGGCACACCATGAAGTTCAGTAAGTTTGTTGCCCTATTTTGAATCCTTCATCTCACACTCACACACACACAAGCCTCTTATTTATCTTAGCGACCTCTTTGCTGTAGCACCATGACTTTTGCCACCTTTCTTGTGCTAAATGGAATTGCATGCGCGCCACCTTTATACGCGTTAAGCACAATAACTCATTGCACTGCACAGCGTCGGTGCACCTAAGCTGTTTATTGCCCCCACCAACATTTGCTTGATTTTCTCAAGTGCGCTTCAGTGAAGTGAAAAAGAAATGAATAATATTCTTTATATTTTTTTTTTTTGTTTCACACTTTTGCGTATTTTTCTTCGTGTTTTTTTTTTATGTTTGCTCCCAAGATGGCGCACTGGTAGCTTTCAGCATAATTACGTAGTAGCTGGCGGCTGGCACGTAGAAGCGTGTGGAAAGCATACGCGCCCATGTGAAGAGTTATGTAAGGCTATATATTTTTATACTCAGTTGAGCAGAGCTCACAGAGTATATTAAGTTTGATTGGATAACGGTTGGTTGTACATATATAAAGGAATCGAGATAGATATAGACTTCCATATATCAAAATAATCAGGATCGAAAAAAAATTTGATTGAGCCATGTCCGTCCGTCCGTCCGTTAACACGATAGCTTGAGTAAATTTTGAGGTATCTTGATGAAATTTGGTATGTAGTTTCCTGAGCACTCATCTCAGATCGCTATTTAAAATGAACGATATCGGACTATAAACACGCCCACTTTTTCGATATCGAAAATTTCGAAAACCGAAAAAGTACGATAATTCATTACAAAAGACAGCTAAAGTGACGAAACTTGGTAGGTGAGTTGAACTTATGACGTAGAGTAGAAAATTAGTAAAATTTTGGACAATGGGCGTGGCACCGCCCACTTTTAAAAGAAGGTAATTTAAAAGTTTTGCAAGCTGTAATTTGGCAATCGTTGAAGATATCATGATGAAATTTCGCAGAAACGTTACACCTATTACTATATGTACGCTTAATAAAAATTAGCAAAATCGGAGAAGGAACACGCCCACTTTAAAAAAAAATTTTTTTTTAAAGTAAAATTTTAACAAAAAATTTAATATCTTTACAGTATATAAGTAAATTATGTCAACATTCAACTCCAGTATTGATATGGTGCAACAAAATACAAAAATAACAGAAAATTTCAAAATGGGCGTGGCTCCGCCCTTTTTCATTTAATTTGTCTAGGATACTTTTAACGCCATAAGTCGAACAAAAATTAACCAATCCCGCGGGTTCGAATCGAGCTCAAGGCCTAACAATAATTTTTTATCATTATTATTGTTATGATAAATTTTTTCTTAATTGAAAAAATTTTTAAATTAGAATAGAAGAAAGAAAAAATTTTAGACAACTGCCAACAACTGCCAATAACAACAAAAATTGTTAATTAACCAATCCTTTTGAAATTTGGTAGGGGCATAGATTTTATGACGTTAATTGTTTTCTGTGAAAATGGGCGAAATCGTTTAATGCCACGCCCAGTTTTTATACACAGTCGTCTGTCTGTCCTTCCGCATGGCCTATAACACGACAACTTGAGCAAAAATCGACATATTTTTACTGAACTTAGTTCACGTGCTTACTTGAACTCACTTTATCTTGGTATGAAAAATGAACGAAATCCAACTATGACCACGCCCACTTTTTCGATATCGAATATTACGAAAAATGAAAAAATGCCATAATTCTATACCAAATACGAAAAAGGGATGAAACATGGTAAGGTAATTGGATTGTTTTATTGACGCGAAATATAACTTTAGAAAAAACTTTATAAAATGATTGTGACAGCTACCATATTAAGTAGAAGAAAATGAAAAAGTTCTGCAGGGCGAAATAAAAAACCCTTAAAATCTTGGCAGGTATTACATATATAAATAAATTAGCGGTATCCAACAGATGATGTTCTGTGTCACCCTGGCCCACATTTTGGTCGATATCTGGAAAACGCCTTCACACCACTCCCTTTTAAAACTCTCATTAATACCTTTAATTTGATACCCATATCGTACAAACTCATTCTAGAGTCACCCCTGGTCCACCTTTATGGCGATATCTCGAAAAGGCGAACACCTGTAGAACGAAGGCCCACTCCCTTTTAAAAATACTCATTAACACCTTTCATTTGATACCCATATCTTACAAACAAAGTCTAGACTCACCCCTGATCCACCTTTATTACGATACCTCGAAAAGGCGTCCACCAATAGAACTAAGGTCCACACCCTTTTAAAATACTCATTAACTGCTTTTGTTTGATACCCATATTGCATACCCACCTTTATGGCGATATCTCGAAACGGCGTCCACCTATGGAACTAAGGATTACTCCCTTTTAAAATACCCATTAACACGTTTCTTTTGATACCCATATTGTACAAACAAATTCTAGGGTCACCCCTGCTCCACCTTTATGGCGATATCTCGAAACGGCGTCCACCTATGGAACTAAGGATTACTCCTTTTTAAAATACTCATTAACACCTTTCTTTTGATACCAATATTCTACAAACAAATTCTAGGGTCACCCCTGGTCCACCTTTATGGCGATATCTCGAAAATGCGACCACCTATACAACAACCACCACTCCCTTTTAAAACCCTCATTAATACTTTTAATTTGATACCCATATCGTACAAACAAAGTCTAGAGTCACCCCTGGTCCACCTTTATTGCGATACCTCGAAAAGGCGTCCACCTATAGAACTAAGGGCCACTCCCTTTTAAAATACTCATTAACTCCTTTCGCTTGATACCCATATTGCACGAACGAATTCTAGAGTCACCCCTGGCCCACCTTTATGGCGATATCTCGAAAGGGCGTCCACCTATAGAACTAAGGCCCACTCCCTTTTAAAATACTCATTAACACCTTTCGTTTGATACCCATATTGTACAAACAAATTCTAGGGTCACCCCTGGTCCACCTTTATGGCGATATCTCGAAACGGCGTCCACCTATGGAACTAAGGATTACTCCCTTTTAAATACTCATTAACACCTTTCATTTGATACCCATATCGTACAAACTCATTCTAGAGTCACCCCTGGTCCACCTTTATGGCGATATGTCGAAAAGGCGACCACCTATAGAACAACCACCACTCCCTTCTAAAACCCTCATTAATACCTTTAATTTGATACCTATATCGTACAAACACATTCTAGAGTCACCCCTGGTCCACCTTTATGGCGATATTTCGAAACGGCATCCACCTATAGAACTAAGGCCCACTCCCTTTTAAAATACTCATTAACACCATTCGTTTGATGCCCATATTGTACAAACAAATTCTAGGGTCACCCCTGGTCCACCTTTGTGGCGATATCTCGAAACGGCGTCCACCTATGGAACTAAGGATTACTCCCTTTTAAAATACTCATTAACACCTTTCATTTGATACCCATATCGTACAAACTCATTCTAGAGTCACCCTGGTCCACCTTTATGGTGATATGTCGAAAAGGCGACCACCTATACAACAACCACCACTCCCTTTTAAAACCCTCATTAATACCTTTAATTTGATACCTATATCGTACAAACACATTCTAGAGTCACCCCTGGTCCACCTTTATGGCGATATTTCGAAACGGCATCCACCTATAGAACTAAGGCCCACTCCCTTTTAAAATACTCATTAACACCATTCGTTTGACGCCCATATTGTACAAACAAATTCTAGGGTCACCCCTGGTCCACCTTTGTGGCGATATCTCGAAGCGGCGTCCACCTATGGACCTAAGGATTACTCCCTTTTAAAATACTCATTAACACCTTTCATTTGATACTCATATTGTACAAACGCATTCTAGAGTCACCCTGGTCCACCTTTATGGCGATATGTCGAAAAGGCGACCACCTATACAACAACCACTACTCCCTTTTAAAACCCTCATTAATACCTTTAATTTGATACCCATATCGTACAAACACATTCTAGAGTCACCCCTGGTCCACCTTTATGGCGATATGTCGAAACGGCATCCACCTATACCCCTTTTAAAATACCCATTAGCACCTTTCATTTGATACAAATGTCATACAAACACATTCCAGGGTTACCCTAGGTTCATTTTCCTACATGGTGATTTTCCCTTATTTTGTCTCCATAGCTCTCAACTGAGTATGTAATGTTCGGTTACACCCGAACTTAGCCTTCCTTACTTATTATTATTATTTTTATATTTGAATTAAAATTTTTTTTTTAGATTTTGATTTAAATTGTCATGGGTTTTTTGTTACAATTTTTTTTTTTTCAAAATTTTATGAGAAATACTTTTATACTTTTATATTTGTGGTATCACAACGGGCCTTATATCACTGGCCTAAGTGTGCCCTCGGGCAGCCCAACTAGCCTATATTTTGTGAAATAGCCACAAATCAGAGCAATTTCCTACCTTGTGATAATTGAAAATCAAAAAGAGAGCTCAAATTTGTTTCTAAAAGTTTATTGAAAATAATTTAATAAAATAAATATTTTGCTTAATACTTCCTTTTGTATTAGTAGATTTTATTTGTATTGACTACATTTTTTGGTTTTTTTCTTCTTTTTTTCATAAATTTACGTTTTTTGTATTTACTCCACACTCATCACAAATAGATATTAGTTAAGTAGCAGTAGCAGCAGCAGCAGCAGCATTTCGTTTATCGCTTACCGCTGCCCGCTGCCTACTCGGTGAAATATCATTATCTAGTAGATCAGTTGTTAATTGCTATTTGACGAGTTAAATACCAAACACCATTCAAGTCAAAATCATAAAGTAGATCACATCACATCACATCATCACTTCATATCACATCATATGTTTGTTTCAAACAATGACCTTTGTGTTAGTGTAGTCGTTTGGCGAAGATCGACTTTGTTACAATAAAATGTGCGCATAATTCTGGTTTAATGATTTTTTTCTTTTTCAAAATTTGTATGATTGAGTGTTATAATTAGTTTTGAGAAAATTAAGTTGTACGCATGCAAGAAATTAATTTAAATTATTATGTGTAAAAACTAATATACGGAGGCAAGTGTATATGTAAGGAAAATTAACAAAATTTCTTCTGAAAATTTCTTTTGTTATTCTTGTTGTTTATTTGTCTTTCGATTATGTCTTTTATGCAAATTCTCGTATTCAAATGAGCTACTAAAAAGGTAAGCAAAGAGTCTTAACTTCGTCGCAGTTTTTTTTTAAACCGTATAAACTTACAATCATACCAAAAATACACTGAAGATGGGCCAAGTGATTTCTTTTTAATCGAAATTTTAAAAGTATTTGGAAAAAACGTTTACAAACCATTCGTAAAAATATTGCCAGCTTTGTTTTTGCTCCCCAGTGAAACGCTTGTTTTGCTCTTAATAGGGGGATATTTGTGGAACAAATTTTTAAATTATTTAAATTGATATTAAAATTCTATTTTCAACGATCTGGTATCTCGGGATTGTCATCCCTACAGCATACATATACTATCGATAAAAAACAAAAACAAAATGTGGCGTTGTAATCAAAATACGCAAACAATTTTTATTCGTGGTCACATTTGGTTAAATGGATAATCTACACCAGGCAGTGGCTGATTAAGCCCCGATTAAATTAATTAATCCATTCATCTAATCTTGAGTAATCAAAAGGAAAGTATGTACAATCTGACTGAGTAAATTCCGTTTTGATTAAACAAAGTTTGTATAAAGTGATTAATTGCACTTTAAATGAAGTGATTAATGACATTAAGGACTTGCTAATCTTTACCTAATCGTAGTCTTTTTGCAATCAATTTTACATATGTACGTGAGTCTAAGCAAACTGTGCAATTTTTTTTATTAACTACTTTCAAAAATATACAAATAGTGTATGATTTTGATTTATCAGCATTCGGATTAATCAAGTAATCGATGAATTGTTATAAAACCTGTTCGATTAAGGAATCAAAGATGAATTATACAGCCTTAGTATTTACATATGTATTTATTGAGCACTTTCCATTTAACTAATCTTCCTACTTTTTATCTTTGCAGGTAAAAAATTAAAAAAAATTTCAAATCACAATCAAAATATGAGTAAGTAATCATTTATTCACATAATACATATCAAGATTTAAATAGGGACCAATTCAAGAAGGCAATTTGTTCGTTCAGCGCTCAAAACTGACTGACTATTCTATAAGACAGTTTTTAGATTTTACAGATCGGTTGGGTTTGCATGAAAGAACGCTGTGGCATGCTCATATTCCAAGTACTAAACTTTTGACTTAGCTACCTTATATATATATAATATATTTATATATATATATAACGATCTTGATTGCCGTCTCAGAGCAACATAAAATAAGTAGGTTGGGTTAAAAGGGCGTGCGTGGAAGTTTCCCACAAGAAGATTTTGGCATCAGCTTGAAAATATCGGTGGAATGGAATGATTCCACTCGAAAACATCTCAGTCAAATGTGAGTGTTCTCACAGAGTGCCGGGTGGCGGGACATTCCTCCAACCAGAAAACTTGTTAGTGGTCCCCCAGCGAATCTCTGATGGACCCAAGTAGAAGAGAAACATCCATCTGCCAAACCTCTGCTAGATGAAATATGAATATTATTTAAAAAAAAATTGCTTGTTTCTTGTCGGTATTTATGAAAATAGTCGAGATTATGTCTTATAGAGATTTTGAGAGTTGAGCCTATGAAATGCATGCAAGTTTCGTAAAAA
Source organism: Eurosta solidaginis (assembly GCF_040869045.1). NCBI lineage: Eukaryota > Metazoa > Arthropoda > Insecta > Diptera > Tephritidae > Eurosta > Eurosta solidaginis. The sequence continues at coordinate 720,071 of NW_027136883.1, read as the reverse complement.
ATTTAAATTAGACTTAAACTTTCGAAAATCTAGCCACGCGGCTTTCAGTTTACAGTTAGAAAAATAGCAAAGCCACTCTCTAGCGCTCTGTTCAAACCCAGCCTTCTAAATATGATTATTTTTCTGCAAATGATCCGGATAGGCACTTTTATAACCGTTGTGTGAAGCTGTTGTTACCTCAATTTTGTTCTTCATACTTACCATATTTTTTCCTACTCACTTTACATTAAAGCCTCTGCAAATGCCTCTCCTTTGTTCATTACCCTTTTGGCTTTCTTTTTTTCCCTACACCATTCACCATTCGCTGTTCTGCTTCACCTTCAATTGTACTTTGTCACTTTCCTCATACAATCGAATTCGCTGTGGTTCTTTTTGCTGCTTCTTGCTTCCACTGCTGCTGCCCCAGCACATTTCATGCTTGTCTCATTGCCATTGCACTAATGATGCTCATTTTCATGCAGCGACTGTCAACAACAACAACAAGCGTTACTACAACAACATCATAGCCAAAAAAAACGTGTGGCCTGGAAGAAAAGTAACGTATAAACAAATCGTATAGCATTCATTCATGAAAAGTCCAGTCAGCCAGCTCAAACCAAACCAAACTAGCAAGAACAATAAAGAGCCAACACATTGTAGCAATCAGCGCAAAGGCATACATACAACAGACAAGAGATGAGGCAAAAAAAAATAATATAACAAAAAATTTTTACTAAAAATTATGTCAAAATTTCGGCTAAAGAAGCAACAAAATTAATAACAAATGTAAAAATGTTTGTATACAATAACAACTAAGAATAAGAACTACAACATGATGCTGTATACTAATAAAAAAACAACAACAACCAAAAACAACACTATGCCTTCTCTGGCTCTTTGCCACAAACTACAATAACAAAATTATAAGCGCGACAAAGCCGCCCACGCGTCTACTTAAACCGGCACGTAGCAGACGAGCCAAGAAGCCAGCTGAAAAGTGGGTGCGTTTGCGCCTTTAAAAGTGAGCGTTGAACATGCTTTAACTACAAGTTTTTTGTTCTTGTTTTTTTTTTTTTTTGTGTATAATTTATGTTTTTGGTTGCGTCACTGTGCCCTTTTTCCTTTTTTTTTTGTGATTTTTTTGCTCTTCCTTTGTAACTCCTTAAATCACCACTCGAAGAGTCTCAAATTTGTAACGCATTGTTGGTACCTTTTTTAAGGATTTTACGGAAGAAAAGCTTGAGCTTTAAAGGTGACGCGTTGTTGTCATATGTTGTAGGCGCCGTGTGTAACAACAACAGCAACAAAGCAACAACAACTACTTCAACCTTTTATGCATATTAAGCTTGTGGATTGAGGCAAGAACCTGATCTATATTCAAGGCTACGTTGTAGGTCCGCGCCACACTTACATACACATACGTAGTTTCATTTATACACACATACACATGTGCATGCTCATGCTCCTACATAAAGTGACGCGCGTCTGGACTTATGAATGGACTCCATTTAAGGGACTTTTTGAATGCGTTGAGACAACATTGCAAAACGATGAATGAAGCAAATTTATAGGAAGAAGAGCAAGGAGTGAGCTAAAACAAATTGTATTGTAAACAGCTCGGATGTATGCTCTAGTAAAAAGCTACAGAGGTTTCCTTGCAGCTAGCAGCTGCACGTTGAATGCAAATAAGTTAAAGTGCGAATAAGTCTCAATACGAAAAAATACAAGAAATATCAGGGAACTCAAAAACTTACAAATAATTTATGTCTTAAAATTAGGCGTACTTGGTTGCAACAAAGATACAAAAATCAAGCTGAGCTACTTAGGTGCATATTGTAGGCTAATTGCATGCAAACTCTTTGAAAGTGCGAGGACGTGGGCTTCTGTCTCACTTATTGCTTATTGAGAATCTTGAAACTTAAAAAAAATACTTTACATCCCCCAAATACATAGAGTATCCACTGTATACCTACGAGTTTTAGATAAATCGAGGTTTTTAATAGAACTGGCGCGCTATAAATGGTTCGATGAACGGTATAAGGGCAGTCACAAAACTATTATGCACCTTGAAGCTTCCCTCAAAATAGCGCCAAGGTTTGGGAACTTGTAGCGATGTGGGAATATTCAGTCTAGAGTAGGCAGCTACTTCAAGTATACTTGAAGATCCATGTATATGATTCAAACTCTTCGTCTATTTGATATTATCAAACGACCACAAAAAAGACATTTTGAATTTGGTCATAAAATTTAGATTTTAATATTCACAGACGAGTATAATGGCACCGAGGACCTTAGCAACAGTTACTACTATAACTAATCAGCGTCCAGAAGGCTTCGTCCCTAAACATGTCCCTGCACTCGTCCCTGCATGCTTCGTTATTCGCGACCATTGCTGCTTCAAATTTTCTTCATTCTGTCCTCTAAGAAGGTTTAGCATCTTGCTCCAGCATGGCGGCTTTGCTTTTCCTCTGTATCTTCTTAGGGGACAAGCTCTGTTGTACGCAGTCACAAGAGTCTTTATTGGATTCCTTCAGTTCTTCTATAGTGGCAACTTCTTTGGGTTTTTTAAGTTTTGTCTCTAAATGTTTCTAGTATTCCGTTGACCTAGGGTTTCTAAACGTAACTCTTTACCAATGTTAATTTATTTCAAATACTTCCTGCATGAGACCAACGTGTAGGGACTCTTCAGGTTCGAGAGTCCGAAAATAAATTTTTATTATTCGCATAGTTGCAGTTTTTGGTATTTATTGGTTAAACCGCTAGTCGGAGTGGTGACGAATCGAACAAAATCTACCAAATCTGCCTGTACCATTGATCTGAACATATGAGACTAACCATCATCTCATATCTCTTCCCTTACTTCCACTATAATGAACACTACATACTACAAGGCCGCATGGACGGTATTCTCTTCAAACTCCCAAAACAAAAAAGACCTAGCGTACATGACAAAAAAAAAAAAACAATTTATAAGAAAACAGTCGCATGAGTAGAATGTCACCCAGACTAAAGTATGCCATGAAGGTTTCATTGAATATTATCGAATATTCTTAGGCCAATCAGCCAGCTTTTCGAGCTTGAAGTGTCGCTTGCTATGATATTGTAGTCTGTCTTTGCCAATTTTGCATACCAAAAGGCAGATCTTGAAATTAGCATTGTTGCTATTGACATGAAAACGTATCAAGATCGTCTTGTTGCCAGACGCTTTGTCTGCAAAATTTTGCTAAGTTGATTATCGAAGTTAATTGAAATGTCTACAGACAATAAGCGCGAGACGTGAAGTGTATTTGTATGTCTAAAAGAGCTAAATAAAATATTATGTTGGTGTAAATGACAAAAATTTGCATAAGATAAGTGATTGTTGAAAATATGAAACAGACCGGCATATCTTTATATCGAATTATAATAAGTGGGCGTTAAATGCCGATTAAGCTTTTGCAAAAGTGCCTCATGATCTTAGTAGACTGCTGGTAAAAGATATTGAAAAAAAAAAAAAAAATAAAAAATTATAGATTTTTTCTAATTTATATAATCTTAAAAATTCTCCAAATTTTTATAATTTATGATATATTATTTTATTATAATTTTTTATTGTAATTTATTTTTTTTTTATTTTACTTTATATTATCTTGTTTAATTTTCTTTTATTTTATTTTTTATTAGTTTTATTTTTTTTTTTTAATTGGGTTTAATTTTATTTAATGAAATTAGAATTTTTAATTTAGTCTGATTTAATTTTATTTCATTTTACTTGGTTTCATTTCATTTCGTTATTTTATTTAATTATATTTAATTAAATTTAATTTAATTTAATTTTATATGATTTAATTTTTATTTCATTTACTTTTGCTTTCATTTTATTTTATTTTATTTTATTTTGTTTTATTATATTTTTATTTATTTTATTTTAATTTATCTTATTTTATTTTATCTTAGTTTATATTATTTCATTTTATTTTATTTTGTATTTTTTTATTCAATCTAATTTTATTTAATTAAATATGATTAAATTTTATTTCGTCTCCTTTTGGTTTCTTTTCACTTTATTTTGTTATATTTTATTTTATTTCATTTTTTTATAATTTTTTTTTTGTTTTATTTAATTTAATTTAATTTAGTTTAAGTTAGTGTTATGATATTTTGTTTTATTTTGCTTTATTTTATTTTATTTTATTTTATTTTATTTTATTTTATTTTATTTTATTTTAGTTTGTTTCATTTTATTTTATTCCGTTTCATTTTATTTTTTGATTTTATTTTATTTCGTTTTATTTTATTTTTTGATTTTATTTTATTATATATTTTTTATTTTATTTTTTTTAGGTTAATTAAATTTAATTTAATTAAATTTTATTTAATTTTTTTCAATTTATTTTATTTTATTTTTTAATTTGATTTTGTTTCATTCATTGGCTACTTCGCATATCTTATTTGAAATAATTTTCAGTTTATTTATAATTTTTTAAAAGCCAACAATTTAAAAAAAAAAAAAAATATTTAAGACTCTTTATAACATACTCGATTGTTCCTGATGATGACTTCAGACTGAAGTCGAAACATCGAAAATACAAATATAAAATATATACACCGTGTTTTATTTGGATAAGGCCTCGAGCTTATAAAATAGTTTAGTAAATTTAAAGATTAAAGGCCAATAATAATTTTTAAAAAATATTTGAATAAAAATATTTAAATAATTAAAATTGTTTTTTTCATTTTTTTTTTTTTGATAATTTTACTTTTTTAATAAATTGTTTACATCTGCATTTTATTTCAACAAAAACTGATTTAAGAAAATACAGTTTTAAAAATTTTTAACATTTTTTTTAATCTTATATATATTTTTTCCAATTTCTTTATTTAAGTTTTTTTTTCATTTTCTTTATTTTTGTTTTATTTTACACATTTGATTTGTCTCTTTACTAATACTCCATTCCTAGTTTTTTATCTTTTATTACTCTTCAGCTTTTATATATCATTGTCAATCTCATTCGTTAATTTTCTTCAATTGCTCTATACAAAAATCTTCGCCAAACCGGAAAGGCGATAATAAAATTTATTGCATATTAAATATCATATCGCGTTTTAGAGTCTGTCGCGCTGATCGTGCTATAAATTTACATCAAAACCTTTGTCTGCGTGTTTTGGTTTTTTATTTCTTTCTTTTCAAACCATATTTACGTTTCATCTCAGTGAATGAGAATCGACAACTTCTTTAAAGCTTAAAACGGCGGAGAAAAATCTCATTGTCGCCACACTTTATTAAATCTTCCTTATGCCCTTCATTAACGAAAAAAAAAAATAAAAAATTGCTGATTTCATTCAATAAACGTGTAGGCTCCGAATTTTGCTGCTTACGCTGCGCGCTTCATTAAAGAGGCACAAAATTTATTGCACAGCACGTTGTCAATACAGCCGCATTTGGAGGGAGGCAAGTTGCCGAAAAAAAAAAACGTTATTGTGTTTTGTTTTTCGCTATCAATCGCAAATATGATTTCCTGTCTCTGCATTATCTTTGCGTTGGCGTATTGAGTTTTGAACTTGATTTTGTTTTTTTCTTTATTTAATTTTTCTTTTTTTTTCAATTTTGCTGATCCGTGCTCATCATCGAACAATTGTTATGTAAGCATTTAGTTATTATTTTCGATCAAATTTCAGCAAAAAAAGCAGCACAAAATTTATTGAATGAATACCCAAAAAGGCTTTACTTAGGCTGATTTTTTGCAGCACGCCAAAATAAAAAAAAAAAATTGCTTCGTAAATTTTGGAGGAAATTGAATTGAATGGCGTGGGAGAATCTGCATCCGTTCTTTTGATTTAGATTTTTATCTTTTTTTCGGCAAAATTTGGCAAACGATAGCAGCATCTTTATCTGATGAGCTAAATAAAATTGAAATGATATTGGGTTAATTGTTAGTTTACATCGATTTTTGTTCATGCATAATTTATTTAACAATAAAAGAAATTGCTTAGGCTTTATATACCAATGATAGAATTTGATTCAATTAAAAACAGAAATTATTGACTCGAAAACAAGTTGAGAAACACTACGTGTTTGAAATACGATATGAAGCGTACCGTGAATATAAAAAAATCGAGAGACAAAATTCTTCACAAAGAAGTCACCGCCCGTTCTCAACCTGAAGGTTATAGAAGCCCTCAGAAATCAGTTCTCTGATAAAAATAAATAAATAAAATTTTTTTATGTATAGTGGGGCAGAAATTTCGGTATTACCTGCTTCTAAATTTTCTCATGCGAAACGTTCGGATATAGTTCTCACAGCAGCTAACGGTTCAAAAATTTCTACTTTCGGGAAAAGGCTTTTAAACGTAAATTTAGGTTTAAGACGTGAATTTCCTTTTACGTTTTTGATAGCTGATATAGTTAAACCGATAATTGGGGCCGATTTTCTTTGCAAATATGGTATATTGATTGATATTAAACATACACGTTTAGTAGATCCTTTAACAAATCTTTCGGTCAATACTATATATTCTTTTTGTGATATCCAATTACCTAAACTATTTGCAGTTGACAATAAATTTACAAAATTATTAAAAGAGTTTCCGTCACTTATTGCGGAGCTAGGCTATACAAAATCTGTTAAACATGCAACGGTACATCGACTTGTAACGGAAGGAAGCCTTCCATTTTCTAAGCCTAGGCGCATAGATCCGGTTAAACACAAAGTCGCTAAAACAGAATTTGAATTTTTGGTTAAAACAGGGATTTGCCGGCCTTCAAATTCTTCATTGGCCTCTCCACTTCATCTTGTACCTAAAAAAGAAGAAAACGATTGTCGTCCTTGTGGTGATTTTAGAAGATTAAATATTGTAACTGTACTTGATCGTTATCCTCTACCCCACATTCAGGATTTTAATATGAATCTTCGTAATAAAAATATATTTTCAAAATTAGACTTAGTAAGGGCATACCAGCAAATTCCTATGGCTGAAGAAGATATTTATAAAACTGCTATTACAACTCCTTTCAGTATGTTTGAATTCATGAGAATGACTTTCGGACTTAGAAATTCTGCGCAAAACTTTCAAAGATTCATAAATGAGGTAGTTGGTGATTTAGATTTTGTATATGCTTACATCGACGACTTACTTAATGCAAGTAAAGACGAAGAACAACATTTAAAAGATTTACGTATCCTTTTTCAACGCCTTACAGAGTATGGTTTAAACATTAAACCAAGTAAATGTACTTTTGGTGTACCTAGTGTCGATTTTTTAGGACATAACATTTCTGGAACAGGTATTCGACCTTCTGATGAAAAGGTATCAGCTATTCGCAATTTCGAACGTCCAAAATCAGCTAACAAGCACAGAAATTTATTGGTATGGTAAATTATTATCATAGATACATTCCAAAACTAGCAGAATTTACGAACAAAATTTATGATCTAATTAATAAAGTAAATAAGAAACGTGACAAAACTTTGGTATGGGACGAGAAATCGAATAAAGCTTTTGAATGCATTAAAGATAAATTTGCATCTACGATATTGTTAAATCACTTTAACAAAGATGCTAAATTATCTTTAACAGAAGATGCATTTAACACAGCGATTGGAGGCGTTATACAAAAAAATTACAATAATAAAATTGAGTCCATTGCATTCTTTTCTAAAAAACTTTCTCCAACTGAAATTAAGTATAGTGCTTTTGATAGGGAATTATTGGCGATTTATTTAAATATAAAACTTTTTAGATATCTTTTGGAAGAACGACAATTTACAGTTTATGCGGATCATAAACCTTTGACTACTGCTTTAAATTCAAAAACAGAACGGAGTCCCAGACAAACGAGACATTTGGAATTCATAGCACAGTTCACTGATGACATTCAGTATGTTAAAGGATAATTCAATGTTGTAGCGGATATACTGTCCACAGCCTTTGAAGTTAGTGCAATGCAGAATTCTGAACTGAATTTTAAAATTTTACAAATGGAACAACAAAATGATAGTGATTTAAATTAACTTGTAACTAATCCTCAGTTTTTAAATTTAAAGTTAATTAATATTCCTATTTTAAATTTCAATATTTGGTGTGAAATTTCAGGAGAAAATCCTAGGCCATTTGTACCCAGTAAATTAAGGAAGACAGTATTTGGCATATTACATGGAATTACACATCCCGGTACGAGAGCTACACGACGACACATAATTAAAAAATATTATTGGCCTAATATGACTAAAGATATTAATATTTGGTCGAAAGAGTGTCTTAACTGTCAAAAATCTAAGGTTTATCGTCGCACTAAGTCTCCCATTAGGAAAATTCCAATTCCAAAAATCAGATTTGAACACATCCATATAGATATAGTTGGACCGTTGCCAGTTTCTAAAAATCATCGTTTTATTTTGACAATTATTGATAGGTTTACTCGCTGGCCAGAGGCATATGCTTTAAAAGATATATCAGCAGCTACAGTTGCAAACAAATTTTTCAGAGAATATATTTCTCGTTTCGGAGTTCCGTTGAAAATTACTACTGATCAGGGTAGACAGTTTACATCAAAGTTTTTTTCAGAGTTAACTAAATTATTTGATAGTCATCAAATAACAACATCTACGTATCACCCTCAGAGTAATGGTATTGTGGAGAGATTTCATAGACAGTTAAAAGCTACTATTATGGCAAGGGATGGAATAAATACTTGGTATGTTGAATTACCTGTCATACTCCTTGGTTTAAGATCAATTCACAAAGAAGATATTTTGGCTACACTAGCAGAAATGGTTTTTGGCCAAAATTTACGTTTGCCAGGGGAACTTGTTGTACCATCAGCTGAAAATTTCTCATCAACTGAAATTTTAAGTAAGTTACGTGAACATTTTCGAAATATTAGATCAAATTTAAGTCATCATAAAGATTCTGATACTGGAATTTATGTTCCAAAAGATCTTCAAACTTGTAAATTTGCATTTGTTCGAGTCATTAATAAACATTCATTACAACAACCATACGAAGGACCTTACAAAGTTGTGGAAAAAGGTCAAAAATGTTTTAAAATTTAAATTAATAATGATATTAAAAATATTCCAACTGACAGATTAAAACCTGCAATAATTGAAACAACAGACACAAACGATACCAAGAATTTACACAAAAAAGGAGTTACGTTCAATTTGTTTAATGTTAAATTTTCTTGAAGGGGGAGTAATGTAAGGTTCCTTTTAATATATATATTATAAGTTTTACTTTTAACTTTACATACTTTGTGATTTCAGTTTATTAGTTTATTCAATTATTTTATTTTCATTTTTGATTTACATATTTCAAAAATTTTCAGTCAGATAAGAAATTTGAAAATAACTATATGTACGCGTTTATGTCATCGTATTTTAAAATAATAAAGTTTTAATATAATTTAATATTTACATGTGGTTGTCTTAACCACACCCTGAAGGGCTTATTTCTATTTTGGTTTTTTGTTTTTTTTTTTATATCCAAATTGACCATAATTGACCGTTTTTTTTCTGTTTCCCATATATCATTCAACTGATCCTTAAATCATCAATGTAAGTCATAACTTGAAACCACGTTTGATTTTTTATTAACCGAGTAGAATATTTCTAGAAAATCTATTTTCTACCTCCTTTGAGTCAGCAAAAATAAAAATTGATTTCTAGTTTAAAATTTAAATAACCCAACTATATAATGCATCGAACTATCTTAAAACAGCAGCTTAGAACATTTTGATAGGTTAAAAGGGTTTCTGGATAATCAGGATTTCCAATAAATAATAAATTCATATATTAGTCCGCTCTTCCAACACTCTTCAATTTTTCAAACTTTCTGTATTCACACAATTGTAAAGTATTTGCCTGTAGTAAAGTCTCCTAGCAACTGAACTAGCATCAACTTATGCTGCGTTTTTTTACAGAACTATTCTAGAATATTTATGACTTTATCAAAGACTCATTAACTCTACGACTTAGTTTACATATCAACCTTATTTGTTTTATATTACTTTAGGAAACCATTTCTGGTAATTGAGTGAACAATTTTTTAGAAACCAGGCTTTATCAAAATTGTATTCTGAAAATAAATACTTCATAACTATCTATATTATCTACTTATCTGAATACTTCATAACTATCTATAGTTCATGACTATCTATACGATCTCCCCTAACGAATTGAAATTACAAACTCGGGAAGTTTCTTATTTCAAAAGTTGTCGTGATATGTTACTCAATGTTCTATGTTCAACAGCATCAACGGTTTTTTGTTTTGAAAAAAATTCCAAAACTAAATATATTATTGCTATTTCAAGCAACGCTAAGTTTAACTTAACTTTCTTGTTTTACAACAAACTTTAACATTTAAAAGGGTTAACGGTTTGCATCAAAAAAAATGTTCAGGCACCAATCGATATTATAGATGGGGTTCAACAGCTAAGTACTTCCTAATTACCTATGCTAACTAGAACTTCCAACAAATTTTAAACTCTTTCTTAATTTCAATGGCACCTTTAAACTGCTGCTTAATTTCGCAATACTGTCTTTAAACTAAGTGACATGAAAATAATTTGAATATTTACCAACTGCCTATATTTTAAACGGACAATGCCAGGACCCTCTATACCTCTAATGCACCTTTGTTTAATCTAATCTCAAATTCTTTGACCATCGATTTTTCTTTGCCAAAGCACACTTTTAAATCAATACTCAGTGATGTTTGTTCTGTGTAATCTGTAAATTTATTGGCATTCATTACAATACCGTAGTTTGTAATTATCTTAGTTTATCATTAAGTAAGGTTGAAATCTTTTATATATTCTGTAAGGCCTGAAACACCATAGGCTGTAATAAATAAATAAAAAAATAAATAAATATTAACTCGAGATCCCCTCCTACGATTTGGAAATGCTTTTGCATTTTTAAAGTTATTTTCCAACTAATCTCACTATTTTAGGTTCATCTAATAAAGCTTTAGATTTTAGCAAATATGCGCAAAAGAAAAAAATCTTTTTCCAAAGTTCCACCGCTTCACTCTCTACTGAATTCTCATTATTTTTTCTATAACAAAACGGGTTGCTGCGAAATCCTTACTATTTATATTTTGTTTGCTCCTATTAATAAGCAAAAACTATCAATTTCCTTTACAAATATCCGCTATTTCATATAAAGGTCTTTATTTATAACCGCAAGCAGTTATAACAAAAACAAAAACCGTAAATGTATTGCAAATCTTCGTGCTATATTTCTGATTTTTTTGTTGTTTCTTCATACTTCTATTACGTTGCGCACCAAAGTATCTTATAAACTTAACAAAGATTTGGTGTTTGCATTTTGTTTCGAGTACAAAGTTCAAGCTGCAAAACTTTATTCTAGGGAATGCAAGTGAACTCTGCGCTTTTTTGTTTTATTTACTAATGCTGGTATCGTATATATGTTTTGTTGATGATATATTTCACTAACAAAAGCCTCAAATGCATGCACATCCTTAAGTCCGTACCATATTTCACATAGCACAGCAGCGCATAGCAAATAGCATTGTATTGTATTGTATTGCATTTGGAAAATAATACGCATTTTCAATCTTTGCTTGCCTTACTCATCGACGACTGGCACTTCATCAGCGCTACGATATGTGTGGCGGACACTTGAATATTGCACTAAAAGAATGCATATGAAATAAAACTAAAAATAAAAATTACTAGAAGCAGTAGCGCATAGATTTATATGAATGTGTAAATTTTAATCCACATACATACTCCTATGATTTTTTGCATGTAAGTATGTCGGTATGAATCATATATATATTGTACTCGTAGATGCATTTTCCAACATCCGATTTCCGTTTCCTGCTCAAGCAAGCATCAGACTCACACAAACACACATACACACTGTCATGCATGTTTCGTGTTTAAGTTTTTCAGTATATGTGTTCGACAGGAGCTCATACTTTTATCTGCACACGCATACAAGCTCATCATATATATGCAATGTCAGTATGCGCTTCAAGTACAGCTTAGCCGCAAAACGAATACTCTTCCTACCATTTCTTAACAAAGTATTGTCAGTTTTTCTTTTTCATGTGTATTTCATTTTCATTGCTGCTGTTTTGCTTTTAGGAGGAATGTCTTCATATATACAGGGTTTTTCAAAAATACTGTTGCAGATCTTAATGCCTCCGATTAATCCTTTGCCTTCTGTTCATTGTACGGATCACTGAGCTGTCGAGTAAATAAACTCAAGTGTTCTGTGTGCAAACTGCTCTTTATTTACAGCACTACTATGGTAGTGGAACTTCACAAGTGATAAGTCGCGTAATTCACTTACAACGTTTTAAAATCAATCTGATTGATTCTTTCACAAACTGCGCTGCTTATATGCTCTCAGTTGCCTTCCCGATTTGTTGCTTAATTAGTTCTCTCATATCTCTGCATCTCATATTCGCTACTGTTTTCTACATATATATGTGAGTAATTAATATTGTCTACGCTCTTTGTTTCTGTGAAATATCTTCTACGCTCTTAGCTGCCGTGTATAAGTGTACGTAGTTTATTTTTTTCCTCATTTGCTTTCATTGCTGTTGTGGTTGTGCAGCATCTATTTACTACCGTGATAGTAATGTGTCGGAATTGGCAATATTCGCAATACTATAAATAATATAAAAATGTCTCCCACACAAATAATTGTTTCAACTTGAGCGGCGTTTTAGTTTTCTAAGCGCTGAAAATCATTTAAAGCTAATAACCACAGCTTCAACTAACTCTCAAATTCTTGTTTTTAAACTGGCATCTAAACATCGTTTGACGATCGTCAGTAAATCAAATGTTTCTGTTTAACCTCTCCTGCTTTCCAAAAACCTTCTCGTCCATTCATTCTTTAACTCTTTAGCAGAAATGACTTTTTGAGGTGATTATATCATCAAGTTTCCATACACTTCGCTCTAAATAAGCATTTCTTCCTTCTAGAATATATTTTCTGAATACCATCTGAAGTTCATTTTGAGAATCACAACTCTTATCATTTTCCCTTCAAAAATATATACGTGTCAAAAAAGGTTTCGATATCTTTGTAAAAATTCTTTCCGAGGTTACTGAGAGGTCTTGCTCCGACGAAAAAGTGTTGATCTAATAAGCATTGTTCTATACATACATGTTTTCAAGATAGTGGCTTTTGTAGATCAGTTACCAAGATCTGCATTTACTCAACATGAGGCCACTTTGAGAACATTAAAGTTCCTGCTCCCAAATAAATGTTTCGTTGGAGTAAACCTTGCCCTTGACACTGATTCGTTCTTAGAGTGATGTCTGGTAACACTCTGAATATATTTAGTCCCTATTAGGTCTTCATTGCGCGTACAGTGCTATCTAATCACGTCTGGAGCTAAAATGTTTAATAAAATTAAGTCCAAACCCTCTTCTCAACATTTACTGCTGCGTAGAATAATTCATTTCCGTATATAATTTAAAAAATGATACCCCGTTTAAGAATTTGAAAGGAAACTTCAGTTTCAACCTCAATTGCACCCGAACAAATCTTATTAAAACTTTCGTTCTCAGAAAAACTTGGCATGCAAAACGTGTTCATAAAAAGAATTGCATAATCAGGCATGGTTTTGTATCTTCAGTGATTGGCCATTGTCAGATAAGGTTTTGGTAGTAGTTACTAGCGTACCGACCTATACGAACACGAGCTTTCCGCCATGTATTTCAAAATCCTTTTGCCAAATTATGGGTTTTGGTAGTTAAAGCTTTCTGCGCTAGAGCCAATACTTTCGTAACAACATTTTAGCTTTTTTATAAATTTTTCAAAAACGTAATCTCAAGCTCAACGACAGTATTTGTTTTATGCGCCATCTAACGTAAAAAAGATCCGCTATCTTTGTTTTTTTTTTAAATCTGCGAGTACTTTTCGACAGCAACACTGATCTTATTTATTGAAAGTAGCCACTCCAAGTCATCGTTTGGCAGTTTGGCTGTTAGTTCATTTAACTATAACTTGTATCTCGTTTTTGTTTGTCCCTATTAGCACACCCTATATGCATGTATCTATAATTTCCATTTCCATTATTTCTAAATTTAAAAGATAAGTATAATAATAAAACTATCAAATGTACAAAACGCTATCAGCGCAGCGCACAACAACTAAGCAGGCTGACTGAGTCGATTAAATTCCTTGGGAGATGTAGAAAGAGTGGAATTATACCAAGTTTTATCAGCAACGCTACTAAGACTATTTCTTATATTGTCAACTGCAACATCGGCAAAAATAGAATATCAAAGAAAATCACCAACTCAACATCGAGGTATTTAGAAAATGTGCATAAGAAGCTCCTGAATCTCATAATACAAATAAAACATGAACTACAACAACAAAAAATAAAAGAGGTAAATACATTAAATTATAAATTACAACAAAAACTTAGTGAGGATGATTCCAACATGTTTTTCGAGAGCGAAAAAGTGTTAGCTCAAAATATTACCGCAAAAATAAAGAAAACACAAACGAACAAATATGAGAACTTAGGGAAAACCAAAAACAATTACTTAACATAAAAAACGTACCGCAGTGGTTTCATAATACAACAAGTACTACCATACCACCAGACGTTCAGTGGATTCCCTCACTAGGCCCAAAATACTCTTTACCAACAACAAAGAATAGCCTCCCCCTTTTTCAAATTATAGCAGATGGCGAAGATTGCATACATACAATCAAAGACAAAGAATAGCAAGAAATAGAGAGAAATAATTTTACAACAATTATACGAGATCACCAAAACAAAGCAGACATTAGCGCGAGGGACAGGTTTGTTCTAGATACCCTACAGTCGACAAAAATATTTCTTAGAAATAATAAAGAATTGTTAGTTCTAAACGCGGACAAAGGAAGTGCGACAGTTTTAATGCAAAGGGACGATTACGAAACAAAATTACAACGCATCGTCAATGACATTTCCACATATCGAGTATTAAAACGAGATCCAACTACCAAGCTCCAAGACAGAAACAATGCGATCGTGGAAAAGCTCTTTAAAAACAATATGATAGACTTGAAAGAAAAATACCGACTCTTGAGTAAGACCGCTAATGCACCAAGACTGCATGGTCTACCGAAGATTCATAAAGAAGGTATCCCATTGAGGCCTATATGTTCTTCCATCAATTCGCCTTCGTACAACCTATTTAAATTTGTTGTAAATATTTTGATGAATGTAACCAAAGAATCAAAATACAATGTAAAAGATTCCGTTGAGTTTAAAAATAAAATTAAGGATACATATGTCTTTGATGATGAGAGCCTAGTTTCGTTCGATGTTGTCTCATTATTCCCTAGCATTCCAGTAGACCATGCTTTGGAAATCATTTCGTCCAAATGGAACCAAATTAAAAAGCATACAAATCTAACCAAAGATCTCTTCCTTGAGGTAGTACGATTTTGTATTAAAGAAAACAGGTACTTCAACTACGACAATAAGATTTATGAACAACGTGCAGGAATGCCTATGGGGTCACCGGCATCTCCGGTCATAGCAGATATTGTGATGGAAGAACTGCTAACTAAATTTGAGGAAGATACACCATATAAACCACGCCTCCTCACTAAATATGTAGACGATCTGTTTGCCATTGCAAGAACGGACCATATTGAGAAAATGCTGGCTAACTTAAATGAATACAACAGATCTATAAAATTTTCGTTAGAAGTTGAGAAAGATGGAGAATTGCCATTTCTGGACACTCTGGTAATAAAAAACAACAACCACCTCACGTTCGATTGGTATATAAAGCCTACTGCCTCCGGTAGATTATTAAACTTTTATTCGAAACACGACAAGTCTGCAATTATAAATACGGCCAAAAATTTCGTAAGACGTGTTCTCACAATTAGTGACGCGATGTACCATAAGAAAAATATTGAAATAATTCAAAAAGTTCTTGAAAATAATGAATTTCCTGCTCAACTTATAAAACAATTCATACATAGCCATTTCAAGACGACTAGAGACAAGAAAGCCAAACCAGATAAAATATATAAATCCACCACTTTTGTACCAGGTTTGTCGAATAGAATAAAGCATTCGAATTTGTACGACAGGGAAAAATTTCAAATTGCCTTCACATATAACAACACTTTACAAAAAATATTTACAACTACAAAAAGCAAAATCGGAAAATATGAGAAATCTGACGTTATATATAAAATTAAATGCAACGGCGACGGGTCCCACGTATGCAATAAGGTATATGTAGGGACAACTAAATCCAAACTAAAGACAAGGATTTCCGCTCACAAATCAAACATAAAAAATAGGGACCACACTAATGATAACAAAACGGCCCTCACTCAGCATTGCAAAACAACTGGACACTCTCCGGATTTCGATGAGGTAGAAATTCTACAACAAGAAAAATATACGAAACGCTATATTTTGGAGATGCTTCACATCATCGGCACACCCAACGATAAAAGAATGAATTTTAAGTCAGACACAGACCAATGCGCTCACGCATACCGACAATTGGTAAAGCAAAATTGCAAAAATTAATGCTGAGAGTGTTATACAACAGCATTTACCTGGTGGGAATTTAATACATACTTATGCTATGGGTGTCGCTCACAGTTTAACTTTTTATGCTATATTGTTGTTAGTTAAGAATGTTGTTTATAATTACGGTTCTTTATTTGTTTACTTTTTATGTTTATTTTCGTTTTTGTCATATCAAATTTTAAATTAGTCGATCTGGTACATCCAACGATGTAAGTCAAATGTATACATGTACTTTTATGTTTTTTATTATTATACTTGTATTTTTGTATTTCTAGTCCTGAAGATGACTTCTAATTGAAGTCGAAATATCGATAAATAAAAAACGACAATATATAACATATACAAATAAACAGTTTCCTTTGTTTGTTATTTAATATGGTATGGCCTCGAGCTCGACAATTTACAAACATTTTTACAAACTAAAGGCCAAAAAACCAACAAAAAAATTAATTATTTCTTACCAACAAATTTGTTGCTCAAGCTCTTAACTCTCATATGCGGTTATAGCTAACATATATAAGGCCACATGCATTTATCTAAAAAAAAAAAAACCAATGCATTTGTTACGAATTATTTTATTTTATTTCTATTTTCAACTATTTTCTATATCTTTTATTTTTATTTATGTTTGTGGCCCTTTTGCATTTGAGTGCAATATACAAAATGGCCAAGCTTCACTTTTTTTTCTACATCTTCTTCTCACATCCATATAAGCTTTGTCTTCACTCTAACCTCACTTCGTTGCACAACCATTTATACAGTTATATACAGTGATATTTCATCTCAGCTGTTGCAATTATTGTTTTGTTTTATATATATATCATATATACAACCGTCGATTGACACCAATCATGCAATCCATATTCTCTGTTGTCACTACGCTCCGCTCTCACCTTCTCTATGTTCTCTGTTGTCATTTGCAGTTTTGTTGTGACGACAAAAGTTCAACAGCAACTAGTTTAATGGCTGATGTTTGGATAGATATAAAAAAACTGCAACTACAATTGCTGCAAACCAAATGGTTTTGTGTTAGTGGAAAATCTATAAATGGATTGTTATGCAAGCTCAAGTAGCATTTACCTTAGGGTTGGCAAGAGAAATGTAAAACCTTTTCAATCCCGACATTTCGGGACCTGTTAATGGTCCAACTCTAATAGCTATGCTTATTTTGGGTTTAAGATTTGATCCAACAGGAATAGGCCTTACAATATATTAATGATGACAGGAATGTGCTGATGGCGCGAAAAGACAAAAGAAACTGTGCTCGAAGCATTTGCAGGTCAGATAATCGTGTGTGTAGAATATGAGTACACATTTTCTAGCTACGAAGTCTTGCTATTATTATTCTATTATCTCTTGTGGCCTCCGTTTGATTTGCTGCCTCTGCAATGTTCACTTTGCTTTATAACCTTACTCTAGTACCTCTATTGTCCCTTGGACTCCCGTTAGATGACTTTGAAAACAATATGTGAGTGGTCGGTCATTTATATTGAATGTGGAGCACAACAACACAATCTCTATGTAGTTTTATATTTGACTTTGACTTTTCTCTCGAAACTATATTGTTTTGCTGTTGGTTTTTTTGCAAAAGCTTTCAGCTATTATTGTTCTTCCCACTGCGGTGCTGCATATGTCAACCGACCAGACAACAAAACTGACTCGCTGTAATAAATTTTTGTTGCATACAGCATCCTATTAATGTAAACTGCAATAACTCAGTTACATATTCATATAACCCTCAGTAACTCAGTAAAATGCATCCCTTCAACAATGAAGAAGTGCGTGACAGATGCACGTTATGTTAGAACAGTATGTGGTCTGTTGGAAAGCTCTTACTAAGAAGCGGTACGCGCATATTTGCTTAGCCAAAGGTAGCGATTTGCTTTTGATTAAAGGACTACATACATTTATCTATATACGCATATGCAAATATACATCAAAACATACACATTTACTCAAGAATCTTCAACATGCGATTATTAAATCATTTTTGTATCAGAAAATATAATGATTTTACTTAGTTCTATTGTTCTTCCCGTACTGACCTATACGAACTCGAGTTTACCTCCATGGAATTCAAAATCCTTTTGCTAATATTTAAGTCTTAGTAATTGAAGTTGACTGCGCTAGAACCAATACTTTCGTAGCAATATTATAGTTTTTCTACTTACTTATACAAAAATTTGCTCGGCATCCTGACGATGTTAGCGTCCGCTATGGTTTTTCATCAACACCTATTCTCATAATGCATTTTACTTTTACTGCAAATACAGACTTTTCTGAAAATCTAGGTGAGCAAACTGGAATTGCCCTCCAATGCATTTGTAATATTTTGGTTGATGTATGGGCATAGATTTTTTGTTCTCCGTGGCCTGCCATAACTACCTATACTAACTTAAGCTTTTCTTACAAACCTCACAAATTTTGCGGCTATCATGTTCGTTATTCCTTAAGCCTTAATTGGAATTTTCAAAGATATTTCCGGATAATCTGTGTACATCTCAAGCAATCCGGTGAGCATTTGTTTTTAATTTGTAACAAAAATGTGACCTTGGTACGCCTTGTTTGACTCAGTGTTGTCTGAACTGTGTTGTTTCCCAGTTACTTATGGTTTAGCTATAATGCTGCTTCAGCACCCTGCTTGGCTAGGAAGTCTGCCTGTTCATTACCTTCATGTCGCTGATGCTCGGGAACCTATCCTAAAAAACCTTATTTTTGGCTCATAGATCATTTAGAACTCTAATGCATTCATCCACTAGCTTAGAAGTAATTGTGTAATATTGCAAGGAACATAATGCCACTTGGATGTCTGATAAGATGAGGATACTTCTCGGTGATGAGCCTCTTTTAGACGTTATCTACCACAAACTTCTTTTGCATGCGTTTCTGCCTTGAAAAGAGAGGGTAGCATCCAATTGGTATCGATTTTATTAAGTTCTGCCCATAGAAGTCAGCTCCGTTATTAAGTTTTTATCCATCTATGAACCAGACGTCCCCGACTCAGACGTCAGGGCTCTGTTTCTCAAAGAGTTCTGTTCACAATGGACATCTAAACATTCCGTGAGATTTTCAGAGTTGGACCATTGCATCACGCAGAGTCAATGTGGGCTTTCCTATGAATTTTATTATTACTTTCATATGGCCTGTCTTGTTTTCACACTTTAGCTCAGAGATACATTGAAGCCTTAGTGCAGCAAGTGTTGCATCTTTCTCTCTTAGAATAGGGAAGCGAGGTACTCCCACTAAGGCGCTATTGCGTCAGCAGGGGACGTAATCATTGCATCCGATATGCCAAAGAGAGAACTCTTTGGAAAATAATCGTCATAGTTAATTTCTAAGGCGTTAGCGATGAATGCGTTAGGTGTCAAAAGGTTTGGTTCGCTGGTCTCAAACCACTAAAGAAAGTTAATCTACTTTACATCACACTCTCAGCCTCAGCCATCATTACCTGTCAACACTCTCCTCTCATACTCCATTTCTTTCCCCTTAAGCATTAAGCGCTATTACTCAATAGATATTAATTACATACAAATTGCATTGTAATCCCCACAACAAATACAACATATGCGAGTACTTACTTTCATTTTTCGCAAAATAATGCAAATTTAATAGCCCTTCTCAAATTCATTATGTAAAAATCATTACTCTTCCAATTGTTTTGTCTATGAAGTGTACAAACGAACTACGAACATTTTCCCACATTAATAATCATTTGGCGTATTAAGTCTATAAATTCAATTAAATGGGCTCTGGCAAATGCAATTTTAATTGAAATACAAGCATGTGTATAATGCCTTTGGCAAAATAGTCAAACAACATACACAAACACCAAACGTGAACTTAAGCGCCTTCACCGCTGCAAAAATCAGACCAGCCAGTAAATCATAGCAAGACTGAATTGCTGGAAACAGGCATCCCTCTGACAAAAGTCCACATTGGCATACGAAAAATTTGATATTGAAATCGGCGTAAATGCGTGCAAATACCATATGCCGCCCACCGACACCACACACGCCTACTCAGCGCACCAGCACACAGCAGGCGTGTTGAATGCAATTGACACAATTCAGTTTTGGTGCCACCTTAACCCACCTTCTTGATGGAGTTTCAACTAGATGATAGCATGCCTCAAAAGTCATGCCACACAACAAAGCCACAAATTGTATCAATGACCGCGAAATTTCGCAACAAAAACAATAAAACACATATGTGTTGTGTTGTGTGTGTGTGTGTGTAAAGACAAACAAAGGCGCCAAATAACCCCAACTTATGCCACACCAACCCCACCAAAAGTAGGCAAACATTCAGTCAGTTGAAATCGTTGCAGCCGCTAAAAGGCAAATGTCCAAGCGTAACCGTAACAACACCACAAATCGTAAGCGCATCGAGATAACGCCTAACGCAGTTTTGTGGATGCACTATGGGCTATTTGTGTATTTTTTTGTGTGGTCGATTGAAAAATTAAAGCAATACACAAGCCAGAATGACGCTTTTATAGGGAATGTGAACCGGCGTTTCATCCTTCAGCTCGCAAAAGCTAGAGATTTGTGTATCCGATAGATTATACTTACTTTGCTGATATCGTTGACTACAGTGTGGCGTATGGGACCCAGTGTGAGCTCGTAAGCCCTCTCTGCTTTGCCCTGGACATTCGATTCAGTATTATCTGAACTGCTTTGGTTCCAAATTGCTCATAGTTCACTAGTGTGAGCCTTTGTGAGTCCAAAGAAGGGCTCTGCATCATAAAATGCTGCTATAGCACCTTCATGTCTCTGATGCTCGGGAACTAATCCTAACAAGAGCTTGTTTTGGCTCCCAGTTTATTTAGGACTCCAATGCATTCAGATACTAGCTTGCAAGCGATTGTTTAAGACAGCCAGGCACGTAAAGCTTACAGCCGTAATGAAGATATGTTTCGAGGTTAAGCCACTTCGTAGACATTCTCTATCGCAAACTTCTATCTATTGCAGGGATTTCTGCCTGAAAGACAGTGGGGTAGCATCCCATTGTAATCGATTTCTTGAAGTTCGGCACATAGATACCATCTCCCTTTTTTCGTTATCCAGTTGTGTACCACCCGTGTTTCAGACTTCTGAGTCAGGGTCAGTATATGGACTCCCTGTGTCCCAAAGGGTTCAATATGCGATTTTCTATGACTTCTTATTACATTTTTTTTTTTAAATGTATGCCAAAAAAACGACCTTTGGACCATTATACAAAGTGGTGGCATGAGTAGACAAAGAGAGTGTGAGTGCATTGGGGTGACAGCAGATGGTGCTAACGCATGTGCGAATTGGAGTTAGAAAGTTATTGCTGAAACCTGCAATTGATATGAAGCGGACAGTCGAGCAAAGCAAGCGTTAATAGCAGCAACAACAAAACAACAGCAATTCAAATGTTTTTGCATGCATGTAAGTAGCATATGTTGTATGTGGCATAAATAATGCGACTTTGAAACCAACAACAACAATATTATTACATAATGGCAAACATGAATTTACTCATCACAAAGCAACGCAACTCCTACCATATGGACAATGGTCATCAACAACGGAACACCCTTTATCACACGCTAAACAACATAGCACTTTAACAAAAACAATTTGCCACATTTGCAACAGTTTGTTGTCCTTGCTACTAAAGTTAATGACAGCTGCATAGATACATATATCTACATGTGGTGGGGTTTTAGCATTTTAAAAAACTCCCTGCGTTTGTGTGTTGTATGTAGGTTTAAAGGTGGCGAGGGGGGGTTTTTTTACTAGAATTGTATTTGTGTGCATCTCTGGGTTTGTTTGTAGAAAATTAGGCAGTCAGTTGAAATTCGTATGCGAACAAACAAAAAAAAAATAAGCAACTAAATAATCTTGCAAATAAACCGCAAGAGCTTAAACAAATAACGGTATTTACATATATATAAACCTTATTGTCTATATAGATAGGACACATGTTAAGAAGATAAAAAGGGGCTATTTTTCCAGCAAAAAGCTACTCAACTTAAGTATCCCTTGAATTTAGGATCCAGATAAAGATGTAACAATTTTGTCAAATAACTGACATTCAGAGGTTTATTCCTTAGTTTTTCGTGCTTCAGGTCTGTTTTATATCGGGTTTAACTGGAGTGTAAATGAAGAAATTAAACGCCTGAATGTGAGGATATTGTTACCAGGATTTGTTTCACTGCCAAGGTTAGTTTGAACTGGCTGGTCTGTGGGGACCTCCCATAGACTGAATAAGTTCAAAGTGTTAACAAAAGTTTCTTTAACGACCAGTCTCAAAAACCCTATTAAAGCCAGTGCCTATGTTTTAATTTAGCTCCGTTATCTTGGCAAATACTAGAAGCTTTCTTGGACCTATTCCATTTGCTGCTTCTAGATATGATAGCTGTATAATTCTTAATAGCTGGAGTCGTAATCTGACGAGCACAAAATATCAAACTTAAGAATCAAATTAAGGACCACCACCCGAATTCCAAAAATGGTGCTTACTGTTGTATACTTTTCTGAGCACTTGATACTGTTTTAGGGTTTTTTAGCGATGGACTTTTAGCATTAGCGAATGTTGGAATTTGGAGGCAGGTTTTTGTTAGAAAACATTACCACAACTTATAGTAGTCTTAACTCAGAATATGTTCAATAGTTTGTTTCAGAAAAACATGGGCCATATTTAGGGACTACGGTTCTACTTTTAAGTCACGAGAATCTTGAATTTTCTTTTCGCGTTTGTAACTTTATTAATTTTGTTCGTCAATTTCTTTTACTCTTATCCAAAAAATGTAAACTTTTACATTGGTACTTATTCAACTTCCGATTAGTGTGAAGTCGCATTCCGCTGTTCGCTTCTTCCTCCTTTTTGAGCCGGTTTCTTGCAGCCAAATTCTTAAACAGCCTTCGACCTATTTTCACCCTTCTCACGGGCCTATTCCAAGTGCTCATTATCCATGTCTGTTGGGTCGACTCTTGATGCTACACGCTACTACGAGAGAGCTCTCTTGTTCCCTCTGCTCCATACCCTTCTCCGCTCTACTTCTGCATTTGGATTTACCTGACATTCCACCACGGAGCTCGTTGACTCTCTAGTTATAGCGCCTTTGCATTTTTTGGCTTGCGACTTAGTTCTCTCTCTCTATCTCTCCTCTTTATTATCATAAGATCTTGAGTTATTCATCCTGGTTGTGCGACCACATGCTAATAATTAGTTCATAATATTTCCATACTTGCTTATCTCACTAGACTTCGAACACTCTTACTTCGTTTGCTGTTTGCACTCGTCGGTATGACTTTTTGTCTGGGTTCAACAATTTCTTTCTTATCTTGAAACAAAAAAATGCATGTTAAAAAAGATTTAAAAAATAATAATTTATGCTTCTCATTCGTTTCATTCCACTAGTTTTCCTCTTTGGTACGATGTCCATATATTACTGCAGACAACTTTGAACAACTTAAATCACTTTTTCAAGTAGATTTTACTGAGTCAAGATTTCCTCATCGCTAATATACATAAATAAAAATCGGTTTCCACCTGGTGCTTCCCTCAGAGTACCGTTGTTCTCTTCCTCTGCTTCCATAGCCGGACTCCGATTAGCAAACTTTTTTGGCCGGAGAAACATATTTCATTCACAGAACATGGCCCAGCCAGCGTAGCCGCTATGTCTTCATTCGCTGGACTATGTTGGTATCTAGATAAAGCTCGTGTAACTCATTATAAGGTTTTATTCGGTAGTCGCGGCAGCTGACGCATAGTGGCCCATAAATCTTTCGAAGATTTTTTCTCTCGAACACTTCCAGCGCCGCCTCATCTCATTATAATTGAATACCGATGTGGTAATGTGCATGCAAGAAAGCATTTAATTTCAAGGGGAAGCGTTGAGAAATAAAAAAAACCACTGTTCTGCTTACTTGATGCTTGAATTGTTTAAAATGTATCTTCTCTCCTCACCCCGAATACACCCTAGAACGCACTTGATCTGATTGCTTTCTTCTGGGTTCTTTAAATAATTTATTCCTCGAATTCGACAATCTTGTTTTGGTCTATACAATTCTATAAAAACATATATCACATAACAACAACTAATAATTTACTGAAACCACAAAATTTTAATAAACTTTCCCACTCAACGCAACACCACACGCCTATCAGCGGCTCACACACACCATAGAACCGATATTTCGTATACAAAATACATATGCAACATGAAAGTATCACACAAACATTTCGAAACTATTGTCAATTTTTGATTGGCAAGCGCGGCTGTATGATTGCAACAATCTGGCTCTACATTACATTGCGCACATTAAAGTTGCCAATAAAATGAATTTTTTTATACCTTTCATGAACATGAAATGGTATATTAACTTTGGTCCATTGTTTGTAACGTTGAGAAATATAGAAGATAGACTCACGATTAAGTATACCTTGATCAGGTCGACGAACTGACTTGATATAGCCATCTTCGTCTGTCCGTCCGTCCGTCTGTCTGTTTGAACGCATTTGTATTATATTAGACATTTGTCGGATCCGGTAGGATGCGACCACTATAACATATATCTCCCATACAACCGATCGTTCAGATAAGACGATTTTGGTCATTACTGCCGTAATTTAGAAAGTACAAACGTGAAACTCGGTGATATATATTCTAACATATCATAGAAGATATCCTGAAAAAATCACTTTGATCGGAGCTATATGTAGTTATATCCCATACAACCGATCGTTCAGATAGAACTATTTTTGGCCATTTCTTCCTTAATTTAGAAAGTATAAACGTGAAACTCGGTGATATATATTTTAATATATCACAGAAGATTTTCTGAAAAAATCACTTTGATCGGAGCTATATATAGTATATATCCCATGCAACCGATCGTTCAGATAAGACGATTTTGGTCATTACTGCCGTAATTTAGAAAGTATAAACGTGAAACTCGGTGATATATATTCTAATATATCATAGAAGATATCCTGAAACAATCACTTTGATCGGAGCTATATAGTTATATCCCATACAACCGATCGTTCAGATAGAACTATTTTTGGCCATTTCTCCCTTAATTTAGAAAGTATAAACGTGAAACTCGGTGATATATATTTTAGTATATCATAGAATATTTTCTGAAAAAAAAAAAAATCACTTTTTTATTATTGTTCAGCCCCATTCATGAAAGGTATGAAGTCTTCGGCACAGCCGAGGACAGTCCCGTACTTACTTGTTTTTATTTTTTTTTATTTTCCCGCACTATCAATTTTGTATACAAAGTGTAGACACAGTTAATTTTTAATTTATACTAAAATTGTTCAATCCTTTAGTTGGGGAAGCAGCATCATTCATGTACTTACATATGTATGAGTGTGTATGTATGTTGCCCTACACAATATTTTAGTAGGCTAACATTAGTTATAGACTACAACTTGTAGTGCGTTTGGGTGGCTAAGTTATTTCGTCTGCCGCGTTTTGTCTTTTTTTAGCTCTTTGTTCTTTTGTTTTTGTCTGTTTTTGAACTTTTAGTATTTGCTTTGTAATTTTTGCTTCCAAATTGCTTTTTGTTTTTCTTTTCTTACTTAGAATTTTAATTTCGTAAATTTTATTATGCATCGCATTGCATTTATCATTGGCAATTTATTGGCCCAGACAGTAGTGTTGTTGTTTTAAGTGAGGCTGGTGTTTGTTAGTGATTTTACGTGTACTGTGCTCTACTGCTGCATACTCCTTTTCCCACTCTTGCTCTGTCTTAAAAGATTGTAAATTTCACACTAGTCGCACACTAAAACAACAGCAATTTTGCGTTTTTGTATTTAGCCACACTTCAGCTGCTGCAATATGCATCGCCCGAACAATAACAAAAAATGTGTAATTTGATTCATACTTTTTTTGTTTTTGGACTCTTTTGTTCCTCTGCTACTGATCAGTCTTTTTTACTCTTGAATGTAAGTGCTCTTGGTACAGCGATGCACTCGTGAGCTTCGGAAAACTATTCTTCGTTTACCTACATATCGTGTGAGCGCAGCGACAGAGTTTCAGTAAAGCAAGCAGTCAATCAGTTCAAGCTTATCTGGAAAATTTTTTTATAAATGTGAATTGAATCATTGCTTAAAGCCAAAGGCAGTCATTTCATTGGCTGGGCACTGAACTTTGTTCGACCTTCGCACAGTTGCCTAAAGTGTATTTATATATCACGAACCTCTTCAACCACCAAAGACAAGTTCGTTAGTCATTTATTAAACAGACCAGAACATCTATATAATATCGAGATCGTTCCCCTCTTTAATGAGAAACATTTGACTGGCCGAATAAACTGCCTAAGTTTTGAGCAACGTGAATAAAGGAGGTGATCAATCTCTGATATCTCTAAACCTAAGATTTTGGCAGCAGGTCTTATTAGATTGATATCATTTTTATACTTAACTGAGGAGAGCTAACAGAGTATATTAATTTTGTTGGCATAACGGTACCCCGTAACGGCATAAACTAATCGCGATAGATATAGACTTCTATATATCAAAATGATCTGGGCGAAAAAAGAAATTCTTTTAGCCATGTACGTCCGTCCGTCTGTCCGTAAACACGATAACTTGAGTAAATTTTGAGGTATCTTAATGGTATGTAAGTTCCTGAGCACTCATCTCAGATCCGTATTTAAAATGAACGAAATCGGACTATAACCACTCCCACTTTTTCGATATCGAAAATTTCGAAAAACCGAAAAAGTGCGATAATTCATTACAAAAGATGCATAAAGCCTTATGACGCAGAATAGAAAATTAGTAAAATTTTTGACAATGAGCGTGGCACCGCCCACTTTTAAAATAAGATAATTTAAAAGTTTTGCAAGCTGTAATTTGGCGGCTGAGTATAAGCCCGAAGGTAAAGAAAACCCAGCTTTCAAGTATGCTTCGATAACCTTCCCATTTGGAACCGTCGCGCACCACGCAACCGTTTCGCATAACTTCAGGTTGGCGTTTCTCGTTTTTTAAGCTCCTCTTTGTTGCTGCTACGTCCAGGTCCTGCTTTTTTGCTGAATTTGGATAGAAACACATTAATAATACTTATATTGAGCCTGGCCTAGCGAACAAATTTTTCAAGAATCAAACTTCTTATTGCTTCCAAAAGTACTTCAAAGTGCCTCAACGAATCAAACCAGCACACTACATTTTAAACAAGCAGCCCAGTAGTCAATAATTATAATATGAATTAAATTAGAAACAGCGGCCCTTATTCGCGTAAATTAGCACGCCTTGAATACGAATGGCACCCTCATGCTGACTAATTGCAACTTTAGTATAGCCGACTTTGCGTGCCTCATGCGTAATGCTCCATATAACATGCATATCTACATAATGTAACATATTTAATTTTGCTTGTAAATCGCTCCAACAATTTTTGTTGTTTATTGTACAGTTTGTCTGCAACTACTAAAAATAGGCAAATAATTATTTAAGAATTTCTTGATTAATTGGCAGAATTCGTAGCATTATACGCTGCCAAATCTTTAACAGCGCACATAATATAGCGTCAACTCTTCGCGTCGCAAGTATCCCCCCAAAATACTTTTGCTTTAGTATGCTCGTCGTGTTGATTTTTAGTCTATGCAATAAAAAACTTTCTAAATCTTTGATTTCACGCTCCTGCTGCTTTGTACTAATTTCAGTTATATACTTAGGTTTTGATATTTCCTCTCTTCATATGCAGTTTTTATTATCTCATAATTGCCGCGCTTGTCACATGTTGTAGTTGTTCTGTCAACGTTGATTGCGTTTCAATTGTTTTTCGTTGCGCTTTTCTTACTTTGGCATCAATGATTGTTTTTATATTTCTTTTTTTTCTATTTTTAATTTTCGATTTTTACTTATCTTTTATTTGCTGCGTTTATAGTTATTGGAGTTTTTCTTTATTTGCTTATATATTTTGTACAATTTTTTACCCAATGCAGGTTTGTATTTTAATTGGCACACAAATTATATGAATTGTTCCTAAATGTGATAAAAATATATTTTGCAATAAATTTTTAATTGCTCGCATATTTTTGTCATTGTTGCATATTTTTGCAAATTTCAATCATTAATTTTTTTTATAGTTTTTATAAAATTGCGTGAAATTTCTGTGTTTATGTATTATGTTCGCTAAGTATTTCAATAGCAAACTAGTTATAAGTGCGCTGATCAACTAGGTTCGATGAATTTTTCGTGTAAAATTCTTTTAATAGCGCAGGTTTTCTTTTTGATTAAGTGAACTCAAATCGCTAGTGCAATTTATAGTTGAGTTGGCGTGAGTTTCGTGCGTATGTTCTATTGTTATGCTACTCAGAATTGCTTGAGTTCTGAGCCAGTACACTATATCGTTCTTATCATCACCGTTTATGAGCTTTGTCAAATTTCAAATAATAGGGGGACTCATGATAGCATATAAACTTATAAGGTGTAAAATTATATCCATTTACACACGCTGTTATATGAACGCACCTAGTAATACTCTTGATAAACTTGATTGTTTATCAGCTGTATTATTACAACATTTTTTGATTGTTACACAAATTAAAAAATGCCAAGACTAAGTGAAAAATCAAAACTAAAACGCCTTTACTTGCTGATGTTGGAGATTTTTGATGAAAATGCCGTCTGTAAAGTCTGCAAGGTTGCATTCCTTTGAGTTTACCGCGTTTACACAATGAAATGTGCACGTAAATTTATACAAATTGTGTAAAAGATTTTTCATACAAAATTTGACAGCTCGTGCGTAAACTAGATACATTTATACGTTTACACACTTTATAAGGCATTTATACGGTTACATGAGTCCCCCTAATATGTTTTTTTACCTCATAAGCAGTAGAAGAGTTGGACAATATCAAGTGTACTAGTTTTCTTTGTATAGATGATTATTTCATGAAATGTACTTGGAGTTCCCGAACATTTTTAAAGAGCATCGTTTTTTTTTTTAAGACTACCAAAAAATGCACCAACACAGCCGTATGAAGCTAAAAACCACAAGCAGTCCTCAATGAAATCCACGAACAGGCGTCCGACCTCTAGCCGGGAATTGCCCAGTGATTTCTGTACTCAAAGAATAATACCCAAAACTAGCAGAGGAGGAACGCACTCTCCCTAGGCAAACGGACGTCACTCTAGCTCAACTTCGATTTGGGTATTGAGCAGGTCGAACTCTTACTTATCCAGAACAACCCCGATATACAAAATGTATGTCCTGCTTGCAATATGCCTCCAAACACCAACCATCCCTTTAACTGTATTGCGGAACCAACGCCTCTAACACCCCTCTCATTATGGTCAACCCCTGTTGAAACAGTAAGTTTCCTTGGACTCCCGTTATAGGACATTGATGAAAGTTTGTGATTGGTCCCACCTATTGGATGGATTGAAGCACTGCTACAACAACAACAACAATAACTACCAAAAATTTTGTTTCTAAAAAACTTTTTTTCTGGCTCAGCGTATACCAAAAATGTACAGCCTGCTAAAAATCCAGGCACTTATTAACACGATATTGATCTCTCAGATCTCGCAATATGAAATTTTGATGAAATTTATATGTATAAAAATTAGAATCATTCAGCTTCTCAGAGAAGACAACAGGCTACAATTTAGGTTTTAGTATAGAGCTGGGGAACAAGATTAAGTGGGATACTTCCAAACTAGAAGCGCTCGACCGCAAACATATGCTCATTTGGCACTCCGACGGCTCAAAGGCACCAGAGAGCATCGAAGGGTACCCGCGATCCCGGCCCAGAACTAATATAAAACTGCAAAGGGGCTACACGAATGAGAGTATCGTTATACAGTCATGTCGCGCTCAATGCAATATCGTAAGCTGAGATTATATTATCAACAGTACTTGAGTGCGTAGAGAGCTTAAATCGTTTAAGAGCTAACAAAATCTTTAGACCAGCTTTGGTACCGGGCCAATCACAGAGAGGTCGAAGGAAACAAGAAAGCGGACGGGCTGGTCAGGAGAGTAGCGTTCGAAAGACATCAAGGGCCTGAGCCCATCATCGCGATAGGGACTCACATAATAAGGAAAAATGTTGAGGCAGAAGGAGGCACGTCTCAGAGAACGACACTGGCGTGTAATACCGGGACTCCAGTAGTCATGTGCACTGGTAGGAGGATATAATACAAAGCGATATAAAACGGTGATTAAACTCGCTAAAAGCTGCCATAGCATTCCGTTACCACGCGTACTCACAGATCATTGCAGACCAAATAACCACAAATGCATAAACTAGCCATATGGTCTAATAAGCTCTGTCGATTTTGCAACAGCGACGATGAGACTGCAGAACAGATCTTTCTCGTATGCGCTGCCGACGCGAGAAGAAGACTAAACATCACTCAAATGCAAATTTGATTTAGCAAATCACATCACTGAAGACTTTAAATTGGTAAAATTAATTCACTTTGAACTCTATCTTTTCCCTTTATTAATTCAACCACTCGCTAGTCGTCACCTGCAGACTTCAAGATATCTCATCTATTGTTGTTCCCAACTGAAAATGCTTAAAAGTAGCGTAATTTATTACTCCAAATCACACCTGCACGCATTCAAATTGTTACAAGTTTTAAATCAGTCAAATTCATTTATGGTCTTCTCCCAGTCCCTCAAATTAATTTATTGTCTTCATCTTATAACTCTTCTACTCTGCTCAGTTTTCATTTCAAATTTCCTTTGCTTTA
The DNA here is from genome assembly GCF_040869045.1 of Eurosta solidaginis. Lineage (NCBI taxonomy): Eukaryota > Metazoa > Arthropoda > Insecta > Diptera > Tephritidae > Eurosta > Eurosta solidaginis. The sequence goes on along the minus strand of NW_027136883.1, from coordinate 688,878 downwards.
ACTACTTTCTTGCGATTCCAATTCCATCATGAATTCAACAAGCGCATGACATACCTTATAAAAATTCCAAATCTAATCAAAAAATAGCGCCAAGGCCGTTTTGCTTACTAGCAGCTCTGGAAAAACACAAGAAATTTTTCAGCCCATCCCTTAATTCAAATATAAACCATAAACGGTAATCAAAATCGGCATGCCTCAAATCTCAAACAAACATTTACAGTTAACCTGCGCGTGTATTAGTAAACTCTAGCACGTAACTTAGTGCGGTATATAAGCGTAAAACGTTTATGCGCCTAAAAGTATACATACATAAATGAATAGTGTGTTTGTTATTTTTTACGGTTCGCTCACCGCACACTATCATTCAAGATAGTGAGTGTTCGAAGGGAATTAGAATGTTTCAGTATATGTATGTACATATATTCAACCTTGAAAGGCAAAACGTAAAACATTTCGTGCGTTAAAACCGAAATGAATTAATTTAATTAATTACAATCATGTCTTATTAGATTGAAAGATGTCGTCTTCGATTTGTTGCGTTGGCGTTTGAAGTATGTGTGCATTGTTGTATATATATGATTTGTAACAACTTTCCAAAACCCAAGCTGCCAACAAAAATTACTTACGTAACACGTTAAAGAGTTATTGAACGTACGACTTTTCCATCAATTTTACTTAAGTAGCAAGCATATATTTTGTTTGTGTGTGTGTGTGTTCAAATGTTATGCGCACATCATTTATAAATGCCTGATTTGTTATTAACAAAACGTTGCGACAAAATTCCTGTCAAACTTGCAAACCTTCACCGCTTCTTACAGCCGATACATACCTTAACTTCATACACACTCAACCGTCCTGCCTGATAATACTCATTAGCTAAGAGTTTGAGTTGATGCCAGCAAATGTTCCTTAAGGATAATTTGATTGTAAAGCAACACATTTCCAATTTCGTAGCTAGAAACTCTAAAATACTCACGTGTGTGCGTTTGTATGTCTGAATGTTCAATGCTTTTGTGTGCGATTGGGAGGCAAACTCATTTTATACTCATAACAAGTGACAAATGACATTTGCTATCAGCCTTTTCTCTACGCTCCGCTCATGCCTATAATATTGATTGGGGGTGGTTGACATTTTCGATTTGGCGTTTATGTGTTTGTGGTATGAAAATCGAAATGTAAAAGATTGTCACATCAATTTGCTATGTCAAATGAATGACAAATTAAAAGGGTAGTATTGGCTATTTGGAGCATGAAATAGATGCTAAATGGGTGCATAACAGCAAAAAACAATACAATGAGAGGGCGCTGGTGCGAAATAAAGCAATTCTTTAAAATTGTAATTGATGGAAAAGCAGAATTTTTGTCTAAAATAACTAGAGAATATGCTTTTAATGTGTGGTTGACTCCAGATGTAAAATTTAGAAAATATGTTCAACCAACGCATTGAAAGTGCTAGCAAAATGGAACTAGGTAATTCAGTTAAAGGTGCAAAAATTTGTTTGTTAACGAAAGGTATTTAACGAAAGAGTCATCGACGTAGTATCACTGGAACCTAACAAGAGTGAACCTTAAAAATAATTGTTAAATGAACACATATTTTAAAAATCATGAAAGCAGAAGAAAAGATTTTGCGCTTAAGCTTCTAAGTTAGGTAAACGTACCATAAAGATATGAAAATTTTCAATACTAGAATATGTGTGCAAAATATAAGAGCTTTTGAAATCTTCTCCCAGAGAAGCCAAAATGTATTGCACAGGCCGACGAACTTTAGACACAGAAATGATGATATTGTTCTGGCTTTTTGAGCTATCTATATTTGAAAGTACTAGAAACGCATTTCTCGGCTAGATTACTACTTCTTTTCGTTACGAAAACTTCGTTTCATTAGGATACCATATATGTTATTTGAAAGTCTCTTTCCTTTCAGAATATTGCTTGAGTATTTTACAGACGCCTTTGAAACTTTAAACAGACTGTTGATTGTAATATCAACCTATCTGAGCTGCCTTTTCGAGGGCCTCAGAATAGTTTTGAATAGAAATTGTTTTGAAAATGCTCTATCTCAGAATTTGTTTCAAAAACGCCTTTTCTGAGATTAAATTCAATATAGTTTGACGTTAGTGGCTAGTTTATGAAAAAATTCTGACGTTCTTTAACCGAATTCTAAACTAGGGCGATTTCGAAACAAATTACCTGAGATAGGTTGTTTTTGAAAAATATTCTCAAATAGAGCCATAAGGGTGCTGTTTTACTCAGTCGTCGATATACTGGCTTTTAGAGTGTATTAGCCTTGCAAGAATTTGTCCATACAAAATTTGTTTGCAAACTTAAATCTATTTTTTATGTTTTAGTAGGGATGCTGCATATAAAATGCAGCCGAATAGCTCCTTTTTCGTATCTTTATGTAAGAATATTTCGGAAATCACAACCAATCGATATTCAGATTTAGAAAGCCAAAGATCTTAATATAAGTATTGTGATAACTGGGTCTGGAATTCAGCGTCTGTAGTTTCGTTTAAATGAATGTAAAAAAATTGTTTCTGCTAGTTTGTAATTAACACTTTGATTTGATTTTAGAATAAGCTTCACTTCTTGCTAAAATTTTTGTCGAAACGTGTCGTTTGTCGAAACTACCCTCAACTGCTTTCAGATAACTTACTTTGTTGTTCAAATCGAGAACCTTAACACAGTTTCCGCAAGTTTGTAATCGGCAATTTCAGTTCCATTAAGAATATGCTTCTTTTCTTGTATAAATTTTTGTCAAACTTTAAAATTATTGAGATTACCCCCATTTACTCTCACGGAACTATCTTTGCTGTCGGGCACTAGATGCGAAACACAGTGCATCACTTTCTAATATTTCTTTGTTTAGTTTAAGAGTCGCTTTCTTTTAAAAAAAAGGTTTATAAAATATTGTGTTGACTTATAAGCAAACAGTTTCAGTATCTAGTATTCCAGCAACCATTTACTTCGTTGATACTAATTTTATTTCTGCTTTCCAAACAGCAATAGTTCTTGCACTGTGCATTAGCTTGAAGAAATAAGCTTGTTTTGCGTATGTAGCGAATCCATTAAACTATGAAGTTTTGACAATATCATATAATTTATAATATATAATATTTAAGCTGAAACTCATTTGAAGTCAATGGACGTTTTTGGATTTCTTATCTTAATTAATGACGCAAGCGGTTTTAAGCAGCCCCCATAATACATATATTTATATAATATTATACACACATTTTTTTCCACCTAATTGCAAGATTTAACCACATAGACATTTGTAAAAGGCTTATACAGATCAACTTGTACTTATAAAAAAAAATAACGCTTAATAATTTGATATGTTACTCATACGCCGTGTTAACCCAGTTCTCATACCAATAAACGCGAAAAGTGACCAATTTACCCAAATCATTGGCATAGTTATAAGTATTTCAATTATATTTCAAAAAAACTCATATGACTTCTCCTACCCACGCATTATTCTATCTTTCTCTTTACGCATAATACGAATGAGTAGCAGTAATCATTTATTCCATTTTTGTTTCCCTTTATCAACATGATATACATTTTAATGTTCTTTTCCTGTTTTTTTTGTATTCTATACATTTGAAATATTCTAATAAAAGCTATACGCATAACAAAAATTTTAAAATGTAAATATGTACTGTGAACTGTCCAAAAAATATTTGTTAAACATTTTTGCTTGACCATATATTCATAAAAGCTTATCATCATGTGTACATATGTGTGAGTGTAGGAGTGCATATGTGGTGGGGCTGTGTGCTGAGTAGATGAGTTCTAATTCACCCCTTCTGCTAAGGACCTTTTATTGCCTTTCAAATAAATGAAAAAAGGTGCACATGTGTGCACGCGTTAATTTTTGATGTATTCCCAGGCAACAACAACATTAAACATCAAATGACTTTTGCTTTTCTAAAATAACATTTAAAAATTTTTGCAAGTGTAGAGTGAAGGAGAGGGCTTAGAAAAGAAATGGTCGAAATATAACGTTTCATGTTTTTGAAATTTTAAAATGGTCAAGAATTATATACATATGCACTTATGTATATATACTTACACATGTACATATGTATAACATTCAGGATAAGCCGAAAAATTACTATAACAATTTTCAGCATGTTGTTGATACAAATATATGAAAAGTAAATATGAAAATCTAAAATAAGTGTTGTGTGAGGAGGTGCATACATTTGTCTAGAAGTTGGGGTTATCTCGGTTATGCTTAAGCATAAGAAGGGACGTGTTACCCTTTCTCATAGTGATTTTTTCATATATTTTTTTTGGAAGAGGTATAGTCAAAAATATCAGCTAATAAACGAAAATGAAGCCTTTGTTTTGAGACAACAAAGCGTCGCAGAGATACACGTGAATATGGTTGGTTGATAAAAAGAAGAGGAATATTAAAAGTAGCGGTAGAGAGAATAGAGTGGAAAAATTGATGTATCATACTTTCTAAAAGCATTATAAAAAACTAAAATCATTTTTATTGCCTAATATTAGACGTAAAAAACAACTAGGCGCAGATGAGCTTTCGCAAGCTTAGTTATGGTAAACAAAACAAAGTGAAAAGGTAGAGGTATTAATGCTAAGCTAAAACTATTTAATAAATTTAATAGAAATACAAAATAAAAGCAACCTTTTATAGCAATGAAAAGTAGAAGGTATAATGTGCAAGGTACTTAAAACCACACATGCGACAAAAAGAGGAAAAGGAACAGCAACTCATGAGATGACAAGCTTTCCAGAAGCGTTCAATCACAGCAATGATAATATTTAAAGTCATTGCCTACTTTTAGGTTTTATTTTAAAAGCTTATATGAGCTTTTACTTTCATCAGGAAACGAAGCTTACAAAAAAAAAGTAATGAAAAACTGATAGGTACTGTAAATCATGGAAAAGGCAGCTTTGAGAAAAAAACAGGCATGCGTTTCAAAAGCTTGAAGACGCTTATTTTTAGGCGAAATGGGAGATTGTTCCCACAAGTGCTTTAAAATACTTAGCTGTGCTTACAAAACATGCGAAATAGTAAATAGAAAAAGAAAATATATGCATATTTATCCAGTTTAACGAGGAAAAATTTAGTGTTTTAAAAGCAATCGAGGGATTCAAGGGGCTGGTAAGCGCAATTCAAAGCTTTATAGGTTTACAGCTTCCACTATCCAAACGTCAACCTCACCTACGCGTAGAAAAATGAATGTATCATACAAATATTTAGCAGGCGATGCTCTGGCGATCCCGAGCTCGTCCTGGAAATAAAGGCTGTGGGATGTCATGGCCAATAAGATCCAATGTAGTCATACTAAATCGTTCCCGAAATGATTGGGCTTATATTTAATGGTGCTTGTTACTGAAATGTACCAGATCTATATCGGCAAAGGAAACATCGATAGCACTCCCCAAAACTTTCGGGTAGTGTGTTTAACGCTACAACAAAAAAAAAAAAAAACAACAAAGAAATTTCGAACACAAGCGTACTGCTTTCGGTCAGGCTTTTCGAACAGTAAATTAGTCGCAGAGAGAGAGCTTTTAAAAGCTTTGCCTCCAATTAAATGTGGGAATGTGCCAAACTCTCGGCGCCCTTTGCAGCTGTTCATAGCGGAATGCATACACTAATTTTTACGACGATGAACGATAATTTCGGTTTTGAAACACAAACTTAAGGTATTGTTTTCCATATTCTGTCATAAAGAGGCGCTAGAAAGCGCCAAAAAAGTATTACATGCTCGACACAGCTTTTCGGAACCCACTTTTCATAAATATTTTCTAAAAGCAATTGAATTCAGGTTCAACCTCTTCTAGTTAAGCTTTCAGAAATCAATTTCGGTTTTGATGAAATACGGGTTAAGCTTTCAAAAAAATACCCTTAAAAGCTCTGAAATTTTAGCTTTCGTAGCTAACTTTGGCCTATTGTCTGCTAAAAACCCATCTACGTTGCATAATTATGGGCGCAGCGCATACGAGTCATTAAATTTAATGCAGAGCTAACAAAAGCATACAATATATCTCTAAACTAATTTCTTCTGATTTCATCGCAATCTCATCCCAGTGCTCCCCATCTCACACCATTACCTATCAACAAATCTATCGCTCTACTGCCATTATTATCACAACTAATACCATGGTTAGCTGTTGTACCTTTACCACTTATGGTTTGAGGTCATCTCTTTGTAGTATCATAGCAAAATCTTCCTTTACCTTTATTCATCATTTTCCTCATAGAAGCATAGTAACGTTATCTTCTTATATGTGTGTTTAGTACCAAACAATACACAGACATTTTGTATTTGTATTTGGTCGAGTTTTAGCCTTAAGGTTAATTAGTACTAATTAAATATGCATTATTATTAGCATGTGAATATGGGATTGCAAGAATTTTCGCATGAAATGCGTATTTCCGCTCGAAAATAGGTAAAAACAAATAGGAATATGTGGGGAGTCCTAATGGCAGTTTTTATTAAGTGTACCCTTTTCACAGATTTATGTGGGTTCTATAACTTTTTCTAAAAATGGAACTTAATAATGAAAAATATTTTGTTTCCAGGAGTAACAGGAAGTGAGACAGTTCTTAGTAAGAACGCGTTAATTAAAATTAATTTATAAGCTCTAAAAAATAATTGAAAGCTTTTTACAATGAATTTGCACTAGATTAAAAATTAAATTCGTGTGGTGTTTATTTTTCTCTTCTCAAGAATAAAATTGGTTTATTAAATAAATAAGTTTTATTAAATAAACAATTTGGATCTACATCTTACTAAAGTTTAGACCCAGATCCTTTCATATATCGTAGATATTGTATTGGGTCCAGAATACTGTTGCGCAGTTGAAGCGAAATCTTTATTACTGCCTCGCAGTAATCTTATCGCTTATTCGGAAGAAGTTACTATCTGCAGAAAGAACCCGAACTATTTAATGGAATCGAGACTGTGATTTGTTCCTGGAGCACTTTCGTTCAGGTTTTTCAAACTTCTCAGACTTTTTTGAGATAATGAGTAAAAGGAGCAATTGCCTTACTTAAACCTTAAGTCAAAATTTTCCTCTGCTGAAAATAGTAACTTAAAAAATTAATGCAAATGTATTTATCATGTACTTAAATAAATTTTCTTAACGACGCATGGTCGATTGTATTATCTATCAGTTTATATCATGGGATTTTGCGCTTTTTTAATAATAATCTTAGAGCACTATTTACGGCAATCTGCAAGAAGTCTCTTTGTGTACAAATTTGCACTTCAACGTTTTTTTTTTCGATAACAAAATATTTCTTATTTAGGAAGCACCGTTGCTTCTTTCAATCAAACATTAGAACATATCTCGCTGAACTCAAAAAGTCGAATGCTTTAAGATCTTTAAACAAGCTTTCCATAAAATCTTCAGTTTTACAGTTCCTAAAAGGAACTCTCAAGAAATAATCGACGATTTAATTTGTAGTTAATGCTGCAGTAAAATGGTTGCCCCTTTCCTTCCGAAAATATTAGTACAAAAATTTCCCAAGTCTTTATTTTTTTCGTTGATTTTCTCTATTCTAGTTTAACCAGGATATTAAATTTTTTTTCTCTTAATAATATAGACTTTGAACACCCAAAATTTAACAAATGGCCCCCCTACGCAAGTAACGGTACAACTAATATCAAAACACTAGAGAGAAATTTTCTAAAACAAGTTCGTCTGTCGGCAGTATTTTAGCAAGCCCTTAGAATGTTTTATGCCATTAAAAATTTCTTAGCAAATTTTTCTACCTAAGAACATATCTTCGAGTCTGAAATAAATCAGGAAAGCATGTCATTTTAAGTAGAAAAAAACTAAAAAGCTGCACACCAAAAATTGTAAGAGAACCTCTGCCTAAATCTCATCGAAGATACATCGCGCCCAGTAGTTCTTATTGCAATCATTATATTTTTTTTTTCGGTTTTGTTAGTGGAAGGTGTGCCGTGTGCCTCGGCGCTGCACGCTGTAGCAGCGAGCCTCTCCGAGTGTAGTGCTTCCTTCTTCTCTTGATGAGCCGCCCACTAAATTATAACCTCTCACGTTATTGGGCTAAGAAACTATCTTCCTGTTTCGCTCAGAGAATATTCCTCACGTATCCACTGACCATATACCATCTATCACTTCCGTAGGTCATCTTGTGGATGAGACTGCCTGGGGATAGATCGAATTGTGTTACTTCCACAAATTGCCATTGCTGTGCGAAGTGATCGCATTCGAAGAAGGTGGGGCTTGCGTGGTGTATGAGCCCGCAATGTAGGCAGCTCGGTTTTCAACCGTGTCCGTTCTGTGGAGATATTCCCCAAAGTAGCCGTGACCAATTAAAAATTTTGTCAGAGAGAAGTCGACCTACTCATGTGGCCGCTACAACCATGGCTTCAGGTCGGGAATCAGTTCCCTGGTCCACTTGCCTGCAGCACTGCACTCATATCTGCTTACTCTTTTCCCGAAGGTAATGAATTAATTTCCTCTCCGCAGCAAGAATGTGTATCGGTATTGTTCATGGCAAGCGCTACATCTGCGGAAATCTTGTGGTAAGCTTAATATATACGTAGTGCCTCTCTGCATTGGACCGGGTAATAGCTACTCGGTACATCCGGAATTCCATTGCTTCCGCCCGAATTTCTGCACCGAACCTATAGTTATTGTTTTTTTATTTAAAAGCATTTTGGAAATTGGCGGCTGATTCTATAGAGGTTTCAATATTTTTATATTGATTTTATTTAAATTTCTAATTATAATTTACACAACACCTTAGTTCTGTTACTTGAAAACGCTTCATTGGAACGCGAAACTAAGAAGGATTTATTTTTTCTCTTAACGTAGATTTCTAAAAATTTCAGAATTGTTTTGCTTTCGAAAAAAATGTTCGAGAAAACATTGACGAATAAACTTAAACAAAGAATAAGGGATACTCAAAACGATGTGTAAAGTCTTAACAAATATTTTTTAAGAGCTTTTCACATAACTTTTTAAGCGTTTTTTAACTTTAGAACGCCACGTCATAATGCAAAACAACGAAGGCGATCTTGCTAAAAGCAGATTTCCAAAAATTTAAAAATGTTTTTTCTCCTAAATGGAGTTTTCGAGAAACCATCGACGAAGTAACTTAAACAAGGAATAAGGGACACTCAAAACCGAACGAACTCAACAAATTTTTTCCCGAAAAAAGTTTTTCAATTGTAAGCAACCCAAAGATACATATTTTACGCTTTCTTGTGAAATTTTCTAAATGTTCTTTCATCTCTTTCTAACTTACAACAATTCGAGTTGCAACACATTATTCTCATCCACTTACACCTTTTTCGATTTTAGCTCGAAATGTCGGTATAATTCTTATAAGTGCTTCCCGTCTCTCCTACACATTTGATGTATGTAGGTAGATTTGAACACATTCGTACAAATATTCGAACCATTTATATCTATACAAAGTTTTTTTAATTCGTCCTTTTTATAACATTTTGAATTTCAAACATTATTAACATTTCTTTGCATAAACACATTGGGCAAATATTTCTATTATAGAAAAAAGTACTTAATATGTGCACGCATATGTGCCACAGTCAGTCAGTCGTATAAGTGCAGACGTATCCTTTCAAATCGGTTATTGGGTTGGTGTGTACCGTGGTGGAGGTTGTAAGCTTAAGACTCAAACGAACGGGCAAGTTATCGAAGTGAAAAAAATATGCATTTTTCTTTACTTATACTCATTACATCCTTTTTTGTTGTACTAATTATTTATTTAGATAGTAAACAAAATGCTTTTGAAAAACGTAATGATTGGAATGAATGAAGAATGAAAAAAAGGATACAGATTTGTAAGTCTGCACATATATGCGCTTGACTGTGTATGTGTGCGTGTTTGCATTATGCTCAAGGATACCCTTACAAATATATAAGTTGGCTTAAAAGAAATTCGGTTTGATGATTTGAGATAAAAGTAACGCACCGCTTTTGTGCTATATGTGTACTTACATTTTTTTGAACAAAAAAATATGAGGTATGTAGTTATGCTGCCTACCTTTGGGCTTATATATATATTATAAATTATAAATTTACATTTCGTTTTAACGCGACACATATATGCACCTTTGCGGGCAGTTCCAGAGTTTTAACAGTTTGAAGGTTTTTGTAAATATTGATGTATTCAGTGCTGATAAATACATAACTTAAAGCCACATATAAGCGCTCAAAAATATGCAAATATTTGTAGGCAAGTTTTTGAGTTTATGATTTCTAACAAAAACAAGCATGTAAACAGAAATATTAAACATGCATATATTTGCAGTAAGAGTGAATACCTTTGCATATAGCAATAGCACAAGTCAAGGCGCCTAAATGTATGCTACAACTAAATTAGCTTTTGTCTGTTTTTTAAAGGTGAATGCATGCTGAGCGGGCAGAAGTGGCAAGCAACTGAGAAATGGAGTGAAAATAAATTAAAGCAGCATAGTAAAGTGTGTAAGGGACAACTTCCACATAACCTTTACGAATGCTACTGCCTGTACACTTTTTTTGTGTATGTGTGCGCTTGATATCTCTGATTGTTTAGTTATGCAAAAAATATATAAATATGTACATTCATAGCTAGCAGTATAAACAGCAGTATTTTTAATTCGTATGCCTACGCTTTTCGTGTCCAACTGTACTTTTTATTTATATGCCTATATACAAATAAAAGTATTCGATTTTAAAAAGGCTTGAGCGACAGCAAAGCAGCGCAGAAAGCCAGCTACTTTTCTCACACCCAAATTTTACTAAAGTGCTGCTGTGTTTCCGTTAAATCCCCTTTTCCTCCCTTCCATTAGCCTTTACTATAACAGCTGTGTTCCTCTTTTGCTTGCAATCGCAGCAAATATAAAATAAGACAATTTCTTCTAATTGCCATATGAAGAAAATTGCGTTTAATGATGAGTAAACACACACACACATATACATGCACTCATACAATAAAAACTCAGCTAACAAAGCGTTTTACTTCATCTTACAAGCAAGTGTGTCTTAGCATTATTTGTTTGCTTCTTCTTCTTCTTCTTTACATTTGATCGTTTGATTACTTAGCTTCACTCCTTCGATGAGCAGATAAGCGTAGTGGGTGGAGTGCCTACAAAATCAACACAAAAAAAAAAAAACGTGTCATACAAAAATGTATATAAAATTTAAAACAACATCAATATGAAAGGGTTGCTATGTCTGCTACCAATCAGCCATCAGAACTCAGTTGCCATATAACAGATATGAATAGGAGGCTGCCGTTTAACTGCTGCACGCTGATGAGCTATTTGCCAAGTGAAGCAAGAGCGAAAAAAGTATGAATAAAAAGTCAAAAACAATGCTGCCAAGATTGTGTGATATATATATGTGTCCATACATACACACACATATAGTATTTTATAAATAAGCTTAAGCGGCTGTCTTCTCACACCATTTTCCGATTCCATTCCTTTTTTGTGAGCTTTGAAAATTCCAAAAAGCAGCGCTCCTGCTATATTACTTTTATTTTTTGTTTGTGAATAGCTCACATAGTAACTTACACTAACTTCTACAAACACGCGCACGTACATCTATATTATAAAAATTAGATATATACCTCTGCCTCTGTTCGTCTTCTTTGAGAATCTGTCGCTTTCGCATTCAAGCTAAAACTTTTTATTCCTTCAATTGACAGCCGGCGCTTCTTTCTTTGACTGTCTTCAGTTGCTGCTTTTTCAAAGCTTCAAATGCCCCATACGTTATCCCCAGTTCTATCATACCCCCTTCTACTTAAACTCCCTTACACCCGTTTTCTCACATTTCTATGCCCGCTATTTTCACACACGCCGCTTGCTCCCACACTCTTTCATATCATTCATTTGTCTTTCAAGAAACTTTTAATCGCTTCGAGTTATTGGTAGGAGAAATTTAAATTCCTACTTTGTTGATATGTTTTTGTTAAATGTTTGTATAATTGGTAAATATGTATTAAATATGTGCTGCTTGCAAAACAAACTTCACCATGCTTTATAATAAGCCACTTACTGGTTTCGATTTCGTTGGCGACTGGAGTAAAGGCTGCTTTCTAAGCCGCTTGTGAAAGAAACTCAATTTGTGAAAGTCAAAAAAATCGTTGTTCTGATTCTTATTTACAAAAATATATTTGAAAATTAAACTTACGAAAGACAATGATCTAATGTTATATTAAGTATAAACCAAAATTTGCACATTTAAGCTGAATATTTTCTCACAAAGACTCAGCACCGACATCAGTCCATTTTATCCAGAATTTATAGCCTACCTCACAACTACCCTCAACAAAACATATAAAGCAAATATTAATATACATAATCCAAAAATGTCTCTATTCCCTAGTGCTTCTATATTTCTTTGAAATATATAAAGCTGTTTCAAATCAACTCAAGCTATGAGCAGCGAAGTTGATATTGTTTTAGTTCAAGAGTTTCAGTTCATATGTATGCACCAAAATTTCATAATTCAAAAATTAGAACTATCCTGAAAAAGTATGGAGCAATACAGCTTTCAGATCTAGATGCAGCAACTGGCATAGGTCCCAGAAAGTTTCTTGTATTTGCAAAGACGGTCGATTACTTTATAACATTGGCTCTAGTTTATGATAGGGGTTTTCAGTTTGGTCGTTTAACAAACTTCAGGTGACACTATGTACTCATTCAGTCTATGTGGGGTACTCGCGTATAGACCAGACCAGATCAACCAAATCTAATGTAATGTGGACTCTAAGTTTAATAATATAATAATATAAGTATTTAAGGTCCCAAACAGCACGCAACAGCTTCTATTCTTACAAGATTATATATGCACTAAATCCTATTAGATCCCCTCCGCGAAATACATAAAATATTTTTATATACCATTACCCCATCACGGCTATCAGTTAAAAAATACCATATGTCAGGATATTTTTCAAAACCGCGCTATTAGCTAATTATGCTTAATAATGCCGCATTTCAGAACTTGTATCGAAAACGTCCTATCTAACATCAAAAATACATATATTGAATTCATGCTCAGAAAGCACCTTTTTTAAAAAGATAGAGCGTTCAGAGTTAAGGTGTTTTTGAAAGGTTGGTTGTTCTAAAAACAATTTTTGAAATAGAGCGTTTCTTAATAGTTTTGTGAGATATAGAATTTTCGTGCCAGCAGCCGAGATAGAGATTTATTTCCTACAGCAATCCAAATTTTTTAAAGAAGGATTTATAAAAAATTATCGAACAAATTCACTTATATATAGCGCAATTTGCTGCAAAACGTTTTTTAGTCTTAAATTGTACCAAGAAATGACATGAGATTAAGATCACTAAGATCTGCAATCTCCATAGCTCCAAATACCTTTAGTCAAAAAGTCGTACCATTAAACCGAATGAAGTTAAATTCCTCGACGTCAGCGAATATTTGGAAGGTATATATATATAAAAAAACACAAAGTACCTAACTCAACAACTCTAAACCGAATGTTTAGTGGACTGTTCGATATCTTGTTTTAATGTGCCCAGAAAAACCAATGAATTGACAAGAAAACTCGAAGAGCAAGTATCTAGTTGGCACAGATTTTAATGCTAGATACACATGGAAAAGAGCGGCAGTTCTGGTCCTGGTTCTTGAAACTCCTTAACTCAAATAGAAATGTCAGAAGTATGCATTTGTGATACAACCTTTTTTTAATTTACCACAACATGCTTGTAATCATTTAATTTTAGTTTCAGTTAATTTTCCTCATATGCAAAATATTTGCCAAATATTAAGCGTGCCAAAAAATTCAAAAGCTCTGCGCGCACAAAATTTCGATATACATAACCATAGTGACAGCTTGCCATATTGCTTCCAGTCTCGTGCCAGCCACATATAACGAATAAACAATACTTTGAAGGGCCCTTATTTTGATATTTTGATTACAACAATAGCAAAAAAGGCACAAAAAAAGCGGCAACATAACGAATGCAAACAACTGAAGCGGTTTTGAGAGCAGCATGTAGCGTCTAAAAACAATGGAAAAGGTATTTTTGCCACAAGCACGCATATACAAAGCGCAAACAGACGTACAAGGAATACATTCGCCTCACACCCTAATGTTACTGCAATTTTCTTTGGGTGTTTATTGTTGCTGCATTGTTTCCAATTGTTTATGCTTTTCAATACACAATCGACTTGGTTTTTCCTTTTATATTTTTGTGCAAAAATTTTTGCAAGATTTTGTGTGAGACTGTATATGTGTGTGTGTTTGTAGCACATATGAAGTGTGTGTTGTATGTACTTCAGAGTGTAAGGCGATTGTTGTTGCCTTAGCCTGTGGCATGCAGCGAACGCGCGCTTCACACACTCGCAAAAACCACAGTCGGCTGCAGTATTTTGTATTACATCATGCAACATGCTGTTAGGCATGGAAATATATGTTGCACAAGGGTATAGGCAGAGTAGTTGTAAAGGGATTGCTGTAACTCTGTTCAGAGTGAATGGACGAAGTTGAAGTCAGCGGCGAAATAACAAGCGCGCCCTATTTCGAGGGTTCAGCGCAATGAAAGCGATCTGTTACTATTCAGTGTGTTCCAAAGAAGTAAGTAGCTGACAGATTTTGCTCCAAACCTCTGAAACGGTAAAAGCTTTTGAAATTCGAGTCAGAGAACACTTGCACTAAGTTTATTTTAAAAAGAAGAAGCAAGTTCTTTATCAAGAAATGCTGCGCTAATACGTCATCTTGACAAAGTTCTGTCATCAGCACCCGTATAGCTCTCAAAACACAATTCGCTTATGAAACAGTACCTTTATAAGACTACACCCCTGCTCATCCATGTACGTGCAGCTATATTGGTATGACACTTTCGAGTTCATTGTGCGCTTTTTATCCATTGTAATGAGTATGGAAATTATTATTTCGATTGTGGCTGGACTTGAAGGCTAAAACAAAATTTATATATGGATAGAGCGACAATAATAATTACACAAATACATGGAAAATCCCCTGGAAGTGTTATGTGTATGTGTAGGCGTATAATATATTTGCATTTCCTTTACATTTTTCGGGAAAGTTTGAGCATTGCATAGGGGCGTTTTTAAGCACACAATAAATCAAAGCGAATCAATATGATGAAGTGTGCGCTTGCTAGCGATTTTATTTTGTTCTTATTATAAATTTTATATTTTTTGAGATATTTTTTCTATTTTGTCAACTCTTGAGTTCGTTTTAATTTTACTTCACGTTCCTTGCTTTTGTTTTGCATTTGTCAAATATACCTTTAAGTGACAGTTGTGACAGTTTGGCCGTTTTCATTGAAATTGCTTTGTTTTATATGAGTCGTCTTTTATTTTTTCCCTCAAACTACAATGTAAAGTGTTTCTCATTGATTTCTCATTTCCGCTAAATCAGCATAGTTATGTTTGTGGTTTTTAATTGAAAATGCGTAGAAAAAAAAAACATTGATGTGTATGCTTTTCAAGTATTTGAAGTACTTTGTCACAAGTAGCTTGTAAAAGAAGCGTGCAGCACTGATGAAGTGTACTTTGTGAGATTTTTTGTTTCTTGCGTGTAGAATTTCTTCGTTACTCCTTTTTGTATTAAAATTTAATTTTGGTTGCAGAATGCGACAATATTCACTTATTTTTTACCAGAGCTTTCAAACTTTTTTTCAGATATGTTTTGTTAAAAAGTGCTTTATTGCAGACTATGTCTATAAAATTACTACCTTTGAAATCGTATGTTCCAACAATATTAAAGTTTTGTAAAACATGCAAATGCAGGTAAATTTATCTAGCTGAACCACGAATATGAAAGGATACTTCGTAAGGCTTAGATCCTCTTTGAACGAACCGAGTTTTTGGTATAATTTTTGCCTTCAACAAGATGTTCCGGGCATATATTGAACCAACACTGGTGCAGGAACATATACCTACACGATTCAACTAACAGGCAGCTTGTTACTGCTGTGAGGCTTAGCCGAACTCTACATCGCCTTACAATGTAGCGGAGCGGTCTGAGACGTGAATTGCACTGTATTTGAACAGAGCCTTCTCCTCACTGCGCCATCATTCGAAGTAATCTTAGCACAGCAAGGGGAGCTGCTGCCACAAAAAGATTGAGAAATTAAAGGGAGCTAACAAAGAGGCTCTGGCATACTCATACATTCTAAAGGAGCACACGCTGCGACTCTGTTATCACTTAAAAGTTGAAAGAAATAGGAAAGTAGCTAATCAGTTCCTGAATGCAGCAATAATAGATCACAGGTATTCCTAAGGGCAGATAGCTTTAGAAACTTGGGGCTATGAAAAAAATGGAGAAAGTTGGGCGACAAACCAAATAAACCGTGGTAGCGATACAGTAGGTATAATAATAAGTTAATAAAGCTGAACAATATTAATACCACAAGGATTTTTTTTTTCAATTTTCCAATGGCAAGAGCTGAATCTCATGTGTTGTGAAGTCGGAGGACGCGCTTAACTAACCTAATGCAGCATCAGCAGCGTAATATATCGATATTGGATTGGAAGAGGCTTTGCATGTACTCGTTTTCCAAATAAAAAATGAGGCGGAGTATATGTTGTACCCTTAGCAAAAAGAAGACTTAGTCGCAATGCACGAAATGTTGTAAGGGGGCTAAAAAATCAATGTTGCCAAAAGTTTTAAAGATCAGCCTATTCGCGTCGATTTAACTCCTCTTAACTACTGAAGGAGTTCTGATTTGAAGGGAAGGTTTTTGAAATTTTTCTTAATGTATTCGTTTGGTGTTCAAACAATGACTTTTGATCCTAGCGGTACCTTTGGATGAAATTTTTAGTAGAGGTTTGCAGGGTCATTGCCTGATAATTTCCAGAAAGTCTTATACACACCAGAAAAAATCTTTCAAGCGTGCTTTCAACTTTTTTTTACGCGCGTTTCCCTTACTTCTCCAAAGCTTTTACAAGGACAACAACCAACACTATTCCTTCAAATAACCGAATATGCCTTCAAACAAAAAAGTTTTATAAATAGCGGATGTGTGAGTATGTATGCCGAAGTATGAATACTTCCGTGCATATGCACTTAACTTTTGACTTTTACACAAGCAACAAAATAAATACACATATACTTTGTTTGTGTTTTACGTATATTTTATGCAAATAAATCACATTAAAAAGTGTAGGGAGCATTAATGAGTCTTATTTGAAGCAAAAAATAAACAAGTAAGGACGGGACTGTCTTCGGCTGTGCCGAAGACTTCATACCTTTCATGAATGGGGCTGAACAATAAGCTTATCCCATTCGTAATCTCCGAATAATCGGATGTATAGGATAAGAAATATATAGTGAACAGATATACATACCTAAACGATTTTTAAGATATATATAAAATAAAAAATAGGTAGGTACTTTGTGTGAGGATGCAAAGTTTCAGGTTTTTTGTGGTATGCGTGTAAAAACTATGCTACGAATCAGGTATTTCAACAATATATGACGTAAACGTAACTATTTGATGAAATTTTATGAATTTTGAAGCTTCTAGCCGTAAAAAATGGGCAAAAAAATACAGTTTATATGGGGTATATATATACAACAATATATGCTATATACGTAAGCATTTGGTTGAAGCTTCCAGCTGTTGAAATGGGGAAGAAATTGCGCAAAGTTTCTTATCTGAACAATCGGTTGTATGAGATTATATATACCACCGGTCTCTCTGATTTTTTCAGACAACAATATATGCTATGCACGTAAACATTTGGTGAAATTTGAACATATCTAAACTATTTTTAAGATAAATATAAAATAAAAAATAGGTAGGTACTTTGTGTGAGGATGCAAAGCTTCACGTTTTTTGTGGTCTGAATGTAAAAACTATGACTACGAATCACGTATTTCAAAAATATATGCTTAAACGTAACTATTTGATTAAACTTGATGAATTTTGAAGCTTATATCCGTAAAAAAGGGGCAAAAATGACAGTTTATATGAAGTATATAATATATATACCACCGATCTCTATGATTTTTTCAGACAAAAATATGTGCTATATTCGTAAGCATTTGGTGAAATTTGAAGCATCTAGCTGTTAAAACGGGGCAGAAATTTCGCAAAGTTTCTTATCTGAACAATCGGTTTGTATGAGATTATATATACCACCGGTCTCTCTGATTTTTTCAGACAACAATATATGCTATATACGTAAGTATTCGTTGAAATTTGAAGCCTCTAGCTCTTAAAATAGGGCAACAATTACGAAAAGTTTCTTATCTGAACAATCGGCTGTGGGGGATATATACTATATATACGACCGATCTCATTAATTTTTTCAGGCAACAATATGTGCAATATACGAAATTATATGGTGAAGTTTGAAGCTTCAATCTGTTAAATTGAGTAAGATATTATAAAAATCCTCTTTTTCTGAAAAATCGGTTGTATAAAGGATATATGCTATAGTGGTCCGATCCGGCCGGTTCCTACAAATGTCTAATCGGACACCCAAGTACACCCGCTCACCAAATTTTATCAAGATATCTCAAAAATTGAGGGACTAGTTTGCATACAAACAGACAGACGGACAGACGGACATGGCTAAATCAACTCAGCTCTTCAACCTGATTATTTCGGTGTACTTAATGGTGGGTCTATCTATTTTCCTTTAAGGACTTACAATTTTGGGTTTCGTGACGAACTTAATATACCATTTCATTTTCATGAAAGGTATGAAAATAAAAATTAAAAATATGAAAGCTGAAAAAAACGTTCAAAAATTACCAATATCGCATTGAAAAAAGGTAAAATTCAAGTATACGAAAAAAAGTAACAAAACACATTGCAAAAAAGCACACCAAGCACTTACTTTGTGTGTGCTTATTTACATACAAATTTACGATTCAATAGCGCAAAATATTAATGCTGAAGTATCTAATAAAAGCCAACTAAGAACATATGTAGCAGTAAGAAACATACGTAAACAGGGTGCTTTGTATAGTTATTTATTTATATTTTTCTAATTTTGGACCAACTGAATGATTTCGACCAACAAGCTTCTGAGTAAAACTCGCTGTGACGTTGCATATTCAATAACTCATATAATATCGTAACGAATTTAGAGAAATTCCGCTTATTTTCAACCTTCTACTAAAATTCGATCCGCTAAACTGTTGAATAAATAACTCCAATATTCAATAATGCAAAATGGTCTTTATTAGACTACATTGAAAATATTTCACAATAACACTTATACTTCGCAACTGATAGCGTGTTTAAATCAAACTGAATGCTGCTTACTCAGCTTTCGCTCCCTTTATACTCTCTGTTGTCTCGTTCGCATACTTCTAAGCGTTTCTTCTTCTAGAATTTAATACTTAGTTACCAGATACATATATCCATGTGAATTTGTAGTTTATAGTAGCTCGCATAACCAAATGTGTGTGTATATGTGAGTATTACTCTGCCGATGATTGCATAATTTTGTGAGTATCTCAGATATATGTATGCATGTATTTTTGCGTATCTCTCCGCTGCTTGTACATATGTGTAGACATAATGATTGATTTGTTTATGTAAATATAAATGACTGCTTAGTATCGGCTTAGAGATGATAGTATCGCTTAGTGTTGCTAATATTCGTCACAGTATTGATTAGCCCACGAGGGAGGCCCGCGCCACTCTGGTCCAACTTCGTTATGCATACTGTAACGCGCTAAACTCTTACTTCTTCAGAATCAACTCCGACACTAACCATTTTTTCAATAGTAAGTAGTGTGTAACCTACGCTTCTAACAGCAGCATGCCTATGGTCCAACCCTATTGAAACTGCTAGTTTCCTTAGACTCCCGTTAGTGGACTTTGATGACAATTTGTAAGTGTATGCGTTGAACCAAGTAGGTATAATAGATCTTCACCGCAATTACTGTAACAAAATAATTCCTAAAAGTTCTTGCAACCGCAATCTCAGTCTTCGTATGTTGCAACAAATGGCTGCAGTAGGTTAGAATGTGGTAGAGAACGCTCTTGAGCGTCTAATGCGACATCTAATAAATGGCTTCACTTTTTCTCTTCCAAGATCCAAATTCTGAGTTAAGACCTTAAAGCAACTTCGAAGTTATCGAACAAAAAAAATATATGGCTTTAAAAAGATAGTTCTGTTCCAAAACTACTACCATAAAAACTCTAAAATTGTCGGTCCCAAGAAAGACTGACATGTTTCATTAACAGCGTAGAAAATTAGTACATTTTGTTATATATGCAGAGTAAAATCGGATGCTATATCTATCTTTAAATATGCTTCCAGAAATTCTTTGGTGCTGAGAAGCTTCCTTGTCTCGTGTACAATTCAGGGCCTTAAAACAAAAGGAGGGAACAGCGTATGTTTTGTTAAACACAAATATTAACACAAGCAAACTGTTTCCTTTGCGAGGTTGCTGTGGTTACAAGGCAACCGCGAATTTTAGTGTGTTGCCTTATTAAAAAAAGTAAGGACGGGACTGCCTTCGGCTGTGCCGAAGACTTCATACCTTTCATGAATGGGGTTGAACAATAGTCTTATCCCGTTCGTAATCTCCAAGTAAACGGATGTATAAGATAAGAAACATATAG
Organism: Eurosta solidaginis; assembly: GCF_040869045.1. NCBI lineage: Eukaryota > Metazoa > Arthropoda > Insecta > Diptera > Tephritidae > Eurosta > Eurosta solidaginis. Next base: position 668,323 of record NW_027136883.1, on the reverse strand, counting down.
TGAACAGATATACATACCTAAACGATTTTTAAGATAAATAAAAAAAAAAAAAATAAGTAGGTACTTTGTGTGAGGATGCAAAGTTTCACGATTTTTGTGGTGTGCAAGTAAACACTATGACTATGAATCACGTATCTCAACAATATACGACGTAAACGTAAATTTGATGAAATTTTAAGTTTCTAGCCGTAAAAAAGGGGCAAAACTTACAGTTTATATGGGGTATATAATATATATACCACCGATCTCTATGACATTTTCAGACAACAATATATGATATATACGTAAGCATTTGGTGAAATTTAAAGCTTCTAGCTGTTACGATGGGGCTGAAATTGCGAAAATATATATATATATATGGGGTATTCCATCCCATTTCGACCAATTTTGAGCCCGACCCCTTTAGAATTGGCTGAAAGTTTTTCTTCTTTTTCTTGCTTACGAAAGACGTTTTTCAGAAGTTTTTCAAATTTTTTCATCCAACTCAAAAAGAGTTATGAATTTAAAAAAACACACCGTTTTTGTTTTCAAAATGCTATAACTTTTCAAAAATTGACCGTTTGGGATCTGTTTTTTTTTAATTTGTTTTTAATGTACTTTTCGGAAAATTTCAAAAAAATTTTTAAAGTTTTTTTTTGTAATTTTTCAGTTTTTCGAGATTTTTTGAATTTTGCCCTTTTTTTTCTAATAAAAAACTTCAATCAATTCTGCAATCATCCCCACTAGTCCCGGAGTGGGCCGAAAATTTTTTTTTTTTTTATTTAATTGAAAAAAAAACCTTAACATTTTTTTTGTATTTTTTCCTAAAGGTACATTTAAAAACATATTTAAAAAAAAAAAAATGATCCCACACGGTTAATTTTTGAAAAAGTTATAGCATTTTGAAAAAGGCACCGTTTTCCAACTCAAAATAAGTTGTTGTGTTTCAAAAAAAGTTATGAATTTAAAAAAAAAACACCGTTTTTGTTTTCAAAATGCTAATGCTTTTTCAAAAATTGACAGTTTGGGATCTTTTTTTTTTAAAAAATTTGTTTTTAAATGCACTTTTCGGAAAAAATACAAAAAAAATTTTAAAGTTTTTTTGTTTTTTTTAATTTTACAGTTTTTCGAGATTTTTCGGAATTCGACATTTTTTTTTTCTCATAAAAAACTTCAATCAATTCTGCAATCATCTCCACTAATCCCAGAGTGGGCCGATTTTTTTTATATATTTTTTTATTTAATTGAAAAAAAATTTTCAAAAATAAAATTTTTTTTTATCAATTTAATTTATATAACAACGGTGTTTTTTTAAAAATTCATAACTTTTTTTGAGTTGGATGAAAAAATTTGAAAATATTCTGAAAAACGTCTTTCGTAAGCTAGAAAAAGAAGAAAAACTTTCAATCAATTCTAAAGGGTTCGAGTTCAAAATTGGTCGAAATGGGATGGAATACCCCATATATTGTATATATACTATATATATATATATAGTATATATACCACCGATCTCTATGCCCTCAAAATGGGGCAGTAATTCCTATCTGAACAATCGGTTGTGGGGGATATATACTACTATATATAGATTGATCTCATCCACTTTTTCAGACAACAATATGTGCAATATACGAAAGCATATTGTGATGTTTGAATCTTCAATCTGATATATTGAGGAAGATATGACAAAAATTCTCTTTTTCTGAAAAATCGGTTGAATAGAAGATATATGCTATAGTGGTCCGATCCGGCCGGTTCCAACAAATGTCTAATCGGATACCTAAATACACTCGCTCACCAAATTTTATCAAGATTCCTCAAAAATTGAGGGTCTAGTTTGCATACAAACAGACAGACAGGCAGACAAATATTTGTTGATTCTCGCGGTAAACTTCAAAAAAAAAAAAACTATGAATATACTTTTCTTGAGCACTTGCTGTGAGGCGATTGTTTGTCATAGTAGCAGCGCGCCAGTAAGAGCTTAAATACTGAGACAGATATCAAAACTTTTTTTTACATATATACAAACATACATTAATTCAACAGTTATACAAAATCTTCTTTATAAAGATATACCCGTACATATGTTTACATATATACAAAAAAAGTTTAAAATCCACCCGCATTTTAGTTAATTAACTCATTTGGATTCACTACGCTTTTCAAATGTAACCCGAGCAAAAAAACAAAACAAAAAACCAAAACAAAAATACAAGAAAAACGAAAAGCGTACTGGGCAGAAATAAAATCTCCCAAAAGTTGTTTGTGTGTAAAGAGATAAAAAAACATCTAATGAGCGTGCAAATAGTTTACTGAAACTTTTTTTGCCATCTGAATATTTCTCTATACATTAATTGGTTTGTTGAAAAATGTTTGTTTGTTTGATGAATATTTCGCTTTGGTCATTCCTTTTCGTTTTGTGGTTAGCTCCCTTTGTAGTGGGAGCTTAACTCATCATCAGAGACGGGGCAGCAATGTATCAATGCTGAAATCTTACGTGTTCTAGCTAGTGCCGGGTATCTAAGAAAATATTTAAAATTCTTTTTTGCTGTTACGTACTTTCAACTTCTGCAGTGTTCATTATGCGAAATATCCAACTTTTCCGCATGCATACCTAATGACCGGTGCAGATCGCTATAAGTTTATGGGTGTCAACCTTAGATCTACCCAGTAGACTACTTGTCCTCTTTTCTTTGTAGTCTGGTCATGTTGCTCTTAAAATTTCTAAACTCGTGGTGCTCTTCCGGTTTTGCTGACCTTTGTTCACATAAAAATTCAAAATTTACCCCTTGGCTACCCTCAGGGGTATACCTACTTCCCGCACCTTCTTCCGCTGAGCCCCTACTTGCCAGCTCATCAGAATTATGTAGGATCGTAGCGCTTTCAGTTCCTTGTGATGTTTGTGTTGCTACAAATCTTGCTATTTTTTCATTTTTCAAATTCTTCCAATCAAATCTCTTATAATCTTTTCTTAAATTTTTACTTTGCCTGCTTCTTTGGATATTTTTTCCAGTTTTGCTTTAAAGCGGCTCCACAAATCTATTTGCTTACGTTTGAATAAGATTTAAAATTACTGTGGCTTGGAACTTCAAACAAAGTCTTAATGCTATCGTGAAAAGAAAACCTCAAGATGAAGAACTGCTATTGGCACCATGTTTGCATTAAACTGCTTTTGGAGCGTTTTAGAAACAAATTAAAACATATTTAAGACTTTGTAGACTTAAGTATTTTCTTTCTATACTAAGTCCGCTTGTTTCTCCTGCCTATTTAAACCAAACACATTGACCTAAGTGTCACTTCATGGAATGACACACATTTCTCCATATAATATTCAGTTAAAAACTTATTGGTTGGTTAGTCCGTGTGGTTCTTTTGTGGGTACAAAAAAACATTTAAGATAATCTCGACCTAAATAGCTATCAATGAATTTTGAACATTAAATCAACCTCCACAGATGTGTTACCAGACTCTGTAGGTTTTCTTAACATCTTTGAATCGTCAAACCAAAACGGTTAAAGAACTTTAGAAAACAACACGTATGTAAGTACCCTCTGAGCTACACTAAAGTTCAATGCGCTGTTGAAAATAAATTTTTAGTAATAACCAACGCAGCTACAATAAATGACATAAGCAATATTAATATCAAGGGAGGATTAATCAAACACCTACAATTAATATGTTTTCCACTCAACAAAAATAAGTATTTGCTTGTCCTTAAACCCCAAAAAAGTACATCATTTCGATCAACACATAAAAAGTTATTAAACTTTTTGCCAGACTTTGCTTCGTGCAAAGCTGCTTTAACTGTTTTCTCAATTCTCACCTGCATTATTTCGATTGTTTGGCAATCAAAACTTCCCAAAAAACAGCAACTTCTTTCTTTTGCTTCTAAACAGACACACACACACAAAGCTCTTTGTAAGCACCTTGCATACTCCAACATGATTTTTTTGTTTTTGCTAATGTCGAAGCGCTTTATAAATGCTCCCATCGTGTGACTAACTAAAGCAAACTCTTGTACGGAACAAGTGCCTGCATTCTCACGAGGATTGAATTTCAACAAGTGCTAACCAGGGCTACACACAACAACAAAGCAGCAAAGGTAAATTAAAGCAGACCAAACCAAAGTAAAGTTAAACGAATATCAAAGAAGTGACGAGACGAAAGTAGACGAGACACGCTATGAGCTAACTCAAATCGAGAGATTTAGTGCAAGATAGACAAAAAGCAAGGATGTTGGAAAAATTAAGAAAAACAATATTCGAGAAAAAAGAACAAAAAACAAATTTGCAGGACACTTTTGATTTGTGTCGGATTGAAGTCTTAGATAGTTGGCAGTTGATTATTAAATATTTATTTAATGTGTAGGTGGAGGAGAAGGAGTGAGATATTGCAGGTATGGTTTTTGACCATTTAGTGGGAATTTGAGATAATCTGAAACCCTAAATAGCAGACCAAGTTTTCTCTACTATGTTTTCGTGATGCGGCCATAATGTTTACTAAACTCAGGGCCAAGGAACATAATGCTTGATTTCGTAATTTGCCCATAATCATATCTAAACTCTGGGCCAAGGAACATACATTGCGTTTTCCTTATCTGTCCCTAATTTTATCTAAACTCAGGGCCAAAAACATACAAAGTGTTTTCGTAATCTGTCCGTAGTGTAATCTTATATCAGGGCCAAGCAATATATAATGAGTTTTCGTGTTATGTCCATATTGTTGTCTTAACTCAGGGCCAAGAAACATACAGAGTGTTTTCGTAATCTCTCCGTAATATAATCTTAACTCAGGGCCTAGCAGTATATAATGCGTTTCCTTAATCTGTCCATAATCTAATGCAATCTTAACTCAGCATCAAGGAACATACAGTGTTTTCGTAAGCCGTCCAAAATGTTCTCTAAACTCAGGGCCAAGAAACATACAATATGTTTTCGTAAGCTGGCCGTAATGTTATCGTAACTCAGAGCCAAGGAATATACAATTTGTTTTCGTAAGCTTTTCATGATGTTATTTTAAGTTAGGGCCAAGAAACATACAATTTGTTTTCGTAAGCTGTCTGTAATGTTATCGTAACTCACAGCCCAATTTCTTTTCATAAGCTGGTCATGATGTTATCTAAACTCTGGACCAAGGAACATTGAACTTAAAAAAATAGATTTTGAGATATTTTGGCAAAAATGGCTTTAGACCTTTCCGAATGCGTGGTAAAATGCTTAAATGAGAGGGTAAACAAAACTAATACTTTTGCTCTTGTTTTGCTTAAAAAATGCAGCATTTCTTCAGAGGCTGATGTAAAATTTGTCCATTTTCCATGATACATACGTACGTAATTCCCTTATTATTAAATTTGTTGTAGTAGCTTTCTGAGGAAACTGGACTTAAAATACAAAATATAAACTAAAAAAGATTTTTTTTTATAAAATAACCAACTCCATGAGTCCATTTAATTCACGTCTACCTTTTACTACATTTAACTCTTCATAGCTTTTTTAACTTCAACTTTCCACGCTTTATCATATCTTTTAAAATCTTAAAACCTGCGCCACACCAACAATTGCCATATTACCGCACTCATTAGAACTTACGAATTATTAAATATAATAATAATCGATTTTCAAGTGTTTGTTCAACGCTCCGCTACAGCCCTTCTTTTTGCATGAGAATCAGCTTAGATTTTCAGTTTTTTACTTTTTTAATAATTTGCGCGCTTAAGCCATTAAATATGTAACAACGTTGAGAGTGGTAATAAACTAAAGCGCTGCGAGGCGAAACAAGTCCTGTCTGGTTGTTTACAAATGTACTAAAATTATTACATACAATTTGTTTTTGTAACTGTCTGGCATTTAACTTGTAGCATTTCTAATATGTTTTTGTTTTTATTATTATCTTTTTAGTTGTTGTTGTTTTTGTTATTTTACCATGTTTAATGATTCTACTACACACAAACACCGCATTTCGCGCATTCGTTAGGTATCCTTTAAATATTATAAATAAATGTAAGCCAAAAGTATTTGTGATGACAAATATTGCTAAAGGCTACTCTCGTCGTCTCTGCTACAACTAAACGTCGTATAAACAAAAACAAACGCAAAAACAACAGCCACGCGCCACGCCCTTACTCCTGCATGTCCTGCCACCGCAGCAACATACTAGCAACTTAGAAGCATCAAATCCGTTATTTGTTGACAAAATTCAAGAGGCAGGCAGGGAAATGCAAAGACAAGGCATTATCAAAATGATCAGCAAACAAACGCGCAGAGCGTAGTTAGGTGGCATTATGACCAAACACATAAAATCCTTCCATATCCTGTCTAACTGTCGTACCCATCATCAACGTTTCGTCAGTCATCAACATCAATAGTTGACAGTGACTATATATTGCTGCCACAGCAACTGCAATGCAGCAGCAGCAACATTGGTTTCACAGCCAAATGTCGTTGTTATTTTTGTCTACACACTTTCGTTTGCACAATCTCTTTAGCCGTTAATGGATTCGTTCGTATTGGCTGTGATTGTTGTCATACTTACAAATGGATTTTTAATACCACAGTTCTATAGAACAACAACTGCCCACTATTTGACAATATACCGCAACGTATTTGCGCTTAAGGGTACTCTCAGCCTTAAGCAAGTGCAGGATGCTGATGCACGTACATCTTTTTCGATAGGAAAACATACTGGAAACTTAACATATTTAAATCTTTAGCAATCATGCGAGTTCTCATCTTAGTCTCAGCCTTCACAATATTCTGCTGCTTGTATCCAAACTATTATAATCCTTAGCTTATACAAGTACTCATATTTTTCAGCAATCCCTTCCACCCCTCAAATCTGAACTAGTTTCTCATACGTAGTATGTGGATATATGCAGCACATCTGCTTGCACTACATATTTTCGTTTACTGAAAACTATTCCAGTACTTCATTTCATCATCACTCTCCATAATTTTGCGCATGCCATCTCCGTGATATGCAGCAGTCTATATTCCTTTTAGATCCCTTCAGCTATTTCTTGCATACCCAACTTTACAAATCACCCACAAACCAGACTTTCGTTCCTCATCTCCGTTTTACGTTTTCAAAGACAACGTGGTTTTCTTCTGTTTGTCCATCGCGTTTCTGTGGAAAATAGCCTGCAGGATATTCTCATAGCGATGCTGCGACAGGATAGCAAAGAAATGTGCTATTAAAATCCTTTCCCACACGCTACAACTTGTGCCAACGCTTTGACTTGAGTACTTTGTTGTACACGTCGTTTTTGCTTTTGTTGTTGGCTTTTTTCTGTTTGTCTGTCGCTATTTCTGTCTCGTTGTCATTGCTCAAAGTCGATAATGTTTAATCAGCAGATTACAAATTCGACCACGAAATAAATGATGCGGGTTGCTTCAGTTGGGTTAGTGGGAAAGAATTTTGAAAAAAAAAAAATGAAAATCCATTGAAAAGTATTAAAAAAGAACTCATTGGTTGTAGAAATTTTTAAAATGAAAAGCAGAAGGCGTTTAAAATTAAGTAAGCTTGGAAACTGTGTCACTTGCTTAAATTAAACTAAGGTTAGGTTAGGTTGAATTGGACGGTCAATTAAGACCTCACATAAGCTGAATGCGTCCATAGTATTAGTGGAATTTGCTTGACGATCAAATGGAAAACCCCCAATTAGATACTAGCACGTATGTTATAAAATAACTTCTTCCTCTTGGAAACTACTAGACATTTGTAGGACCTAGCTTAATTGCGGTCTCGATATCTGCCACCTCTAATAGCTGGAGACTTGAATATGCAAAAGCTTTAGCAACCACCGGCCACCGTGGTGTGATGGTAGCGTGCTCCGCCTACCCCACCGAGAATCCTGGGTTCACGCCCCTTGTAAAGCAACATCAAAATTTTAGAAACAAGTTTTTTCAATTAGAAGAAAATTTTTCTAAGCGCGGTCGCCCCTCGGCAGTGTTTGGCAAGCTCTCCGGGTGTATTTCTGCCATGAAAAGCTCTCAGTGAAAACTCATTTGCCTTGCAAATGCCGTTCGGAGTCAGCACAAAACAAGTAGGTCCTGTCCCGCCAATTTGTAGGAAAAATTAAAAAGGAGCACGACGCAAATTAGAAGAGAACCTCGGCCTTAAATATCTTCGGAGGTTATCGCGCTTTACATTTATTGTTTTTTTTAGCAAAACCTTTCCCTTGCAAAAATATTCGCTCTCTTTGCAAAATTATCCTTGTTTCTTCAAGAAAAACTTTATAGCCTGTGTGCCCATCTCCACTAAAACTGTGCCAAATCCCCTCTGTGACCACTGATCAATTCTTTACTTTTTTAGAAGCTTTAAGACTATTTGAACAATGCTGAAAGAGCTTTCGAACTTATTCAAATATTCATCTTCGTCTTCGGGCATGTACAAAAGCTAACGCAAGTGTTGTATCGATGAAAACTATTACTGCTTTCTCGTTTCGTAACAAAAGTATATTAAGCTCAAGCTTGGTTTAACAGTATGGAGGCAGCTGTAGTCTGCACGAGCTTTTTGCTCAATTTTAGAACTAGTTCCTTGTATATACTTTTCTAAAAAAATCGTCTTCCCATTTCAATAAGCTTGTGAAAAACTTTCGCAATAAATGCAAAGCCCTCAATTTTCGTTTTCTCTTCGCTCAAATCATTAAGCTCATTTTTAGACACGCACCACAGCTTTCGCAGAAGTAACATTTTGTTAGCAAATTTCAGCTTTATTCGGAAGAAAAAATATTCATCAATTTTGTTTGATTATTCTACTTTGTTTTTATCTCAAAAAATTGAGGCATATGCAAAATCTATCGAAAGTGTTGCATCGAGATTTTGTAAAGTTCAAGCTTGAATAAACAGTTTGAAGCGGGCTACAGTCAACGTATAGCTTTTTTAGACTCTTATAAGAAAATAATTCAGCTTCTTTCTCAATTATGTAAAAAAAAACCTTTCTGATATTTTCATTTTGCTATAGTTTTCTAAAAAGATCTTGCTCCAATTCCAATAAGTTTGTAAAAAAAAAAACTTTCACAAAAAGTCAAATCTTTCAATTTTCGCTATCTTTTCGGACAAAGCACAAACAACATTGGCCCAATTTAAATAGGCTTATACAAAGCTTTCCCAAAACATTCTAAGCTTTCAATTTCCTCACTCTTTTCACACACAGCTTAAAGCTATTTTTCAAGCATGGACTAAAGCTTTCGCAAAAGTCAGATTGTGTTAGCAAAATTCACCTTTTTTTGGAAGAAAAAAATTTTCTACACTTTCGTTTGCTTATTTATAGCTTTACTTCTTTGTTTTTATCTCTTCAAATTCAGGCATGTATAAAGGTTATCGCAAGTGTTGCATAAATGAAAGCGATTCCTGTTTGTTTTTTACAAAAAGGTGTTAAGCTTAAACTATGTAAACAGATTGAAGCGAGATTTAGTCAGGAAATAGCTTTTTCGACTCTTATAAGCAAATAACGTGTGTTTTTTCTCAATTATTTAAAAAAGCTTTTCTAATAAATGAGTTTTGAAATCAGTTTCTTATTTGTTTCTAAAAAGATATCCTACCCTATTTCCATAAGTTTGTAAAAAGCTTTCACAAAACATTCAAAGTTTTAAATTTTCATTTTGATAAAATTTAGTAGCCTTGAATATTGCAATTAATTAGATTAGTTGAGAATTTCAGCTCAACTAATCTAATTAATTAGTTTTAAATTTTCGCTATTTTTTCGAACAACGCACCACAAAAACCATGGTATTATACTAATAAGCTTATAATCAACTTTCACAAAACATTCAACGCTTTTCAAAGGTTGTTTCTATTTTGATAAGCTTGCAAAAAGCTTTCACAAAGCATTCACGACTTCCAATTTCCGCTGCCTTTTCGCACAAAGCTTTATGCCCTTTTTTGAGCATTCAGTAAAGCTTGCGCAAAAGCCGGATTGTATTAACAAATTTCACCATTCTGTGGAAGAAACAAATTTTCTTCATTTTTATTTATTTTTTTTTAAATTTACTATTTAGTTTTTATATCATCAAATGCCTTTCTTTTTCCTTTCCAAATAAAACTTTGCCTTCAATTATCTCGCAAAACCCAGCACTACAATTAACCCTCATAAAATATTCTATCATTTTGACCGTTTGGGGTCGAAAAAAAATTAAAAAAAAATGTTTCCAAAACTATTTCGACAAATTGCGCCAAAATTACAAATGACTTCGTACAAACAAAAATGTTGCAAAAAAACACCAGTCAGACAGTCTAACACAATAAAAAGGGATAAACAAGAGCTAAATACGCTGCATTGTTGTATCCAATAGTACTATTAGGTAAAAACTACTGATGACCTTTTGCTACCACACTGCTTATATCCACCTACCTCCCCGTCATTACATATTTATTGTGCTAAAAACAAACAATTCGTAATGACTTTTGTTGTTTGCCCACTTCCGTTAGTCACAAAAATAGTGAAACAAAATGCCATTAACAACAACAAAATAGTAGAAATAAAATTTTTTGAATATTGAAAACGACATAAATCTGAGAGAGTTGGGCGATAGGAAACGTAACCGAAATTAGACATATAAATTTCATAGCATATGTGTTGCATAGTTTTAGAATTTGAATTTAGAAAAGTCTTCCCAATCTCTCACCAATTATTTTATTGCTATTTGCGCTCAATTTGCCTAGCCGCAAAACAATACTTTATACTTAAACTGTTAAACGTCTCACCCCTTTGAAGACATACTAAATATTTCTACCAAATAAACTGCTTTTACACAGCATATTTGCCCCTTTAACGTCAATTTATTTCAATACTTTCAAGTTATTACCCCATATAGCGACCAGAACCCTTACACAACTCTACCTCAACAAAATTTTACACCCAACATAGGCGACCCTCATTAATTTTACTTTTAGAGTCATTACGGGCTATATTTGGCCAAATTAATACGTTACAACTTTTGCTTTTGAAAAAAAAAAAGGAAAGCCAGCAGCCAAGAAATGGGGCAGGAGAGCTTACTACCAAACTGTGCTATATCACGCCCGTAAGAAAGCCAGCCCACAAAAATTTCTCCTTCCACACTTTGTGCGACTACAAAAATTTATAGTTTATCGTTTGTATCGATAAGCTTTTAAATATAAAATAGCGTCATACCCATTAATGTGCCTGGTCAAATTGCCGAAAAACCAAAAACTACGGAAAACTATTTGTGCCTCCACTCGCATTGTGGTATGGGCAGCACTGCTGCTGCAACCCTTAAACGCTCTTAACAATGCTGATTAAATGCTTGGCAAATTATCCCAAAAGTTGAGACTTGTCTGTAAAGTGTTGTTATTGGCATACTCATTTGTAAATAAAACTTACTATGAGCTAAGCAAGATTTATTTGCTGTTTTAGTCTTACTACTTTTTTGTATGTTTCTTGTTCTTTTTTTGGGTGTTTTTGTATAACTTTTGGTGTAAGTTAAACTTAGCTGACGTTTGTTTACCGGAAGCAATAAGCTTTCGATTGTATCAGCACCCAAATAAAATGGGTAAATTGCATTGGAAATCAAAAAGTAATAAAAACATTTAGAAAACAAATGCAAAACTAATTGTTGGGGTGAAGATGAGACGCTGTTGGCAGTATTTACTGCCAATTTTGTAGCAAAAATCAATAAGTTTGTTGGCTTTTTCTCTGTTGTTTCTAATGGAAATTTTATATTTTTGGCAAACATTAGTAAGCGCAAATAGTGCAGAAAATTTCAGTGCATTTGTGGTTTTGTTTAAAGAATATGTTTTGAAGATATTCAATGGTTCTTCAAAATAGTTTTAACCAAAAATGTAGTTCGGATGGTGCAAGGAATTTTGTAAAACAGTTTTAACCAAGAATGATATTCTGATAGGAAAAAATTTAAAAATGAAAGTAAACTCCCAAAAATTACAACAGCGAAGTTGTGAACCCGATTTCTGCGAAAGATTTAGGACATCCTACTGCAATGCGAACGGATAGGTCCAGACAAACGCGTCATTTCCTAGCGATTTCTTCAAGCAATATTTATCTTCTACCAAATTCCTTCGGCCTTTAAGTTCCTCATGTGATGCCTACCAAGAAGGGGAAAGCAATTATCAAATAATATGCTGTCATAGTTTAACATAATGCAAATATACGAATGATTTGTTCGTAAGGCGACACGAACGTTCGTTTCGTTATAGAGAACGAGGCTGTTAGTTAGTTTTCAAACGCTGCTGACCTTTGCCACCCAATACTGTAAACAGAAAATTTATTCCTACGTCGATATTTTCTCTTTCACTTCTAATCTAACTTCATTATTGCATTATCCATTACAAAGAGCAAGCAACTTGGATATTTTTGTAGTATTTTTTACATCTATTTTTGATTTCTGTTCCCTGTCTCGAGCTGAGTGACATTGCTGGACCACTAAAAAATTATGTCTAGAGTTTGTTATAAGATCTTCGCCTCAAAGCAGTTTCAAACAATAGTGAAATTGAGAGAAACACTCCAAACTATTACTGCGAAGATGTAGAACTGTTTGGTGGAAATATTTTGACGAAGTGAATGCTGGTGACGTTGTTTTTCAACGCTGTTGACCTCTGCTACCAGGTATTTAAATCATAAAACTTGTTTCTTTGTCGACCTTTTCTCTGTAACCTCTAATCTAACTTTGTCACAGCAATATTCGATATAGAGAGCAAGAAATGGAGCCTTTTTTTAGTATTTTAAAAAACATATTTTCAAAGACCTTTTCACCTAAAAACATGTTTCCTTTTCTTAATTTTATTTGCAGCGCGCTAATTTGGATGATAAAGACGAGAATCCTCTAAAGGTTCAATTAACCAGCAAAACCGACGACCAGCAACACCGACACTCTGTCAACGGTTGCATTAATCCAAAGCTCTTCTTCAATCACGCACAACAAATGATGATGGAAGCTAAGGCTGCTGCCGCCGCTGCTGCAGCAGCAGCTGCAGTACAACAGCAACAATCGCCATTAAATTCGCCACTGCATGCCACACTACAGCACACAGCGGATGATGTTGAAATGGATGAATAGGGAGGTGGTGCGACAACTGTAGATGCTAGCAAATTGATAACCAGCCTGACAGCCGAATCGAAGTTGGGCAAGCGTAATGCTGAAGGACAGTAGGAGGAGGAGGAGGAGGAAGAGGAGGACGATGGCGACGACGTAGCTGCTGATGAAAATGCAAATGCGCGCAAACGCAGCACGAATGAGGCAAATCAGGAAGACTCGCATGAGCAGCGTGTACATGCTCAGGACAATGCAAATGGATGCGAATGTGTGTGTGGTCAAAGAACTGATAATGATGATGACGATGATAATACTAGCTTAAATATTAGCAGTAGCGATAGCAATAAAAAATAAAACTAGTTGTAATATAAACAAAAGTAATTGTGCAAGAAAATCAAACAGAGCAACAAACGCCAAAACAGAAGGCAATGTTGAGAGTGTAACCAAAATTGCTGATGATTGCATTGATAATTATGATGAAGTTGATAATGATGATGACACCAATGGAAATGCGATGTCAGTGAAGGCAACGGAAGTCAAGCACATGGAAATTGATGGCGGTGAAAGTGGTGAGAGTGGCAAAATCAATGCAACAATTGGTAATTTAGTGCAAGTGCAATAATAAAACAAAATGCGGTAGGAAACAATCATGCTGAACTATTAGCTGCCAAAGATAAAGAGGTAAGTGAACTTGTTGAAATAAAAAAAACATATTTATGTGTGCAACCAAATGGTGTACTTTCTTATATTATGTAATTTAATTTGATGTAATTTGCGAACAGTTTGTCGTACTAGTAACTGCTTGGGTTTTAAAAATACTGCAAATAAGCAGTTTTACAGCGGTATATCACTCACCAATGTTACTTAAAAGATTATCTAGAAATCGTTAACGAAATATTGATATGTGTGCAAAAAGTATGCTCTGAAGTTTGTGAAGCAAATTGAACAGAAGTTACTAGGAGAGAAAAAAATATCTTGCGCTTTCTTCTGGGACATTTTCAACATTCAACACCAAATCTTGCTTAGACAGTCTGTAATCTGAATACGGAAAATTATCTTATCAAGATTTATGTATATATGTGACCTGGGATCATCAAACGACCCTATTGTGCGAAAACAAGTTTCGAGAAAAACGCATTTTAAGATTTTCACTTGTACTTAACTTAAATTTTCACTTGTACTTTAAATGCAATTTGTTCCATTTGGAAAGAGCGTTAAATTTCCTATAAGAATCACTCACACAAAGAAAAACGGTATTTTCGCACAATAGGGTCGTTTGATGATTCCAGGTCACATATACAACACGGATAACATAGACAAAGGGTAACTCTAGCTACCAAAATCTTTGACCTAATGTTTAGGAAGTTCCGTAAATAGTATTTTCTACTTGGGTCAGTCAGTATCTATCTAGAGTTCTCAACATGAATATAATTCTAGATCTTATCCTCAAATCGAAGCCCGTAACAGAAAGCTAATTGTAAATATTACAGCTGGGCAGCTCACTTTTTTTGCTTAGAAAGAAATCCTATGCTACTTGGAAATATTCCATACGCAGTCAAAAAGCTTAAAGATATCTCAGTACATGTAATCTTTTGTAGTTTTTTTACAACTAACACCTTTAAAAAGAGCAGAGTATTATTTGACGGCTGTATGAAATCAGTATATTACTGGATACTGAAAATGATTAGAGCAAAGAAGTCAACAAGTGATACATATTTCAAAAACGTATGTATTACTGAACTCATTATAGGTTAGGTTAAGAGGGCGTGTGTGGGACCTCCAGAGGGTTAGGGGGCCTAGAATATACCCGCGGTAGGTATGCCTGCCGTAAGAGGCGACTAAAATACCAAATTAATTCAAGGGGTTGTGTAGCGCAACTCTCAAGGAGTTTCCAGCGCAATATATAGCTTCTCCAACCCAATTGTCAACCTCACCTACCCACGGCGAATCATCTTTCATTAACAGCCGAGGCTCTGGCGCCCCGAACTCGTAATGGATCTAGGAGGTGGGAGGGCGGGAAGGCCTAGAAGGTTTCATGTGGTCATACCAAATCGTTCCCAAGATGGCCGGGCTGGTACCTTTATGGTGCTTGTTACCGGAACGTACCCGATGCATCCGGAAAAGGACCATAAACATCGATAACACTCCCCAAGAACTTCGAGGAGTGTCCTTATCGCTACAACAACAACAACAACAGGGCATGTGTGGGACTTTTCCACACTTCTACTCGGACAAATTTTTGTCTATTGCGAGAGCCCTTAGTGAATTCCCCTATGGTATTGACCTCTAAAGCGTAGCCACTGCATAAATCAAGGAGTGAGTACAATTGATTTACCAGCAGATGCTTTGAGTATATTCCAGCTCCAGTTTCCTTTTCCATTTTACAGCTGCTTATGTAGATTGTAATGCCCCTACCACTGTCTAGGCTCCCCCCCCCCCATTCCTCCCTTGATGTATATCTTAAGTTTGGGATCGCCCAACTAGCTTGAGAGTTGCAAAATTAACGACGCTCTTAGCGAACGTGAAAATGTACGACCTCAATTTTCTTCGTTTAAATTTAACCCACAACATTTTGACATTGCTAAATCAATTGACATTAAATAGCCTTTTCGAAAACCTTAAATTTTTTTTACATTCTAAATATCTCATAAAATCTCTAATTCAATCAAAGTTAAACAATTTACAAGGTATTATACAGTCATCTAAACCCTTTGAGCCCGCGGTTGAAATGCCATATTTCAACGAAAACAAGTCAAATAAAAAATACTGCACAAAAACAAGTGAAGAAACCCTTGACCTCTTACACCGTCCTAAAGGCATTGACAAGCAAACAAATAATAAACCAAATTGCCAAATTTTTAAACAATTGAAGGCGTAAAAATTGTCTTGTCAATATCATAAAGATATGACCTTTTTGAAAACGTGCCTAGCTACTTTTTCCTATGTTACCGCTTTTTTCTTCTTCTTCAAAGCTACCCCAACTATAACAGTAAACACTTTTCATTTGGTAAACAAGCAGCAATAATAGCGGAATGTTGTAGCAAGAAAACGGTGCGGACAAAGATGAAAGCGCTCGGGTACAAGAAAACCCAGAAGGCATGGCTACTATTTCCTTGTGAGAAAACCACGCAAGTAAATCCCTTTTGACTTTTTTCTGCATTTTTTTTTGTTTTGTTGTGCGGAAAAATTAAGCGCTTGTACAAGTCAAAAGTAAACAAAAATAAAATGAAAAACCAAATAGCGCAACACAAAATTAGGAAAACACCAAAAAGGTCGTGCGCGCACAAACAAACCACCATTTTTTTTTTCAAACAGACACTTTCAATATACGCTTGTACATAGCAGCTCAATAAAAGTTGCGGCTCAACATTTCACTATGCAAAAAAATCGTTTTCCAATTGTGCGTAACAGTTTGTTCATATTTGTCCCTCACACTTTGCAGCAGCGCTTCTTGAGCTATGCGGTTTTACTTAACGCTTAACATTTCAATGAACGTCAAAAGGCAGGCGTTCCCAAGACGTGCGTCTTTATATGTGGGTGTTTGTGTGTGTGTGTATGCACATAATGCGCTGAAAGATGTTTTCATTTGCACAGTTTTTCCCATTTTTTGTATTTTTTTTGTTTTTCCTTGTTTTCAGTTGACTTTCCTTTACGCGCGTACAGCTGGCAGCTGGGGGGTTAAGTGCACTTTTAAGGTGTGACTAAAGGACTTCACAGTTTTTTTTGTGCTCCAGTGTTTGCATTGATAGCATATCAATTACAGTTTGTTTGCATAAGTCAAGATTATTTTACATAATATTATTGCCTCTCACTTCGGTTGTGCAGGCAAATTGACTAAGGGCAAGTGTTTATTGTTTTTAACGCTTTATGCAACTTTTGTGGGTATTGTTTGATTTAAGAGGCTTACGAAAATGTTTCTAGCTCAATTGAAATTAGTGGCATGACATTGAAGAGAGCATGCCGTCCCGTCAATTTTAGTATTTTACACTTTTGATTTGAAGCACCAGTTTTGTCAGATATCAATGTGATCCTATCAATACTGAAGAGAGTAACTTCGTAAATTTAACTTTAAAAATGCTGATGACGGTGGTTCTACTGAGCACACTTTTGGTGGTTAAAGCAGTAGATATCCTACTGCAACTCATTTTTGTTCAGAAAATCTGCATTTCAACTCTGCGTAGAGTTGGCATAATTTGAATTGTCCGACATCTAACTTTGAAGATTACAAAGTGAATCTTTCTTATGGTTCTTGGGACATTCTATAACAGCGACCTTAAGAAACACTAGATTATACATAATTAATTAGGAACCAAAAGCCCCTTATAGAGACCTAAGACTTTTTATGAGTTTAAATGAAAGCCAAAAATATTACTGGTCACAAGCCGACTATCTGTGTATGGCAAGCTGAAACGTTCCTGGGAACGCAGAAAAATATGAGTTAACAATCATTGTAACTGTGATATCATAGTTCAACTTTATTATAGACCACGGTATGATGGAAGCCTCGAATGTGGGGATAGACTACGACTTTCTGGAAATTGTTTCTTTATGAGCAATATATCTTCGGCTGAGCAGTAGATCGCCTTTTGTTGGCAAATCTATATGTTTTGTTTTCGCGAAAACATCTCACCTCAGCATAGGTTTACAAGTAATCTGTGTATAAATGCCAAAAAGAACTAAATTTATGTTGAGAAAGAGCGTCTTCAGAACGGTAGACAAAAGCGAGAGATTTTCCACTAAGCCGACGATGTGCTTTAGGTGTTTCGTATGTACCATTGTTAAAAATGGGGTTACCAACCAAGATATTAGTTAATGGATTCTACGATATACAGTTTGTTTCACCGCTCTGCATATGTACCATTGTTCATCGTAAGTCCTCGATTCTCCACTCTTTCCAAAACTCCAACACCGATATTCATAAATTCAATTTAATACTATCAAGTTTATAATACAACCAGCTCGTTTCCCACCAATTTTGAGCCTACCTTTGACATTTCATATATATATAGATGTATGCATACATATATTCCCTAACCCACATGATCCACACATCAGCGCCGTCGTACCATTGTTGGCATTTGTAACCTTCTGATTTGTTTGAAATGTTAAGTATGTCAGTGATCTTGAGAGAGTACTAAAGAGGCAGACCAAGCCACAGAATGTGAGTGAAGGAAGAGCTACCCTGCAAAAAATAGTGCGACTAATCCCTAAAGGCAGCGGTCTCCGATTGTTCTCTTTTGTCTACATTTTGGCATAATTGATCACCTCTAGGCGCTTTTTGATACAGCTGGGATTAGTCAGGTTGAAATCTATGTAGCCCATTTTTAGAAACATAAAAAAGTAACGAAATGAGTTCAATAAAAAAAATTATAGGTGATTGATTCGAATTATTTAAGAAAAATGCGGAGCCCTATACCGAACCTAAATCACTTGTACCATATCTCTTGAAATGTTGAACGTTTTAATATTGCGCTTAAAATGTACATAACCTCGTACTATACCAAAACTAATACTTTTTGTTGAGAAAAGAGATTAGTCTTCATTCGTTCCCATATGGATACAAAGGGGATTGGTCGTATCGTATCGTTCAGGTATAAATGTGTACAATTAGTCTCTACATAGAACATACTCAAACAAAAGGGAACATTTCAACTCATACAAAAAGATCAAAGCTGGTATTGGACGCATACTGCTTTGCGACTCATGCCGGATTCATCCTAGACTAATGGCATTTTTTACAGGGTACATATACATGAAATACTGTGTATGTGTGTGTATAAGCTGGGGAAAAATGCAGTTTTTCAGTATCCATATGGAAAGTGTACGGGGTTGGGTGTTGATGTTATATACAGCTGGGGTTAAAGTATTTTTGTGCTGTTTTTTATTTTGGTTTGTTTTTTAAGATTGATAGCAGTGTGTGCTGATTTTGTTTTATAGCTTCGGTGCTATTTTTCCATTTTCTTTTCCTGTTTTTGTTAACAGATATTTCAGTATCAACTATATCTACCAGGGTCGTGCGCAAGGGGGGGAGGGGGGGGGTTTGGGGTTTCCAACACCTCCCATGGGCTTACAACGACTGAGTTTTTTTCATAAAAAGTGGTAGATGGAAGAGTGCATTTGTTGACTGATAGCCAGTAAATATGGTAAATGTTTCTCTTTACTCCCGTTTCTAATAATTTTTATCGCAAAACTAAACTTGACAATAATGGATGCTTACTATGAGCTTCCATATGTTCACACAGTATCCACAAGAAAATTAAATTTTTTTTAATAGCTCGAGTGCGCTTTTGCCACTTGGCCTGGAAAAGAAATGCATATATTTCCACTGCTGTACGCGGAGGGGAGTAATAGTGAAAAAAACAGCTAAAGGAAACATTTTTGCAGTACAGACACAAAAACTCAAAGAAAAAATTAAGGCAAGCCAGTTCAAGGCACTGCGGTAAAGATATCTGGCTTTTGTTGTTGCATGTGAGGGGGAGGTTAAAGTTCATCTTTTTTATTGCTTAGGCATCGTGTTAATTACAAATGTTTGTTTTTTTTTTTCATTAATCACGTTAAAGTACAGAAAAAAACAATCTTATGGGAAGAAGCAGCAGCTGCATTGACGGTAAACAATAATGAAAAATTAAGGGTTAAAGGGAGTAAAAAAAAGAATTCAGCTACCACCGACAACTAAATAATTGCTTACACTCCAATAAAAGAAGGGAACTAATATTATTATTATTTATAATTATGTGTATTAAACTAAACATATTTTAAACATAAAAATGTGCACAGCATTGAATATAAGGCGTATTTTATATGAGTTCTAAAAATTTGATAGATCAAACTCGAACTAAAATTATTGCTTCATTGAATCCCATAAATAAAACTACCATTGGCATTTTCTTTTCTGAATAAAATGTTTCCCTCGTACTCCCCTCTTAGATTCTAAATTTTGAGCCAAGCCACCTTGAGATATGCAAAGCGGCTCTTTTTGTAGGTAATGACACCTATATTCTTACTTAGTTGAAAATATTTTGTTGAAAGAACACACGAGAGAGAACAGGAGAATCAACCGGCGACATTATTTTCAGAAAAGAAAACGCCATTAAATATTAGTTTGGCGACCTTTTTATTTCATAAGTTTTTATTTGCCGGCTTGAGGTCTGATTATTTGGAAAATAAAACACAGATGTTAACAACTCCATGTAGAAAGGGTATTTGTCGTATTTGTCAAAAATTTCACCCTAAGGACGGTTATCGTGCATAACCGAAATATATTGGTAAAAATTTAAAACATCTGTGTTTTATTTTCCAAATAATCAGACCTCAAGCCGGCAAATAAAAACTTATGAAAATGCCATTAGATAGCCAAACAGCAAACAACGCTCATGGTGATTAACCCCCAGATTAAACCAGGCAAACGTGGCCGGCGGCCACCGTGGTGTGATGGTAGCGTGCTCCGCCTACGACACCGAATGCCCTGGGTTCACACCCCGAGCAAAGCAACATCAAAAATTTTACAAATCAGGTTTGCAATTAGAAGAAATTTTTTCTAAGCGGGGTCGCCCCTTGGCAGTGTTTGGCAAGCACACCGAGTGTATTTCTGCCATGAAAAGCTCTCAGTGAAAACTCATCTGCCTCGCAGATGCCGCTCGGAGTCGGCATAAAACAAGTAGGTCCCGTCCCGCCAATTTGTAGGAAGAAAAATTAAAAAGGAGCACGACGCAAATTGGAAGAGAAGCTCGGCCTAAAATCTCTTCGGAGTTTGTCGCGCCTTACATTTATTTATTATTTATTTTTATTTTAAACGTGGCCGAATTACGATCGTAGGAGAACAGAGGACCTGCTAAACAGGTTAAAGAAAGACATTCTTAGGATTATTGTTTTAATCACGGCACAATGGACACACGACCCGCATGCTGAGAGAGTAGGGATCCCACTCAACAACATTTGCAGGGGCTCAGGATCCACCAGTTCTAGCTCGAAATAAGTTTATAACTATGAGCAGTTATAAACTCTTCCAGAATTTCAGGAAGTAGCTAGCGACTAGAAATACTTAAATAGTAGCAATTGGTTCCAGGGGAATGTGTCACCTCGCACCCCTCAACGAGTCCTTCATTGAGTCCAGCACATTCGCTTGGAAGACATTGCGCATGTTATGTCTCTTTAGTATTTGGAGTTCATTATATAAAAAGCGTAGTTGTACTTAAAGCTTTTAGTACGAAAATGCTACACCAGAAATTCAGTACAAAAATTCACATTAAAAAGTCTTATATTTAAATGCCTAAATTTTGAATAGTAACGCATGTAATGGACATTTTTATAAAAATGCATGAAAATTTTTTACTAAAACATATTGAATTGAAAGGGAAATATTATTAAAAACAAAGTTAAGCATTTTAGTTTATTAAAAAACTAAATGAAGAAATTTTGCAGAAAAACTTTCACTCTAAAATTTTTATTTATAAAATTTTGTAAATAAATTTTATACTCGAAATTGAGTTTAAGGAATTTAGTTATCAAAATTTTTTACTTCGATTTAGTATCAAGAATTTTCTTAAAAAATTTCACTTTTAAAAAAATATTATAAGCAATTTAGGGCAATAGCTTTGCTTTAAAAAAGATATTAAAAATTTAGTTCAGAAGTTACTAAAAATTTTTGTAGAAAAATTTTCACTCTGAAATTTTTCCTTATAAAACTTTTAAATAAATTTAGTACTCAAAATTGTCTACACGAAATTTAGTACTAAAAGTGTTGTACTAAAATTTAATACAAAATATTTGCTTTTAAAAACTTTGCTTTAAAAAATAATTATTTAAAGTTTAGTACAAAACTACTAAGTATTTTAATACATTAAAAATCTAATTTAACAAATTCTTAAAAATTTTCATTCTAAAACTTTTATTTAAACTCACCAGTTATGCACAAAAAATTTAGTACTAGAAAAGTAATAAAATAAACGCAATAAAATAATTTACTTTAAAAAAATACTTTAAAAATTTAGTACAAAAATTTTGCTTTTTAAAATAATATTAAAAATTTAGTAAAAAGACTCAGCTTTTTAAAAACCCATTGAAAATTGAGTGCAAAAACAAAGCTTTTTAAAAAAATATTAAAAATTTAATACAAAAACTATTTAATATGGTAGCTCATTAAAAAGGTAACTGAAGAAATTTTGTAGAAAAACTTTCACTTTAAAAGTTTTATTTATAAAATTTTCTAAATAAATTAAGTACTCGAAATTGTTAAAAAAACATTTAGTACTCAAAACGTTGTATTAAATTTAGTACAAAAATTTTCTTTTAAAAACTTTAGTATAAAATCAACCGCTCATTCCATAAAACGCTTAAATACCTGCGAATATACAATAAACACATTTTTTCTCCAACTCAAAAATTTGCTGCGCCTTAACAAATTCAACTATACACCTCATTTCACAGCGAAAGCTCGCATACTTCGTGATGCTTCGAAAAATAAATAAATGCACCAAAACGCAAATATTTTTAACCGACAAATTTTTCACCGCACACAAGCAATAATTTTCTATTAAACTATGATATGCCTAAAGCAAAGTAATTTTCAGAGCTTAAGAAAAAGCAAAAAAAAAGTGTAGGAAAAAATATCATTATTAATAACTTATAACTTTATGTTAATTTGTGTTAATTTTGTCTGCAATTTTACAGATTTCGAAAAAAATATTAAATTGTAGACAACAAAATCGTAAAGTATTGTTGAAAAAAAAAAAAGTTGTGAACAAATTGAAAAATGATTTGCCAAAAATAAATGCGAAATCATTAGGGCGACTGCATAGCACATTTGGTGGTATGTAGTTGACTTTATGAGCCGCAGCAGACGTTCTGTTGGATTGGCATTTGCTATACATTTGGTGCCGCAAATAAAGTAGACCTGTCTGCTTGCCGCCGTACCAAAAAAAAATTCCTATTTTAAATTTTTTTTTTAGCCACACCAATTTAGTGGCATCAACGCAAAATCGAACACAGCCGCCACAACTTAAATACATTTGCGACGTCTTTTTATAACAAATTTCTAATAATCTATTAGTTGCGTTTTGCCATGCCAGACAATATTGTCGCATGTCGGCAATAACAAGTCTGCAACATATGCGGTCTTAGTTGATGGTGTTGTAGATGATGATGATGAAGTAGAAGAAAACGTTGAGCTATTAAAAGCAGAAGATTACGATTTGAACATTAGTCTGTCGCTCATTTGCTTTGGTTTTAGATAGCTATTGAATATTGCAGATAAGTGTGTAAGCATGTGTCTGCTATTGCTTTGCTTGCGACCACTTATTTACCCCCCTCCCCGCATTGTGATATACCGCCTCGCCCCACTCCATTTAAAAAAATTTTAAATTTAGTAATCTCACAAGTTGTTGAAATTCCTTGGCGTTTAAGTTTAACGAGTATTTTATATGCATATCTACAGTAAGGGTAGAAAAGAGTGGTACTTTAGTAATAATTAAATGTAGTTTTGAAAATGAATTTAGTGCTAAATACTAGTAGCAAATTTCAGCTATTTAACTTAAGATCTAGTTAAAATTTCATTAATTAACAAATATTTATAGCAAAAATTAGTACCAAATATATTCTGCCAGGAAAAGTGCAAAAAGTAGTCCTAAAAGTAGTGCTAAATATTTAGTAATAAAAGCAATCTTAAATATTTGGTACAAAAAATAGCACAAAATATTTAGTACAAAATGTTTGAAATAAAAATAAAAAAATAAATGTAATGCGCGATAACCTCCGAAGAGATCTAAGGCCGAGCTTCTCTTCCAATTTGCGTCGTGCTCCTCTTGATTTTTCCCTACAAATTGGCCGGACGGGACCTACATGCTTTATGCCGACTCCGAACGGCATCTGCAAGCCAGATGAGTTTTCACTGAGAGCTTTTTCATGGCAGAAATACAATCGGAGCACTTGCCAGACACTGCCGAGGGGCGACCCCGCTTAGAAAAATTTTCTTCTAATTGAAAAATCTTATTTCTAAAATTTTGATGTTGCTTTGCCCGGGAGTTGAACCCAGGGCATACGGTGTGATAGGCGGAGCACGCTACCATCACACCACGGTGGCCGCCATATTTGAAATACAGTAACAAAATATCGTAGAGCATAGTACAAAGTAAAAGGGTACTAATTTAGTACAAGGTTGAACTGGTCGGTCCGTGAGGACATCCCCTTGACTGAATGAGTCGATAGTTTTATCAGAAGTTTGTTAAATGAAAACCCTTATCAAAAACCAAGTCCTATGTTATAAAATGACGCCGTCCTCATAATTTAGTACAAAAAAAAACTATACAAAAAGTTTAAACTTAACGAAGTACTCAAACCATAAGCAAATATATTGTGCTAAAAAATTAGTACAGAAATATAAAGTTTGCTTGCCAACTTTGGAAACGTGCGCCTCAAAAAAATCTCAAGAATGAAGGCGTTTATAAGTAAAGTGTACTTCAATTAAAGTACTAAAGTCATTATCCTAAATTTAAGTATATTCAAGTATGTGCTAAAAAGTTAGCAGAGAACGAATTAAAAAGTTCTAAAACTAAGCATTAGTGTTGAGTTTCATAAAAAGTGCTAAAACTTGCAGTTAAATTCTAAACATGCTCTGCAAAGAAATACGCTTTATACAAAGTACAAAAAAAAAAAACAACAATACGGCAACCATAAAACAACATAATGAAATAATTTATGCTCTCAAATATTGTACTACACCACCATATGATGATATCTTATAAAATGCAAATAGTACTTAGACCTACTTAGACGCTTGAGATAAGCCGCTTTTATAGCAGAGCAAGTACA
This sequence comes from Eurosta solidaginis, assembly GCF_040869045.1. Taxonomy (NCBI): domain Eukaryota; kingdom Metazoa; phylum Arthropoda; class Insecta; order Diptera; family Tephritidae; genus Eurosta; species Eurosta solidaginis. The sequence continues at coordinate 643,536 of NW_027136883.1, read as the reverse complement.
AAAAATTCAAACGTACAAAATGGAAAGATAGTATGTACTGAAATCCAACTGCAAGTTAGGATCCGGAAATAACTAACATATGTATATGAAATTAGTACCAATAATTTTCTTTTTTAATGTTTTTGTTTTGTTTTGAAACTTTTGCAAGGATGCATTGTGCTAAAATTTAGTACAAAATAAAAATATTAATTTATATATATCTTCTTTAGATTTTAATTTCCAAGATTTAGAACAAAACTCAGTACTAATAACTTAGTACTAAAAGTTTAGTACTCCGTTTTATTACAAATTCTAAAACTGCTTTACTGAAACTGCAATTTGAACTACGTATTAAAGATAAACCAGTACTAAAACGCAGTGAAATTTATTAATAAAATTTGTATTCTGTAAAACAAGTGTGTTAACTTTTATGCTCACCACTGTCAATGTTCGCAAAGTTTATATATGTATGTAAGCTTGAATATGCTTCATTTATTATTAAATAGTAATTAAGTACATTAAGAAGAATGATTAAAAATATGAACGTGAAATGAAAATTAATGGTTAGCAAAAATTACTGCTGCAAAATTACGACTGCTGCTGCTGAGTGGTTACGATGACGACTGACTTCTTTTATCGTTGCTCTTGTTCCTCTTCTCTACTTCGTACAGGGGTGTTACTGGTATGATTCAGGGCTGCCATCTCACATGTATACGTTGCAAATCATTTGGCGCTGAATTTTAGTGCATTCGATACGATATTTGTCACATTTTGCGACAGACATTATAAGACAGTTTGCCATATGTACAAACAGATAAACATACATACAAATGCCATATAAGTTTGTTTACTTGTTTAGTCAGAAATTTATTTGTTACACATGTTCATACAATTTGCGACAAGAAATCGCATATTGCAGCACAGCAACAAGGAAACCAAAAAAAGGGGGAAATATTGAAAATCATACCCAAACACCCGCATGTCTTTGCGCCGAGCTTCAATGCCTCAGCCAGAGTCGATCCTGCCGGCAGCTAATAAATGTGTGTTGGCGCATACAGACGCCACAATCTTAACACCAACAACTCATCCTCAATGCGCCTTTTTGTTGTACTATTTTGCGTACAATCTTTAAAATCTGCCTTCTTTCTCCAACTGTTGTTTATTATTTAACGTTTTACTGCTATGTTGTTTTAGTGCCAATGTGTTCGTTGTCTTTTGGTATTGTTGTTGTCAACCGCGCTTTTAATGTGCGCCACACTAAAAATTTTTTTTTCACGCTGTTTTTGCTCCAAAGCATTTTCATGGAAATGTGCACAACAACATCAACATTTTTGCAATATAATTGTGCTGGAGCAACAACAAAAATACAAACACACGCGCTAAGGCGATTGCATTTGAGATGGATACGAGATTAAACCCCAATCCCGATTAGGCCTTTTTCGAAATTTAATTTTTTGAGACTGAGGCCCATTGCCCCCGACATTAAATTTTTAGTTCTCAAACCCAAGCATTGTATTCCACGGGACTCGATATTTTTAGTAACCAAATTGCATATGACTTTAAAGGTCACAAATAGGTTTCTCAGTTTATGAAAGCAGCACATTTATCTGGTCTATCCGAAAAAACGTTCGTCCTGTTACAAGCACAATTTTTTTGTTTTAATATTTTCCTTATCGTTCATCCGTGGCATTACGATGTATGGCAATGGCCCTCCATTATATTCGGCCTTTTTTCAGGCAGAAATCCATGTAATATAAGTTTGTGGTAGAGAATGTCTACGCCGAGGATGATCCTCTTGAAGTATCCACATTATAACAGGCAGTCAGGCAATCATACGTGCTAGTGGATGAATGCATTGCAGTCCTGTAGGATCTGGGAGTCAAAATCGAGATTTCGTTGGGATGAGTTCCTGGGCGCATCAGGGTCATGAAGATAATGAACAGGAAGAGCCCTTCTGTGTACTCACAAAGGTGCACATTAGGGAAATCATAAGCAACAGGGAAACAAAGCAACTCATAAAACACTGCATTGAATGCCCAGGGCAGAGACAGAACAAATTGGTTATACTCCCAAGAACGAAAGCCACACTCATTAAGCAGAGAGGACCTACGATTTCTCACTAGGTACTATACGAGACATTGTCTTCCACCATCTAAGTAAGTTAAATCTAAGCGATATACAAATCTGTCGCTTTTTATCGCTCTAGCAAAGCTCAGGTTCTCCCGACTAGGTGGCGTGTCTTCTAATCCTCCCGTGATATGGAGAAAAAAGCTTGAAGAGGTACTTAAATACACTAAAATCCTCCATATACAGTAATTGGCCGAAGGTTCAAGCACAAGAGACAGTGCATCGAGGCCTAATAAGAGTAATAATTCCTCCTGCAGTATTCCGCAATATCTTCGGACTCTCCACATATATCACACCCATCTCTAGCATGTTTTTGTATGGTGGGAGAGTTGGCAAATTTGTGTTGGTTTAGAAGTAGAATGGGGTGTTCTACTCAGTCTGTTTGTTTAATGTTGTTTGTTTTTATACCAAAGTAGTTGGTTTTTGTAAAGTATTCTGTATCTGCTGACACTTTAAATGATTTATGAGCTGCGATCCTTTGAGTGTTGCACTGATTTTTCTAAGCGGCATGTTTAGTTATTTGTATGCCAATTGGGAAAGTTGGAGGAGGCATTAGTGTTTATTATACAAAAATATTGTTAAAAATGAACCAAGATATTTGTTTTCGGTGCTTGCGAGCCGTATTTGGCTGACTGAAGGAGTTTTTTGGATACATTAAATACTGAAATTGAAATCAATATTATCTTTACGTAGCCAAAACTCCTCTAAGGTTAGGTTAGGTAACAGTGGCTGACCGTGCACACACCTAGGCTAGCGACATTAGTCCCGTTGTGATACCATGAAAATACACAATTTACCTTTCCTCTTCGAACCATTTTGCGAACCTGATAAAGACTATCAATTCCTTAGTGTCACGCTCCACCACCTGGCGTAGATAATCCGGTTCGTGACGCAATCTTTTAGGATTCCATTTTGACCAGGTTCCTTCGATGTCCGACACCCCGTGTTTATAGCCAAATTTCGTCGGCTTAACTGTGAATATGCTCTTGTAGCTTTGGATTGCATGTGGCAAGGAGCATACCTAAGGGTTCTTGGTCGGGATGCATCTGCCTGTTGTACCCTGCGTTTGCAATGCAGTTTTTAGCGATGTACCTGCGCCCTGAACCCATGTGAAGTGGACACGGCTCTGTTGGGCCATCTGTTGAATATATTGGCGTTTAGTGTTATGATATGATAGCAGCCTGGCTGTCGCTGAATAACGATTTCGTTGCCGATATTGTGTGTCTCTATCATAACTTCTGCCAGGAAGACACTAAACTGATCGGGTATTCTGAAGGAGACTTGGAGGTGTAGGTGCCTTGAATAGACTCCACCTCCAACCTGCTGCTTAGCTTAGAACTTTCGATGTATATGGAAATGCCGCCGTCACTTCTCTACTTAAACTTTTGAAGAAATTATTTCTCTTACAAAAGTAGCACATTTAAGAGAAAACAACAACAAAATGCCTTCGAGTACAATGACGAAAACAGCAGCAAGAGATTAAGTATTAGCAGTTGAAACGGTTGAAACTTCCCGCATCCACACGGTATAAATACCTTCGAGTACAATGATGTAAATAGCAACAGGAGATCAAGTATTAACAGTTAAAACGGTTGAAGCGGTTGAAACTTCCCGCATCTACACGATATAAATGCAGAAGATAAGGTTCAAATCTTACTCATTAAGAAAAGCCCTACCAAGTTTAATATACCAATGGCCCGGGAGCAGAATTAGATACCCACACCAGTAAACACACTTAGGAGTGGCAAATAAGATGAATGCTTTCAAAGAGTCAGTCAAAGCAGCATGATGATTTGTACAGCCACGACAGATACTACTACAAACAATTTCATATAGCAAGAGATTGCTAGGCGATCGCGTACATAATTCTGAATCGTTTTATTATGACTTATACTTAAATATATCTGTGCGCGCATGACACAATTTTTGGTGGATCGATTTTCGTTATATATGGCGGTGTTCTGAAAAACCTGCAGATCATCGACCTTCGAAGTTCCATTCCATCCAAGTGGCCATTAAGCCCCAAGACAAGTCGTGGGTTGCGCTGCAAACATTCCGATCGATTTTTAATGTGGATACCTATGAAGACAAGGCCTCTGAATATATTCGTTACTAAGAGCTCGTATACAGCTCCGTTTTCCACAGTAACGCGATCTCAAAACCGTGTTTTTGAATCACCGGTAAGTCAACAGCTCTTTTGATGCGAAAAGATCGGTTATCGAAATTACTCTTAGTTTTTTATGCGCCAGATTTGGAATTCTTGACGATACTAAGCTTTACATGAAGATACATTTAGCAGAGCTTTTAAGAAATTGAGACCAAAAACAATATAAAAAACTACACCAACAAGAAAATACCCAAGAAAATTTAACTTTAGGTTTTTTTCTCTTCAATATTTTTTTCAACAACAACAACACTCAATTCAATACCCCATTAAAATCACTGTTTGAGTGGAAAAATAAATTGAACTACTTTAAAGTAGTACCAGTCAACAATCAAGCATAATTTCAGTGTTTAGTGCGGGCATATATGAATGACATCCTGTACATATTCAATTTGATTTCCGGAACAAACTGTTTTTTCGGCTTCAGATATAAAGGAACAACAACAACAAAAAATCAAATCAAAAATGAGTGATCTAAAAATTGTACAATAAATCAACAGCAAATTGAATAACATTAATATGTACGTACTTATGAATGTACCCAGTAGGGAAAATCTCTAGTTCTGATGCACTCTTAACGCCTATGAAACCCATACTAAATTTTCTTCTTCTTATTTTTTCACATACGATGTTATAGACTGTAAAAATTTCAACTGATCCAGTGACTTTGTTTAGAACTGTTTTTAAGTTCTATATCACTTCTGAATTTCAGTTCCTTTGTCGCTGATATTTCTGTATTTGTCAGCACAGGCACAATTCCACATACTGAACTTACCTTATCATACTTTTGAAGAACGTCGTAGCTCAGGATTCAGTTAACGATAGATACGTAAATGTGATAAAGATGGGTCAAAATGTCAGTTTTTGTATACTGATTTGGAGCTTTAAGACCAGTAATAACAAGGAAATATTTTAATTTTCATATTTCTTCCTACGCGTTTCGATGCCTCGCATCATCTTCAAGGAGTCTAGTCTCTCTAAGTGAAACTAGTTCAATCGTAACTAAACCTTCACCTCACAAACCGTAAACTGGGGAGCCGTTTGGGAGCTGGTGAAGATTTCGAACCGATTGAACTACTTTCAGTTAGACCCTACAGCTTTAATTTTGTTACTGAATTCTGTACAGGGTTGCTACTGCTTATAGAAAATATTTTTTCAGTTCGCTGTATTTCTCAAGTTTTGTTGTTTTAAATATGCATAAATGCGAAATAGAGTTTACCAATCATGCCAACTGCTTTATTTCAATTTATAGCTTTTTTTTTTGTTTATTGGTTGTTTTTTAGATTAAATTTTTGCATTCCTCCATTTTGCTTTGATCAATATAGAAAAATTAAGCAAAACAAGCGTTTAACATTATTGCGGTCATCATTTGTGGTACCGCAATTATTTTGTGTTGTATGCTTTGATATATATATTGATGTACATTAGGGAGGTACTTATAATGCCTAGTTCATCTGTTAGTAACACTGGAGTGGGCTTTAATATCGGAAGTATTACGATTGTTCGATATATTAAAAAAAAAAATAAAAATTTATAAAAGAAACAACAGTCAATATAGGGTCTTATTTCACTCAAATATATATAGATAATAAATGCTGAAAATCCTTGTTGATGAGGGTGTAAGCTACCTGCCGCAAGTTTTCAACTTGTTGTTGAAGGCCTTTGTCATTCCTGAACAATGGAAAATAACAAGAATAATTGCATCACTTAAGCCTGGAAACCCACCTAACGAAGGTGAGTTTATCAACAGTAGCGAAGACGTTGGAAACCGTCGTGCGCCCTCATTTCACTGCGAATATTTCGCCAAATGCCTAGCACTAATTAAATTACGAACCAAAGCAGCAAAAATCCTTTCATAGGACGGTGCTCGTAGCCCTGGAGCTGTCAAAAGCTTTTGACACACTGAGCCATGGCGCATTACTCCAAGACATTGAAGGTTCATCCCTTCGTCCTTGTCTAAAAAGGTGTACCGCAACTTATTTAAATGATGGAAAAGCGTTGGTTCAAAACCTAGGAGTTTTTTGATAAGGGGTGCCACAGGGTGATGTCCTATCCCCGCTTATGTTTAATATTGATATATCAAAGCTGCCTTCTCCACCAGATGAGGTTACTATCATTTCCTGTGCCGACGACTGCTCGATAATGGCAACAGAACCCTGTCCCTTCAAAAGACGCATAAGTATTTAAAATAAATAGCTATCTCCCCAGTCTTTATGGTTTCTTATCCACGCGCGACCTGTTATTATCACCGATCAAATTCACGGCCACTCTGTCTAACATGTGTAAGGAGCAGATGACGTTCTGAATACTGTAACAGTTTAAACTCTTACTTGTCCAGACTTAACTCCGACATATGTGATGTATGTCCTCCATGCGATTTGTCCACACATGATACCAACCACCTTTTTAATTGTAAAATGGAACCTAAGCCTCAAACAGTGGTATCCCTTTGGTCCAACTCTGTTGAAACTGCAAGTTTCCTTGAACTCCCGCTAGAAGACTTTGATGATAATTTATGAGTGGACGCACCTATCCAATGGGGTGAAGCACTGTTAACATAACCACAACAAAGTTCCGCTCATCAGTCAGTGCGATATAACAATTTGCTGAACCTTTCACTTTACCCTAATGTTTTTTGAAGTGTTAACACGAATTTAGTCAAGCATATTAAAATCAGATAAATATTGAAATACAGAGCATAAATACAAAATTCGTATAAATTGTTATAATGTGAAAAAATATATACATATTTATTTAGCATTTTCAAAACAATTTTTTTTTTTGCGTTTTATCAACCACAAATTTATTTAATGTGGCTTGAATATTTTTGTTTGTGATAGTTTTGCTTTTTTTTGTAGTCTTTACTTAGTGACTTTTGTTTCTATATTTTCATTTGAATAACTACATACGTATGTATGTACATGTGTACATACATATGTATGCCTTAGTTATACGAATTAAGCGTACATAATTGTTAATTCGATAAACATTTGTTAACTTCTATTTAAATTAAAACAAAAAATTTCTGTTGAATTTTGATAATTTTGAATGATTTAGAAATAAAAAATTTTTTTTTAATATTTTTTTTAATGTGATGTAGTACGTTTGCAATTGGCTTTTGATATATATGATGTTGTTGTTTTGATTATTTGTGTCTGATAAGCGCATAAGCGAAGTGGAAAAATTTATATTTTATTTTAACAGCTTGTCGATTTTTTTAAAAGCTGTTCTTAAATATTGGAAGAATATAAAAATCAGTCTTTATTATCCTTTTGTTTTTGTCATTGTCTCATTTGTTGCTGTGCTTCTATATTTGTCTTTTTTTAGTTAGTCGCTAGTTTTATTTTGCTGTTGTTGTGTTTCTTTCACGCTTTGTTTATCATGTTATCGTTTAGACCAGTGGTGCACAAGGTCAGCAGAGCTTCGAGAACTTTTTGTAGAAGTATGTGTGTATAAGGAAAATTATGAAACATATTTGGCATAGGTTTAACGCATGAGATGTTTACTGCTTGAAGTAAAAGCAGACACTGATTCATTGCTTGCTCTGTTGAATTTCCGTTGCTTTGCTCATACGACATGAAGCGTTTCCCACGCTCTACGAAGCTTTTGAGAGCATCTCTGTTTTAAATCGATTTCCTCCTTTTTTATTTTTATAACTTTTTCCCTTTCCTTTTCATATTTATCGCCATCTATCTCGTTTACATAACGTTATTTCAGTTGCCTCTCTTATTTTCTTAATCCCATTTTGTAGTTTATGATCTATATGTTCTTCTTGATTCATTTTCTTTTTCTTTATATTATGTTTAAAAGTCAACTTTTAACTTTCTATCGTTATCCTCTTTATCATCACGATTGTCTTATCATGATTTCTCTTCTCTTACAATTTCTTTCTTAATTTTTATTTTACTATCCAAGTCTATTTTCCTTTCATTTCTTCCATATTTTCCAGTCGTGTTTTTATATTTATTTTGTCACGCTTTTTCTTCTCATGATTCTACTCGTTTGACCTATTCCTGTTTACCTCTCATTTTTATTTCCTTTTCTCATGATTTTCGTTTACTTCTTCGTATATTCATCTTTTTATTCTTCTCTTTCTGCCATTTCATCCTTTCCTACTTCTCTACCCTTCTTTTCTATCTATCCGTTCTTTACCACCTTGTTTCATTTGTTATGCCCCACTCGCTGATTATCTTTGTTTAAAATTATCCTTCCCATTCACTTTACTCATTTTTCTTACCCGGGCATCCCAAAATCTTCTAACCTCATTTTTAAATTGCTTCCTGTACCTCCTGTTTGTACCTTAATCTTCATTAGCTCTTCTTAATGCATTAACGTTGTAGATTTTTCTTACATCTTAATCTACTTAAGTAGAAGCTTAACTAACCTTAAAATAAATAAATGTAAAGCACGATAACCTCCGAAGAGGTTTTAGGTCGAGCTTCTCTTCCAATTTGCGTCGTACTCCTTTTGATTTTTCTTAAAAATTGGCATGACGAGACCTACTTGTTTTATGCCGAATCCGAACGTCATCTGCAAGGCAGATGAGTTTTCACTGAGCTTTTCATGGCAGAAGTACACCCGGAGTGCTCGCCAAACACTGCCGAGTGGCGACCCCGTTAGAAAAATTGTCTTCTAATTGAAAAAAGCGAAATTGTCTAAGATAAGTTTATAGAGTATACTTGTAAACTTGATATTAAGAAAATATTTCATTGGCATTCTGGTGCTTTAAAGCTTCAAAGCCCGCAAGCGGTTCGATTTCCCTTTAAAGTTGTTTTCCGGGTGCAAATATTTCGTCACGAAATCAGAGGATATTAAATCATAAAATTTCATTTCAAAGTCGTTTCCCGGGCGTAACTAATTCGTCAGGAAATCGAAAAGCATAAAAGCTGCAAAGCTCGAAATCAGTTTGATGAATTTCTAAGCTTACTTCTCAGGTAAAAATATAATATGTGTCGTTATGCTAATAACTCCTCACGAAATCGAGATTACTAGAAGCTTAAAGCTCGAAATTTCGAAATAAGCTATACGGAATTTTTAGGCTGCAAATATCAAAGACACCATTGTGTTGCTAATCCTTGTAGTAAATAGCATTTGAAAATTTTAATTTTCATAATGCATAAAATTTTCTTAAAAATGCAAACACATGCATACTCCGTAGTACACAAAGCCTATATTTGTAGATACATAAGCACATAATAGTAGAGTTACATTGAATGATTGCTTATTGCAGGACCAAATAGAACGATGCAAGGCTTTGTATTGTAAAATATGTGAAAGGGACGCAATGATAGAGGTACTTAAGCATATGTGTGTATTTAGTTTAGAGACTTCGGGAGAGAGGGAAGAGCACCTGTAGATGGTAGTGTAGATGATATGAATGGCTAAATATCTTGCACTTCGTGTACTTTTTCTCGCTATCAATGCAGTATGGGGAGAGACTCTCAATTTAAATTTTTATGCTTAACACTTATAGATTGTTTTTTTTTTACTTACTCTTTAACCCACACCAAGCCAAAGTGTATTGTGTTCACATTCAAGCAACAGACAGTTGGCCAGTTAAGTATGCGTTTGCATTTTCATCTAAGCAATAACGCTTATGTTTGAGTGCGATTTCTTTCACACCAGACATTCAATAAACATAAAAATAAAGCACTGCAAATCTGAACTACGAAGGCTAGCATACAAACGCTTTCTCGCCACCTCATCACGCTCTCCCTCAACTGCTTACACCTTAATAACGGCAGTTAATGTAAAAACAAAAAAAACATATTACAGGTAAATACACACACATATGTATGCTTTAAAAAATCATTTAGCATATCATCATATCCTCTACCAGCTACTCTCATATCAACTCTAAATTCAAATGCGAGCTGTTGAAGCAGTCCGTTCGTGTGTCTTTACAAGTTTGTAGGTGTAGAGTTGCGCCACCCACCCACCGCAGCAGATTTACCACATAATGGGTGCTTTTGAATGCATTTGAAAATCCATTAAATGCTATTTTTACAATAATATTCGTAATGAATATGATACGAGTGGTAAGCGCACACATACACGCACATACTTATGTATGTATATGTGCTCCAATTGATGGTTCGCATCGGCTGGAAATTTTCGGTTGCTTTCATCAGTTGTTAATAGCCAAATCGTTTCCTCAATCTTCCTATTTGATTTCTATCTCTTTCTGTATCGTTAATGGAGTAGCAGAATGCCAATCCAGCTTGTAAGGGGATATTCTTGTAAAGAAACTAAGGAAAGCAAATAGGGGTTTGGCACTTTAGGGGTTAATTGAATTGAAATGAACAAATTGAAAAATAATATTAAACCAACATTTTTTTGAATAAATTAAATTAAAATAAATCCAGTTTCACTCAACTAATGTCAGAATAAAGCACAGCAAGAGTGAGAATATAGAGTAAAAAATACGTGACTTAGTCTACTGAACAAAAGGACAATTGCCCAAGACAAATAAACTTTTGAACTCCGGCACAATTGATGTCCAGAAGCTGCATATATTACGGGAAGGCACGTATCCACTGTCTTGAATGGGGAGCACATAAACAAGGGGGATAGAAGATGATGAGGCCAAGACCGGAATTGCAGGTAATATAATTAATATTCTTTCATCTTATTATGGCAAGGTATCAACAGCAAAACCAAGGGCTTGTCCATTGTACTTTTGAAGTTAGGATGGGTTCCTGGGTAACATGGACATGAAGGTAATACACAGGCAGACTTCCTAGCCAAGATGGCTGCTATGGCCTTCAGCCCTTCTTTGAACTCAAAAAGGCACACACTACGGAAACCATAAGTAATTGAGAAAGCAAGAAATACAGACAAAAAAACAGGCCATGTTGTATATACCGCAAGCAACGAGAGTATCAGTTAAACTTATTAATCTAAGTAGAGAACCTACCAATACTCCCTTAGTACTATACGGAGCACTGTAGGCTACGATATCAGCTCGGGAAGTTGAATCTATTCGATACACAAATTTGCCGCTTTTGTGAGCTCGAAGATGAAACGTTGGTACACATTCTCTGCGAATGCGTGGCATTGGTAAAGCAGTAACTCTTTCATCTAGATGGCGTAACTGTTAATCACTTCGTGATATGGACACTAAAAGCCTCCGCGTGCAGTAATAAGCTAAAATGTCAAGCACAATAGATCTGCTTGAATATGTTTTCTGCCTGTTTATTACCTTAATATTCGTCATATCCAGGAGCTAATCCCAACGTAACCTTGTTTTTGGCTTCCAGTTCATTTAGGACACTAATGCATTCATCCGCTAGCCTAGAGGGATTTGTGTAAGACTGCACAGTACTTAAGGCTGTCTGTCTGACATAATGAGGATACCCCTCGAAGATAAGCCCCTTCTCCAATCTCCACCACAAACTTCTGTTACATGGATTTCTGCCTGGAAACTAGTGGGGTAGTATCCCATTAATTACGGTTTCTTGCAGTTTGTAGATGCCAGCTCCCAGTTTACTGTCAACAAATACACTATGCACCCTTATATATATTTTTTTTTTACTATTTTTCTCACCACTTTCAGCCTCATTTAGCTAAGTACCTACAAGTACTCCAATATTCGTTTATTTATTATACGAAACTCAATCCCAATCCCAAACATTCCCATTCGCTATGTGACAAATTGTTCCATTGGAAAAATGAGTTCGACTAAATTATAACAATGAAAATGTTCATTCATTGCCTTATTTCATTGATATTTATGCATTTTGGTGGGGTTTGAAATGGGACATTTTTTACATATTTTTTTCGCTTCATATTTTTTCAACGTGCAATATTTATGCTTTGAAATTATTGTCTACATTATTTATTTTGTTTTTTTTTTTTTATATTCAGCGTGCTTCGCACACAGAATATATTAACTTTTATTGGACAAAGGTTCGTTGTACAAGTGTATAGGAATCGAGTTAGATATAGACTTCGATATATCAAAATCATCAGCATCGAAAAAAATTCGATTGATCCATGTCCGTCCGTCCGTCCGTCCGTCCGTCTGTCTGTTAACACGATAACTTGAGTAAATATTGAGATATCTTCACCAAATTTGGTACACGAGCTTATCTTTACCCAGAATAGATTGGTATTGAAAATGAGCGAAATCGGATGATAACCACGCCCACTTTTTATATATATAACATTTTGGAAAACACAAAAAAATGATTATTTAGTAAATAATACACCTAGAGTATTGAAATTTGACGTGTGGACTGATATTGACACTCTTGATAAAATTAAAAAAAAAAAATTTAAACGGGCGTGGCACCGCCCACTTCTGATAAAATCAATTTTACAAATATTATTAATCATAAATCAAAAATCGTTTAACCTATCTTAACAAAATTTGGCAGAGAGGTTGCCTTTACTATAAGGAATGCTTTGAAGAAAAATTAACGAAATCGGTTAAGGACCACGCCCACTTTTATATAAAAGATTTTTAAAAGGGTCGTGGACGAATAAAATAAGCTGTATCTTTTCAAAAGAGAGCTTTATATCAATGGTATTTCATTTCCCAAGTGGATTTATAACAATAAATAGGAAAAACTTCACATTTAAAGAGATGGGCGTGGCACAGCCCCTTTTATGACTAAGAAATTTTCTATGTTTCGGGAGACGTAACTCGAAGAAAAATTAACGGATCGCAATAAAATTGGGTACACAGATTTTCCCTATAGCAGGAAATATTTCTAGAAAAAATGGACGAGATCGATTAAAGACCACGCCTACCTTTACTTGTTTTTGTATGCATTCGGCGCTGTTCAATTTCATGAATTTTAGAGTATTTTGCATTCGATTCGTAACAATGAAATGAGCAGTGAATCAGTGGTGGAGCGTAAAAAAAGGGTGGATGGGCATAAAAGAAATTCTGATTAATTTGCATTTCATTTAGTTGGTACTTTACTATAAATTATTTTTATTTTTTCATTGCAGGTATGTTGAAAACATCCTAAAAACCACAACACTATACAATTTAATGAGTGAGTCAAACAAATTACAAAATTTTTAGAAAATGACAAATATTGTATTATTAAAAAACAAATGTTAGACAGAAAACAAGAAGTCTTATTTATGCCCAGTAGGAAACTAAGCTAACTATAAGTAAAGTAGCTTGCACTGTTAACTGTTTATCTTCTTAAAAAAAAAAAGAAAAATTGTATGGCATGGGTGGTTATTTCTACATTACATAAAATGACTTAGGCTTGGTGTGCTACAACGCGTCATGCTTTCTCATTCACATATGACTATTCTCATTTCCATAAGACGCTTTGGCATTTACAAATGACTATTCTCATTTTCATAAGACACTTTTTTATTTACAAGTGACTAATCTCATTTACAACTGACTGTTCGCAATTATAATTAACGTTTCGCATTTTCATTTGATGCTTTCTCATTTACAAGTGGTTATTCTCATTTGCGTATGACGCTCTTTCATTCACAAGTGACTATTCTCATTTCCATATGATGCTTTCGCATTTACAATTGACTAATCTCATTAACAATTGACTCTTCTCAATAAATATTGAAGCTTTCGAATTTTCATATGTCGTTTTGCCATTTAGAGAGAGTGGTGTAAATGTGAGATACTTTCCGGAATTACCTAAAATAGCCAACTATAAGAGACATTTTTTTAGCAATGGATAATTTCTTCCTGCAGAGTGGTTACTGTTCCTAAAAAGCAGATGCGTACTTAGTACAACAAAAAAAGCAGTTGCAGTTCATCAGTTAAATAATTTTGTTTTCTTTTCTTCCATATTAAAAAAAAAAACTTCTAAAAGTTTTGTATCTCAAATTAAACAAAATTTATAAAATAAAAAATAAAAAATTTACACTTTTCATTGCGGAAATTCTGCAAAACAATTATAAAAAACCAATGCAAAACATATTACGTGTACTTTGTTAGGCTAAAATTGATTGGGCTTAGAAAACTGCATATTCGAAAAAATTCAGGAAACTCCAAATAAAACGTTTGCGATTTTCTCGAGTATTGGAATTTTTTCAAAAACGTTTTTGAGTTTGGATTGCATAGTTTCAATAACAAGGTTTTTTCTTAAAATATCGAAAATAAAAAATAAAGGAATCTCATGGCCGAAATTTTAAAAACATTTTCACTGCTAGTTTTCTGTGCGCTGCTGTATGTACTTATGTATAATCCTCTTATAAAGCCCCAGTTGACTCCGCTCTTCTATTTCATCTTGTCCTCTGTTTTCGCTCGCACTAAGTCTCTTACTCTTTGTTTTTATACCTTTCATGAAAATGAATTGGTATATTAATTTCGTCACGAAACCGAAAATTGTAAGTCCTTAAAGGAAAATAGATAGACCCACCATTAAGTATACCGAAATAATCAGGTTGAAGAGCTGAGTTGATTTAGCCATGTCCGTCTGTCCGTCTGTCCGTCTGTCCGTCTGTCTGTTTGTATGCAAACTAGTCCCTCAATTTTTGAGATATCTTGATAAAATTTGGTGAGCGGGTGTATTTGGGTGTCCGATTAGACATTTGTCGGAACCGACCGGATCGGACCACTATAGCATATATCCTCCATACAACCGATTTTTCAGAAAAAGAGGATTTTTGTAATATCTTACCCAATTTAACAGATTGAAGTTTCAAACTTCACCATATACTTTCGTATATTGCACATATTGTTGTCTGAAAAAATCATAGAGATCGGTTGTATATATATTATATATCTCATACAACCGATTGTTCAGATAAGAAACTTTTCGCAATTTCTACCCCAGTTTAACAGCTATAAGCTTCAAATTTCACCGATTGCTTACGTATATAGCATATATTGTTGTCTGAGAAAATCATAGATACCGGTGGTATATATAGTATATATCCCATACAACCGATTGTTCAGATAAGAAACTTTGCGCAATTTCTTCCCCGTTTTTTTTATTTATTTATTTATTTATTTATTTATTATTTAAAGTCGACGACAAACTATGGTCGACTGCATAATATAAAAGATATATAAATATACAACTCAAAAGATAAAATTTAAGATATATCGAGCTTTCAACAATGTTATATTACAAACAAAGAAATATTAATGAACATTACTATTTAATTTCAGAATATAATAATAATAAGAAATATGAGCAGAAGTAAGATCTTATGCCGAAATCTCATACTGGCGGAATGCATCAGATTCCGCTCAGCATGATTTCGGAATGCAGTGGATTCCAATCTCCCTGTTGGAATGCAACAAGATTCCAATCGGCATGTCATGGGAATCCGGCAGTGCTAAGAGTAGTGTAATGAGGATACGCCATCACAAGGCATAAACAAGTAACATGACCTGTGTTGTTGGAATGCACCGGATTCCAATCAGCTCGATGCCTGACCCATAAGATTATACTGCCGGAATACATACGATTGCGGTCAGTGACTCATGAAAAAGCATGTTTTTTACGTTGTTGGAATGCACCAGATTCCAATCAACACAGTACTGTCTTGTTCCTTCTTAATGATACATGTTGATAAATGTTCCTCCATCCTTAAGCGAGACAGTTCCTGTTTTTTTATCGAAGTAATAAAATGCCGGTAAATTAAATTAGCTTGTATCTCTTAAATTAGATAGGCAAGTATTGCATTACGTATAGTGGCAAAAGTACATTCAAGACTGATGCAGCTATACAAGTCATTGTAGTGCGCGCACCAGATAAGAAGAGGATTATTTTTAGCAAAGTTTCGTCGACAAAGGGGTAAATAGAAAGGAACGTAGTGTCTGGATACTCTAGGGGGAACCGCAAAAAACAAGCGGCTGAGGAGGTCCGCGGAATCAATTTCTCCAATAATGAGCTTATGGATGAACAATACCCCCAGTAATATTCTCCGATTTTCCAGAGTGGGTAAGTTAATAAGAAGAAGTCTACTTCTGTATGGAGGAAGGTGGAGACTTGAGTCCCAATTAAGGCCGCGCAATGCAAATATCAAAAATTGCTTTTGAACTGACTCAAGACGCTTTATATGCTTTTGAGAAACAGGGGACCAAACGCATGAGCAATACTCGAGTATTGGACGAACCAGCGATGTGTAAAGAACTTTAGTGAGGTACGGATCATCGAACTCTTTAGCCCATCTTTTAACAAATCCAAGTAAATCCAACGCTTTGTTAGCTATAGATGAAATATGCATGTTAAAATTCAATTTCGGATCAAAAATGACACCCAGATCTTTTGCAATAGGCGTACCATCTATTACATAAGATTTCAATGCTGGCTTCACTCGGTGAAATGTCATATGCTTACATTTAGAGCAATTTAAAGCTAGTAAATTTGTTGTGCACCAACACTGGAACGAGTCCAAAGCGGCTTGAAGAAGATCCAAGGAACTCAAATCGGTAGGACAGTAAGTGTAGCAAAGTTTTACATCATCCGCATACATTATAGTATGGGAATATAATATTGGCTGTGGCAAGTCATTAATGAAAAGGGCAAAGAGCAAAGGGCCTAGATGACTTCCCTGGGGTACGCCGGAGGAAACTCCGAACGATTCCGACAGATTGCACTTGAACAGGACTTTTTGGGTCCGGTTAGAAAGATAGATTTTCAGCCACATTAATAGGTGAAACGGAAAGCCCAGTAAATCAAGCTTATGAATAAGCAACTCGTGGTTGACGGTATCAAATGCTTTGCTGAAGACCGTGTAGATGACATCCGTTTGCTTGTTCGCTAAAAATCCTTCCATAACTATAGAGGTGAATACAAGCAAATTTGTAGTGGTAGACCTTTGACGAATAAAACCGTGTTGACATGGAGATAACAGACTAGAACACTGATATTGCATTTGATTGGTGACAATCTGTTCAAAGACTTTAGGAATGACTGAAAGTTTAGCAATACCCCTGTAGTTTTCAACTTTTGACCTACTACCTTTTTTATGCAGGGGTATAATAAAAGACTGTTTCCAAAGTGCCGGGAATGACGCAGATCCCAGAGATAGCTCAAATAATTTTAAAATAGGCTCATACATTTTTTCGGCGCAGTACCTAAGCACGCAACTAGAAACACCGTCCGGTCCCGGAGAAAAGGTGGGCTTCAAAGATTGAAGACTCTGAAGAACAATATTACCATCAATAGCAGGATTCCTAATGTAATTCGACCTATCTAAGCGATAGGGATATTGACCAGAATGAAAACCACTGGATGAATACGTGGACTTAAAGAACTCAGAAAATAGTTCAGCAACTTTGTCATCAGTGCAAGCTTTTTTACCTCCAAAGGTTAATGAGGAAGGATACCCAGAAGTTTTCCGCTTTGAATTTACGAAACTGTAAAACTTTTTTGGATTTCTAAAAAATTGGGCTTTACAACAACTCAAGTAATTTTTATAACAAAGCTGATTAAGACGGTGAAATTTAGAACGAGCTATTAGATATTTAGAGAGGTCTGCAGATGCTCCAGATTTCTTGAACCTCTTATAAAGCCTAGATTTGATGTTATTAAGTCTGATAAGTTGCATTGAAAACCAAGGGGGCTTATTCGAACATAGGGTATAGCGAGTAGGAATGCAGGTATCAAAGAAGCTATCAAGCGTACTGTAAAATATAGAGATAGCCGAATCGACATCAGTGCAAGCATAGAGATCCGACCAATCATGGGAAGCCAACAGATCATTGAGCATAATGAAATTCGCTTTGTAGAAGCATCTAGATCGGGGACGAGACTGTACTTGAATCCTACGGGGTAGGCTGATATCAAGTGATATCTCTAGCGTAGGGTGAAGAGGGTCTTCTGGAAGGGATAAAGGTGGTATTTGCGTAAGGGCAGTACCCACCGAGCCATCCGCAAATACTAAATCCAGCATTTTATTTCCACTATTTGGAACATTGTTAATCTGTAAAAGAGATGAGTCTAACAAGCAATTGAGAAACTCATGTTGAGCAGTGGGAGTTAAAAAGTTTGAATCACTTATATTAACCCAACTAACTGTTGGCGAGTTAAAGTCACCAACAACAACAAGTCGATCGTTATCTCCCAACTGCGAATGCAAATCACAGATGGCCGAGCTATGACTAGCATAAACATCCATATCCGAACGAGGTGGTATACACGAACAGCAAACAATTACGCTATAGCTACCGAATGAAAGCCTAACTGCTATGAATTCGATATGAGAGATATTGTCCAGCGAAATCAACTCAGACGATAGGTTAGATTCAACAGCAATAAGGACACCTCCCGCTCTAGAGATGCGGTCACGCCGATAAACAGCATATTTATTTGAAAAAACCTCAGAATTGTAATTATCAGGCTTTAGCCAGGTCTCCGTAAAAGCTACAACTTGTGCAGAAAAGTTGAAAGAATTAAGGAAGAATGGAACAAGTTTTGATCGTAAACCACGAACATTTTGATAATTAATGAGAAGACGGGACAGATCAGCAATTACCTTTGTGTTGTTATTACTGTGTTCGTCATACCGTTTTTTGGCTGTAATAAAACAGGTTCGGCCCTCGCCTTTCTCGTGAACAAGTGAACCACAGTATGCTTGGGCCAAAAAGAGGAATCAAGTACCTTATCGAAATATTCATCTGAAAGGGATATTTTAAATGAGGAGATGTCTCTCTCATATTTAAAGTTAAATTTATACACATTGATGTTACTAGTGGGTGCAACACCAAGCTTAGAGCAAACGTAATGAGCAATGTCATTTTCGGTAAGCGAGGCGTGTAATCGGGACAAAAATACAGCCCTACGAGGTGGCACGGCAGTCACCTGCAAAGGAGTAGCGGATAGCGCACCAGAGAGCTGGGAAGGTGCGGCCGTTATAGCGTTGGTTATCGAGCCCGTACTATTTTTTTCAGGTACACTTGTATCGCTAGCAACAACCCCAGTATCCGTAACTGTTATTGTTGGAGCTAAAGATACCGGTGGAGGTGTAGGATGAATTGGGGAGTCCAGCGAAATCAACATTGGTGACGTAGAACAAACAGCCGCAAAAGTACCACTATTAGTTCGTGCATCGTTTAATTTGCCATAGATCGTCTCACTGGAAGTCTCGACACAACCTTGTGTAGATTCTTGTGGAGATTCCTGAGCTGCATTGTTCATAACGTCTTTGGTTAGCCTGTTCGTATTAGTCAACGCGGTTGAAGGGACATTCGTAGGAGGACAGCTTTGCTCCTGACTCGAAGACAAGTTGGAGTCATTGTTGGGCATACATTTCTTTCGTTTTGGGGATTCAGATATCACTTTCAATTTTTTAAAGTGAGCCTCCATCGTTTTGAATCTTTCGTTAAGGTCACGAAACCCAATAAAAATGTTGTTGAACTCTTTCTGAGTTTGCCTCATAAAAGCTCGCATGTCATTTTCTACGGAACGACAATCATGACATGTCCAGTTCAGTCCAATTTTGCTGGATATTAGGTCAACCACCCGACCACCTATGTGAGAGAAACCGGCACAGATAACATGAGCCATATTATCACAGAGCCAACAACAAACATAAGTATCACCACGGGAAATTTTCTTTTGATTGGTGCACTTCTTGACACAGCAATCCAACATAATTGCAAAGTTAAACAAACCCAAAAGAAAAATAGGCAAAAGAAACTATAAGTATAAGATAAATTGAACAGCTGTTCAAAAATTATGGGCAAGAGTTATTTTGGAGCACTGGATGCAAATCGCAAGACAGCGTATAGCTAGCAGCGAACACAACACAAAGCAAAAAGGGCACACAATGACTTGCTAATAGCAGCTACCAACAAAAAGGTATGCAGTTATCACAAATTTTCGTGAAAACCTATGATATATGAACACACAGACTGAATGTTTAAATTGCACAAAAAGCCACTATGTATATTGCACTGTGTAAAGATTTAATACGAAATTAAACTTATAAACTGTTTTCTATTATATGAATAAATATTTATAAAAGACAAAACTTGTTTACAAAGTAAAAAGAATAACAATTCGAAGAGCGATCAAAAACACGTCCACGCACGGCAAGGTTAACAGCTAGAAGCTTCAACTTTCACCAAATGCTTACGTGTATAGATTATATTGTTGTCTGAAAAAATCATTGAGAACGATGGTATATATAGTATATATCTCATACAACCGATTGTTCAGTTAAGAAACTTTGCGCAATTTCTGCCCCTTTTTAACAGCTAGACGCTTCAAATTTCACCATATACTTACATATATAGCATATATTGTTGTCTGAAAAAATCATAGAGATCGGTGGTATATATATTATATACTTCATATAAACTGTCATTTTTGCCCCTTTTTTACGGCTAGAAGCTTCAAAATTCATCAAATTTCATCAAATAGTTACGTTTACGTCATATATTTTTGAAATACGTGATTCGTAGTCATAGTTTTTACATGCAGACCACAAAAAACGTGAAGCTTTGCATCCTCACACAGATTACCTACCTATTTTTATACCTTTCATGAAAATGAAATGGTATATTAATTTCGTCACGAAACCGAAAATTGTAAGTCCTTAAAGGAAAATAGATAGACCCACCATTAAGTATACCGAAATAATCAGGTTGAAGAGCTGAGTTGATTTAGCCATGTCCGTCTGTCCTTCTGTCCGTCTGTCTGTTTGTATGCAAACTAGTCCCTCAATTTTTGAGATATCTTGATAAAATTTGGTGAGCGGGTGTATTTGGGTGTCCGATTAGACATTTGTCGGAACCGACCGGATCGGACCACTATAGCATATATCCTCCATACAACCGATTTTTCAGAAAAAGAGGATTTTTGTAATATCTTACCCAATTTAACAGATTGAAGCTTCAAACTTCACCATATACTTTCGTATATTGCACATATTGTTGCCCGAAAAAATTGATGAGATCGGTAGTATATATAGTATATATCCCCCACAACCGATTTTTCAGATAAGGAACTTTTCGTAATTACTGCCCCATTTTAAGAGCTAGAGGCTTCAAATTTCAACGAATGCTTAGGTATATAGCATATATTGTTGTCTGAAAAAATCATAAAGATCGGTGGTATATATAGTATATATATGGTGGTATATATAGTATATATATAT
The DNA here is from genome assembly GCF_040869045.1 of Eurosta solidaginis. Classification (NCBI taxonomy): domain Eukaryota; kingdom Metazoa; phylum Arthropoda; class Insecta; order Diptera; family Tephritidae; genus Eurosta; species Eurosta solidaginis. The sequence goes on along the minus strand of NW_027136883.1, from coordinate 622,214 downwards.
AGTATATATATATATTTTTTTGGCAAATTTTAGCCCCATTTTAACAGCTATAAGCTTCAAATTTCACCGACTACTTACGTATATAGCATATATTGTTGTCTGAAAAAATCATAGAGATCGGTTGTATATATAGTATATATCTCATACAACCAATTGTTCAGATAAGAAACTTTTCGCAATTTCTACCCCATTTTAACAGCTATAAGCTTCAAATTTCACCGATTGCTTACGTATATAGCATATATTGTTGTCTGAAAAAATTATAGAGATCGGTGGTATATATATTATATACTTCATATAAACTGTCATTTTTGCCCCTTTTTTACGGCTAGAAGCTTCAAAATTCATCAAATTTCATCAAATAGTTACGTTTACGTCATATATTTTTGAAATACGTGATTCGTAGTCATAGTTTTTACATGCAGACCACAAAAAACGTGAAGCTTTGCATCCTCACACAGATTACCTACCTATTTTTATACCTTTCATGAAAATGAAATGGTATATTAATTTCGTCACGAAACCGAAAATTGTAAGTCCTTAAAGGAAAATAGATAGACCCACCATTAAGTGTACCGAAATAATCAGGTTGAAGAGCTGAGTTGATTTAGCCATGTCCGTCTGTCCGTCTGTCCGTCTGTCACTTTGTATGCAAACTAGTCCCTCAATTTTTGAGATATCTTGATAAAATTTGGTGAGCGGGTGTATTTGGGTGTCCGATTAGACATTTGTCGGAACCGACCGGATCGGACCACTATAGCATATATCCTCCATACAACCGATTTTTCAGAAAAAGAGGATTTTTGTAATATCTTACCCAATTTAACAGATTGAAGCTTCAAACTTCACCATATACTTTCGTATATTGCACATATTGTTGCCCGAAAAAATTGATGAGATCGGTAGTATATATAGTATATATCCCCCACAACCGATTTTTCAGATAAGGAACTTTTCGTAATTACTGCCCCATTTTAAGAGCTAGAGGCTTCAAATTTCAACGAATGCTTAGGTATATAGCATATATTGTTGTCTGAAAAAATCATAAAGATCGGTGGTATATATAGTATATATATGGTGGTATATATAGTATATATATATAGTATATATATATATATATTTTTGGCAAATTTTAGCCCCATTTTAACAGCTATAAGCTTCAAATTTCACCAAATACTTACGTATATAGCATATATTGTTGTCTGAAAAAATCATAGAGATCGGTTGTATATATAGTATATATCTCATACAACCAATTGTTCAGATAAGAAACTTTTCGCAATTTCTACCCCATTTTAACAGCTATAAGCTTCAAATTTCACCGATTGCTTACGTATATAGCATATATTGTTGTCTGAAAAAATCATAGAGATCGGTTGTATATATAGTATATATCTCATACAACCGATTGTTCAGATAAGAAACTTTTCGCAATTTCTACCCCATTTTAACATCTATAAGCTTTAAATTTCACCGATTGCTTACGTATATAGCATATATTGTTGTCTGAAAAAATCATAGAGATCGGTTGTATATATGGTATATATCTCATACAACCGATTGTTCAGATAGGAAACTTTTCGCAATTTCTACCCCATTTTAACAGCTAGAAGCTTCAAATTTCACCAGATGCTTACGTATATAGCAAATATTGTTGTCTGAAAAAATCATAGAGATCGGTGGTATATATAGTATATATCTCATACAACCGATTGTTCAGATAAGAAACTTTGCGCAATTTCTGCCCCGTTTTAACAGCTAGAAGCTTCAAATTTCACAAAATGCTTACGGATTTAGCATATATTGTTGTCTGAAAAAATTATAGAGATCGGTGGTATATATATTATACACTTCATACAAACTGTCATTTTTGCCCCTTTTTTACGGCTAGAAGCTTCAAAATTCATCACATTTCATCAAATAGTTACTTTTACGTCATATATTTTTGAAATACGTGATTCGTAGTCATAGTTTTTACATGCAGACCACAAAAAACGTGAAGCTTTGCATCCTCACACAGATTACCTACCTATTTTTATACCTTTCATGAAAATGAAATGGTATATTAATTTCGTCACGAAACCGAAAATTGTAAGTCCTTAAAGGAAAATAGATAGACCCACCATTAAGTATACCGAAATAATCAGGTTGAAGAGCTGAGTTGATTTAGCCATGTCCGTCTGTCCGTCTGTCTGTTTGTATGCAAACTAGTCCCTCAATTTTTGAGATATCTTGATAAAATTTGGTGAGCGGGTGTATTTGGGTGTCCGATTAGACATTTGTCGGAACCGACCGGATCGGA